>NC_133332.1:133399382-134016096 GCF_042186555.1 Aquarana catesbeiana | reverse complement strand
GTGTCTCGTTCCTTAAGGAATTCAGCAACCGTTGTAACACCCAGCTTGTGTGGTATGCTTGAGTAAAGAGCTTCGATATCGATAGCTACTAGAATCGTTCCCGGAGGTACCGTAAGGCCCTCTAGTATCTTTAATAATTCCAGCGTATCTTTAAGATAAGATGGTAGGCTTGTGACATGTGGGCGCATATAGCTATCCACAAACTGACTCGCAGTTTCTGTGTGGCTTCCTATTCCCGAGACGATTGGACGTCCAGGGGGCTTTGATAGGTTCTTGTGGACCTTGGGCAATGAATAAAAAGTCGGTGTTACCGGCCATTTCACCTCCAGGAACTCACGGGTATCTCCATCAATCAGACCTTTGGAGTAGGCCCGATTAATGATAGATACGTAGTGCGATCTAGCTTCAATCAGTTTTTGGGGTTGAATCTGCTGGTACCATTCATGGTTGTTGAGAATGTCTAAGCACATTGTGATGTAATTTTCTTTGTTCATTACCACAATGTTCCCTCCTTTGTCCGACGGTTTTATCACTAGTTCGTCTCTCCTCATTAGGTCCGCCAACGCCAATTGTTGTGCTGACGACAGGTTTTTTGCTTTGGGTTTTGCAAAGTGTATAGTTTCTATTTGTTTTGTAGTCTGTTTGAGGAAAGCCCATACCGCTGGGCATGTCTGGAGGTTTGGAAATTTTTGGGATTTGTTTTTGAATTTTAATGATTTTAGAGGTATAGTTGGACCAGCTTCATCATCATCCGATGATGAGCTTTCTGAGTTCCCATATCCCTCGTTTTCATCCAGCAGTTGGATTAGTGTTTTAAGTGCTCTGAAGTCTTGTACCTTGAATCCTTTGTATGGGTCTTCCTCTTTACTTAGCAATTTGCCTTTATCAGTATCGAATATATACTTATATGTAAGATTTCTAGCGAACATATATAGATCTTTTACAAGGGTAAATTTGTCAATTTGTTGTGAGGGGCAAAAGCTAAGTCCTAGCCTAAGAACGTCCCTCTCCGTTGATGTGAGTTGGTGTGAGGATAAGTTAATGACGTCTAGTCCCGTCCCAATGTTGGCTGTTTTATCACGAATGAGTCCATCTTCCCGCTGCGTTGGGCCATTGGGGTGGCCGGTGGATTGGGAATGCTCCCTAAAGGGATTGAGCCTGAATTGATATTACGACCCTGGAAAGTTTTGGGTACGGCTCCCAGTTCCCGTTGGGCGTCAACTCCCATATTGTCAAACAGTGGTAATGGTGTACTTGTTCCTAGACCCGATATATCAGAGGACCCCTCCGCCTGATCTTGATGTTGGTTGTTTGGGGGATGTTTCTGAGGAGACATCATCCGTCTTTTCTGTGACCCTCCGTTATTTTGGTGTTCGTGGCTATTGCCTCGTTTTGGTAGTCGACCTCTGCCGTGTGAGCCCCGTGTCGTTTTAGTTGGTTGTTTATAAGATGAAACGGAGGACGATGACACAGAAACATCCGAATCGGATTTATATGTTGTTTTCATACTTTTGTTATTATAACTATTATTTGATCGAGGAATTTTTCTTTGCCTGTTGTAGTGGCCTCTAGGCCACCGATATGCATATCCCCCTGAAAAGGCAAGTTTATCTTTATAGAACTTGTTTTCCTTTTTCATAACTATGTCTTTGTTATAGTTTTCCAGATATTGCATCAGTTCATTCTCTCTTCTTTGGAAATCCGCATTTGATGCGAGTTGGTGTCCGTTTGTTTTTAATACCTCAATTTCTTTCTCAAGATCACTTAGCTCTATGCTATATTTCTTTTTTAGCATTTTAATGAGGTCTGCGGAACAGCTGTTTAAATTCTGTTCCCATTCCTCTTTAAATTGGGGGTCGGTCACCTCAAAAGAGGGGAATATCTGGATTCTCAATCCCTGGGGGCAGATTCTATCCCCTAGGTAACGGTCAAAGAAGCGGAGATGCCACCCAAGATTGGATTTTTTCTCCATAAGTCTCTTCAGTTTGAGGAAATAGACATCTAAATTAACCTCTATTTGTGAATGGGAGGTGCATGCACTTTGTATGTTATCCAGGAACTGATCCCAGTTAGTTCCCAAAAATTGGGACATCATGAAAGGATGCTGAACGATAAATTCTCTTGTAAAGACAGTGGGGCTATAATATTCACCCTAAGGGTTACGTAAACCAGATTGGTATAGACAGAAAAAGAACAGCAAAAGAAGGAAAGTCCTTTACGAGGAGGAAAAGGAGGAGCAAGAAAATATACCATGCAGTGCAAAATTCAACAAATAATAAACAATCAATCAGAACATATGTCGATGTAAATACAAAACAGTCCTATAATAGTCCTTATCCAGCAGGTACAGGTTCTTCACCCAATTAGAATATATAAAATAAAAGCGGGATAACTGGACTATAGGAGAAAACAACTCAAGTAATTTTCCATCCCTGATTACAGTAGTATAAGGAAAGAGGAGGGGTGGGAAGGGAAAGCGAGCTGGTGGGGAAGGGGAAGGCTGGACAAAAACCCTCCTCAAGGGGTGGGATTTTAGGGAAAAATTGGCTGAGTTGTGTAGGTAAGCATTTGGACAAACAATTAAAATAATAATATTTATTGAACAACAATATAAGAAAATGTACACAATACATAAATGGACATATACTATAACAGTAGTGACATCAACGATTCGTGCGTGACTAAAGCCAACATGTTTCGCTAGTGGAAATTCGCTTCATCAGGGCTAGACACGATGCAGTTAATGCATTTACACTGTGTAGACAAAAAGCAGTCTTAGATCATCCAATGACATAACAAAGCCTAACAGATACTAATTATAACAGACAGTTGCTCACCTACTATAGTTTCAGGACTAAGTTAAAATCACCATTCAAAAGACAGCAACCGCAAAGCCGGCCGGTATGAAATGTCGCTGGGTGCCAGATCCCAGAATGACAGTGCCAGTAGGAGAACTGAGCCATACATTCAGGATGTTATACGTTATTTTAATTGTTTGTCCAAATGCTTACCTACACAACTCAGCCAATTTTTCCCTAAAATCCCACCCCTTGAGGAGGGTTTTTGTCCAGCCTTCCCCTTCCCCACCAGCTCGCTTTCCCTTCCCACCCCTCCTCTTTCCTTATACTACTGTAATCAGGGATGGAAAATTACTTGAGTTGTTTTCTCCTATAGTCCAGTTATCCCGCTTTTATTTTATATATTGATGAAATCTTGAATTATATTTATTGCTTGCCTTTCTTTTGGGCTTTCTCCTAGGTTATGGTCGAGCAGTTGTAGTGCCAACTGTATTTTCATTTTAAATGTCTAAATAAGCTCCATTGCCACTGTAAACAACTTTTTGACAATTATAACCAAACTGATACTGAGCATTGAAATAACAAACCACACATTTATTTAATTCCTATAAGGAGATGTTTTTATTAATGGTTGTTATGCATTCAGTTCTGCATTTAGTATAAAATGTTCATAGACAAAAATATAATGATATCTTAATAATGTAGAAAAATATAATTATATTTAAATATTTCTACCTAATCCACAAAAAAAATATTTTTGGCTTTTTGATTTTCGCAAACAGGCTTTTTTTTATTTTTTTTGTTTTTTTGTTTTTTTAAAATCAAGTTTTTTACTTGTTTTGTTTTTTTGAAAATCAAGTTTTTTTATTTTTTTTGTTTTTTGAAAATCAAGTTTTTTTTTTTTTTTTTGGTTTTTTGAAAATCAAGTTTTTTATTTTTTTTGGTTTTTTGAAAATCAAGTTTTATTTTTTTTTTTTTGGTTTTTTGAAAATCAAGTTTTGTTTTTTTTTTTGTTTTTTTAAAATCAAGTTTTGTTTTTTTTTTGGTTTTTTAAAATCAAGTTTTATTTTTTTTTTTTGGGTTTTTTTAAAATCAAGTTTTGTTTTTTTTTTGGTTTTTTGAAAATCAAGTTTTTTATTTTTTTTGTTTTTTTGGTTTTTTAAAATCAAGTTTTTTACTTGTTTTGTTTTTTTGAAAATCAAGTTTTTTTATTTTTTTTGTTTTTTGAAAATCAAGTTTTTTATTTTTTTGGTTTTTTGAAAATCAAGTTTTTTATTTTTTTTGGTTTTTTGAAAATCAAGTTTTATTTTTTTTTTTTGGTTTTTTGAAAATCAAGTTTTGTTTTTTTTTTGGTTTTTTAAAATCAAGTTTTTTTATTTTTTTTGTTTTTTTTAAATCAAGTTTTGTTTTTTTTTTTTGGTTTTTTAAAATCAATTTTTATTTTTTTTTTTGGGTTTTTGAGAAAATCAAGTTTTATTTTTTTGTGGATTTTTTATGTATTTTCGAGAAACAGCCCTCCTTTTTTAAATTAGGTTAAACAGCCATTTATGTTCAGCCAAAAAAATAAAGAGAAGGCCCAGAATGGGGTCAGCAAAACAGGAAATGAAGGACATGATTGATGTTTTGGGGTTTCAAAAAGGGCATTTAGATTCGACCCAAAACATCAATCATGTCCTTCATTTCCTGCTGCATACGATCCAGCCGATTACGCATTTCATCCATGTCCTTATTCCAGGCCATTATTTGACCAATTAGCCGTTGGGCACTTTCTGAGATGAAATAGTCACTTCTTGTACCTAAAATGGAATGAAACCAAAAAATGTCTTTAGAAATATGCACACATACATAGTTTACCTTACCATAATAAAGCTGTTGTCTCAGACACTGACCTGGTGGGGTGCCCATGTAGCATAATTCCTCCACATCCTCGGGGGTGGCGCTGTTGCTTGAATCAAGCACAACAAGATCCCCTAAAATAGAGTAGAAAAATTACATTAAACAAAAGGCAGCCATGCATAGATTACCGTAAGCTGGTGTGTCAGACACTCACCTGGTGGGGTGCCCATGTCGCCCACCTCTCCTTCCTCCACATCCTCAGTGGGGCTTGGGCTGATTTCCCAATCATGTTTGGCTTGGGGTGGACTGTCTTCTTTTTGGCTGAGTGATTTTTCCCCTATGTGAAACAAAAAATTATTAATCTACTTAGCACACAGATATTTTAGTACATAGTAATTTTCCAACATTTGTAGTGAAGTGGTTTGTGTAGAGTTCCTATTTTACCTCAATATTTAAAATTATAAAGACATATCGGATAGATAGATATCTAGATATCAATATCTCAAAATATAGTTAATAATCTTTTGATCTCTCTCTCTCTCTCTCTCTATATCTGGAACAAAATCTATAAATATCTAACTAAATGTAAAGAAAAAAAAAGATAACTTAAAATATTCAAAAAGAATGTTTTATATTTCTATATCTATCTATCTACCTATCTCTATATTTCTCTCTCTCTATATATATCTCTCTATATATCTCTCTATATATATCTCTATATATATCTCTATATATATCTCTATATATCTATATATATATATCTATATCTATATATATATCTTTATCTATATATATCTACATATATCTATATCTATATATATCTATATATCTATATCTATCTATCTATATCTATATATCTATATCTATATAATATATATATATATATATATATATATATATATATATATATATATATATATATATATATATAGATAGATCTATCTATAGATATGTAACGAGGTTTATTAAAAGATCGTTTAAAACGATGAACAAAAAATCGTATAGGAAGGAAAAGCACATGGAGCAGTATACAAGGTAATAAACACAAGAGAAAAACACGACAAGTACTTACTTTTTTTAAGAACTTTCCGGATACGTCTGTATTGATCCGGCTCCCTGAGTTTCAGGTCAGACCATCTTTTTCGAAGTTGATCTCTGGAGCGCTGGACCCCAAAAGATGCCTGCAAAGTGTCCACGACCTTCGCCATTATTTTGGCCTTGCGCAAATTTGGCCGTGCGTACGGCCCATACTTCCCATCATAGTCGTCTTTGTGAAGAATGGCCACCATCTCCACCATCTCTTTAAAACTCATATTAGAGGCCTTAAATCTAGGCCTCACAGATTTTGTTGACGTTCCAGCCTCCGGGCTTTCTCCACTACCTGAGGTCGTCAACATGTCAGGTGTCTCCGCCATTATTTACTCCACTACGCGCCGTAACAAAAAATGGGCGGAGAACATGAGTTAAAATCGAACGTCAGGGGCGGGCGACGCAGGCGGAGTTTCACACATGCGTAGTGTATAAAGAGGGGCCTTGCGCACGTGTCGTACGTACGTTCTGTGCGTCGAATTAGGGGGCGGAGAACATGAGTTAATTTCGAACGTCAGGGGCGGGCGACGCAGGCGGAGTTTCACACATGCGTAGTGTGTAAAGAGGGCCCTTGCGCACGTGTCGTACGTACGTTCTGTGCGTCGAATTAGGGGGCGGAGAACATGAGTTAATTTAGAACGTCAGGGGCGGGCGACGCAGGCGGAGTTTCACACATGCGTAGTGTGTAAAGAGGGCCCTTGCGCACGTGTCGTACGTACGTTCTGTGCGTAGGTGATAGTGGACCAGGACGTTACAAAACGAAGGTAATTTTAGATATATTTTTTTTGGGGTTTTATGGTCATGACTTTGTAGCAAGCGGCCTATATGGCTTGATAGATTGATGAGGCCTACATAGGGAGAAGATGATGAGGGGTTAGCAGAAACCTATAATAAAAGTGTTTTTTGTCTTGTGACTTCATCTTTTCCAGATATAATGAATCCCCTATTTAAGGATCCAGAGTTCCTTACAGCTTTTATTTCTAAATATCGAGAGATGAGGAATTTGTGGGAGGTGAAACACCCTCAGTATTATGCAAAGCATGTGAGGAAGTCAACGCTGGAGAGACTTCTGTCCTTTGTCCAGGCGACCATCCCGGAAGCAACAATGGAGACATTGCTCAAGAAAATTGGGGTCTTGAGGAACATGTATAAGAGGGAGCATAAGAAGATCCAGGAATCAAGGAGATCAGGAGCATCAGCAGATGATGTTTATGTACCCAGGCTGTGGTACTACAATCAACTCCGTTTTCTTGATGACCAGAATGAAGCCAGGCCATCACTTTCAACCCTTCCCTCCACCCTTCCCTCCACCCTTCCCTCCACCCCAGCAGAGGCTGATGAGGAGCAAGCTGGGTCTTCCATCCTGGATGAACCAGATATGACCATCTGGAGTCAGGTAAATTATTTTAACAAATATTTACTGTACTAATATTAATGATGTTAACTGGATGTTATAATTGTCTAAAATAATTTTGCACTCAAAATTGTGTATACATATCAATTGACAGTAGTGGCTAAATATGTTTGGCACCTGCTTGAAATAATTAGGGTGTCTGATTAGACTCTTTTATTAAAGAGATGTATTCACATTGAATTTGCTATTCATGAGAAGCAAACTGTGTGTCATTGATGAACCCAAAAAAATATACTAAAACTATTGTCCTTTTTTTATACACAGGATGAGTCCATCCAGGAGGAATGTGGGGAAAGTGGCAGGCAGGAGGAGACCGGGCCCATGGACAGCCTGGAGGAGGCCGGATTCACCATCATCCTGGAGGAGGCTGGGCCCAGTGTCAGGCAGGAGGTGGCTGCTCCCAGTGAGGTGGCTGCTCCCAGTGAGGTGGCTGGGCCAAGTGAGGTGGCTGGGCCAAGTGAGGTGGCTGGGCCCAGTAGGAGCCTGACCGAATCCCAAGTGCCTCCCCTCCACCTTCCCAAAAAAAGGGCCAGGAAGGGGATGGTCACACAGGACGCATCCCTGCGCCTCATGCAAGAGGCCACCCGTTTTTTAAGGAGCCCCCCCGAAGCGGAAGAATCCTATGGCTGCTACTTAGCCAGCAGGCTTCTTCAGATGGATTGGGAGCAGCGCCTCATTTGTGAGCGCCTATTTGGGGAAACAATCCATAAGGGGCTGCAGGGCACGCTAACACAAAACACCCAACTACATGAGGCAGCCCCCCTCCTCCTCCTCCTCCTCCTCCTCCTCCTCCTGCCACAACTGAAACACCAGAGCCACAGCCTCAAAAGAAGGCTACAGGGAAGGCTGCAGGGCAGCGTGGAGGAAAGGCTGCAGGGAAGAGAAGAAAGTGATGACCTGGGTTCAGTCTGGTCTGACAGAAGACGCAGGCTGTTGTAGGACCACAGTCTGGGGACATCTAGATCATCTGCTGGTGCTGTTGATCTCTGGGATTCTTGGACCAGATTGTGCTCCCTCTTATATGGACTCCGCAAGATCCCAATTTTCTTGTACACCGACTTTTTCCAGCGTTGACTTCCTCTTTATTTTATTTTGACCATGAATAAATGGATCTTTTTTGAGTTTAGCAAAAGACTTTATGTGTTTTCTTTTAAATCATTGATTTTACACACAATGTTAAATTAACAAGGGACAACAATCTCATTGAGTTTGGAAAAAACACACCAAAAATACATTACTAATGTTAATAATGTTCAAGTGGTAAGTCTTGAAAATAAAAAAATTTACATAACCAAAAACGGTGCTTTGGGTTAACTTTATCTAAAAACTAAAAAATAATCACTATAAAAAAAAAATAGAATAATGAGTTCTTTGTGGTAACTTTACAAACCTAAAAAAAAAAAAAAAAAAGGGGAAAAAGTATTATTAGTATGGAAACATTGTTTTTAAAATGCATACTATATCATTCATGAGATCAAAGAGAAAAAGAATCCAGAAATCAGTTTGGGAGAACTCTGATTATGAACAGCAAAACACCTTCGTTCTTTAGAGCATTCGTAAAGAAGAAATAAAATGCGCTGCATTCAACGATCACAGATTTTGCAGCGTGATGAATGTGCTACCTACAATACGAACACTAGTTTTACTAGACCGAGTGCTTCTGTTTAGTTTTTGCTTATGAGCATGCGTCGTTTTTTTGTCCGTCGGACTAGCATACAGACGAGCGGACTTCGGGGTCCGTCGTAGTTACGACGTAAAGATTTGAAGCATGTTTCAAATCTAAAGTCCGTCGGATTTGAGGCTAAAAAAGTACGTTGAAAGTCCGGAGAAGCCCACACACGATCGGATTACCAGCCAGCTTTAGTCCGTCAGCGTCCGTTGGACTTTTGTAGACGAAAAGTCCGACCGTGTGTACGCGGCATAACTGTTACTGGCCACCACAATTATTTTTCTTGATTTCTTTTAGTGTTTCTTAAAGCCAGAAAGTTGCCATTTGAAATGCCTTTAGATTTTGGCCATGTCTGTGATCTGCTTTTTTTCTACAACAATAAACAACTGAAGGAACACCCTCAGGGAATGGTGATTCCATCATTTTTGCCAGGGGTTGTATACAGAATTTTACATAAAGTTGTCTCTCATTTGTGGACATCAAAGAATAAGGCTGATTATCTGGACCCTGATACCCGCTGTGGATCACATACTCACATATTTTTCACCTTTCTATCACATTTAAAGAAGACCCTGCTCACTATATTTAATTTCCATATGGACATTACTTATTTATTTATTTATTTATTTATTTATTTATTGATTGTCTTGCATATGATTTATTGCAACTGTTGTTATTTGGTCAATTTCACTATTCATTTATGTACCCATCACCAGAAGGAGCTTAGGGTGTTTGGAGTGCACTCTTGATCCGGGTGTGTCCTTGACTTTTGTATGTCACTGGTTTACAGCATTTCTTATATAGGGAAATGTTTAATGTAGCGCAACTTTTTCACATTTGTATTTATTCGCACCATTAGGTATTAGATGGTTTATTGTTGCTGCTTTTTTGCTGATTTAGTTTGTGTCTGAGCGCGGTATTTACACTTTATTTAATTGCGGGATTATATCCAGAAAGTCTCCCGCTGGCAGAGTCGCAACAGGCAAACCTCCGGGGATGGCCTCTATGACCCACACCTTCAGGCCTTCGGTGGACTTTATGGGGGTGATACAGGTCACAGCATGGCGGCAGTCGCATCTACCTGTGGTAGGCTGCTTCTTCATTTAGGGTGTAGAGGACTGAAGTTAGGGGTTTATCAGCGCTGTTCACCCCCCCTGGGGTGGGAACATCATAGCACCAGCTTGGTCTGGCTTACAGTAGGGATGTACCCTGGGAGTTGTTAGTCGGCACCAGAGTAACTAGGGGGTTTCATTGTCCCGTATGTTGGTGGTGTCCCGGGATTGGCAGGTGTACAGCCCCCTTTTTTCGGTAACTCGTAGGGTGGATGGTACTTCCTTACAAGTTTAGGATGAGCACTAATAGAGTATCGGCTCTCTCGTAAGCGCAAGGGCCATGGGGCACACTGTGTTGTTGGAGATTTGGCAGCAGGTTTTTGCCTATTGGGTTTGTTGGGGTTCATCGGTCTGGGAAGTTTTTTCTTTGTTTCCAACGGCTTTTACCATGGTCCGAAGTACAGGGGGCAAGGCTCCGCAGGTCACCTGTGGGTATGCGTGAGAATCCCAGGTGCTGGCCTGGGGCTCTGTATATTTAGAAGGTGGGGGGACATGGTGGCTACATTAGGACTTTTCCCCAACGTTCAGAGTTCAAGTCTGTGGGCTGGAAGGGTTTACGGGCGTTAGGTTTTGGGGACAATGGTTTTCATCTTATTTATTCGATGTGGAGGCGGCCAGGTGGGGGTCGGGTTAAGGGAAGGTTAAGCGCATTTTCAAGGGTAACCGCGTAAGTTCCAGTGGTATGGTCACCCCCACCTGTTGCAGGATTATAGGAGAGGTTATGCTGGCGGGGTTTTTTGTTGAGGGGTATGAGGGTTTTTCATGCCTGTTGTGGTTATGGCTGGTGGGTTCTCTTTTCTCTTGCAGGTGGAACACAAGGCCTGGGCTGGATATTGGGCCTCTCATCTGGGTTGAGGGGGACAAGAGGTGCAGACAGTAGGTATGAGGGGACAAACTGGGGCATTGCTAGATGAGTAACAGGTGTTTACTGTTCATTGGTTAGAAGTACAGGGCATGCTAGGGAGAAGGATGGTGTCAGGAAGGCATAGTGTTGCATGACTGGATGGGGCCTCCGGACGTTGTGGTGTTACATGTCGGCGGGGATTATTTGGGCTTACAGCCCATGTGGGACATAACGAGGGGTATGCAGGTAGATTTAGGCACCCTGCGGGGCTTTCCCGGGTTTGCTGATTGTGAGGTCCGACATCATCACTTGAACAATTTGGAGATTGGACCGCTCGATGGAGAGGAGGGAAAGATGTGGGCCCTGGGGATGGCATCCAGAGAGAGTTGAGGGTGGTAGGGGTACCCAAGGGTAAGGTTTTCCCCTTGGGCGCTGTGGCGGGTGTTGGTCTTTGCGGGTAAATGAGGAAACCTCGGATAAGGAGAGTTCGGGACCTATCGGTGGTATGGATCCTGATGGTGGTATTCCAGCTAACGGTGGTTTAGCTAGAATTTGGTTAACGGGTGCAATGCGGTCAGTTGGTTGTCTCCGAGCCAGTATGTCGGCTAGAGGCCTATTATCATATATAAAAGGTAGCGCAATGCATTTACTAAACAGATGGTATGTGGAATGTATGCAAAGACCAACGCGAAGATCAGATGTTTTTTATGGTTATGTTCATTTAAATTTATTGATTAATAAAGAGGCTGCTACGGCCAATATTAGGTGTGGTCTCTATTAATTGGAAATGGTATGGGGGTTGGAGTAGGGGGTTGGTCAGGCAGTATGGGAAGTATAGTACATCTGTTATACAATGGTTAAGTGATCAGTGCAAAAAACATGCACTGTCACTGTACTAATGACACTGGCTGGGAAGAGGTTAACATCAGGGGCGATCAAATGGTTAAATGTGTTTCTAGCCTGTGATTTTATAAATAGTCGGAGGTGCTTGTACTGGGGGAAGGCAGAGATCCGTGTTCCTGCTTATCAGGAACACAGGATCAATGTCTGCGTTGTTTACATAGGCAGACTGCCATTAAGGCTGTGTAATGAATAATCGGTGGGTACCTGCTGATCAGCTCTCGCTGGGAATAATCACAGTGGAAGCAGGGCCGCCGGTGGTGTGCCTCAGAGACTCCAACCCAGAAGTGCTGGATTACATACTAGGTACATACTAGTTACATGATCTAGTACAGGAGAGCTGCTCTGTCACCGTATATATACAGTATATTTACAGTATATGGTCAGCAAGCATTTAACCGGTTTCCGACTGCCACACACCAATATACGTCGGCAGAATGGCACGGGTGGGCAAATGGGCGTACCTGTACGTCCCCCCCGTGGGCGGGGGTGCGACCGCGCCTCCCTCCATGCCCACGGTGGTCGGGTTCATTAGGGGAGCGATCAGTCCCCAGGGCCAGACCAATGATTTATGGTCTGGACCCGGTGATCATTCCTAAGGAATGAAAACCTTCCCCTGCCTGTGTAATTGTAAACACAGACAGGAGGAAGTGATGTCATCTCTCCTCATGGGGTCTTTTCGATTCCAGTGAGAGAGAGAGAGGACATCTAACCATGAGTTGCACCGACAGTACACTAACACCAGTACACATAGGTACACTTGCCCCCCCAATTGCCCCCCCCAGTTAACCCTTTCACTCCCTGTCACTGTGTCACCAATTGCAGTTTTCAGATTTTTCACTGATCACTGCATTGGTGTCATTTGTGACTGAAAAAAGTGTTAGGGCAGTTAGTAGTAGCCCCTGTTAGGTCTAGGTTACCCCCTTAAACCCCCCTAATAAAGGTTTAACCCCTTTATCGCCCCTTTATTGCCCCAGTTAACCCTTTCACCCCCTGTCACCAGTGTCACTAATCGATCGCCGTATTTGTGTCACTGGTGACGCTAGTTAGCCAGTTAGGTGATTAGTTTCACCGTCAGGTTTTTATAGCGTCAGGTACCCCCATATATACTACCTAATAAAGGTTTTAACTCCCTGGTATTTGTGTCACTGGTGATGATAGTTAGCCAGTCAGTTTCACCGTCAGGTTTTTATAGCCTCAGGTACCCCCATATATTACCTAATAAAGGTTTTAACCCCCGATTGCCCTCTAGTGAACCCTTTCACCCCCTGTCACCAGTGATTACCATATTAGTGTTACGGGTGACGCTGGTTAGTAAGTTTATTTTTTATAGCATCAGGGCACCCACCGTATATTACCCAATAAAGGTTTTACCCCCTGATCTCCCATTGGGCGATATAAGTTAGGTTTTAGCGTCAGTCAGGGTCTTCGTCACCCCAGGCAGCGTCAGATTAGTGCCAGCAGCGCTAACACCCACGCACACACCATACACCTCCCTTAGTAGTATAGTGTCTGAATGGATCAATATCTGATCTGATCAGATCTATACTAGCATCCCCAGCTGTTTAGGGTTCACAAAAATGCAGTGTTAGCGGGATCAGCCCAGATACCTGCTAGCACCTGCATTTAGCCCCTCTCCGCCCTGCTCAGCCCACCCAAGTGTAGTATCAATCATTCACTGTCACTTACAAAACACAAAACACATAACTGCAGTGTTCGCAGAGTCAGACCTGATCCCTGCAAGTGCTAACAGCTTTTTGAAGGGGGTGGAGAAAGGAAGCGCCACCTGAGTGCAGTATTAGTATGAAAGTTTTAATGACACATAAAAAATAACACTTACAAGAAGGACATGATAAAAAGGCTCATCTGTGAGTAGCAATCTGTGTGTGTGTTCCTCGAGCTCCAGTCCGGAAGGTGTATCAGCGTTGTAGGGCTGCAAGTGGAAGCTTTCAGGTGGTTGTTCTTCCTGTGGCCATCAGGGAGAAGCTGGGACCGACGTGGAGTGCACAGAGCATGTGCGTGACGTCACAGGTCATCCAACGGCTTCCTAGCTTATCCAGCCCCAGAACCCTCCCTCGGTGTTCGCCCTCCCCCTGGAGTGTACCCGGAAGCCGTTGGATGACCCATGACGTCACGCACATGCTCTGTGCACTCCACGCCAGTCCCAGCTTCTCCCTGATGGCCACAGGAAGAACAAATACCTGAAAGCTTCCACTTGCAGCTCTACAACTCTGATACACCTTCCGGACTGGAGCTCGAGGAACACACACAGATTGCTACTCACAGATGAGCCTTTTTATCATGTCCTTCTTGTAAGTGTTATTTTTTATGTGTCATTAAAACTTTCATACGAATATTGCACTCAGGTGGCGCTTCCTTTCTCCACCCCCTCTTGCAATACCACAGAGCCAGATCTCAGCAGCCGCCTCTTTAGACCAACCACCCCACCAGCCAGCTTCTCATATCCTGAATGGTCAGAGACTTAATTAACCCCTGGACTGCCACTACTATGGCCATAGACTTAATGCCTGGCTAATCCAATATACCCCCAGTATTGTATGCATTCACCTGTATATGCGCTTACAGTTATTACTACTTTTGTCTGCTAACAGATTTTTGGTAGCATTTGAATCAGTCACTGACAGTCAGGAGCTTTTTTACCTGTGAGTCTCACAAGTGTACAATGATCTCCTCGGGGTGACCCTGGATACGATCGGCTCTACAAAATTCGGCCCCTCGTAAACCACTTCAACCAACGGTATGCAACCTTGTTTATTCCCCATCAAGTTGTCTGCATTGATGAGTCCCTGATTAAGTTTTCTGGCTGCTTGTCTTTCAAACAGTATCTTCCCAACAAGCGTCCCAGATATGGGGTCAAGATGTATAAGCTCTGTGACAGGGCCAAAGTCTATACATATAGTTTTATGGTTTACGAGGGAAGAGATAGTCACGTAGAGCCAGAGGACTGTCCAGATTACATAGAGAGCACTGGTAAGATTGTGTGGGACTTGGTGTCACCCTTATTCGGAAAGGGGTACCACTTATATGTGGACAATTATTACACAAGCATGCCCATTTTTAGTCACTTGTTTGATCATGGAATTGGCACATGTGGTACAGTGCGATCTAATAGCCGGGGCTTACCCCAGCGGCTTGTAGATCCCCATCTTAGGCTGGGGGAGAGAGCATACTTGAAGTGTAATAATTTGCTTGCTGTGAAGTGGAGGGATAATTGGAATATTTTCGTTCTGTCCTCCCTTCATGCAGACACGACGGTCCAAATAACTACAGGGACTGGTGTTGTGGAGAAACCCCTCTGTGTCCACGAATATAACCTTAATATGGGAGGGGCGGCCCTCAACGACCAGTTGTTGGTGCCGTACCTAATTGCCCATAAGGCCAGACGCTGGTGCAAAAAAGCGTCTATATACTTATTTAAACTGGTTCTGCTGAACGCTTTTGTTCTATACAAAGCTTCAGGAGGAACTGGATTCTTCCCTAAATTCCAGGAAGAGATCATCACAGCCCTTCTGTTTCCCAATCCAAATGCAGTAAGCCGGCTAAATGAGAGGCATTTTCCTTATGTCCTCCGTGGTACCCCTACCCAACAAGCCCCCCAAAGAAAATGTTGTGTCTGTAGAAAGCGCAGATATAGGCGTGACACCCTCTATTATTGTCCCTTCTGTCCTGACCATCCTGGTCTTTACATTGGTGAATGTTTTGAAATCTACCATACACTAGTGGAGTTTTAGTGGAGTTAGTGGAGCGTAGGGTACAGAACTGCACAGACTAGGACACACATTCACAGGGTCTCCAAAGATGCCATCGCATTTTGGGTGACCTGAACCTGGAACCGAACCATTACAGTTACAAAAAAAGTGTAAAAAACAAGTTAAACCCCTCCCCCAAAAAATATAAAATAAAAAAAAAATATATAGTTGTTGTAAGGATGTTAGAGTGCTGCTTTAAGATATGTTATACAAGAAGAAATGTATTTTGCTTTCTTATGCAGAAAATTAGAAGTGCAAAGATTATTTGCGAGCTATGTACTTGAACAGGATGTACGTGTGGTTAGCCTGACATTTTAATATAGACAATGAATAACAAAGTTATAACATGTTAGAAGTTGGGTGTCTGGAACATTGGCAGATTGCCTACCATACGTGGTCACATATATATATAAACTTATATTTAGATATAGCCTGAGGGATATCTATAGGCAGAATATGCAATTTATGACGTTTTATGCTTATTTTTTCATAAAGTCTATGCTTCAATCTCATTGGCTGATAATAAGAGGGAGGTTTTTCTCTCTCTCTCTGTAAGTGTATAAGATATATGCAAACCCAGTAAATCATTGTAATTTCGATTCACCATCCCATGTGTGTGTCTTGATTACCCGATCGATCAGAGAGTTCTATCCATACATCCATAGGTCCAACCTGGGTTCAAAGGAGAAATAGGGGCGGCTTAACAGAAATGGTACCAGAAGTGGGATCGATCGACTGCAAGGTGAGTGGAAACTTTGTAAATTTATTTTACGAAGCCTTTTCACTTATCCTAGCACGTTTGACCCCTATTGTTTTTTTTAAATTTTATAATCTCGAGGATTGCTAGGTTGGCTCTCCTGGGATAAAGAGGTAGCATAATCTCGAGGATTGCTAGGTTGGCTCTCCTGGGATAAAGAAGTCGCATAGTTTTAATGGTTAAATGATGTCCCGCTAGGCTGGCCGGACTTATAGAATTATAGAGAGCATTTGATGCTTTCTTAAAATACAGGACGGGTGTATGGAGCTCTAAAGAAAAAAAAAAAAACAGGGGAAATTGTGTGCACACAATTTAACGGTTTCTTTGTGAATATATTGCTCTGTATTTTGTTGTGATCATATGCATGTGTGAATATATACTTCGACATAAGGGAATTGATTTACTATTTGGTTTGATCTTGATAAGTGATATACATAGAGTTATAGAGTTATATCAGTGTTATTGTGTTTGTTGTGTGTTAAACAAATGTCACAAAGGTGTTTTGAGTGTATTACCATCTTAAACTGGGAAAGAGACCTTTATTAAGAGAAGGTACCCCAAGAGATTCAATATACAAAATAATGTTTAACAGTAAGAGGAGTAATAAATATTATAAGTATCATTGTGACATTAAGGATATTGTGAAATAATTATGGGAAATAAATTAGGGAAGGAAGTTCCCGAAGGTGAGCGGGACCAACCTTCCCCCTATGATTTTGTAAAAGGCACTTGTGGGGCAAAATGTGTCGATCCTTTTTGGGGAAATGTACAAACTTGTGCACATCAGTTGTATTTTTCAGGCTTGGGGGTCATTGGGACCGTGTTCCCTGGAAGATTGGGAGGAGGTAATAAAAATTTGTGGGACACATAATTGACACAATTACCCCCCGGGTGACTGGGATTGTAAATATATGATGAAATGTTGTAAAATGTACTAAGGGAAAGACAGGGAGAAAGAAGTGGGGGAAGCAAAGAGGCTAGAGAAAAAAAAAAATCAGAAGAACTAGCTATAGCACTACAAGAAGTAGAGTCTGTGGGTCAGATAATCCTTCGTTCTGCAAACAAAGAGAAGGAACCCTTTAAGGCCCTTCCTTTGATCACGATAGGTAATACTCAGGTTCAGATCCCCCTCCCTGTCGGCTAATATAAGGGACACCTGCCCTAAACCTAGAAAGGATCCCAGAGCTGCTGCAGCTTTTCTAAAAAGGTATTGTACAGGAGCTAGGATGGGAGCAGAAGATCTCCCAATCATTATTCAAGCAGTATACCCTGAAACCACGGTTGAATTTGATGTAGTGGCAGCTTTTATCACGGCAGATCCCTGTGAAAAACCTGAAGGGTGGGATATTTTTTGGGGCCAACTAGGACTAGCTTGGCAGAAAGCATACAAGTGTACACACTATGTTGTCTTGCAAACAAAATCCAGGGGAAGATTTTTACTCATTTTTGGTTTGTCTACATAAAATATATCACTCACTAAATTGTAGGTTTATCACGTCAGAATGTACAGAGGGTTGCTCAATGGGTATTAATGGAACTGATGTCCAACATAAAGTGACTCCTCCATTACAAGTTAGTACATTACAGGACGAACCTCTTACAACTATCTGTTTTGCTGTTTTGACTGACTGACCTTTCCCTAATGGGAAGAGACTTAATGTCTGCTTTAAGAATCAATATAAGATTTGACTAAGAAGGTGGATTGACAGCAAAGTCTCCACTATGTGACTTGACTAATCCTAAATATCAAGACTTCAGGGGACATTACATGCTTCTACCTGTACCGCTAGAAAATCACCCAATTTGGGCTAAGGACAAAACCTCTGTAGGACATCTTTATTGTACACCTTACTCTCCTACTTTCAAACCCAACACAATATCACACTTCCAAAAATAATATCCCCTTACAGAAGAAAAACTGCAGGGCATTTCACCATTGGTTGAAGAATACAAAAAGGAAGGCATACTAAAGGAAATAGTTAGTCCGTGGAACACATTTTTTTTTTAGTGTACTGGTTGGGGAGGACGCACAAAGGATCTTTGGTTTTGTTTGGGGCCGGGTCAATTGGACACGGCTCCCACAAGAATTTGTTGATAGCCCAGCAGCCTTCTCTATGGTATTGAAATGATCCCTTGACGACTAGACACCTCCTCTGGGTTCCATACTGCTTCAATATGTAGATGATCTACTGCTGTGTAGTGAGAGCCAGGGGCGCTGTGAGTCCAACTCTGAGCATCGCCTCGCCTCAGAAGGTCATTTGGTGTCTTGCAAAAAGATCCGGTGATGCAGGTCGCAGGTTGAGTATTTGGGGTGTATAATCAAACAAGGGGAATGTTTGGTGTCACCGGCTTGGGTCAAAGTACTTACATGCCTCAGTCCCCCGAAGGAGAAGGCCGCGCTTCTCTCCTTCCTCGGCTCGATTGTCTACTGCAGACAATGGATACCTGATTGCTCACACTGGGATTCGATCCTTAGAGCAGCTACGTTGTTGGGCTCTCCAAAAATGATTAATTGGACTGAGGAAATGCTACAAGCATTTACCACCCTCACTGCGTCCCTCTCAAGGGCACCTGCATTGGGTCTTACCCGTGCAGGTTCAAGGGATGCCCTCTTGCCTTCAAGCTCTCGGGGCTTGTGCAATGGCACAATAAAGGAGGCATCCAAATTAACATTGGGAGGGCAGACAACATTATACACAACACATTCGGTAGTTCACCTTATGCAGAACATGAGTACTCAGCACATGACAGCACAACCTACAAGTGGCTATGAAGTTATACTCTTTAACACACAACATCTTGACATCAAATCATGTTCAGAGACCACACCACAAGTCAGGTTTCTACACTCTCTCTTGCATCTTTCAGAAACTGATCCTATTCCTCAACATGACTGTAATCAACAGCTTTTAGAATCTACTTCTCCACGTTCTGATTTAAAAGACACCCCCAACCCTGATTACCTACATGTGTTTGCAGACAATAGCTGTACACGTCCTGACGATCACACATACAAGACTGGTTACTCAGTTGTCAGGCTCCCAGACAATATCTTAGAAAGTAAACCACTGCGAGTAACTTCAGAGCAACTCCTCTTTGAAGGACAGGATGTGAACGTTTACACAGATAGCATGTGGACGCTTTATTGAAACGCTCCTTCTTCCTTGCCACATTAATGTAATTAAGATTTGCGGGCACTCATATGATAAAACAGAAATAGCAAAAGGGAATGCACTCGCTGATAGGTTGATTTGATAGGTATTCAATGGAAACTACACATCCCTTATCATCCCCAAAGTGCAGGAGGAGTAGTAGAAAAGATGAACAGAAATATTAAAGATAAACTAAAGAAAGCGACAGGAGGAACTTTGAGAAACTGGTTAGATTTTCTTCCCACAATACTTTTCCAAATCCGTACCACACCCCATTCCAGAAACGGCTTATCCCCTTATGAGATATTAATGGGAAAACCAACACAGAGGAAATAGATAGAAATAGGAGAGGAACCTAATCTATATTCTTTACAGGAAGAGTACGTGAAAAACCTGGTAAGTAGCTTTACAGAAAATTATGACAAGGTAGCTGTCACCTTTCCTCCTCTCTCCACAGAACCAACACATCCTTTTATACCCAGAGACAGGGTGTTGGTCAAGCAATTAGCAGCAAGAAGATCTTCCAAGGATCTTTTGAAGTATTGGAAGTTGCAAGAACAGCAGTCCTGACTGACCAGAGCCCACAATGGATCCACAAATCAAGGATAAAGAAAGCCAAAAATCAAGGATAAAGAAAGCCCCTGATCACTGAAAACTATACATGACCACAGATGAAACAATGGAACTCTAATTCTCTCAATAACAGGAACCCCCTACAGACTTTGGTTCTGCCCCTGTTCCCCAAATGGGTGAAGTGACTTTCCAGATTCTTTTTCCCCCTTCCCCCCCTAAAAGAAACTTATCAATCTGCCTATCAGCTTTTTCAATGACATGTAAAATATGTTCTTTCGTTTCTATGCTTTACGCAAAACAGAGATGGTATAATGAATAATATTGGTGATCAATACAGACTTTTCGTCTGTTATGATCAAAGGAGGGATTGTAAGGATGTTAGAGTGCTGCTTTAAGATATGTTATACAAGAAGAAATGTATTTTGCTTTCTTATGCAGAAAATTAGAAGTGCAAAGATTATTTGCGAGCTATGTACTTGAACAGGATGTACGTGTGGTTAGCCTGACATTTTAATATAGACAATGAATAACAAAGTTATAACATGTTAGAAGTTGGGTGTCTGGAACATTGGCAGATTGCCTACCATACGTGGTCACATATATATATATATATAAACTTATATTTAGATATAGCCTGAGGGATATCTATAGGCAGAATATGCAATTTATGATGTTTTATGCTTATTTTTTCATAAAGTCTATGCTTCAATCTCATTGGCTGATAATAAGAGGGAGGTTTTTCTCTCTCTCTCTGTAAGTGTATAAGATATATGCAAACCCAGTAAATCATTGTAATTTCAATTCACCATCCCATGTGTGTGTCTTGATTACCCGATCGATCAGAGAGTTCTATCCATACATCCATAGGTCCAACCCGGGTTCAAAGCAGAAATAGGGGCGGCTTAACAGTTGTTGTTTTATTGTTCTCTCTCTCTCTCTCTCTCTCTCTCTATTCTCTCTCTATTGTTCTGCTCTTTTTTACTGTATTCTACAATGCAATATTTTGTTGTTACTATATTTTATCATGTTTGCTTTTCAGGTATGTAATTCTTTATACTTTACTGTTTACTGTGTTTTATTGTTAACCATTAGTTTGTTTTCAGGTACGCCATTCAGCGGCAGCATGGGTTTATTTATCTTGACAGCAACAGCGTTTGCTCCCACGATATGTAAAGCCGTGACTCCAGTGCTGTTGGAGGTGATTTCACCACCAAAAAAAGAGCATATATGCCGAAGCATGGGAGCAGGGGTGGAGGAGCGATTTGCTCCTAACATTAGGGGCGGATTGCCCCCACGCTTCGGCATATATTTTTTAGGCACAAATTGCATTAAAAAATGTTTTATTTTTACTATGTTTTATTGTATTTGCTTTGTAGGTATGGTAAGTCTTACTGTTATACTGTAGTATAACAAATGTTACTTTGTTTTATTGTTAACCATCATTTTCTTAGCAGATTCAGTTGCAGCACTGATTTATTTATCTTGACAGCAACAGCGTTTGCTCCCACGATGCTTAAATCAACAACTCCAGAGCTGTAGGAGGTGATTTCACCACCACAGTTAAAAAAAAAATGGTGCATGTATGCCCAACAGGCTGCATGAAAAAAAGAACATTACAATGTATGCCCAACAAGGACCAGCAACATACTGGTATGTTGCTGGACTTTGAGTGGTTATACCAGAATGATGCCTGCAGGTTTAGGTATCATCTTGGTATCATTCTTTTCACATGCCTTTGCTCTGTGAGATCCGTGAGAATAATCCTGAGTAGGGATGAGCTTCGAGTTCGAGTCGAACTCATGTTCGACTCGAACATTGGCTGTTCGCAAGTTCACCGAACAGCGAACAATTTGGGGTGTTCGCGGCAAATTCGAATGCCGCGGAACACCCTTTAAAAGTCTATGGGAGAAATCAAAAGTGCTAATTTTAAAGGCTAATATGCAAGTTATTGTCATAAAAAGTGTTTGGGGACCTGGGTCCTGCCCCAGGGGACATGGATCAATGCAAAAAAAAGTTTTAAAAACGGCCGTTTTTTCAGGAGCAGTGATTTTAATAATGCTTAAAGTCAATCAATAAAAGTGTAATATCCCTTTAAATTTCGTACCTGGGGGGTGTCTATAGTGTGCCTGTAAAGGGGCGCATGTTTCCTGTGTTTAGAACAGTCTGACAGCAAAATGACATTTTGAAGGAAAAAACTCATTTAAAACTACCCGCGGCTATTGCATTGCCGACAATACACATAGAAGTTCATTGATAAAAACGGCATGGGAATTCCCCAAAGGGGAACCCCGAACCAAAATTAAAAAAAAAAAATGACGTGGGGGTCCCCCTAAATTCCATACCAGGCCCTTCAGGTCTGGTATGGATATTAAGGGGAACCCCGGCCAAAATTTAAAAAAAAAAATGATGTGGGGTTCCCCCTAAATTCCATACCAGACCCTTCAGGTCTGGTATGGATTTTAAGGGGAACCCCGCGCCAAAAAAAAAAAAAAAACGGCGTGGGGTCCCCCCAAAAATCCATACCAGACCCTTATCCGAGCACGCAACCTGGCAGGCCGCAGGAAAAGAGGGGGGGACGAGAGTGCGGCCCCCCTCCCTCCTGAACCGTACCAGGCCACATGCCCTCAACATTGGGAGGGTGCTTTGGGGTAGCCCCCCAAAATACCTTGTCCCCATGTTGATGAGGACAAGGGCCTCATCCCCACAACCCTGGCCGGTGGTTGTGGGGGTCTGCGGGCGGGGGGCTTATCGGAATCTGGAAGCCCCCTTTAACAAGGTGACCCCCAGATCTCGGCCCCCCCCCTGTGTGAAATGGTAAGGGGGTACATAAGTACCCCTACCATTTCACGAAAAAAGTGTCAAAAATGTTAAAAATGACAAGAGACAGTTTTTGACAATTCCTTTATTTAAATGCTTCTTCTATCTTCCTTCATCTTCTGGTTCTTCTGGCTCTTCTGGCTCTTCTGGCTCTTCTGGTTCTTCCTCCGGCGTTCTCGTCCAGCATCTCCTCCGCGGCGTCTTCTATCTTCTTCTCCTCGGGCCGCTCCGCACCCATGGCATGGGGGGGAGGCTCCCGCTCTTCTCTTCTTCTCTTCTTCTTTTCTTCTCTTCTTCTCTTCTTCATTTTCTTCTCCGGGCCGCCCCGCAATCCATGCTGGCATGGAGGGAGGCTCCCGCTGTGTGACGGCGCTCCTCGTCTGACAGTTCTTAAATAACGGGGGGGGCGGGGCCACCCGGTGACCCCGCCCCCCTCTGACGCACGGTGACTTGACGGGACTTCCCTGTGACGTCACGGGGAATGCCACAGGGAAGTCCCGTCAAGTCACCGTGCGTCAGAGGGGGGCGGGGTCACCGGGTGGCCCCGCCCCCCCGTTATTTAAGAACTGTCAGACGAGGAGCGCCGTCACACAGCGGGAGCCTCCCTCCATGCCAGCAGGAAAAGAGGGGGGGACGAGAGTGCGGCCCCCCCTCCCTCCTGAACCGTACCAGGCCACATGCCCTCAACATTGGGAGGGTGCTTTGGGGTAGCCCCCCAAAACACCTTGTCCCCATGTTGATGAGGACAAGGGCCTCATCCCCACAACCCTGGCCGGTGGTTGTGGGGGTCTGCGGGCGGGGGGCTTATCGGAATCTGGAAGCCCCCTTTAACAAGGTGACCCCCAGATCCCGGCCCCCCCCCTGTGTGAAATGGTAAGGGGGTACATAAGTACCCCTACCATTTCACGAAAAAAGTGTCAAAAATGTTAAAAATGACAAGAGACAGTTTTTGACAATTCCTTTATTTAAATGCTTCTTCTTTCTTCTATCTTCCTTCATCTTCTGGTTCTTCTGGCTCTTCTGGTTCTTCTGGTTCTTCCTCCGGCGTTCTCGTCCAGCATCTCCTCCACGGCGTCTTCTGTCTTCTTCTCCTCGGGCCGCTCCGCACCCATGGCATGGGGGGGAGGCTCCCGCTCTTCTCTTCTTCTCTTCTTCTCTTCTTCTTTTCTTCTTTTCTTCTCTTCTTCTCTTCTTCATTTTCTTCTCCGGGCCGCTCCGCAATCCATGCTGGCATGGAGGGAGGCTCCCGCTGTGTGACGGCGCTCCTCGTCTGACAGTTCTTAAATAACGGGGGGGCGGGGCCACCCGGTGACCCCGCCCCCCTCTGACGCACGGTGACTTGACGGGACTTCCCTGTGGCATTCCCCGGGACGTCACAGGGAAGTCCCGTCAAGTCACAGTGCGTCAGAGGGGGGCGGGGTCACCGGGTGGCCCCGCCCCCCTCTGACGCACGGTGACTTGACGGGACTTCCCTGTGACGTCACGGGGAATGCCACAGGGAAGTCCCGTCAAGTCACCGTGCGTCAGAGGGGGGCGGGGTCACTGGGTGGCCCCCCCCCCCCGTTATTTAAGAACTGTCAGACGAGGAGCGCCGTCACACAGCGGGAGCCTCCCTCCATGCCAGCATGGATTGCGGAGCTGCCCGGAGAAGAAAAGAAGAGAAGAAAAGAAGAAGAGAAGAGCGGGAGCCTCCCCCCCATGCCATGGGTGCGGAGCGGCCCGAGGAGAAGAAGACAGAAGACGCCGCGGAGGAGATGCTGGACGAGAACGCCGGAGGAAGAACCAGAAGAGCCAAAAGAACCAGAAGAACCAGAAGATGAAGGAAGATAGAAGAAAGAAGAAGCATTTAAATAAAGGAATTGTCAAAAACTGTCTCTTGTCACCGGGTGGCCCCGCCCCCCTCTGACGCACGGTGACTTGACGGGACTTCCCTGTGACGTCCCGGGGAATGCCACAGGGAAGTCCCGTCAAGTCACCGTGCGTCAGAGGGGGGCGGGGTCACCGGGTGGCCCCGCCCCCCCGTTATTTAAGAACTGTCAGACGAGGAGCGCCGTCACACAGCGGGAGCCTCCCTCCATGCCAGCATGGATTGCGGAGCGGCCCGGAGAAGAAAATGAAGAAGAGAAGAAGAGAAGAAAAGAAGAAAAGAAGAAGAGAAGAAGAGAAGAAGAGAAGAGCGGGAGCCTCCCCCCCATGCCATGGGTGCGGAGCGGCCCGAGGAGAAGAAGACAGAAGACGCCGTGGAGGAGATGCTGGACGAGAACGCCGGAGGAAGAACCAGAAGAACCAGAAGAGCCAGAAGAACCAGAAGATGAAGGAAGATAGAAGAAAGAAGAAGCATTTAAATAAAGGAATTGTCAAAAACTGTCTCTTGTCATTTTTAACATTTTTGACACTTTTTTCGTGAAATGGTAGGGGTACTTATGTACCCCCTTACCATTTCACACAGGGGGGGGGCCGGGATCTGGGGGTCACCTTGTTAAAGGGGGCTTCCAGATTCCGATAAGCCCCCCGCCCGCAGACCCCCACAACCACCGGCCAGGGTTGTGGGGATGAGGCCCTTGTCCTCATCAACATGGGGACAAGGTGTTTTGGGGGGCTACCCCAAAGCACCCTCCCAATGTTGAGGGCATGTGGCCTGGTACGGTTCAGGAGGGAGGGGGGGCCGCACTCTCGTCCCCCCCTCTTTTCCTGCGGCCTGCCAGGTTGCGTGCTCGGATAAGGGTCTGATATGGATTTTTGGGGGGACCCCACACCGTTTTTTTTTTTTTTTGGCGCGGAGTTCCCCTTAAAATCCATACCAGACCTGAAGGGTCTGGTATGGAATTTAGGGGGAACCCCACGTCATTTTTTTAAAAAAATTTTGGCCGGGGTTTCCCTTAATATCCATACCAGACCTGAAGGGCCTGGTATGGAATTTAGGAGGACTCCCATGTCATTTTTTTTTTTTAATTTTGGTTCGGGGTTCCCCTTTGGGGAATTCCCATGCCGTTTTTATCAATGAACTTCTATGTGTATTGTCAGCAATGCAATAGCCGCGGGTAGTTTTAAATGAGTTTTTTCCTTCAAAATGTCATTTTGCTGTCAGACTGTTCTAAACACAGGAAACATGCGCCCCTTTACAGGCATACTATAGACACCCCCCAGGTACGAAATTTAAAGGGATATTACACTTTTATTGTTTGACTTTAAGCATTATTAAAATCACTGCTCCTGAAAAAACGGCCGTTTTTAAAACTTTTTTTTGCATTGATCCATGTCCCCTGGGGCAGGACCCAGGTCCCCAAACACTTTTTATGACAATAACTTGCATATAAGCCTTTAAAATTAGCACTTTTGATTATTCATGTTCGTGTCCCATAGACTTTAACGGTGTTCGCATGTTCGAACGAACTTTTTTCCTGTTCGCATGTTCTGGTGCGAACCGAACAGGGGGGTGTTCGGCTCATCCCTAATCCTGAGGATTTCAGGAATTTTCTCAGGATGACGGACCCCGTTTTGGAACGTCTGCTGGCTATGCTGACCCCCTATATCAGCAGGCAGGATACCTGCATGAGGCAAGCCATCACTGCGGAGCAGAGGCTAGTTGCCGATTTACGTTACTTGCCGACTGGGAGAAGTCTTCAGGACTTGAAGTTCTCGACAGGCATCTCCCCCCAGGCTATGGGGATCATAATCCCAGAGACCTTTTCTGCTATTATTCAGGTCCTACAGAAGGACTATATGAAGGTATGTTTTTTCCTTTAACATTACATGATATGTATTTAATGTTTGCTAATGTATTGTCTAAATGTCCTCGTTACCTAATTGCCATGCTTTAAATATGCTGGGAATGTCACCTTTATCTTCGTGCATGCCTGTATTTTTACCTTATTAATTTTTGGGCCTACATGCATATTTCCCTTCAAAAACCTCCCTACCATGCAATCCTGGGTCCATTTATACCTCTAGCCTATAGTCCTTTCAACAATGTATATTGTCAGCTCCATTGTACTGTTTTACCCTCCCCCACCCCCTCAAATGTTTGCATCTGTTAGGTGTGTTCTTGGCCCCAATTAGTACCCCTCCCCCACCCCCTCAAATGTTTGCAACTGTCAGGTGTGTTCTTGGCCCCAATTAGTACCCCCCCACCCCCTCAAATGTTTGCAACTGTCAGGTGTGTTCTTGGCCCCAATTAGTACCCCTCCCCCACCCCCTCAAATGTTTGCAACTGTCAGGGGTGTTCTTGGCCCCAATTAGTACCCCTCCCCACCCCCTCAAATGTTTGCAACTGTCGGGTGTGATCTTGGCCCCAATTATTACCCCTCCCCACCCCTCAAATGTTTGCAACTGTCAGGTGTGTTCTTGGCCCCAATTAGTACCCCTCCCCCACCCCTCAAATGTTTGCAACTGTCAGTTGTGTTCTTGGCCCCAATTAGTACCCCTCCCCCACCCACTCAAATGTTGGCAACTGTCAGGTGTGTTCTTAGCCCCAATTAGTACCCCTCCCCCACCCCCTCAAATGTTTGCAACTGTCAGGTGTGTTCTTGGCCCCAATTAGTACCCCTCCCCCCACATACAAATTGATCAATGGTCCATCAGAGGGGGTGAGTAATCTTATAAGTGGGCCTTATTTTTTTTTATTTTTTCAAAAAATAACACATATTAATAATGTTCAACTGCTGTTGTTCAAGAATGTTTTTGTGTAATCTGATATCTAAGTTATGTTTAAAAGTACTTATATTTTTTTCTTGTTTGACTCCCCAGTTTCCTTCAAACACACAGGAACAGCAGACTGTAGCCTCCCAGTTCGCTGACTGTTGGGACTTTCCCAACTGTGTCGGGGTGATCGATGGGAAGCATGTCCGCATTGTGCCACCACCCCATTTGGGGTCTTATTTCTACAACTATAAGGGGTTCCATAGTGTAGTTTTGAGGGCGGTGGTCTCGGCACAATTGGAATTTATGTCCATGGACGTGGGGAAGAACGGCCGGATGTCTGGCGGAGGAGTCTTTGCACAGACCGAGCTGTGCCAGCGTCTCCAGACTGGTGGCCTGGGATTGCCACCTGATGACCAGATTGTGGATGGACTCCCCTCAGTTTTCATCGCTGATGAAGCGTTTGCTCTCGGCGAGCACTTGATGAGGCCGTTCCCCCAAAGGACACTCACCTCTGAGAGG
Organism: Aquarana catesbeiana; assembly: GCF_042186555.1. Classification (NCBI taxonomy): domain Eukaryota; kingdom Metazoa; phylum Chordata; class Amphibia; order Anura; family Ranidae; genus Aquarana; species Aquarana catesbeiana. The sequence goes on along the minus strand of NC_133332.1, from coordinate 133,988,205 downwards.
AGGGAATTTAATTACCAGCTGGCCAGAGCAAGAAGAGTTGTGAAGAATGCCTTTGGGATTCTGGCCAGCTGGTTTTGTTTGTTCCTCTCCGCAATAAATCTAGCAGAATACAAAATCAATTATGTGATCTTTGCTTGCTGCATTCTGCATAATTTCTTGAGACGTCATTCTTTGACATATATAACTTCTGTTGGGCCTGAGGCCGGACTTGGTGTTGATGGACCACTCACAGGCCTGGAAAGTGGCCATTTTGGCTTGGCCCCCCAAACCGCCCGTGAAGTGCGTGACAGATATGTCAATTATTTTAATAGTCGGGGGGCCATTGCAATGCAACAAGATCATTAAGATGTTTTTAAAAAAAAATAAAAAACATTTAGCAACAATCTCTTGTTTTTGATTCTTGTTTGCATTTAGTTTTGTCTGTCTCCTAGTGCACTTGTAGTGGCAAGTGCATTTCCTTTTAATTAATAAAGCCCTTTGACACTGTAACCACACAAAAAAATAACAAACTGTTATTGATAAATAATAAGCCATATACATTGTAGTAGTAAAAACATTTTACTGTGTGCACATTGAAAGGTGCATTTTGTTTGAATATTTTTTTTTTTTGTTAACAATATTTTTTTTATTTTTTTTAGTTTAGGCATATTTGTAGAAAATATACATTGTTTACAAAATGTGGCTTCACAACAGGGTTTTAAAAACCATAAGAACAAAAAATAATAGGAACTTACAAAGTTCAACATGTTAATAACGGTGCTGGTGATGTCACCCATGTAAAATAAAAAAATTGCAGATGCTCACAATTTCTCGTGAAAAAAGGTTCAAGTCAACATGTGCTATCTCCCATCATGGGGGAGCAATGGACGTGTTTTGTGTGTGCAATCCCTTTGTTCCTCTCACAAACTAACATAATTCTGATGAAGGGGTTGCAAACACAAAACAAGTACATTGATATCCCCTGATGGAAGATAGCACATGATGACACACCGTGTGCATCTACAAAATTTTTACATTATAGTATTTAGCAAGTTAAAACATTTTAGAAGGGTAAAACTTGACAATGAAATGAAGAACATGATTGCTGTTTTTAGGCAAAAAGTTATTAGATTCTGCCCAAAACATCAATCATGTTCTTCATTTCCTGTTGCATGCTGTCCAGCCGATTTCTCATGCTGTCAATTTGGTCATGCATTCTATCAATTTGGTAATTCCACACCATTAACTGGCCAATGAGTCTTTGTGCACTGTCTGTGCTAAATGGCTCCGCCGCTTGGCCTTCCACAACCAGAACATCACCTAAAATTTGTAGATAAAAAATTATTGTAAAATATGCACGCCTAAATAGATGAACTTAAGCTGCAGTGTCAGTCACTCACTTGGTGGGGTGGAAATATTGCACACTTCCTCCACCTCTCCTTCCTCCAGCTCGTCGGGTGGGCGTGGTCTTGGGCTGGGGCTTGGGGTAATGTCATCTTCAGGCTGGTGACTTGGGGGGGTCCTGGGATCCTTGGACTGTTGTCTGAGTCTTTTCTCCCCTATGATAATTAAACAAAAGGTATATTTAAAACACAGTGCTATTTCAGTCTTGAAAAAGGAATATGAAACGTTCGTTAGAAGTTGTGGACAATTGTCATTTTTTGGTACCAAAAATTTTGAAGACAGGATTAAAATTCACTATGCCCAAAAATGCCAAACAATACACATTTTCATGCAAGTTTCACAGATGCAGAGGCCTCAAGTATCCCCTGGAGCCCCTATGTGTATTACCCCCCAAAATTTTCTTGGGCGTCACATAGTACACTAGTGCTCGTGAGTCCAGATGTGGAAACAGCTGCTGTGTCCTGTCCTTACATTACACTGAATCATTATTGAAGAAGCATTATATTTTCAAACACATCTACACAACATCACCAAATTTTTGGAATACGACAAATTATCAAGACCTAAATGTATGTCCAAACCCTGTACCATCATATTTGGTGAAAAAAAAACGGCATTTTCTTAGTATCATATGTTTTTTCAAAAGAACGGTCTTTATGAACGATGCTGTATAAACGAAAAGCATATGGATCAACATGCAAGTTCAGTATCTCATTCGGAACATAAAACAAGTACTTACTTTTTTTAAGCAGCTTCTTTATTCGCCAATATTGTTCAGGATCCCTACTTTTGAGGTCAGACCACAGCTTCCTCAGTTGTTCTTTAGCCCGTTTAGTGCCAAATTTTTGCTCAAGAGCAGTGACAACTGAGGACATTATTTTGTCCTTCCGCATATTGGGTCGGGTGTACGGTCCTTTTTTGCCATCGTAGTCCTCCCTTCTCAATATGGACACCATCTCCACCTTCTCTTCAAAGGCCATGTTGGTGGCCTTATATCTCCTCTTGGATCTGGATGGTTGTGGCTCCAGGCTTTCCTCCGCGCTACTTGCAGTTAATCTCTCCGTCATCTTTCTCTATATCCTGCCACTGCGCAATGAAGAGTGAAGGGGCAGGGACAAATCGTACTAAAGAACGTCAGGGGCGGGCAATGCAGGCATAGCATGACACATGTGCAGTGTATATAAAGCTATTACGCTGGCCTACGTATGTCCGAGCGGAAGTAGCGAGCATCAGAAACAAAGGTAAGATTAAACGTGGGTGTGTGTTTGGTGAATGTGTTTGGTGTGTGTGTGTGTGTGTGTGTGTACCCTAGATTGAGCCAAATATAATACTGGGAGTTTGGACTGACATTACAGTTTTTATCTTGTGTCTTGTCTTTCAGCAAAAATGAATCCTTTTAAGAAGGAAGAATTTTTGACATGTTTTCTTGATTTGTATCAAGAAAACAGAAACCTATGGGAGGTCAAGAACCCATTGTATTTTAATAGAGATGTAAGGAAGGCAACACTGGGCACACTTTTGGAAGACTCAAGTCCCCCAGGCAGACCTTAAGTTTGTGGACAATAAAATTGGTATCTTGCACAACATGTACAGGCGGGAACACAAGAAGATCCAGGAGTCGCGCAGATTCGGAACAGCAGCAGACCAGGTTTATGTCCCCAAGCTGTGGTACTACCAAAAAATGACGATTTCTGGATGACCAGATAGAAGCAAGGCAATCACTTTCGAGCCTTCCCTCCAGTCTTCCCCCCACCCTTCCCTCCAGCCTTTCCTCCAGCCTTCCCTCCACCTCCACCCTTCCCTCCAGCCTTCCCTCCACCTCCACCCTTCCCTCCACCCCAGCTGAGGAGTCCCAAGAAGAACTGGGCCCTTTCATCCTTGATGAAGTGGATGCGCCCGGCTTCAGCCAGGTATACTTTTTGGTGAATTTGGGATTGTGTAAATATTAATGATGTAAACCTAAAAATTTTGAAGTGCTTCACCAAAAATGACTTCATCACAATTATTAATATGTAGACATATTACTAGACAGTAGTGGCCAAAAATATACTTCAAATATTGTTGAGCAGCTAGAATAATGGTGGGGTAAAAAAAAAAGCCTTTACTATTGGTTTAGAATTATATTTGCAAGTCATGAGCTGAAAATTGTGTGTGATTGCGTAAGCAAAAATTACAACTACTGGTGTTTCCCTTTTTTTGGCCCAGGATGAGCTCAGCCAGGAGGAGTCCATGCCCAGAGGTATAGAGGAGGAGGCCTTGCCCAGTGGGAGAGAGGAGGAGGCCGTGGCTGGGCTCAGTAGAAGCCTCACGGAGTGTCAGGTGCCTCCCCTCCGCATTACCACCAAAAGGCCCAGAATGATAACCCGAACAGAGGAGGAATCACTAGCCCTCATTCGCCAAGCCAACCAAATCCTCAGCACACCACCCAATGCGGAAGAGGCGTATGGAACCTATATGGCCACCAGATTGCTAGAACCAGAAAAGGGGCAACGCCTCCTCTGTGAAGGTCTGATTTTTCAAGCATAACAGAAGGGGTTGAGAGGGGAGCTTACTGCAAAAACATATATAGCAGATGAAGCCACTCCTGCTGCTACTCCTCCTCCTCCTGCCCCAAGTACACCACCAGAGGCACAGCCTACAGGGAAGGCTGCAGCGAAGCGTGGAGGGAAGGCTGCAGGGTAGCGTGCAGGGAAGGCTCCACGGAAGAGTCAAAAGTGATTGTCTGGCTTCTGTCTGGTCTGACTTCTGACTGTGCTCCCTGTGCTCCCTAGTCGCAAGATACCAATTTTATTGTCCTCTAACTTGATGTGTGTACTGGGGGACAAAAGGCTTCACACATTTCAAAAGTGTCTCCAGTGTTGCCTTCCTCATTTCTGTTTTGACCAAAATAAATGGATATTTTCCTTACCTTACATTATTGACTATGTGTTTTGATTCAAAAAGGACATTTGGTTTGTGAGCAGGCAGGTACAGGTCAAAAAGACTATATGTGGGTTATTACAAAAGGCTAAATCATTTTGCAATTCAAGTGCAACATGCTATTGCAAAGTGCACTTGATAAATTGCAATGCAAGTGCACTTGTTGGAAGTGCAGTCGCTGTAAATCTGAGGGCAAGCTCTGAAATGAGGGGAAGCTCTGCTGATTTTATCATACAATCATGTGCAAGAGAAATGTTTTTTTTTGGGGGGGGGGTTCCTTGCATGTGCCCCTTGGATCCACAGCGAATGCACTTCCAAATGCTCTTTCAGGGCAATTCCAAGTACAATTTGCACTTGTAATGAAAAATGATTTTGCCTTTTTAAAATAACCCCCCTATGTCTAATTAACAAGGGACACCAACCTCATTAAGGTTCATTAAAACAATAAAAATTATTAAGGTTATTGTGGTAACTTGAAACTCAAAATCCAAAAACAAAAAAAAAAATTAAAAACAAACATTTTGTATAATTTAGCACACATTGTAAAATCTATATTGTTGAAATCTGTAAAAAATAAAGATGAGTCCAAAAAAAATTTGCTACTTTATAGTTCTGGAGATCTGGCTTTTAAAAAATATCATATTAGTCATGGCATGAGGATAAATCATGAAGAAAGTAGTTTGTGAGAACTCTGTGTGAATATAAGCAGCAAAACAACTTCCTTCTTCTCGCATTATAAAGAAAAAAAGAATGTGCTGTATTAAAAGATCACAGAAGAGGAATGTGCTAGCTTCAATATGAAGGCTAGTTTTACCAGACCGAGCGCTTCCGTCTTGTACTTGCTTCAGAGCATGCGTCAGTTTGGGTTCGTCGGACTAGCACACAGACAAACGGTTTATACGCTGGAAAGCAGAGTCCGTCGGAAAGATTTGAAACATGTCCGTCAAACTTTTGAGAAAACAAAGTCCGCTGGAGCCCACACACGATCGAACTGTCCGACGAAATCCAGTACGCCGGACCAAGTATGCCGTAAAGTCCGATCGTGTGTACGCGGCATTAGGTTCACTGGATATAAACAGCGCCATTGGGAAATTGACAAAGCATTTTATCATACCGATCTTGGTGTGGTCAGATGCTCTGAGGGCAGAGGAGAGTTTTTTTTTAAAAGAGTACCTGTCACTACCTATTGCTATCATAGGGGATATTTACATTCGCTGACATAACAATAAAAATATAAAAAAAATGAAAGGAACAGTTTAAAAATATAATAAAAAGCAAAAAAAAAAAAAGGCGGCCGCAAGCGTTGTTCTGGTGTCATATGTAAACTGCAATTGCACCATGCGCGTGAGGTATCACCGCAAAGGTCAGATGAAGGGCAGTAATTTTAACAGTAGACCTCCTCTGTAAATCTAAAATGGTAACCTGTAAAGGCTTGTAAAGGCTTTTAACCACTTCAATACCAGGCACTTAGACACCTTCCTGCCCAGGCCAATTTTCAGCTTTCAGCACTGTCACAATTTGAATGACAATTGCGCGGTCATGCTACACTGTACCCAAACAAATTTGTTATCATTCTGTTCCCACAAATAGAGCTTTCTTTTGGTGGTATTTGATCACCTCTGTGGTTTTTATTTTTTGCGCAACAAATAAAAAAAGACCGAAAATTTTGAAAAAAAAACAAGTTTTTCTTTGTTTCTGTTAACATTTTTTGTAAATAAGTATGTTTTCTTCTTCAATGACGGGCACTGATATGGCTGCACTGACGGGCACTGATACAGTGGCACCGATGAGGTGGCACCAATGAGGTGGCACTGATGAGGTGGCACTGATGGGCACTGATGATGGGCACTGATAGGCGGCACTGATGGGCACTGATAGGTGGCACTGATGGGCACTGATAGGTGGCACTGGTATGCGGCACAGATGGGCACTCATAGGTGTCACTGATGGGCACTCGTAGGTGGCATTGATTGGTACTAGGGATGAGCTTCGAGTTCGAGTCAAACTCATGTTCGACTCGAACATTGGCTGTTCGCAAGTTCGACGAACAGTGAACAATTTGGGGTGTTCGCGGCAAATTCGAATGCCACGGAACACCCTTTAAAAGTCTATGGGAGAAATCAAAAGTGCTAATTTTAAAGGCTTATGTGCAAGTTATTTCCATAAAAAGTGTTTGGGGACCTGGGTCCTGCCCCAGGGGACATGGATCAATGCAAAAAAAAGTTTTAAAAACGGACGTTTTTTCAGGAGCAGTGATTTTATTAATGCTTAAAGTCAAACAATAAAAGTGTAATATCCCTTTAAATTTCGTAGCTGGGGGGTGTCTATAGTATGCCTGTAAAGGGGCGCATGTTTCCAGTGTTTAGAACAGTCTGACAGCAAAATGACATTTCAAAGGAAAAAAGCCATTTAAAACTACTTGCGGCTATTGCATTGCCAGTCCGACAATACACAAAGAAGTTCATTGATAAAAACGGCATGGGAATTCCCCACAGGGGAACCCCGAACCAAAATTTAAAAAAAAAAATGACGTGGGGGTCCCCCTAAATTCCATACCAGGCCCTTCATGTCTGGTATGGATATTAAGGGGAACCCCAGCCAAAATTAAAAAAAAAATGATGTAGGAGTCCCCCTAAATTGGATTTTAAGGGGAACCCCGCGCCAAAAAAAAAAAAAAAAAAGGCGTGGGGTCCCCCCAAAAATCCATACCAGACCCTTATCCGAGCACGCAACCTGACAGGCCGTAGGAAAAGAGGGCGGACGAGAAAGCGCCCCCCCTCCTGAACCGTACCAGGCCACATGCCCTCAACATTGGGAGGGTGCTTTGAGGTAGCCCCCCAAAACACCTTGTCCCCATGTTGATGAGGACAAGGGCCTCATCCCCACAACCCTGGCCGGTGGTTGTGGGGGTCTGCAGGTGGGGGACTTATCGGAATCTGGAAGCCCCCTTTAACAAGGGGACCCCCAGATCCCACCCCCCCTGTGTGAAATGGTAAGGGGGTACAAGTACCCCTACCATTTCACTAAAAAACTGTCAAAAATGTTAAAAATGACAAGAGACAGTTTTTGACAATTCCTTTATTTAAATGCTTCTTCTTTCTTCTATCTCCCTTCATCTTCTTCTTCTTCTTCTGGTTCTTCTGGCTCTTCTGGTTCTTCCTCCGGCATTCTCGTCCAGCATCTCCTCCACGGCGTCTTCTATCTTCTTCTCCTCGGGCCGCTCCGCACCCATGGCTACCCCAAAGCACCCTCCCAATGTTGAGGGCATGTTGGCTGGTACGGTTCAGGAGGGGGGGCGCTCTCTCGTCCCCCCTCTTTTCCTGCGGCCTGCCAGGTTGCATGCTCAGATAAGGGTCTGGTATGTAATTTAGGGGGACCCCCACTATCAGGTCCCACACTTACCAGACAGGTGAGTCCGCTTGGGCAGAGGGTAGGCTCCCTTACGTATCCGATTCGGGGCCCCTGATAGAGTAGACAGGAGGCCACGAATGCGGAGTGGTATGAGGGCCTGTAGTAGGATCCTGGAGCACAATGGTCTGGCAAGCAACCGGTAGGTCTTCAGACTGGGTAGAGCAGATGCTGGGCAGGAACTGATCAGGCTGGTCACACACAGGCAGAGGTCGGCAACGGGCTGGCAGCAGCGGTACAAGAGGGTGAGGCAAAAGCAAGGTCAGACAAGCCGGGGTCGGGTTCAGGCAGCAATCAAGGATAGTCCAAGGGGTAGCCGGGTCACAACGGATAAGCACAACAGGGAAACAGGAACTCAGGATGATCACGGACAAGGTACAGAGCTGTTTGATCAGGCAGCACTGGGTCAGCATAGAGGCAAGCCTTAAATAGGCCGATTGGCGCCAAAACGCCGCGCACGTGCGCGCGCCGATTCGCCAAAGCGCGCCGCGCCCCCGCACGCGCCCGAGCGCGCCCCCGACACCGGCGTGCACGCCCACCGAACCGGGTCGCGTCACAAGCAGCGCCCACAGGCGGACGCGCGCTAACGCGAACGCGCGCTAGCGCGAACGCGCGCTAGCGCGAACGCGCGTACGCACGAACGCCCGGACGCCACCCCGCACGCCACGGTCGGCCAGCCCAGACACACCGGTGCCCACAGGGACACGCGCCCCAGCACGGACAGGAACGCGAGCGCCAACACGCCCCGGCGCGCCCCGGCGCCCAACCAGGTAACCTCTCTGACAGTGCCCCCTCCTCAAGGGCAGACTCCGGATGCCCAGCTGGGCCATCTTTGCGGGATGAGAGGTTTTGAAGGATTGAAGGAGATCGTTAGCGTGCAAATTGTTTTCTGGTTCCCACGAATTGTCTTCGGGACCGTAGCCCCTCCACTTCACCAGATATTGTACCTGATTGCGCCTTCTTCTGCAATCAAGAATTGCTTCCACTTCAAACTCCTCTTCGCCATCAACCTTGATTGGTTTGGGTGGACCAATGCAACGACCAGGAAAGAAATTAGGCGTGACCGGTTTTAGGAGAGAAACGTGGAATACTGGATGAATTTTCAGGGAATTGGGGAGGTCCAATTCAAATGCCACATTGTTGATCTTCCTTTTGATCAAGAAAGGACCCAGGTATTTGGGACCCAGTTTCCTGGATGGACAAGCTAGCTTGAGGTTTGCGGTGGACAGCCAGACAGAATTGCCAGGTTCTAGCATAAGTTCTCCTCGCCTCTTTCTGTCGAAGATCCTCTTATAGTCTTCCTGAGCCTTGGTCATGGTTTCCTGTAGCAATTTATTGTTATTGGCGAAAAAATTCAAGGTCTCGGAAACTGCAGGAACAGGGCATTCAGAAAATGCTCCAGGTAAGAAGGATGGGTGGAAACCGTAGTTGGCGTAGAACGGAGACTGATTAGTCGCTGAATGTAAAGAGTTATTATAAGAAAATTCTGCGATGGGAAGCAGGGAGGCCCAGTCATCTTGGGAAAAAGCTGAAAAACAGCGGATGTATTGCTCCAAGGTTTGGTTTGTCCTCTCAGTTTGTCCATTGGACTGAGGGTGGTAGGCCGAGGAAAAGGACAACTCGATCTCAAGGGCACCACAAAGGGATCTCCAGAATCTGGAGGTGAACTGGACGCCTCTGTCCGAGACTATATTGGTCGGGACTCCATGTAGTCTGACGATCTCTTTGATGAAGATAGCGGCGGTCTCCATGGCTGAGGGGGTGCCCTTCATGGGGAGGAAATGGGCCATTTTAGACAACCTGTCCACTACAACAAAAATGGATGAAAAACCCTCTGATGGTGGAAGCTCCACGATAAAATCCATAGAGATCATGGCCCAAGGTCTCTCTGGAACTGGTAATGGCTTCAGTAGGCCCCATGCTCTTGACCGGCTAGTCTTATTTCTGGCACACGTATCACAGGACTCCACATATGCCTTACAATCCCTGGTAAGATGAGGCCACCAGAAGGAGCGTTGGACAAGGTCAATTGTTTTCCGTGTGCCGAAGTGACCCGCAAGTTTGTGGTCATGGCACAAGCTTAGTACCCGTGCTTTCAGCTCCTCAGGAACCACAATCCTATTCTTGAACCAGAGCAGTCCATCCTTGGCACAGGCTTCAGCAAGTGGGGGCATTCTCGAGGAAGCTCGCCTGATTTGAGAAATTATGTCTTCCTGTAGAACGAGAAAATTTCCAGAAGGAAGAATGGTGTCTGGGGACAGGGTTCTTTCAGAGTCAAGGAACATCCGGGAAAGGGCGTCGGATTTGACATCCTTGGATCCAGGTCTGTACGTGATGTGGAAAATAAATCGCGAAAAAAAAAGTGCCCATCTGGCCTGCCGGGGTTTTAATCTCTTGGCCGTTCTTAGGTACTCTAAGTTCTTATGGTCTGTGTAGACCAAGATGGGATGTGCTGCACCTTCCAGGAGATAACGCCATTCTTCCAGAGCTGCTTTAATGGCCAGAAGTTCCCAATCACCCACATCATAGTTCTTCTCGGACGGAGAGAGCTTACGTGAGAAGAATCCCACTGGATACAGGAGTGCTTTGGCACCCTGTCTCTGAGACAGTACAGCTCCGACCGCAACTTCGGAGGCATCCACCTCCAGGACGAAAGGCAAGGCAGGATTGGGATGTTTAAGAATAGTGGCTGAGGTAAACAACGCTTTGAGTTTTCCAAAGGCCTCTTGTGCTTTAGGGGTCCAGTGGAACCGGCACCCTTGTTTAATAAGTTCCGTAATGGGAGCTATGATTGAAGAAAATCCCCTGATGAACTTTCTGTAGAAATTGGCGAAGCCAATAAAACGTTGTACCCCTTTCTTGTCAGTCGGTGCAGGCCACTCCAGAATGGCGGATACTTTCTGAGGATCCATTTTAATGCCATCAGGAGAGATGATTAAACCCAAGAATTGGATGGATTGGAGCTCAAACTCGCACTTCTCGAGTTTGGCGTAGAGCCCATGCTGTCTTAGCCGGGAGAGTACAGTTCGTACATGTCTGCGGTGCTCCATCAGAGAGGCGGAGAAGACCAGGATATCATCTAGATAAATGATGACGTATAAATCCAGTAAATCATGAAAGACATCATTAACAAAGTGCTGAAATGTTGCCGGTGCGTTGCACAGACCAAAAGGCATGACAAGGTACTCATAATGACCAAATCGGGTACGAAAAGCTGTCTTCCACTCGTCTCCTTCTCTTATACGGATCAGGTTATAGGCTCCACGGAGGTCTAGTTTAGTAAACACGGTAGCAGATCCTAACCTCTGAAACAGCTCAGGAACCAAAGGTAGCGGGTATCTGTTTTTTATGGTAATTTTGTTAAGCTCCCGGTAGTCAATGCAGGGACGTAGGGAATGATCTTTTTTTTCTACGAAGAAGATGCCTGCCCCAGCTGGAGACGTAGAAGGACGAATGAACCCTTTCTTCAGGTTTTCGTCAATGTAAGTCTTCAAGGTGCCCAGCTCCTGCTCAGTCAAGGGAAAGATTCTACCAAAGGGGACTTCGGTACCCGGTAGAAGTTCTATTGGGCAGTCATAGGGTCTATGTGCTGGAAGGGTTTCTGCCCCCTTCTTACTGAACACGTCTAGGAAATCCCGGTAGGGTTCAGGAAGATCTTGGTAGAGTTTAGTTTCAGAGTCCATGCACAGACATTGGGAAGAGGTTGGTGGGGTTTCCCGTAAGCAGTTTTGTCTACAATATTCGGAGGAAAACTGAACCTTGCCCGTAGCCCAGTTGATGCTAGGATTGTGGGCCTGTAGCCAAGGTATCCCTAGGATAATTGGAAAGAGAGGAGAGGAGATGACATCTAGGCGTAATAGTTCCTGATGTTCCGGGCCAATGGTGGCCAAAAGAGGAACCGTTTCTTGGGTGACGGGTCCGGAATGGAGGGTGGAACCGTCTGCTAGAAAGACTGCCAGTCCTTGGGCTTTAGTTTGAGTGGGGATATGGTGAGTTTCAACAAAGGTCCGGTCAATGAATCCACTGCATGCCCCTGAATCAACGATGACCGGTACTGGGATGCTCCTTCCAGGTAACTGCAAGACAATGGAGAGAGTTAAATGGCTACCGGTACTAGGTAGGACAGGTGCACACAATGAGGAAGACGGTAGACACTTACGCCTCTTATTGGGGCATGCTCTTGCAAAATGACCGGGCTCTCCACAGTACAAGCACAGGTTGAGTGTGCGTCTTCGGGTCTTCTCTTCTGGGGTCAGAGAGGGACGGAGCAGTCCCAACTGCATAGGCTCCGAGCCTTCCTGGGCGGAAGCGGATGAGACCAATGGAGCTTGGTGCGGGGCACTAGGGGCCCTGGGCAACATCCAGGTAAGACGTGGATGACCAACTGATCTTTCAGAGCGTCTTTCCCTGAGGCAACGGTCAATTTGGATAGATAAATTGATGAGTTCCTCTAGTGTCTGGGGAACCCCCACTCGTGCCAGCTCGTCCTTTAGAGGGTCAGATAATCCCAGCCGAAATTGGTGACGCAAGGCAGCGTCATTCCACTCCGTGTCGGCACTCCAACGCCTAAACTCCACGGCGTAATCTTCAGCCGCTCTGCGACCTTGTTGGAGGGAGTGCAAAGTGGCTTCAGCCGTTGCCGTTAGCTGAGGGTCCTCGTACAGTTGGGACATGGCTAGGAAGAAGTCACTCACGGAATCAAGGGATCGAGCCTTTTGTTTCAGCAGATTGTGGGCCCAGGTTTGAGGTTCACCAGTCAGCAAGGATATGATGAACCCCACTTTAGTAACTTCCAGGGAGAATGTACGGGGTTGCAGGGCAAAATACAGTTCGCAAGCGTTGCGGAACGCTTGGAACTTACTGCGATCTCCTGAAAACTTCTCGGGTGGAGGTACTCTGGGCTCTGGTGGAAGTATCACAACAGAGGGTGCCGAAGCCGAATTGGACGCTGCTCCTGAAGGAGAGGCTGAGAGGGCCTGGACCTGCCCTTCCAATCTAGTGTAGCCTTCTTGCAGACTTTTAACGGCTTGAGTGAGGCCCGCTAGGTGCCTGCACAGTTCATCCATGGGGGAGGCCCCCTGCCCGGACTCAGTCATGGCTGCCTGATACTATCAGGTCCCACACTTACCAGACAGGTGAGTCCGCTTGGGCAGAGGGTAGGCTCCCTTACGTATCCGATTCGGGGCTCCTGATAGAGTAGACAGGAGGCCACGAATGCGGAGTGGTATGAGGGCCTGTAGTAGGATCCTGGAGCACAATGGTCTGGCAAGCAACCGGTAGGTCTTCAGACTGGGTAGAGCAGATGCTGGGCAGGAACTGATCAGGCTGGTCACACACAGGCAGAGGTCGGCAACGGGCTGGCAGCAGCGGTACAAGAGGGTGAGGCAAAAGCAAGGTCAGACAAGCCGGGGTCGGGTTCAGGCAGCAATCAAGGATAGTCCAAGGGGTAGCCGGGTCACAACGGATAAGCACAACAGGGAAACAGGAACTCAGGATGATCACGGACAAGGTACAGAGCTGTTTGATCAGGCAGCACTGGGTCAGCATAGAGGCAAGCCTTAAATAGGCCGATTGGCGCCAAAACGCCGCGCACGCGCGCGCGCCGATTCGCCAAAGCGCGCCGCGCCCCCGAACGCGCCCGAGCGCGCCCCCGACACCGGCGTGCACGCCCACCGAACCGGGTCGCGTCACAAGCAGCGCCCACAGGCGGACGCGCGCTAACGCGAACGCGCGCTAGCGCGAACGCGCGTACGCACGAACGCCCGGACGCCACCCCGCACGCCACGGTCGGCCAGCCCAGACACACCGGTGCCCACAGGGACACGCGCCCCAGCACGGACAGGAACGCGAGCGCCAACACGCCCCGGCGCGCCCCGGCGCCCAACCAGGTAACCTCTCTGACACCCACGTCATTTTTTTTTTATTTTGGCCGGGGGTTCCCCTTAATATCCATACCAGACCTGAAGGGCCTGGTATGGAATTTAGGGGGACCCCCACGTCATTTTTTTTTTTATTTATTTTGGTTCGGGGTTCCCCTGTGGGGAATTCCCATGCCGTTTTTATCAATGAACTTCTATGTGTATTGTCGGACCGGCAATGCAATAGCCGCGAGTAGTTTTAAATGACCTTTTTCCTTTAAAATGTCATTTTGCTGTGAGACTGTTCTAAACACGGGAAACATGCGCCCCTTTACAGGCATACTATAGACACCCCCCAGCTATGAAATTTAAAGGGATATTACACTTTTATTGTTTGACTTTAGGCATTATTAAAATCACTGCTCCTGAAAAAACGGCCTTTTTTAAAAGTTTTTTTTGCATTGATCCATGTCCCCTGGGGCAGGACTCAGGTCCCCAAACACTTTTTATGACAATAACTTGCGTATAAGCCTTTAAAATTAGCACTTTTGATTATTCATGTTAGTGTCCCATAGACTTTAACGGTGTTCGCGTGTTCGAACGAACTTTTTTCCTGTTCGCATGTTCTAGTGCGAACTGAACAGGGGGGTGTTCGGCTCATCCCTAATTGGTACATATGGGTGGCACTGATGGGCACAGTTGGGCACTGATGGGTGGCACCGATGGGCAATGACAGGTGGCACTGATGAAACTTATTGGTGGCATTGCTGGGCATAACTGAAACATAACGGTGCCAATCCGTGCCCATTTGTGGGCATGGATTGGCACAGATTGGGCACATTGGGCACATGTGGATGGTCATGGGGTACATACCTGGCCATTCCCATTTTGCCCCCTTCCCTGGTGGTCCTAGTGGCGATCCCTGGTGCTCCAGTGTGGTGATCTGAGGGGGGCTGTGCTGATAAACAATCAGCGCAGACCCCCCCTGTCAGGAGAGCCGCTTATTGGCTCTCCTCTACTCACTTCTGTCAGACGCGAGTGAGGAAAAGCCGTTCAACGGCTCTTCCTATTGACATCGTGATCAGCCGTGATTGGACACGGCTGATCACGTTGTAAAGAGCCTCCGCCGGCTGACACACCGCTCCACCGATCGCCGCAATGCGCCTGCTGGACATCATATGACGCCCAGTCAGGATAATGGAACCACTTCCCAGACGTCAATCCGCTATAGGCCGGGCAGGTAGTGGTTAAAAATGTAAGTAGTTTGTCACCGCTGCACGTTTGTGCGCAATTTTAAAGCCTGTCGTATTTGGTATCCATGTACTCAACATAAGATCATCTTTTTTATTTCATCAAACATTTGGACAATATAGTGTGTTTTAGTGTATTAAAATTTTAAAAAAGCATGTTTTTTCCAAAAAAATTGCGTTTGAAAATTCCCTGCGCAAATACTGTGTGAAAAAAAAAATTGCAACACCCACCATTTTAATCTAAATTAAATATATACACTGCACTTCCAAAATAGACTACATACAATACCAATGTGAAAAACAAAGTCCATACAGGTATATGTGAAAGTCTTATGCCCTGTACACACGATAGGACATTGATCGGACATTCTGACAACAAAATCCATGGATTTTTTCCGACGCATGTTGGCTCAAACTTGTCTTGCATACACACGGTCGCACAAAGTTGTCGGAAAATCCAATCGTTCTGAACGCGGTGATGTAAAACACGTACGTCGGGACTATAAAAGGGGCAGTAGCCAATAGCTTTCGTCTCTTAATATATTCTGAGCATGCGTGGCACTTTGTGCGCTGGATTTGTGTACTCACAATCGGAATTTAACCGATCGGATTTTGTTGTCGGAAAATTTTATAGCCTGCTCTCAAACTTTGTGTGTCGGAAATTCCGACGGAAAAAGTCCGATGGAGCCCACACACGATCGGAATTTCCAACAACACAATCCGATCGCACTTTTTCCGTCAGAAAATCTGACCGCGTGTACAGGGCATAACAGTGGTAAATCAATTTGTCTCTGTGACAGACCTAGCCGGGAAAGAGATATTTGGAGGGGACTGTATGCTAGTCTCTTGCCGATCGATTGGGGGCCCTTGCATTTGGGGGAACGGTGCTCTTTGTGAGCTGTATGTCTAGGGACCCTGGATTTGCCATATTGGAATAGTGGCCGATTCATAATGCTTGGACAGATACTGTTAGGAGATGCTGATGTAAATTCCAACACCTGTCTGTCTATTGTCTGCTAAAATGTGTATTGTAAATAAGTCTACTATGGGATCTAAGAGTCATTAGATCCCCATTGTTATTTGTGTTAATTAACTCTGCTATTGTGTGAAGAAAAGTCTATGTTGATTGTGATAATGTTGATTGGATTTTCTGAACTACAAGACGGCCAGTCTGGCCTAACGATCATGTCTGAGTCATCTAGTCTGTCTAAAGGAATTAGTTAATTAGCTCATGTTAATTAAGTTAATTAGGTTACAGCTGTATTGTTAGAGTAATATGAGCAGGAGGTCTGCACCTACACTTTGAGTGTATAAAAGCCTGTATTTTGTCAATAAAGAGAGATTCCTGTTTGAACTTACATACAGCCTGCCTGGTGTTTGTTCTGAGCTATCACAACTGGGTTAGAACGGCACATAGCTGAAGTTCTAATCCCGGAGCATTGGATGACCGAACCATCAGACGTTGCAATCTGATTCAATAGCTGCAGAGGAGTGTTGGGAGAGTGGAACCGAGCGAGCAAGGGGCTTGTTACATTTGTGGCAGCAGTGGGATTTGCTCTCCAGTTACTGGGACACTCCAAACCAGCCTGCAGGAGAGCCACGCTGAAAGACTTACTTGAGAGCCGTGGAGGGAATGGTGGGATCGTGCTTCCTTGCTGTGAACACATCCAAACCATCACCTGGATTCAAGGTAGCAGGATAGCAGGAGAGGAGAAATACCAGCCACCATGGATGAGGAATTCAGAAGGAGGTTGTGAGAGATGCAGATACAGCACAGAGGACCAGTATCAGAGCAGGTCCTGCTAGGATGGTTTGATTCTGTCCGCTGTGAGCTCTGGAAGGAAGCGCTAGCCCATGAGCAGCGACACCAGGGAAAAGTTCTCCCCTCCGTCCATGTGAGGTACTGGTCGCAGTATGAAGTGCGAATGCTGTTTTTGGGGGAACAGCCGAACCAGGAGTGGACAGCCGAGTTAAGCAGGCTGATCCGGGCAGAAATGCGGTTGGACGAGAGCTACAGAGCCCTCCAGTGGTATGTAGCCCAGGTGTGCCCATGGACAGCGAATGACAGCCCCACGGAAGGCTTTGACTACGATGGCCTGGGATTGTTATACTGGAGGCTGTCCAGGGACCCTTACTTTGGAAGTGATCGGGAGTGGCGTTTGGAGGAAATAATGGAGCACAGAGAGCGGAAACTGAATGTCTCAGAAGTGCACTGGGCACTGGAAGATTTGGAGTTTCTGGCCGTTCAGGAATGGGAGTTGGAGATTGCCTACAAACAGCTGTTAGACTCTGCTCAGCAGCAGGGTGGTGCTCCCTTTGCCTGGGACTATCAGGAAATACCAGTTGACAACTCTGAAATCCTGGCTGAAGAGTTGACAATGTGGCAGAGTAACGGTGTGCTTTGCCAACCTGCACCCGCAGCTATGGAGGCGGAGGTCTTATGGCGGATGCAGCAAGTGCTGACTGACCTTGATGAACCTGTTTCTGCATTGGATGATCTTGGATGGAGGAATGTGCCTGTCCAGCAGAATGCCAGAGAATCAGCAGTAGAAAATCTGAAGGTTGCCGTCCCCAAGCCTGAAGTGCTGACAACAGGGCAGAGCTCTGCTAACCTCTGCCCAGCACTGATAGCATCTTCTGGGTTCCACGGAGAGGAGATGGTGAACCTTTATCCCCAGACACCAGTTGCAGAGACAGGGGATTTGATAGACTTTTCTGCTGAGGAAGAACAACCTGGTGAGCCTCCAGCAGAAGAAGAGCTGTTATTAGGGCCAAACTTCACGATGTTCTGCCCAGCACCAACAGAAGTATCTGTGAAGTCACAAGGAACTTCCCCAGCTGAAGCGCTGGCAACCGGACAGAGGGTCCAAGATCTCTGCCCTACACCTGCGGTGGTTCCGGAGGCTCAGGGTGAGAAGGAGGTGGTCACGTCCCAGCAGCAGATCAGGATACAGGGGGAGAAGGGAGAGGAGGTGTTCGTCATCCCTCCCCAACAGTTAGCCGGAGCAGATGTGTGGGGTTTCCAGACGAAAGGCTGGCAACAGGGCCGAGTACTGCTGGACTCTGCCCTCAACTAACAGAGGATGGATGTCCTGTGAAGGTGGATGGGACTCTCCACCTGTATACCCCAGGGATGCTGGGCAGTCAGCCCAGATCCCCAACAGCATGACGGAGTGAGCCCAGACACCCTGTCTTCTCTCCAGCGGCAGAAAGGACTCCAGGGAGAAGGGCCAGTCCAGGCCTCTCCCCAGCGGCAGATATGTTCTCTGAGAGAGGCAGAGGTTGGCTGGGTGAGTAATACTTTGTTTGGAACAATTTGTTTGGGGTACTGTATGGGTACAGGCATTAGAGGACTGGAACTACTGACTAACTTCGGAGTCAACCCGTCTGGGGTCTCCTCCTGTGTTAGTCTCCTGCCGAAAGGGGAGAAATGTGACAGACCTAGCCGGGAAAGAGACTTTTGGAGGGGACTGTATGCTAGCCTCTTGCCGATCAATTGGGGGCCCTTGCATTTGGGGGAACAGTGCTCTTTGTGAGCTGTATGTCTGGGGACCCTGGATTTGCCATATTGGAATAGTGGCTGATTCATAATGCTGGGACAGATACTGTTAGGAGATGCTGATGTAAATTCCAACACCTGTCTGTCTATTGTCTGCTAAAATGTGTATTGTAAATAAGTCTACTATGGGATCTAAGAGTCATTAGATCCCCATTGTTATTTGTGTTAATTAACTCTGCTATTGTGTGAAGAAGAGTCTATGTTGATTGTGATAATGTTGATTGGATTTTCTGAACTACAAGACGGCCAGTCTGGCCTAACGGTCATGTCTGAGTCATCTAGTCTGTCTAAAGGGATTAGTTAATTAGCTCATGTTAATTAGATTAATTAGGTTACAGCTGTATTGTTAGAGTAATATGAGCAGGAGGTCTGTACCTACACTTTGAGTGTATAAAAGCCTGTATTTTGTCAATAAAGAGAGATTCCTGTTTGAACTTACATACAGCCTGCCTGGTGTTTGTTCTGAGCTATCACAACTGGGTTAGAACGGCACATAGCTGAAGTTCTAATCCCGGAGCATTGGATGACTGAACCATCAGACGTTGCAATCTGATTCAATAGCTGCAGAGGAGTGTTGGGAGAGTGGAACCGAGCGAGCAAGGGGCTCGTTACAGTCTCTATTGACTGTAAAAAGTGACACTAGTGCACCACAATATATAATAGGTAAATAAACAGGTAAATGAAAAAAAAAGAAAAGACAAAATGATAAAAAAGTGCTTCTGTGCATACAAGTGGTTAACAATTATACCACTTCTAACTGTGTACAAAGGATCATTTATTGATCAACAATGACCCCACTACTAAATCAAAAGTGCTCCTGTGCATATGCGTGACATCCAGCTTAATCTATTTAAGTGTGCTTAAAGTCCATACGATTCTGCTAGGTGATCCAAAGCATGCAGTGGTGTTCCTCACTCTGGTGGTCCCCTTAGGTATTAAATGCTCACCTCTGAGCGTGTGACTTTGCAATTAAGTGCAGTCAGTTCATGCCTGTGAACCACCTCTTGATTCTTGCAGCTATACCGGAATCCTGGACTCGTCAGTGTAATACCTCGGTAAGTAGTAAATAAAAACTTGATAGTATAATATAGTTTAAACGATTTATTATATCAAAGCAAAACTCACACAGATCAGGTGCGCCAGTGCACCACTTTTTATCAAGCAAAAAACAGGTAAAATACCGGACTGATATCGGGATGGTATGTAGTGCCTCCTTAGCAGAACACCCGCCTAACGTGCTGTCCTTTCCCCTCCCCAACGCGTGTCGATACAGGGATTAATGTATCTTAAGGGGAAATTTTAATTGGACGATTAATCTGTCAGTTTATATGGAGTGTCTGCGCCCATTTTGTTGTAGCCTAAGGACCCTCTAGTGCTGTATCAAGGGTGTTCAATGGGAGTATTGCATAGAACTCTACTGCCCGGATACATCTACTGGTATTGGCAGTACACATTTATTACCTATCTACTCCATTATGCCTGAGCCCTACAGTGTCCTAAATGATCCACCTGAGCCGCCTCAAATTTGGTAGTGTAAATAGCATTCAAGACGAACGTGGAGGAATTAACATACCGGCCCGTCTGGTGGTCTGCATCAGTAGATACTCCACCTGATGCTTAATCATGTAACAGTACAATGCATATATAAACATATGGGTAAAATATATAAAATATAGCAGCAATAATTAAAAACTTCAGAAATGAAAATACCGCTCAAAGTTTCTAAACTTAAATGGGAGACACCTCATAATTGTATACCACATTAATGCACCACCAATGGTACAGGTCCCATTAGTGGGTGTATAAACCTCAGACCAGATTGTCCCTAGTCCCTTCTAGGCTTATTAATACAGGCGGGTATAGAAAACGACTAAAATTTTTTTTTTTTAATATAAATATCATAAACTCATGATAAAAATGTCATATATGTTAAAAAATGAAAAAAAAAAAACATGTATAGGAAATATAAAAATATATATAACAATATGGTCAGAACCTATTATGGGAATATATATAAAATATGGATACATCCCCTAATTCCTTACGTATAAACAACTACAGCTGTACAAAGCAGACTGAATACCTAATAATTACTTAAAAAACACTTTAGATCAAATTCTTTATTTAACCCCCAGGTACAAGAGAGCCTAACTGGTGTATCCACCAAGATTCACAGTAACTGATTTCCCTCACAAATTTAGAACGTCTCCAATGGCGTTTGGGGGCTTCAATACCCCAAAACTGCATGCCAACTGTACTTTTATTGTGGACATCCCTAAAGTGTACAGAGAGAAAATGTTTGTTGAACCCCTTCCTAATATTTCTAACATGCTCTTCCATAAGGTCCTTCAATCCCCTAATGGTTCTACTGACAAAGAGCAAGTCGCATGGGCATTTTACTGTATAAACTACGCACCTCGTGTCACATGAAATGAAGTCCCTAAGAGGATATATCTGCTTAGACAGAGGATTAGAAAATTATTTTACTTTTTTAACATTAGTGGGGACCCTTAAACAGCAGGTAACACCATCCACAACCATGAAAGCCCTTGATGTCCCAAAACATCTTAGGTCTAGGAGGGGGCAGTTCCACAACATAATGCACCAGTCTGTCCCGTAAGTTGGGTGCTCGCTTGTATACAATTTTAGGTATATCCGACAAACAGCCTTTAAGGTGAATATCCTGCTTTAGAACATCCCAATATTTGTAGATAATATTTTCCACCTCCTTATTTTGTAGATTAAAATCTAAAAAAATACATGTGCCCATATCATTATTGCTTCCATCATTTCTAGTACTGTCTTTTAGTAGATCTTCCCTATCCATACTTTTGATCTCACTCTTTTCTTTTATCAGGAAATCATCACGGTACCCTTTATCTCTGAACATCTTGCTTACCATCTCAGATTGCAATTCGAAATCAGTTTCTTGTGTGCAGTTCTTTCTTATCCTCATATATTGTCCTCAAGGAATATTATCTAACCAAGGTCTAAAGAATGAATGCACAGCTAATGATGATATAGTGATGGCCACAGGGATGTGGCGTCACTTTATACTAACACTGATCATCAAGGGGCCATGAGGGCAGTAAAGTGGGCTCTGAAAAATAATAGTGATGTGAAAAAGAATCAACGTAGATTTATTTTGAAATGTTTACAATACTGTTTGGAACACAATTTGTTCTGGTATTAGAACACGTTCTACCTGCAGATCAAAGGTGTTGCTATGGGCGCTAAATTCGTCCCTAGTGTAGTGAACCTATACATGGCTAAGTGGGAGGCCGAGGGTGTCCTACACAATAGGGACCCAAATATTATGCTATACAGGCTGTTTATCAATGACCTCTTAATCATATGGAAAGGGAGTGTGGACACCTTGGAAAATCAACTCCAGACTATGAACAATAACGACCAAAACATCAGCTTAACATGGAATGTTAGCAAGGATATGATACATTTCTTAGACTTGGAAATTCTAAACACATCACACGGTATAGAGACTAAAACTTATTTTAAAGAGGCAGATCACAATTCCTATATCCCCACTATGAGCTGTCACTTTAGACCTGGATTAGATAATATTCCTCGAAGACAATATATAAGGATAAGAAGGAACTGCACACGAGAAACTGATTTTGAATTGCAATCTGAGATGTTAAGCAAGATGTTCAGAGGTGAAGGGTACCGTGATGATAAGATCAAAAATATAGATAGGGAAGATCTACTAAAAGACAGTACTAGAAATGATGGAAGCAATAATGATATGGGCGCATGTATTGTTTTAGATTTTAATCTACAAAATAAGGAGGTGGAAAAGATTATCTATGAATATTGGGATGTTCTAAAGCAGGATGTTCACCTTAAAGGATGTTTGCCGGATATACCTAAAATTGTATACAAGCAAGCACCCAACTTACGGGACAGACTGGTGCATTATGTTGTGGAACTGCCCCCTCCTAGACCTAAGATGTTTTGGGACATCAAGGGCTTTCATGGTTGTGGATGGTGTTACAGCTGTGTAAGGGTCCCCACTAATGTTAAAAAAGTAAAAGAATGTCGGTAGAACCATTAGAGCATTGAAGAAACGCATGGAAGAGCATGTTAGAAATATTAGGAAGGGGTTCAACAAACATTTTCTCTCTGTACACTTTAGGGATGTCCACAATAAAAATACAGTTGGCATGCAGTTTTGGGGTATTGAAGCCCCCAAATGCCATTGGAGAGGTTCTAATTTTGTGAGGGAAATCAGTAAGCGTGAATCTTGGTTGATACACCAGCTCTCTAGCACCTGGGGGGTTAAAAAAATAATTTTTTTTTAAGTGTTTTTTAATTAACTATTAGGTATCCAGTCCACTTTGTACAGCTGTAGATTTTTATACGTAAGGAATTAGGGGTTGTATACATATTTTATATATATTCCCATAATAGGTTCTGACCATATTGTTATATATACTTTTATATTTCCAATACATATTTTTTACGTTTTTTTAATATATATATATGATATTTTTATCATGAGTTTATGATATTTATAAAGATTTTTTTTTTTTTTGTCAGTTTCTATACCCACCTGTTTTAATTAGCCTAGAAGGGTTTAGGGACCATCTGGTCTGAGGTTTATACACCCACTTATGGAACCTGTCCCATTGATGGAGCATTGATGCGATATACAATTATGAGGTGTCTCCCATTTAAGTTTAACAACTTCGAGTGGTATTTTCATTTCTGAAGTTTTTAAGTATTGCTGCTATATTTTATATATTTTACCCATATGTTTATATATGCATTGTACTGTTATATGATTAAGCATCAGGTGGAGTATCCACTGATGCAGACCGCCAGACGGGATAGTGTGTTAATTCCTCCACATTCGTCCTGAATGCTATTTACACTATCAAATTTGCGGCGGCTCGGGTGGATCATTTAGGACACCGTAGGGCTCAGGCATAATGGAGTAGATAGGTGATGAATGTGTACTGCCAATACCAGTAGATTTATCGGGGCAGTAGAGTTCTATGCAGTACTCCCATTTAATTCCATTGACACAGCACTAGAGGGTCCTTAAGCTACAACAAAATGGCTGCGGGAGCGCCATATAAACTGACAGATTGATCGTCCAATTAAAATTCCCCCTGAAAAAGATATGAAAATCCCTGTATCAACACGTGTTGGGGAGGGGACAGGACGGCATGTTAGGCAGGTGATCTGCTAAGGAGGAACTACATACCATCCCGATATCAGTCCGGTATTTTACTCGTTTATTGCTTGATGTAGAGTGATGCAATGGCGCACCTGATCTGTGTGAGTACCCCAGATGGGGGGTGATTAAACTCTATTACGCTATCAAGTTTTTATTTACTACTTACCAAGGTATTACACTGAATCCAGGATTCCGGTATAGCTGCAAAAGTCCAGAGGTGGTTCACAGGCGTGTACTGACTGCACTTAATTGCAGAGTCACACACTCAGAGGTGAGCATTTAATACCTAAGGGATGCACCAGAGTGAGGAACACCACGACATGCTTTGGATCACCTAGCAGTTTCAGAATCGCATGGACTTTAAGCACACTTAAATAGATTCAGCTGGATGTCACGCATATGCACAGGAACACTTTTGATTTTTTTTTTTACAAATTTATTGTTTATTAATCATAGGACACATTCAAGAACATACATAGGAGAGAAAAACAAAAACATAACATAACATTAAATTAAACCTCGCAGTTTTAAGACCTAACATTGAAATAACTCACACATTTGGCAATAGGAGAAGAGAAAAAAAAAACCCAACCCCATATTATCTCCTATACCTTAACTCTATAATCCGCCAGAACCCTTAGATACTGCTTCCCCTATAGTCTCGGACCTGTCCCACTTAATTTTCTACCGTTATAAATCAACAACCAAAAAAAAAAAAAAAAAAAAAAGGTAACCCTCCAGCGTGGCCGCCCAACCAGGGAAAAGTGCTGAAAAAAAAAAAACCCTCTTAACTATTCCAATTGCAGTCCAGGAGGGCACTTCCCTCCTCTGAGTTCAAAAAGGTATACCACAACGACCAGATCCTGGAGTAGCGCTCCTGGTGATGTCGAGCAGAAAGAACTAAATCTTCTAATTTACTAATCTCCTTCACTTTACGCAGCCACATCCCTATTGTCGGAGGTAATGATGATTTCCATGTTAGAGGAATACAAGCCTTGGCTGCATCTAAGAGGTGTCTAATAATAGATTCCTTGTATACCTTTTCTGGTATGCAGGACGCATGGAGAAGAAA
Source organism: Aquarana catesbeiana (assembly GCF_042186555.1). Lineage (NCBI taxonomy): Eukaryota > Metazoa > Chordata > Amphibia > Anura > Ranidae > Aquarana > Aquarana catesbeiana. The sequence continues at coordinate 133,963,556 of NC_133332.1, read as the reverse complement.
AAAGGTTGGTTCCTCTGGGATCGTGTAGTCCGTACATAATTGAAGAATGCGTCTAACCTCTGTCCAGAAATGCTTTAATTTGGGACATTCCCAAAAGATATGTAACATAGTACCTTTGTCTTTCTGACATCTCCAACATAGATCCGAGGAGTCAGGGAAAATTTTCTTCAATCTCACTGGCGTTCTGTACCATCGAGTAAAAATTTTGAAATTGGTCTCCTGGATTTTTGTACAAATCGAAGATTCATGTGTAAACTTAAGGATATATTTTAACTGTCCTATGCTGAAAGATTTGCCCAGCTCCTGCTCCCACTCACTGACACACTTCAAGACCTCTGTTTCCACCGGTAAGATCAATAACCGATAGTTAACTGCCAATGTATGAGCCATTAGTCCTGCCTCTGAACAGAATTTCTCAAAAACATTGAAGGACCTGATATACTGTCTCGGAGCTGGAAGAGTACTAAGAAAGTGGGTGATCTGTAGAGCATTCCAAAATTTTAATCTGAACGAACCCTCTTGTTCCATCAACTCCGGTATCGTCAGCCATGTCCCCTCTTTTATATAATTGGACACTTGTATACAGCCCATTTTGCGTAAGTGTCTAAAAGCTGCGTCATCTATCCCCGGAGGGAAAAGAGGATTCCCCAGTATCGGATACAAAGGGGAAGTCTCTGGTGTTATATCCATAGAAGGAAGCAGGGTCGAACAGATTTTTACCGTATTTCCTATAAGAGGATGTTTAGTTAGTTCTTTAGGCAAGTAGTCATAACACCAAGAAGCTCTTCCCAATGGAATGGGCGACTGAGCGTATTCTATCTGCACCCATAGTTTAAAGTCTATATGTCTATTCCAATCAATTACCCTGCTCAGATGGATCGCTTGATAATATTTGCGTATATCTGGCACTGCCAATCCCCCATATCTCTTGGGAAGTGTTAATTGATTGCATTGTAAACGAGACTGCTTATATGCCCAAATAAAGTCAAAAATTACTTTCTGACTTTGTTTAAAGTAAATAGATGGTATATGTATTGGTAGAGTCTGTAACAGATAAAGAAATTTGGGAAGAACACTCATCTTAATGATATTGCAGCGCCCAAGCCAAGAATGAAGGCCCGTTTTCCATTTACCCAATAAGGTCTTCACTTTTTGAAGTAATGGGGGAAAATTTAAATCAAAAATCTTAGTTATATTGGGTGGCAGCAGCGTACCCAGATATGTAAGCGCTTTGTCGGTCCATTTAAAATTAAAGTTTTGTTTAAGTTGCTCAGTTGATGTCCGAGGGCAATTAACCCCCATTGCCTCCGATTTCATAAAATTGATGCGAAGATTAGAAAGTGAACTATACTTCTCAAACTCCTTCATCAGATTTGGGATCGATATCATAGGATTTGTAAGAGAGAAAAGCATATCATCTGCATAGGCCGAGATCTTGTATTGGCCTTCTCCAATCTGTATTCCTGTGATATCTTGATTTAAGCGTATTGGGCAAAGAAATGGTTCCAATGACAGGAACACTTTTGATTTAGTAGTGGGGTCATTGTTGATCAATAAATGATCCTTTGGACACAGTTAGAAGTGGTATCATTGTTAACCACTTGTATGCACAGAAGCACTTGTTTATCATTTTGTCTTTTCTTTTTCATTTACCTGTTTATTTACTTATTATATATTGTGGTGCACTAGTGTCACTTTTTACAGTCAATAGAGACTAATTGATTTACCACTGTAAGACTTTCACATATACCTGCATGCACTTTGTTTTTCAATTTTCAACACATGTGGTATCCCCATACTCAGGAGAAGCAGCAGAATGAATTTTGGGGTGTAATTCCACATATAACCATGCCATGTTTGAACAATATATCATTTAGTGACAACGTTGTGTAAAAAAAAAAAATTGTAATTTTCCCAAAACTTGTGCCAAAATATAAAATATTCCATGGACTCAACATGCCTGTCAGCAAATAGCTTGAAGTGTCTTATTTCCAAAATGTGGTCATTTGGGGGGGTTTGTGCTATCTTGTCATTTCATGGCCTCTGAAACTGTGATAGGTAATGAGGAAGTGGAAGTGGAATGCCCCGTACACACGGTCGGATTTTCCGATGGAAAATGTGTGACAGGACCTTATTGTCGGAAATTCTGACCGTGTGTGGGCTCCATCACACATTTTCCATCGGATTTTCTGACACACAAAGTTTGAGAGCAGGCTATAAAATTTTCCGACAACAAAATCCGTTGTCGGAATTTCCGATTGTGTGTACACAAATCCGAAGCACAAAGTGCCACGCATGCTCAGAATAAATAAAGAGATGAAAGCTATTGGCTACTGCCCCGTTTAGAGTCCCGACATACGTGTTTTACGTCACCGCTATCAGAACGATCGGATTTTCCGACAACTTTGTGTGATCGTGTGTATGCAAGACAAGTTTGAGCCAACATCCGTCGGAAAAAATCCTAGGATTTTGTTGTCGGAATGTCCGATCAATGTCCGACCGTATGTACGGGGCATTAGAGCTATGAAAATGTGGAATAGACCCCCTCAAGATCTGGTCTTGGCCAGCTCAGTAGATTGCTTTAAAAAGGCCTATATTCCTTCCTAAATGCACAAAATATAACTTGGTTTTTATAGGTAAAGTTGATCCAGGGAACATCTGATTGCCTCTTGGGGAAACAGGAAGGACTTTTTTTTCTACCCACTGTAGCAAATTGAATCATGTTTTATTGTTTTTTTTTGCCTTCCTCTGGATCAACTGTGGGTATAGGATAGTGTATGTAGAGGTTTTTCATATGTGTGGGTTCTTTTTTTTGCTGTAAGTTTAACTGGACGGACTTTTTTCAGCCAGACTATGTAACTATGTAAATCCATACCGGACCCAGTGTCTGGTATAGATTTCCTGGGGGACCTTGCCCTTTTTTTGGTGTGAGTTACCCCCTTATAATCCATATCAAACTCAAAAGGTCTGGTATTTTTTTTTTTAATTCTTGCTGTATTATGTGACAATTACAAAGAATAAAAAGATAGTTTAAATTTCCAGAAAATTACATTAATTTCCAGTTTTAGGAAGCTGTACATGACATGTCTTTTCCCTGCAATTTTAAACACTTTTTTCCTTTGTAAATGTCAGTGCTGACGCAGCACATTTGGTACTTCACAAAGGATTAAGACATGCCCCCAGGAATGTTATTTAAAGTAACTGGACATTTTAATGTTTCACATTAGGCATTCAAAAAAATCACTGCTCTTGGCTGAAATTTTACAAAAAATCTATTTGCATTTATACATGTTCCCCAGGGCAGTGCCCTTTACCCCTTGCATATTAGCTCAGAAAATAGGCCAGAATTTTGACAAATTTGCCTCCCATTGCTTTCAATGGGTTTCAGGTTCAGTATCTGAACTTTGAAATTCGCCGAACCCTGCTTGAACCGAACCAAGGGCAGTTTGGATCATCCCTACTGTGTGGGTATTCCTTGCCAAATCTGGATCTTCTGCTTATTATCTTTATACACTGCTCAAAAACATTAAAGGAGCACTTTTAAAACACATAAGATCTCAATGGGGAAAAATATCATGCTGGATATCTGTACTGATATGGACTTGGCAATCTGTTAGGAACGAAAGGATGCCACATCGTTTGATAAAAATGAAAATTATCAAACTACACAGGGTTGAATTCAAAGACATCTTGGAAATCAAAGTGAAAAAATTATGCCGCAGGCTAGTCCATTTTGCTGAAATTTAATTGCAGCAATTCAAAATGGTACTCAGTGGTTTGTATGGCCCCATGTGCTTGTATGCATGCCTGACAACTTCGGGGGATGCTCCTAATGAGACAACAGATGGTATCCTGGGGTATTTCCTCACAGAACTTGACCAAGGCATCACTGAGCTCCTGAACAGACTGAGGTGCAACCTGAAACATAGTGTTCCAGAGTTGATTTAGGTCAGGCGAGCATGGGAGCCATTCAATGGTATCAATTCCTTCATCCTCCATAAACTGGCTGCATATGCTCGCCACATGTGGCAGGGCATTGTCATGCACCAGAAGGAACCCAGGACCCACTGCACCAGCGTATGGTCTGACAATGGGTTCAAGGATTTCATCCTGATACCTAATGACAGTCAGGGTGCCATTGTCTAGTCTGTAGAGGTTTGTGCGTCCCTCAATGGATATGTCTCCCCAGACTATCACTGACCCACCACCAAACCAGTCATGTCGAAAGATGTTACAGGCAGCATAATGTTCCCCACAGCTTTTTCAGACACTGTAAATTTAGGCGTTCAATGGTAAATGCCAATTGAGTTCCATGGTGCCGGGCAGTGAGCAAAGGGCCCACTAGAGGACCTCAGGCCCTCAGGCCAAACTCATAAATTCTGTTTCTGATTGTTTGGCCTGCTGGAGGTAATTTTGTAGGGCTCTGCCAGTGCTCATCTTGTTCCTCCTTGCACAAAGGAGTGGCTATCGGTCCTACTGATGAGTTAAGGACCTTCTATGGCCCTGTCCAGCTCTCCTAGAGTAACTGCCCATTTCCTGGAATCTCCTCCATGCTCTTGAGACTATGCTGGGAGACATAGCAAACCTTCTGGCAATGCATGTATTAATGTGCCATCCTGGAGGAGTTGGACTGCCTGTGCAACCTCTATAGTGTCCAGGTATCTCCTCATGCTATCAGTAGTGACACTGACCCTAGTCAAATGCAAAACTAGTGAAAAACAGTCAGAAAAGATGAGTAGGGAAAAGATGTCAGTGGCCTCCACCTGTAAAACCATTTCTGTTTTGGAGGTTGTCTCATTGTTGCCCATATAATGCACCTGTTGTTAATTTCATTAACACCAAAGCAGCTGAAATACTAAGCAACTAATTAACAACCCCCTTTGCTACTTAACTGAACAGATCAATATCCCAGGAATTTAATTGACTTGATGCTATACTCTGATTAAAAAGTGTTCCTTTATTTTTTTGGAGCAGTATATAATATATCACATTGATCATAGACCTATAGGTGAACACTTGTGCAAATGATGAACCTTGTACAAGTTTGACAAAGGCATAAATGTCAAACCATCTCTTTACTGCAACATTGCTGCCAAGTTTAATCCACTCAGTTTGCACAGGAGTGCACATCACAGTGTCCCTGATCATTACCACACCAGTTATAAAGTCCCTGATCACCACCACACCACTCATATTGTCCTTAATCACTGTCACCCACTTACAGTGTTGCTAAGCACCACTGCACCACTCACAATGTCCGTGATCTCTGCTACACTGGTCATATTGTCCCTGATTACTGCCACACCATTTAAAGTGTCCGTGATCACTACCACACCAGTGCAGTGTTGCCCCTGTTTATTGACCATGTTTCTGCCTGCTGCCTGGACTGATCCCTTGCCTGTTTGATGCCCATGTCCTGTGAGACACCAGTCTCAGCCATCCCTTGTGGACAAATTATCCTGGAACACAGAGACTTCTGTGTTCTTTCTTTTTTCAGCCTCCTGCACTTCCTGGCCAGTGAACATGGCATTTGTGTGGGCGACCACATACCAGTAGACTGGGCTTGCTTGGCTTATAAGAACCGGGACTGCTATAGGTGACGCTACACTAAACTAGAATCCCTGATCACTTGTACATAAGTGACCAATACAGTACATTGGTTTTAAAACAATTGGTTGATTTGATACAATGTCTAGCACATAATCAGTTCAAACATTAAAAAAAGTCTCACACAAGGGGGGGGGGGCATTGCTAGCTACGGACTAGAATGGCTGCCTGAGAGCTGAGCTACGCTCCACGGCAACAATCTCCAGCAACACAGCGCAACAATCTCTTCCCCTCTCCCTTGTTCTGTGAGAGTAAGAAAGTGGGACACTGACAGGCATGTCTAGAAGGTGGAATCTGCCAGCAACACTGTGCTGCCTGACCCAGTATTTTAGGCCTATGAAACCACAATCCAACCAAGATAGCGCTGGCAAAGATTCTCCCTCAGCCACTTCACAAGGCTGGCTGTACACTACACAGCCCAACAGCAGAAAACAGGACCAGATCTCCCTGGGCTGAATGAGCAAGAGGACAGTCCCCCCCCCCAGAGCCACAGACACTGCAGAAATCCCATCTGACAGAGGTAAGAGGATTGCCTCCTCTGCAGTAAACTCCCTTAACAAAACTACTCTGGCAAAAAAAAATTCACTGGGCTGATTCAAACACCACAACCCAAGGCTCCTCTCATATATTTACACTAGCTACCATGCCAGTTACTGAAAACCCAGTATCAGAGAGCATGTTAAAGTCTATGCTACTCATGCTGCAGATAGACCTCCCAAAAGCATGACAGGCTTGATTGCCTGGAAGAGAGAACTGATGCAGTGGAGGAACACATGAATGAAATCTGCAAAGCTCATAATGAACTCCTTGATGCACATGATCACCACTCCGATGAGATACAGAGAATTAATCTGAAGCTAGCAGACCTTGAAGGTAGGTCAAGACAAAATATAATATTTAGAGGTATCCTGGAGTCGGTACCCCCCAACAAGTTGAAAAAATATCTGAAATAGCTCTTGTCCCTCTACTCCCTAGCCTATCTTCTTGTGACATGCTCATAGATCATGCACACAGAATTGCAAAATCTGCTTGGCCTGCTACCCATCCCTGCTACCTCTCAGTCATCACACAACCATCTCAACTCCTCCATAACCTCTACCAAAACAGGTGGACAAAGGATAACCAATACCTCAAGGTTGTCCCAAGCTTAGTAACATCCTGCCTGGGCAAACTATTAGATTTCCACCTTACCCTCAGCTGAATAGTTCGCTAAGCACACTCAGATGGACATTGTTCTATAACACTTTCCAAAATCCGTATTTCTTGCCTCTTTTTCCTCTTTTGTTTTGTGTGTGGGGTGTTTTTGTCAATTGTTCACATACTGACATATTTGAATCGTTATTTAAGTACAACAGTTGTATTTTTTTAGCAAGCAGTTTTATTTGCTACTCTGTTCTAGTATTCAAAACTACAGTTTAATAATGATTTTCCACTACTACGTTGCATAGAGTACTATGGACTCGCTCAACTTCATTAATTTAACTACCAGAAGCTAAAAATATGTCCCTCAACATTACTTTTATTAATGCCAAAGGGCTCAATTCGCCATTTAAAAAGCATCTTCTGTGGAAAGAGGCAATCTCCCAAAAAGCAGACATACTTTGCATCCAAGAGACCCAGTTTTCTAGCAATAAACCCCCCTCCTGCACACATAAAAAGTATTCCCATTATTTCTTTGCCAACACCACTAAGAAAAGTGTGGAGTGATGATAGCCATAATCACCAAAGTCTCCTTTGTTTTACACCATGTTGACACAGATGAGGAAGCTACAGTCAATTTATAATTTTATTGGCTACTATTGATAATCACTCCTTGACACTTGTAAACATTTATGTAGACACAAAATAGGGAAGATACCCCGGGGAGTTCAAAAGGGGAATAAGGCGACCAGCAGTCTTACCTATAAGTATGAACTTTGAAGGACCTCAGAGTCCTTCAAAGAATTCATTGACTAACTCAATTCCAACCCCAAGAACATTCGACTTACATTCAACTATGACCACCATTAGCTTTTGTTTCTGGACCTTATGATCTCAATAGACAATGAAAGGCTTGTCACAAAGACATACAGAAAAATCACCCTAAATCACTTATAAGAGGGATCCCCACCGAACAATTTCTCAGAATACGTAGAAACTGCGCACTGGACTCTGACTATAAGACAGAGGCTGTACAGCTCTACGAAAGATTCAGAGAAAGGAAATATTTGCACAGAACCCTGAGAAGATCTAGAAAAAAGGAATCCCAAAGACCTAGATCTGACCTACTAAAAATGCAAGAGAACAGAGATTACTCACAAGGGTCCCCTAATCCAGCAAGGATCATCACCCTATGCGGCACACAAGAGATCAGAATTCATCAAAATTACCCCACTGAACTGGCTAACTGATCTTCCCAAACTAAAAGGGATGTTCCCATGTGGTAAATGCCACATCTGCAAATTTATGGACAAAACTGATAAGTTCACAGATGAGGATGGATGGAAGACCTACCAGATAAAGGACTATATTAACTGTAACACCACTCAGGTCCTCTACATCACTGAATGCCCATGCCACAAATACTAAGTAGGCAAAACAAAACGCCCTTTAAAAATCCATATCTGTGAACATCTATCAAGCATCAGAGGCACTGATGAAGAAGACTCCCATTGCACAGCATTTTGCTAAATTTCATAAAGACCAACCTAACGGCCTTAAAGTGAAGGGCTTCTTTGCCCTCAAATTATCGGACAGGAAGGGAGATTTCAACACCATCCACCTTCAACGCGAAAAGAAATGGATTTCCTGCCTAAAACCGATAGCGCCTAAAGGACTCAATAATTAATTAAATCTCCAAGCATTCCTAATAACAGGAATATAATTACTGGTAACCGCCAATCCTCCTAAACCAATATCACTAATATGTATAAACAAGCAACCGGCTGAACTAATACAAAAATAATAAATGTGTAAATATGAAGTAAAATACTGTATACCCAATACTAATTAAAAACATCAACTCTGACCACTTTATCAAGTGTCAATTTGCCTATTAGCCACAAGATGGTGCCACACTGAACTGGATTACTACATACCCAAACTGACCCTGAGAAGGGTTAACATTGAAACCAATTAAGACTTCCGGTTCCAGCGCCCTATGGAATAGCTGCTTCTCCCACCAGCTCCCACAGCTAGACTCCAAATTCAGCCTATAAAACCGGCAGACCCCGCTCCAAATACCGGCAGTCTCTCCCCCCACACCCGGTCACCACATGGACCATTTTGTGAAGAAAACCATCCCGCGATCGTATGCGGCCACGGCGGCGCGAACGGCACAGCCGCAAATCAAGGCCCCGGCTTTGGCCTACACAGACCATCTCACCGAATCAGCGCCTGACATGGAGGTAGGCAGCAGCCCACCCCCCCTCATCACAGCATGACACTGCCCCACAGCATGACACTGCCCCACAGCATAATGGAGATCACCACACAGAGCTTTTTGCCCAGGCTGTGGCAGCTCTCCTCTCCCCCATGATAGCAGCCTCTGTGGAAAAGGCAGTCAGGGCAGGCATGTAGAAGCTTCAGGCCCAATTAGGGGAACACTCTTCCAGACTGAATGAAGCTGAGCACCGCATATCTAACATCAAGGAAGAACTCTACCAGGCTCAATCCACAAGATTCACACAAGATTTCCACAAGAACAAGCACAAGACAAGATGAACAAATATATTTTAGAGAAATTAGATGATTTAGAAAATAGGTCCAGAGGGAGCAACCTGCAATTCATGGGCGTCCCAGAATTATTGCAACCTTTAGCCCTCACGGACCTCTGCACGAGGCGCACACCCAAAGCACTAGGCCTCCCAGGCCCCTGCATTGTGGAACGTGCCCACCACGTGGGAACCTTCAATTCGGATCGCAGATCATCCCAACCGATTATCGCAAAGTATCTGAACTATTCAGACAAAGCTTTCATCCTGCAGCAATACAGGCAATCCAGATCTCTTCAGATCGATGGAACGAAGATCCTGATATTCGCAGATTACTCCATAGAAGTATCCAGGAAAAGGAAAGCATTTCAACAAATATGCATGGAGTTACACCAGCAACAAATAAAATTTACCCTAGCCTTTCCAGCTATCCTCCGGCTCAAAGCCCCTAATGGTGACCAGCTCTCCTTCGCTGACCCATTCGAGGCAAAGACCTTCCTAAGATCGCTATGCAAAGGGCTGCACCTGAGCCCTACATCTAAAACAGCCCCCATCAACCATGCTCTTGACCAAAGGAGCCCACGCAAGGACTCCCCAAAACGATTCAGAGCCTCTGGACCTGATCAACGTCACTCCACGCCTCATTGGGTGATCCCTTCCAACGGTACTACCGCCTCTGGTAATATTACTACTCAACCGGCCTTACGGACCAGTCCAGGCGAAGATGTCTCTCACTCTCTACCCCTCATCATACCCCCCACGACCTGGTAGAACCTTTGTATTGATGAGCACAATGGTAATATGTTAATGTTAATGCTAGTTCAATGTTTTTTTATTGCTCTTAAAATGCAGTTTTCTCCCCTGGTTTCCCTGCATAGATCAGACCACACCTCCCAAAACGTAACCCGACCTGCCAGCATGATTTACCCTCCAACATGCGGGTTTAACCACTTCAGCCCCGGAAGGATTTACCCCCTTCCTGACCAGAACACTTTTTTACAATTTGGCACTGCGTCGCTTTAACTGCCAATTGTGCGGTCATGCAATGCTGTACCCAAACGAAATTTGTGTCCTTTTCTTCCCAAAATTAGAGCTTTCTTTTGGTGGTATTTGATCACCTCTGCCGTTTTTATTTTTTGCGCTATAAATGGAAAAAAAAATTGAAATTTTGAAAAAAAAATGATATTTTCTACTTTTTGTTATAAAAAAAATCCAATAAACTCAATTTTAGTCATACATTTAAGCCAAAATGTATTCGGCCACATGTCTTTGGTAAAAAAAATGTCAATAAGAGTATATTTATTAGTTTGCGCAAAAGTTATAGCGTCTACAAACTAGGGTACATTTTTTGGAATGTACACAGCTTTTAGTTTATGACTGCCTATGTCATTTCTTGAGGTGCTAAAATGGCAGGGCAGTACAACCCCCCCCCCCAAATGACCCCATTTTGGAAAGTAGACACCCCAAGGAAATTGCTGAGAGGCATGTTGAGCCCATTGAATATTTATTTTTTTGTCCCAAGTGATTGAATAATGACAAAAAAAAATTTACAAAAAGTTGTCACTAAATGATATATTGCTCACACAGGCCATGGGCATATGTGGAATTGCACCCCAAAATACATTCAGCTGCTTCTCCTGAGTATGGGGATACCACATGTGTGGGACTTTTTGGGAGCGTAGCCGCGTACGGGGCCCCGAAAACCAATCACTGCCTTCAGAATTTCTAAGGGCGTAAATTTTTGATTTCACTCCTCACTACCTATCACAGTTTTGAAGGCCATAAAATGCCCAGATGGCACAAACCCCCCAAATGACCCCATTTTAGAAAGTAGACACCCCAAGCTATTTGCTGACAGGCATGTTGAGTCCATGGAATATTTTATATTTTGCCACAAGTTGCGGGAAAGTAACATTTTTTTTTTTTGCACAAAGTTGTTACTAAATGATATATTGCTCACACAGGCCATGGGCATATGTGGAATTGCACCCCAAAATACATTTAGCTACTTCTCCTGAGTATGGGGATACCACATGTGTGGGACTTTTTGGGAGCCTCGCCGTGTACGGGGCCCCGAAAACCAAGCACCGCCTTCAGGATTTCTAAGGGCGTAAATTTTTGATTTCACTCCTCACTACCTATCACAGTTTTGAAGGCCATAAAATGCCAAGATAGCACAAAACCCCCCCAAATGACCCCATTTTGGAAAGTAGACACCCCAAGCTATTTGCTGAGAGGCATGTTGAGTCCATGGAATATTTTATATTTTGCCACAAGTTGCGGGAAAGTGACAATTTTTTTATTTTTTGCACAAAGTTGTCACTAAATGATATATTGCTCAAACATGCCATGGGCATATGTGGAATTACACCCCAAAATACATTCTGCTGCTTCTCCTGAGTACGGGGATACCACATGTTTAGGACTTTTTGGGAGCCTAGCCGCGTACGGGGCCCCGAAAACCAAGTACCGCCTCAGGATTTCTAAGGGCGTAAATTTTTGATTTCACTCCTCAATACCTATCACAGTTTTGAAGGCCATAAAATGCCAAGATGGCACAACCCCACCCCCAAATGACCCCATTTTGGAAAGTAGACACCCCAAGCTATTTGCTGAGAGGCATGTTGAGTCCATAGAATATTTTATATTTTGCCACAAGTTGCAGGAAAATGACAAACTTTTATTTTTTTGCACAAAGTTGTCACTAAATGATATATTGCTCACACAGGCCATGGGCATATGTGGAATTGCACCCCAAAATACATTCTGCTGATTCTCCTGAGTTCGGGGATACCACATGTGTGAGACTTTTTGGGAGCCTATCCGCGTACGGGGCCCCGCAAACCAAGCACCGCCTTCAGGATTTCTAAGGGCGTAAATTTTTGATTTCACTCCTCACTATCTATCACAGTTTCGAAGGCCATAAAATGCCAAGATAGCACAAAACCCCCCAAAATGACCCCATTTTGGAAAGTAGACACCCCAAGCTATTTGCTGAGAGGCATGGGGAGTATTTTGCAGGTCTCATTTGTTTTTGAAAATGAAGAAAGACAAGAAAAATGTATTTTTTTTTCTTTTTTCAATTTTCAAAAGTTTGTGACAAAAAGTGAGGTCTGCAAAATACTCACTATACCTCTCAGCAAATAGCTTGGGGTGTCTATTTTCCAAAATGGGGTCATTTGGGGGGGTTTGTGCCATCTGGGCATTCCATGGCTTCCGAAACTGTGATAGACAGTGAAGAGTGAAATCAAAAATTTATGCCCTTAGAAAGCCTGAAGGCGGTGCTTGGTTTTCAGGGTCCCGTATGCGGCTAGGCTCCCAAAAAGTCCTAAACATGTGGTATCCCCGTACTCAGGAGAAGCAACAGAATGTATTTTGGGGTGTAATTTCACATATTCTCATGGCATGTTTGAGCAATATATCATTTAGTGACAACTTTGTGCAAAAAGAAAAAAAAAATGTCTTTTTCCCGCAACTTGTGTCACAATATAAAATATTCAATGGGCTCGACATGCCTCTCAGCAAATAGCTTGGGGTGTCTACTTTCCAAAATGGGGTCATTTGGGGGGGGTTTGAACTGTCCTGGCATTTTATGCACAACATTTAGAAGCTTATGTCACACATCACCCACTCTTCTAACCACTTGAAGACAAAGCCCTTTCTGACACTTTTTGTTTACATGAAAAAATTATTTTTTTTGCAAGAAAATTACTTTGAACCCCCAAACATTATATATTTTTTTAAAGCAAATGCCCTACAGATTAAAATGGTGGGTGTTTCATTTTTTTTTTCACACAGTATTTACGCAGCGATTTTTCAAACGCATTTTTTGGGGAAAAAACACACTTTTTTAAATTTTAATGCACTAAAACACACTATATTGCCCAAATATTTGATGAAATAAAAAAGATGATCTTAGGCTGAGTACATGGATACCAAACATGACATGCTTTAAAATTGCGCACAAACGTGCAGTGGCAAGAAACTAAATACATTTTTAAAAGTCTTTAAAAGCCTTTATAGGTTACCACTTTAGATTTACAGAGGAAAACTACTGCTAAAATTACTGCCCTCGATCTGACCTTCGTGATGATACCTCACATGCATGGTGCAATTGCTGTTTACATTTGACATCAGACCAACGCTTGCGTTCGCCTTTGCGCGAGAGCAGGGGGGGACAGGGGTGCTTTTTTTTTTTTTTTTTATTATTTTTTTGCTTTTTTATCTTATTTTTAAACTGTTCCTTTCATTTTTATTTTTTTTTATCATTTTTATTGTTATCTCAGGGAATGTAAATATCCCCTATGATAGCAATAGGTAGTGACAGGTACTCTTTTTTGAAAAAATTGGGGTCTATTAGACCCTAGATCTCTCCCCTGCCCTCAAAGCATCTGACCACACCAAGATCGGTGTGATAAAATGCTTTCCCAATTTCCCAATGGCGCTGTTTACACCCGGCAAAATCTAAGTCATGAAATGCTCATAGCTTCCGGTTTTTTGGGCCATAGAGATGTTTGGAGCCATTCTGGTCTCTGATCAGCTCTATGGTCAGCTGGCTGAATCACCGGCTGCATTCTCAGGTTCCCTGTTGGGACAGGAGAGCCAGAGAAAAACATGGAAGACGGTGGGGGGACATTCCCTCCTACTGCTTGTAAAAGCAGTCTAGAGGCTAATTAGCCACTAGGATTGCTTTCACACGAAAGGCTGAAAAGAATGATACCAAGATGATACCTAAACCTGCAGGCATCATTCTGGTATAACCACTCAAAGTCCAGCAAGTCCTTGTTGGGCATATATTGTAAACTTTTTTTCATGCAGCCTGTGGGCTGAACGAAAAAAAGATATTGATCGGTGGGTATGCCCACCATTAGAATACCTCCCTTCATCCACCCACTTCTAATGATGGGCATACATGCACCGTTTATATATGCCGAAGCATGGGGGCATCCTCCCGCAAAAGGCAGGAGCAAATCACTCCTCCACCCACTGCTGCCTCAACGCTTCGGCATATATGATGAAGTATGTAACTGTGGTGGTGAAATCACCTCCGACAGCACTGGAGTCACGGCTTTATGTATCGTAGGAGCAAACGCTGTTGCTGTCAAGATAAATAAATCCGCGCTGCAACTGAATGGCGTACCTGCTAAGCAAATGATGGTTAGCAAAAAACAAAGTAACATTACAGTATAATGCCCCGTACACACGGTCGGACATTGAGCGGACATTCTGACAAAAAAATCCTAGGATTTTTTCAGACGGATGTTGGCTCAAACTTGTTTTGCGTACACACAGTCGCACAAAGTTGTCAGAATTTCCGATCGCCAACCACGCGGTCACATACACCACGTACGAGACTAGAAAAGGCCAGTTCAGAACCAAGTGCGACACCCTTTGGGCTCCTTTTGCTAATCTCGTGTTAGTAAAAGTTTGGTGAGAGACGATTCGCGCTTTTTCAGACTCGTGGCTTTCAGATCGTTTTCTGCGGTTCAGTTTGTGCTTGTGGGTTTGTATCTGCTCTTCAGTGCGTGCAAGCAAGCTACGCGTGACTTGGATTAGTCATTGTGTTCTTGTTCGTTCGTTACTGTTTTTCAGGTCGCTCTTCACAGGCCTTGCTGTTCTTCAGTGCGTTCTGTTACTTCGTTCTGAGAAGCCGACCATTTTCTAGCCATGTTGTGTATACGTACTCCTCGTAGAGTTCGTGCTGTGCGGGGGCTTGGTGTTGGGGTCCTGACCTTGACACAAGTCCAGTCCATGAACAGGGTGGGGAAGAGTTCATGGACCAAGAATTGGTTGCTTCAGCGTGACCAGTTCTGTCATATGCCTTTGCTCCGTGAGATCCGTGAGAATAATCCTGATGATTTCAGGAACTTTCTCCGGATGACAGACCCCGTATTTCACCGTCTGCTGGCTTTGCTGACCCCCTATATCAGCAGGCAGGATACCTGCATGAGGCAAGCCATCACTGCGGAGCAGAGGCTCATCGCTACCCTGCGGTACTTGGCGACGGGGAGAAGTCTGCAGGATTTGAAGTTCTCGACAGGCATCTCCCCCCAGGGTCTGGGGATCATTATCCCAGAGACCTGTTCTGCCATCATCCAGGTCCTGCAGAAGGAGTATATGAAGGTAAGATTTTTATCCTTTAATATCACATTTGATTGTATTTAATGTTTGATAATATATTGTATTTCTTTCCTCATTCCCTAATTACCATGATTGGAATATGCTGTGAATGTCCCTTTTGTCCTCATGCATGCTGGAATTTTATGTAATTATTCTTTTGCTCCTTCATACATATTTGCCTTCACTTACCTCCCCAGCATGCTCCCCGGCCCTATATTCACTTCATGTAGTCACTTAACAATGCATTTTATCAGCTCCATAGTAGTGCTTTACCCCAGACACCCCCTAAAATGTTTAGAAATGTGATTTGTGCTTTAAATTCAGGCAGAGTGCCAGAGGCTTTTTTTGTGGTGTCACCAAATCATTTTTATTAACCCTCCCTCCCCCCAACTGCTAAGTCAGCTGATCCCAATTCTCTATCTATCCTCAATCATCTATCTGCTGACTTTGCCAAACCCATACACACTATACCCACCTCTTTTGTGGTCAGATGTATGGATGAATTCCCCAAAGCATGCAGTGCAAGGGCCTGCCTGTATACTTTCAAATGGTGCTGTTTAAAGTTTTTTTATCCTATTATTATCTTGATAGATAATAGCAGAATGTCCACATGTGTTCAAATGTGTACAGTGTGTATTTATATCTTTGTATTAGGACACTTCTTACCTGTCCAGTGGGCTGCCATGCCCACTGGATAGGCATTCATCTCTCAATGAAGTGGAGAGGGTTACCTGTCCAAGATCCCCCCCTATAATGTTAGAAATGGCCCATGAGAGGGGGGAGGGGGAATATGATATGTGTACCTTATACTTTGGTGTTGTAAAATTCCCCTTAATAAATGTTATCTGGAGGTTGGCCAAGAATGTTTGTGTCTAATCTGCTTGCTATGTTTATGTGCAAAAATAGTAATTTTTTTATGTTTTCCTCAACAGTTTCCTTCAACGCCACAGGAATGGCAGACTGTGGCCTCCCACTTTGCCCAGCGGTGGGACTTTCCTAACTGCGGAGGGGCAATTGATGGGAAACATGTCCACATTGTCCCACCACCCAACTCGGGGTCATTCTATTATAATTACAAGGGGTTCAATAGGATTGTGATGTTGGCGGTGGTGTCGGCTATTTACGAGTTCCTGTATGTGGACGTGGGTAAGAATGGCCGGATGTCCAATGCTGGAGTCATCACCCAGACGGAGTTTTACAGGCGTCTCCAGAATGGCAGCTTGGACTTGCCACCTCCAGAAGACAATGTGGAAGGACTCCCATTCGTCTTCGTTGCGGATGAAGCCTTTGCGCTGGGGGACCATCTTACGCGGCAATTCCCGATGAGGACCCTCACCCCGGACCACAGGGTTTTAATTACCGGCTGG
Source organism: Aquarana catesbeiana (assembly GCF_042186555.1). Classification (NCBI taxonomy): domain Eukaryota; kingdom Metazoa; phylum Chordata; class Amphibia; order Anura; family Ranidae; genus Aquarana; species Aquarana catesbeiana. Next base: position 133,946,770 of record NC_133332.1, on the reverse strand, counting down.
CCAGAACCAGAAGAGTAGTGGAGAACACATTTGGAATCATGGCCAGCCGGTTCCGCCTATTTTTGACACCCATCCATATGGCGGAGTATAAACTTAATCATATAATCCTGGCATGCTGTGTTCTGCATAACTTTTTACGGCAACATTCTGCCAACTATGCTGGCTCAGTTGGGCCTGAGGCAGGAATTATAAATGAAACAACCCTGACGGCGCTTTAAAGTGTCCGTCCTGGCTTGCCCTCCCTGAGTGCCCGTGATGTCCGGTTAAGATACCTTGAGTTCTTTGCGGGTAGGGGGGCCATCAATATGCCATACATTTTGTGATGTCTTTATCAAATAAAACCAAAAAAAAGCTAATCTTTGGTGACATTTACTGCTTGTGTTTGTTTTAGCTGACCCTGACTGAAATGTGGGTAGTCCTGAAAATGGCGTGATTGTGTAACCTTATCCAAAGCACTGTTGGCTGTTATTTATTAAAGGCAAAGACACTTTGCACTACAAGTGCACTTGAAACTGCACTGAAACTGCACTTGTAGTGCAAAGATGATTTGCCCTTAGGAAATAACCCCATTTTCACAGAAAGCAGCAATTACATCACCACAAAAGTGTTTTAGCGTTGAGACAATAATCCACACATTCTTGATTCACAATCTTTTTAATACCTGCACAATCACATGTGCATTTAGAAAAGGTTTTTAAAACAAACCAACATGTTTGTTGTATAACTTTTTTGGGGTGGCATTATCAAAAATAGAAATATCCATTTAAGATAAAACAGGCATGTGTAAAACCAACAAGAAAGACACAAATCTTGAACTTAGAAAGTTCACATTTGGTAGAACTTGAAGGCAATATCATACATGAGTATTTAGGAACTGTGTTTGAAATTGCGTTCAGATGGGGTGAAGTCACCCCAGGAAAAGCCAAATTTGCAAGATGCACACAATTTTGCCAATGTCAACATGTGCTAGCTGCCATCACGGGGGGATCAAGGGACGTGTTTTGGGGGAGAAACCCCTTCCTCATAGCTACTTTATTATTGAGGAAGGGGTTGCACCCCCAAAACGCGTCCATTGATCTCCCGTGATGGCAGATAGCACATGTTGACACACTGTGTGCATCCTCCAAATTTGGCTTTTCTAAAAATCGCTCAAACATTTTTAAGATTGTAGCACACAAAAAAACAAAGGGTTTTGGAGGGGTTTTAAACTCGCCCCAAAACATCAATAATGTTTTTAGTTTTTTGAATAACATCATTGATGTTTTTCTTGAGGTTTTCCAATTCTAAATTACACCCCATGATCTCCCCAATCAGGATCTGGGCACTTTCTGATGTGAAAGGATCTGGATCCACAACATCACGATCACCTAAAAAGAGAGAAACCAAACAAAAACAGGTATCACAAATATGCCAGCATCCATCTTATACCTGAGCGTGTGGTCGCAGACACTCACCTGTTGTGGTGACAATTTCCACCACATCTTCTTCCAGAGGTGGGGGCTCTGTTCTCCTCGGATGAGGGGTGTCCTCCGAGTCTTTTCTCCCCTATGTAAAATAAAAATGGTATACTTAGCACACAGATATTTGATGGCAGAACTATAAATAGGAAACATTGCTTGGAAGTGGGGTACAATTCTATTTTGTCCGAGTTCCAAAATGTAGCATTTTCAGTGTCCTTTGTCAAGCTTCAATACTTTTTACCTGTTTTAAGCAAGCTTCACAGATGGAGACCCCCCTATAGTATACACTAGAGCACCTGTGTGGGCCCCCTAATAAAAAGGGTGTTCTTGTGTCCCACACTAGTGCTCCAGTGTCCAGATGTGAAAACAGCTGTCCTCTCCTTACACAGAATCTAGTTTGCATTTCATTCTAGTAACAAACCCATCTACACAACCAAATTAGTTTCATACAAGTAGGGCGTCAAAAATGTTGCCAAATGCATATGGCCAAAACAATAGTGTTTTATAGTCCGAAATAAAAATGTTTGATATGAACGAATAATGTGCCCATGAACATGAAAATTGCCATTTTAAAATGTACACTTTTAAGAAAAGCACATGGAGCAGCATGAACGTCATATACAGAAAAAGATTAGGAACACAGGACAACTACTTACTTTTTTGCAGCACTCTCCGGATCTTTCTGTACTGCTCGTGTTCTAGTAATTTCAGGTCCAACCACCGCTTCCTGAGCTGATCTTTCGATCGTCGTACCCCAAAATTCCGGTGCAGACTCTTGACCACTTTTGCCATGATCTTGGCCTTTCTGACATTGGGGTTGGGGTAAGGTCCATACTTCCCGTCATAGTCGGCCTTCTTCAGGATGTCGACCATCTCCAACATCTCCCCAAAGGACATATTTGAGGCCTTAAATCGTCTCCTTCTGGATCCAGACATTTCCAGCTCCGGGCTTTCCTCCTCCTCGTTGCTGTAATTAGCACGCACCTGCTGTGTATCCGCCATGTGCTCTCCCCCACTGCGCAGAATGAAAAGGGGTGGGGAATAGACTAGAAAGAACGTCGAGGCGGGCGGAGTTACACGCATGCACAGTGTGTATAAAGTGTAACACGCGTGCATATTACGTACGATCTGTGAGTGGAGGAAGGAGCATCGGAGGCGCCGATCGTGATAACGAAGGTAAGATCTAAACTTGGGCCTATACTGCTTCGAAATTGAAGCCTATATTGTAACAAGATTAGGAGAGTTTGCCCTGACCTTAGGGTTTGTCTCGTGTTGTGTCTTGCAGAGAAATGGATGGCTTCAATGACCACAACTTCCTCCCCCTGTTCATAGACAAATACAGGGAGCTGTAGACATGTGCAGGATGAAAAAATAAGTTTAGTTTTGTTTCGATTCGTTATTTAACTAAATTTGTTTAGTTAAATTCGTTGCATTCGTTACATTCATTTTCTGAATTCGTTTCGTTTCATATTCGAATTCAAAAAAATTCGACCGCATTTGAAAAAATTTTACCGCATTTGAAAAAATTCGACCGTATTCTAAAAAATTCTAACACATTCAAAAAAAACTGTCAAATTAGAAAAAATTCTACCACATTCGAAAAAAACTATCAAATTCAAAAAAATTCTACCACATTCGAAAAAAAAACGGTCAAATTCTAAAAAATTCTACCACATTCGAAAAAAACTATCAAATTCGAAAAAATTCTAACACATTCGAAAAAAACTGTCAAATTCGAAAAAATTCTACCACATTTGAAAAAAACTATCAAATTCGAAAAAATTCTACCACATTCAAAAAAAACTGTCAAATTCGAAAAAATTCTACTACATTCGAAAAAACTGTCAAATTCAAAAAATTTCTACCACATTCGAAAAAAACTATAAAATTCGAAAAAATTCTACCGCATTCGAAAAAAACAACTGAATTTGAAAAAGTAAACTATATATAACCATTTTGCGAAATTTGAAATTCGTATAGAATGAAATCGAATTCCAATAGAAAAGATTAGGATAGAATAGAAAGTATAAAAGAATAGCATAGAAAAACAATAGGTATAACAAAATAGGTATAACAAAATAGGGAATGGCGCTGTGCATAAAGGATGTATTGGTATATGATGTTTATTTAATGGTGGTGATAGGTGTACCAATGTGACATGCTATAGCGGACACCAATAAGTGGTACCCTCAAAATGCACCCCTGTTCTATCCCACGTATAAATGGGAAAAGTAAGAATTAATAAATAGTGATAGAAGAATGCTAGTTGATAAATAAATTAGTGAGTGACAATAAATATAAAAACAGCTATGATCTCATATAAAAATTATTAGTATTAATGACCACTAATAATATGGTGTAAAAAGATATAAGTGCAAAAAGTGTCAGGTGCAGTACAAGTGGCAATATTCCAGCCACTGCTGGATGATAGAAATAAACTGCAGATGTTGAATTAGAATAAAGGGTGTCCACAATCCGCTATAATGAAAAACAGAAAATGCAAAGCAATATGTGTAAAAAAATCATATATAACACATACACAAATGTGAGGTTTATACACAAATATATATATATATAAAAAATGTGTAAAGTAGAGGGTATCCACAGTCCTCTGTAATAAAGTGCTAGGAATGCAAAAAGTAGATACGTGGAAAAAATGTCATATAAATATACTTTAAATGTGCAGATATTAGGACTCAAACCAGTAAATAATTAATATGTATATATGGAGATAGTAAACTAATTGATAACAGTATAGAGTCTCATGTGAAAGTGGCCAAAGAGTTCATGTGATATCTTCCACCGAATTTCCTCCAAATATTTAAAACAAACTCCCCCTGATGTGACGTTGTGCGTGCCAAGATAGTCCCGCCTTACGCGTTTCGTCACACGGACGTCATCGGAGGCGCCTCCGATGACGTCCGTGTGACGAAACGCGTAAGGCGGGACTATCTTGGCACGCACAACGTCACTTCCTGCTACTGTGGTTTTCGATAGCTGACCGGTGGAACGCAAGCGGCAACTGTGCACTACGCTGCGTCCCGGAACGGCTAGGGGAGGTAGAGAGCTTGCATGCTCCCTCCTCTCCCTTTATACTTGTTTATTTCCTTGGATTCATTATGCTCCTTTCGGATTGTTTAAACATCTACAAATAAAAGATACTTTATGGAGTTACGCTATGTGGAGCAATTCTTTTATTACATATAATACTCTGGAGCGGATGTCCGGCCGGAAATAGGATCACAACAGGGGATTGTCATCTTCCCCCTTCTCCTTCACGAGTGGCTGATCCGGGTTGAGGGGATACCAACACATAATGATCTGATTGGCACCTGGATTTGATCGGCATCTGGCGTACAAACATCCTATGCTTATACCCCTGCAGGGGTACAGCGTTCCGGTGAGTGGGATCACATCAGGGGGAGTTTGTTTTAAATATTTGGAGGAAATTCGGTGGAAGATATCACATGAACTCTTTGGCCACTTTCACATGAGACTCTATACTGTTATCAATTAGTTTACTATCTCCATATATACATATTAATTATTTACTGGTTTGAGTCCTAATATCTGCACATTTAAAGTATATTTATATGACATTTTTTCCACGTATCTACTTTTTGCATTCCTAGCACTTTATTACAGAGGACTGTGGATACCCTCTACTTTACACATTTTTTATATATATATATTTGTGTATAAACCTCACATTTGTGTATGTGTTATATATGATTTTTTTACACATATTGCTTTGCATTTTCTGTTTTTCATTATAGCGGATTGTGGACACCCTTTATTCTAATTTAACATCTGCAGTTTATTTCTATCATCCAGCAGTGGCTGGAATATTGCCACTTGTACTGCACCTGACACTTTTTGCACTTATATCTTTTTACACCATATTATTAGTGGTCATTAATACTAATAATTTTTATATGAGATCATAGCTGTTTTTATATTTATTGTCACTCACTAATTTATTTATCAACTAGCATTCTTCTATCACTATTTATTAATTCTTACTTTTCCCATTTATACGTGGGATAGAACAGGGGTGCATTTTGAGGGTACCACTTATTGGTGTCCGCTATAGCATGTCACATTGGTACACCTATCACCACCATTAAATAAACATCATATACCAATACATCCTTTATGCACAGCGCCATTCCCTATTTTGTTATACTTATTCGTTTTAGGGCACACGTTAGTGTCCCTTGCTTACATAGGGGGGCTGCAGTTGCAATATACCCTGTAGCGCGGATCCACTGACAAAACTAATAGAAAAACAATAGAACAGAATAGAAAAAAAATATAATATATTGTATTCTAATCTTTTCTATTTGAATTCGAATTCATTCTGTACCAAATTCCAATTTTGGAAGATGGTTAAATATATATATATATTATATTTTTATTCCATTCTGTTCCATTGTTTTTCTATGCTATTCTTTTCTATTCTATTCTAAACTTTTCTATTCGAATTTGAATTAATTCTATGCGAAATTCGAATTTCGGAAGATGGCTTCTAAAGTTAGAATTTCGTATAGAATGAATTCGAATTTGAATAAAAAAGATTAGAATAGAAAATAATAGAAATAGAATAGACTAGAAAAACAATAGAACAGAAGAGAATAAAATAAAATATATATATTATATTTTTTTCTATTCTGTTTCATTGTTTTTCTATGCTATTCTTTTTTATTCTATTCTAAACTTTTCTATTCGAATTTGAATTCATTCTATACGAAATTCGAATTTCAGAAGATGGCTTCTGAAATTCGAATTTCGTATACAATGAATTTGAATTTGAATAGAAAAGAATAGACTAGAAAAACAATAGAACAGAACAGAATAAAATATAATATATATATTATATCTTATTCTATTCTGTTCTATTGTTTTTCTAGTCTATTCTTTCTACTCTATTTTAATCTTTTCTATTCAAATTCAAATTCATTTTATACGAAATTTGATATTTGGAAGATGGTTTTATATATATATATATATATATATATATATATGTAATATTTTTTCTATTCTGTTCTATTGTTTTTCTATTATTCTGATCTTTTCTATTTGAATTCAAATTCATTCTATACAAAATTCGAATTTCGGAAAATGGTTATATAGAAATAGAATGAAATCAAATTCTAATAGAAAAGAATAGAATAGAAAAACAATAGAACAGTAGAACAGAATAGAAAGAAACTCTATATATATATATATATATATATATATATATATATATATATATATATATATATATATATATATATATATATATATATATATATATATATACACATATACATATATTCTGTTCTGTTCTATTGTTTGTCTAGTCTATTATCTTCTATTCTAATCTTTTCTATTCAAATTCGAATTCATTCTATACGAAATTCCACTTTCAGAAGCCATCTTCCGAAATTCGAATTTCGTATAGAATGAATTCAAATTCGAATAGAAAAGTTTAGAATAGAATAGAAAAGAAAAGCATAGAAAAACAATGAAACAGAATAGAAAATTTTATATATATATATATATATATATATATATATATATATATATATATATATAAAACATCTTCCAAAATTCAAATTTCATATAGACCGAAATCAAATTTGAATATAAAAGATTAGAATAGAATAGAAAATAATAGAAAAGAATAGACTAGAAAAACAATAGAACAGAATAGAAGAAAATATAATATATAGGGGGGCAGGAGGCGGAGCCTAGCAGAGCAGACATGCATTGTTAGAGCTCCACACTGCTGAGGAGAGAAGAGAAGGACAAAGCGGAGCCTGCAGGCTCAAAAGGTATCCATTTGAACCTTTTTGCCCCAGGGAACAAACTGTGAAAGTTTGGGCAGGAAATATGGTACTGGGAGGAAACCGTGGCAGAAATAAAAATCACCTCACAAAGAGCTCACAGGCACTCACTGCAGCTGAAGCAGCTCCAGTCACCTCACAAGATACAGCATCAGGGCGCTCTCACAGACAGAAAATGTCACAGCAAGACTCTCCATTTGAGTCAGATACAGAACAAATCCTCTCACAAACTTCTCCACAAGACTCCTCAGCATCCCCAATAATATTATTACAATTTGAAAAGATGCTTCATAAGGCTTTAAAACAAACCTCAGACCAAATAACAAAAAGCCTAACCAAAGAAATAAGAGAGCTGGGAAACCGCACCGCAGCCTTAGAAATAAAAATGGATGAAATTGAAATTACAACCCAAGAAAATATAATAGAATTGGAACAATTAAAAAAAGAGAATTTAATACTTCAAACTAAGCTCGAAGATTACGAAAATAGAGCCAGACGTTCAAACTTGCGCATAAGGGGAATACCTGAAACTGTGACAGACCTGCAATCTACTATTACTGCTCTATTACAAGAACTAAAGCCAGATATCCCTATTGAACGTTTAGAACTGGACAGAGTACACAGAGCCCTCACAGCCAAAAAGAAAGATGGACCCCCACGTGATATAATCACAAAATTTCATTATTACAGAACGAAAGAACAAATACTAATTGCTGCAAGAGAAAAAAAGGAACTTAATTTTCAAGGACACAATTATCAAATTTTTGCTGACCTATCCCAACTTACTATTACTAAAAGACGATCCATGAAACCCCAACTAATGGAACTGCAACGCCACAACATTATGTATCAATGGGGCTTCCCCTTTTCAGTCAGATTTAACTACCAAGGTACAATTTACAGAAGCAGATCAGCAGATGAACTACAACAAACCCTTTTAAAATTAAATCTGACAGAACCCACAAGCAGCAACACTCCCACACGCAGAAGAATGGCATCATCTTCACCTTCAGGCAGCACCCAGAAAATTTCAGAACAAAATGGGAAGCATCATTCTCACAAAAAAGGCCGTTATGCCACATCATCCATGGACCAAGAAGATTCAATGGACTGACATCCTAATTCCTGATATCTCTTCATTTATTATACTAAAAGATGGTTCTCTATAAAAAACCTATATTTATAACTGAATGTAACTGCATTCTGATAGTCACACACTGTGTGGGATCATGTTACATTCCAGTTATATTTCTTATTACTTCTGATTCATATAGCCTTAGAATATATAAGTGAAATAAGGAAATTCTTATTCAGTTATATATTATCAGGTAATAACAATAGATTTATTACTTTTTAAGACAAATATGTTCAATAACCCAAAAGTAATGGAAGCTTTTTCTTTCTTTTCTTAAAACAAATATATTATTACCTAACTAGTTCCTAGAATTATGTTTTTGTTTATTCTAATCTGAAGCAATACAACCTCAATTTTATGAGTTAACATATCTAAACAGTTACATATGAATAAAATATGTAATTGTTTACTCTAAAAGGGTTAAAATCCCAAAATAATTCAAACTATCTTCATCAATACCAAAGTTATTAACAGTACCTTTCTAACTGAATTATTTAGTCTAGGGCAAGACTAACCATATACAACCACCCTGGAATAAATCATTTCAACAAAAACTATATTCTGCACTCCAATTAATGAAACATAATTTTGATGTCTTTTGACATAGCACTTCTCTCCTGTAAGCGGAAGATCTGTGTACCCCCATTAGCCCTCCTCATTCTCCCAACCATATTATGTGGGAGTGTGACGAAGGCACTTATTCCCCTGAGAGAGATATTTATTCTCTTTCACGGGTAAATTGTGATTACTTGCAAAAAATAATTTATACAATGTATCATCTAATCTCATATGTTTTTTGTTTACTCTTTACTCCAGAATTCACTGGTTTCTTTTCTATCTATTCATCTCTTCAGTCCACACAGGTTGATCTGCGCAGTCAGCTCTGCAGAACAAAAAGTAAGTCAAAACTATTTGATCTGTTGCCATGGCACCACTGAATATACTTTCCCTGAATGTTCAGGGAATAAATGTCCCTCAAAAAAGGACCAAAGCCTTCCGTACTTTCCATAACAAGAAGGCTCACATAGTATGCCTCCAAGAAACACACTTCACCAAAGATTCTACTCCAAAATATATTTCTCCTTTTTATCAACAAATTTACACGGCTTCTGCCTGTACCAAGCAAAGGGGAACTCTAATTGCATTTCACCGATCCACACCATTCACCTTATCATCAGAAATTAAAGACCCAGAAGGTAGATACCTGATACTCATGGGTTATATAATGGATACAGCAATCACGGTGATTTCCTACTACGCTCCTAACAAACAACCTACACCATTCCTCTCACATATATTACAAGTGATTAATACACACAAAATAGGAACAGTGATAATGTGTGGGGATTCGAACCAGGTCCTCCTCCCATTTCTAGATAAATCACCTTTTACACCATCCAAAATAACCTCTAGATTACCTTTTTCTCAACTTCTTTCCAAATACAATCTGGTAGATTCGTGGAGAGAAAGTAACCCAATGAAAAAGAAATTCACTTATTTCTCGCACCCTCATCAAACCTTCACCAGAATAGATCATATTTTTCTAACAATAGGAATGATACCAGAAATTATTGCATCAGATATAATTCCGATTCCGTGGTCTGACCATAATGCAGTATACACTACTATAGCCTCAGCCATACCAAAAGCGCATGACCCAACGTGGTACTTACCGGACATAATGCTCAAACACCCACTACATCAGACGGCCATTGAACAAGCTTTAAAGGAATACATATCAATTAATAATACAACAGACATCTCCCCAATAACACTGTGGGAAGCTCATAAGCCTGTCTTGCGTGGTACAATACAAAGACAAATGGCACTATTTAAACGGGAACGCAAAAATCTAGCAAAAAAACTAGAACTCAATTTTAATGCAGCCTACATATCATTTCAAGATAATCCATCTCAGAGTACAAAATCTCATCTGGAAAAATCTAGATTGGAATAGGATCTATTTCTCACTGAGTCAGTTGAGAAATCCCTCAAACGCTCCAAACACAATTTCTACATGAATACAAACAAACCAGGTACATATTTGGCTCGGGCATTAAATTCAACTAACAAATCTTTCAAACCAATACGTTTGAAATTATCAAAAAATGTTTACACTTGTAATCCAGTTAAAATAGTCCATAAATTGCACTCACATCTCGCAACTTTATACAAGACAAACAATGAATTTAATCCTACAGAGGCTGAATCCTTCTTCTCAAAAATAACCTTACCTGAGTTATCTCAGAATCAAAAAAGCAGTTTGGATGAGCCTATAACTATAGATGAAGTTGCTAACACCATAAAAGACCTAAAACTTAACAAAAGACCAGGCCTAGACGGCTACTCGGCTTTATACTATAAAACATTCTCAGAAATACTCTCTCCCATTCTCACTGAAACTTTTAACAAACTTCTAGATGGACATTCTTTTCGGCAAGAAACACTAATGGCAATTGTTTGTATGATCCCAAAACCCCTTTCTGATGATACTTCCTGTGTGAATTATCGGCCTATCTCTCTGTTAAACCTCGATATTAAATTATTAGCAAAAATAATAGCAAAACGCCTCAATAGCATTATAGGAAAATTAATACATAGCGATCAAGTAGGCTTCATGCCAAATAGAGAGGCAGGCGATAATATACGCAGGGCAGTGTTATTGGCACATATTGCTAAAAAACGGAAAATCCCTTTATGTTTTCTATCTCTCGATATTAAGAGGGCATTTGACACAGTATCCTGGCAATATATGCAATATTCATTACAAAAATGGGCTTTTGGACCCCACTTTTTAACATGGATCAAAGCATTATATAATAAACCCAAAGCCTATATAAAATATGCTGGATACAAATCTGAAGCCTTTAATATCGAAAGAGGTACCCGACAGGGTTGCCCATTATCTCCCTTATTATTTGCCCCTATACTCGAACCCATGGCCCAATACATCAGAACAAACCAAACTATAACTGGCATTGAAGTCGGAGGTATTACACACAAATTATGTATATTTGCAGACGATATATTACTTTTTCTATCATCACCACAGGTCTCTGGTCCTAACTTAATACCAGCTCTTGATGGATTTGCAGCCCTATCCGGCCTTATGATTAATCCTAAGAAATGCCTAGTGCTTAATATTTCACTCACAAACATGGAATTGATCCCGGCTAGGGCTGCACTCCCATTCACATGGGCAGAAAAATCAATCCCATATCTTGGAATTCATTTAACAGCATCTCATTCTGACTTATTTTCAACCAATTATCCTCCTGTATTAAGACAGATCACAAATCTAATAAAACAATGGTCGCAACTTCCTTTATCCTGGATAGGGAAGATTAATGCAATCAAAATGACTATTCTACCCAAATTGCTTTATCTATTCAGAGTCCTCCCTATTCCAATTCCTTCCTATTTTTTGAGAATAGTACAAAAAAGAGCAACTTCGTTTATATGGGGCTCTTCTAAACCACGTATACCTATACACACACTACATCTTCCCAAAAATAAAGGAGGCCTAGGATACCCTAATTTTACTAACTACTAAAGAGCAGCACATTTGGCCAGTCTGTCCAAATACCATGCAAAACAGGAAATCCCATTATGGGTATTTATAGAGGCTTCAGAAAATGACCCTCTATTAATATCAAATTTATTATGGCTTGATCCTAAAGACCGCTTTAAAATTCATAATCCCATAACTAAACACTTCTTATCTCTCTGGGATAAACTAAAAACCAAATATCAGTTACAATCTCCACACAATCCTCTCCTTTCTTTTATCAGAAATCCGGCCTTTTATCCGGCATGGATCTACCCAAATTCTTTTAAAGCTTGGACAACATCAGGCATTCAGACACTAAATGACTTCATAGCATCTAAATCATTCCTTTCATTCCCATCGCTTAGAGAAAAATATGATCTACCAAACTCTGAGATATTTAGATATCTCCAAATCAAAAATTTCTATACACCATTCCTAAAGGGGGATACACCATTATCCCAATTATCCATTTTTGAATCAATCTGTACAAAAGATCCATTTGCTAAAGGTACAATTTCATCACTTTATAATCAATTATATGGAGTAGCAAATCTTAATAGACCCTCTTACGTTCAGAGGTGGGAGGAGGACCTGGGACGAACTTTAGAAGAAACGGACTGGTCTAACATATGGCTCACATCTAAGTCATCTTCACCCAACATCTTAGCACTGGAGACAAATTATAAAGTCCTAACTCGCTGGTACCTTGTACCCGCTAGAGTGGCAAAATATTCACCTAATACCTCAGCTCTTTGTTTTCGAGGATGCCCAGAAATAGGCACATATTTACACATATGGTGGACGTGCCCAGTAATTCAAACCTTCTGGAAGGAAGTCTTCGTGATTGCATCTAAAATATTAAAAAAAATAATACAACCAGATCCATATTTAACTTTACTTAATCTAAAACCGGAATGGTTAACACTCTCTCAATTCAAACTTATGATCCAACTAATAACGGCTGCAAAACAAACAGTGGCCAAGGCATGGAAATCTCCTACATTGGTACTAGCAGAAACAATTCACAGAATGAATAATACAATGTCCCATGCTAAGATGGTTGCCATCGATCAAAATCAAATTCCAAAATTTGAAAAACTTTGGCATCCTTGGATAAAACAACAGTTCCTGTCAAACTTCAATGACTCTGTCCTGTTGCCATGGTAACAGATTAAATGACTTACAGAGACACCCATTCTAAGGCTTCAAAGAGAACTAAAAAGAATAATAAACTGACGAGCGGGACAACCTTGTGGACCATACCTCTACCTTTCAACCCTTTTTCTTCTTTCTCTTTCCTTTTCTCCACCTTACGATTAAAGCTCATTATCAGAATTTATTTGACCTATATACACTCTACTTGTAAACAATATGTATAGTAGGTATAAATCATTTAAATACCTACAAAAGTAACTAAGGAAATGATATATATCTTTAATTTAGATTTACGTGAACCCAATGTTTAATATTTGAAATTTCATGATATTTACCTATATAAACCCTACTGTAAAACAATGAGCTTACTTTATAGATCCTTGTAAACTTACTTTATGTATCTTTATAACATTGTATACTCAATAAACTTCTTTTGACAAGGAAAATATAATATATATATTATATTTTCTTCTATTCTGTTCTATTGTTTTTCTAGTCTATTCTTTTCTATTGTTTTCTGTTCTAATCTTTTCTATTCAAATTCAAATTCATTCTATACGAAATTCAAACTTCAGAAGCCATGTTCCGAAATTCGAATTTCGTATAGAATGAATTTGAATTTGAATTGAAAAGACTATTATAGAATATAAAATAATAGAAAAGAAAAGCATAAAAAATAAATAGAAGAGAATAATAATATATATATATATATATATATATATATATATATATATATATATATATATATATATATATATATATATATATTCTATTGCTTTATTATTTTATATTCTATCTTATTGTTTTTTTTAGAAAAACGTTTTCTATTTGTTTTCGAATTCGATTCGAATATGTTTTCGAATATGTTTTCAAATTCGATTCAAATATGTTTTCGAATTCGATCAGAATATGTTTTCAAATTCGTTCGTTTTTTTCGGATTCGTTTAAATTTTTTCTTTGTAATTCGGAAATTCGGATGCATCCGAATTTCCGAATAATGAAAAATTCGTCCGAATTTCGATTCGGAACGAAATGAAATGCACATGCCTAGGGAGCTGCCCTGTCTGTGGCAGGTGAAACATCCCCATTATAATCATAAACAAAAGAGGCAGGCAGCGCTGGAGAAACTGCTGGAGTTGGTGAAGCCGGTGGTCCCCACAGCAACCATCCCCTATTTAAAAACCAAAATTGGTGGCCTGAGGAGCACTTATCTTAGGGAGCGCAAGAAGGTCACAGATTCCCAGAGATCCGGAGCTGCAGCAGATGACGTTTATGTCCCCAGTCTCTGGTAGTATGAGAGACTGCGATTTCTGTGAGACCAGACTGAAGTCAGGGAATCCCTCTCCACTCTTCCTCCCACTCTTCCTTCCACCCCAGCTGAGGCTTCCGATGTCCAACCTGGGCCTTCCAGCCAGGAAGAAATGGAGGAGCCCAGCTTGAGTCAGGTATAGCATTGTTCTACAGATTTCGGGTCAATAAATAAATGATGTTTACTAGATGTTATTATTGATCACTAATTAATGATTGAAAAAAGTGTTTTACATATCAATAGACAGTAGTGGGCACCCAAAATTGGGACAAGAATGAAAAATGCTGGGCTCAGAATTATAGTCTGTTATATTTGTTAACATTCAATTTGCAACAGTCAGGAGGTGAAAATTGTGTGTGATTGATGACTAAAAAACTAAAACTATGTCCTTTTTTTATACACAGGAAGACCTCAGCCAGGAGGAGGCTGTGGAATGTGGCAGCCAGGAGGAGGCAGGGCTAAGTGTCAGCTAAGAGAAGCCTGGGAAAAGTCGCAGCCTTACTGAATCGCAGGTTCCTCCCCTCCGCCTTCCATACAAAAGGGCGAGGAAGGCGACTCACATGCAGGATTCTGCACTCAGGCTGATTCAGGAGGCTTCTGCGTCCCTCCGAGCCTTACCCACTCCTGAAGAGGCCTTTGCCTGCATGGCTGCCACCAAACTGCTGGGCATGCAGGAGGGTCAACGTAAGCTATGTGAGGACCTTCTTTATAAAGTCCTAAGTAAGGGGGTGAGTGGGGAACTAACACCCAAGACCGACGTGATTGAGTTGGTCCATCCTCCTCCTCCTGCTGCCACAACTCCACCACCAGAGCCAAAGCGTGGAAGGAGGCGTGGAAAGAAGAGCAGAGAGTGATGGCCCTGGGTTCAGTCTGGTCTGACAAAAGCTGCAGTCTCTCGTATGACCACAGCCTGGGGACACAGATGTCATCTGCTGCTTTCCGGATCTCTGGGACTTCTGGACCAGACTGCACTCCCTTAGATAAGGACTCCTCAGGCCACCAATTTTGCTTCAAAATAGTTGATGTGTGCCCTGGGGGTCCAAGGCTTCTCCCATTTCAGCTGTTTCTCCAGTGTTGCCTCCCTCTTTGTTTAGTTGTGAGCCCTTAATAAATGTTTTTTTAAGGAAAATTATACTTGCCTATGTGTGTTTTCATTCAAAAAGGACAGTTTGTTGGTGAGGAGTCAGGTACATTTCTAAAGTACAATGTGAAATTAACAAGAGACAACAACACCAAACAATCTCCTACAGATTAAATAATATAAGATATCAATGGTGTTGTGGTAACTTGACACACAAAACACACACAAAAATATTCTGGAGTCCAAATAAAAATCCAATAAAATAAAGATCAGCCTTTAAAAAAATACAAACCAAAAATAACTAATCTGCCTTAAAACCAAAACCAAAAAAAATCCAACACCAAAATAAAGTTGTCAGATGTGAAAAATCAAAATATATTAAAGGAATCCCGCTAAATAATAAAGAAATAAGTTTGTGAGAAGTGTGTGTGAATATGAGCAGCAAAACTACTTAATTCTTCTCACATTATAAAGAAGAAGAGAGTGCGCTGTATTAAACCATTTTTTACATTGCACCGTGACGAAAGTGCTGTATCCATTGCGAACGCTAAGTTTACCAGACCGAGCTGTTCCGTGTCAGAATTTCTTCTGAGCATGCGTGGCACTTTGTGCGTCGGAACAGGCCACACACGGTCAGAATTGACGCAATCGGATTTTGTTGTCGGAAAATTTTATAGCCTGCTCTCAAACTTTGTGTGTTGGAAAATCCGATGGAAAATGTCCGATGGAGCCCACACACGGTCGGAATTTCTGACAACACACTCCGATCGGACATTTTCCATCGGGCATAACAGTAATACTTACCATACCTGCAAAGCAAATACAAAAAAAAATAGTAAAAAATAAAACATTTAACGCAACCTGTGCCTACCTAAAATATATTTATGCCAAAGCATGGGGGCATCCTCCCACAAAAGGCAGGAGCAAATTGCTTCTCCACCCACTGCTGCCCCCACGCTTCAGCATATATGCTGACGTATGTAACTGTGGTGGTGAAATCACCTCCGACAGCGCTGGAGTCACGGCTTTATGTATCATGGGAGCAAATGCTGTTGCTGTCAAGATAAATAAATCCGCGCTGCAGCTGAATGGTGTACCTGAAAACAAAAAAATGGTTAAAACACAGAAACTATAAAAAAATTACATACCTGAAAAGCAAACATGATAAAACATAAGAATAAAACATTGCAGAATAGAATACAGTAAAAAAGAGCAGAACAATAGAGAGAAAATAGAGAGAGAGAACAATAAAACGACAACTATTTTTGTGTTTTTTTTATTTTATATTTTTTTGTGTATTTTTTTTATTTTTTACTTTTTTTTATAACTGTAACTTTTAAAACTGTAACGGTTCCAGGTTTGGGTCTCTCAAAATGCGATGGCATCTTGGGAGACCCCGTGAAAGTGTGTCCTAGTCTGTGCAATGCTGTACCCTACGCTAAAACTCAACTAGTGTATGGTAGCGCTCAAAACATTCACCAATGCAAAGACCAGGATTGCCAGGACAGGAGGGACAATAATACCGGGTGTCACGCCTAAATCCGCGCTTTCTGCAGACACAACATTTTCTTTGGGGGGCTCGTTGGGTAGGGGTACTCTGGAGGACATAAGGAAAATGCCTCTCATGCAGCCGGCTTACTGCATTTGGTTGGGGAAGGTGAGGTGGAGCACCGTCTGGATACAGAAGGGCTCTGACGATCTCTTCCTGGAATTTAAGGAAGGATCCGTCCGTCCTGAAGCTCTGTATAGCACATGAGCGTTCAGCAAAGCCAATTGAAATAAGTATACATACACTTTTTTGTACCAGCGTCTGGCCTTACGGGCAATTAGGTACGGCGTCAACAACTGGTCATTGAGGTCCACCCCTCCCATATTTTGGTTATATTCGTGGACACAGAGGGGTTTCTCCACAACACCAGTCGCCGTAGTAATTTGGACCGTCGTGTCTGCATGAAGGGAGGTAAGAAGGAAAACATTCTTATTGTTCCTCCACTTCATAGCGAGCAAATTATTACACTGCAAGCAGGCTCTCTCCCCCAGCCTAAGACAGAAATCTACAAGCCGCTGGGGAAAGCCCCGGCGATTAGATTGCACGGTGCCACATGCTCCAATTTGATGATCAAAAAGGTGACTAAAAAGTGGCACGCTCGTGTAATAATTGTCCACATATAAATGCTACCCCTTTCCGAATAAGGGTGACACCAAGTCCCACACTATCTTACCAGCGCTTCCTATGTAGTCAGGGCAGTTTGTCGGCTCTACGTGACTATTTTTGCCCTCGTAAACCATAAAACTACATGTATAGCCTGTGGCCCTGTCACAGAGCTTATACATCTTGACCCCGTATCTGGCACGCTTGCTGGGAAGATACTGTTTGAATGACAAGCGGCCAGAAAATTTAATCAGGCACTCATCAACGCAGACAATTTGATGGGGAGTAAACAAGTCTGCAAAACGCTGGTTGAAGTGGTTTACAAGGGGCCGAATTTTGTAGAGCCGATCGTATTCAGGGTCTCCACGAGGACAACAGAGTTCATTGTCGTTGAAGTGCATGAACCGCAAAATCTGCTCATATCGTGCCCTGGCCATGGAAGCAGAGAACACAGGCATATGGTAAATTGGGTCAGTGGACCAATATGACCGCAACTCGCTCTTTTTATTTATGCCCATGTTGAGGGAAAGGCCCAGAAAGAGCTTAAATTCGGAGACCGTAATTGGTCTCCAATGTCTGGCAAGGGAGGACTGGGGATTAGCGGCGATGTGTTGACCAGTGTATAAATTGCTTTGGTTCACAATAGATCTATAGAGATCTTCAGTGAAAAACAGTGAATAAAAATCCAGTGGCGTAAAATCAACTGTTTCCACCTGAATTCCGGGTTGGCCAGTGAATGGGGGCAGTACGGGTGCTGCAGAAGTGGTGGGTACCCAATTCGGATTGGCGAATGCAGCAGGAAGGGCACTATGGGCACGACGGGCCTGTGTTCATCTTCTTGGTGGCAGCGGGACACTACTAGTGCTTGCCACCTCACCAGCTTGAACTGCACTTATGGGACTCGCCACTCCACCACGTGATACTGCAGTGCTGGATGTACGACCAGGGTGTACTAGGCCGCTGGTGCTTGCCAGTTCACCTGAAGGAATAGCGGCGCTAGTACTTCTCTGCTCCATACAAGGGACCTGCGGTTCTTGCACTTCAAGGACAGAAGAAGAAGATTGGGGTCTGGTACGCCTAACCTTAGCAAGGACCACAACTCCGTTGTCAGAGCTATCTGTCATGGAGCCGCTGTCCTCTACAGGATCGTATTCCGAGCCTGAATCTGACAGATGAGTGACTTCCTCTTCACTAGCTGTCATGCTCAGAAACGTGTAGGCCTCTTCACTAGTGTACCTTCGATTTGCCATTTTGGGCTCTAAATTTAGGGGTACACTAGTGAGACTCACAGGCAAAAAATCTCCTGACTGTCAGCGACTGTATCAAAATGCTACCAAAATACTGTTAGTGATCGCAGGGATCAGGCCTGACTCTGCGAACGCTGCAGTTATGTGTGCTTAGTGTTTTGTAAGTGACAGCTATTGATCGATACTGCACTTGGGTGGGCTGGGCTGGGCTGGGCCGAGGGGCAAAACGCAGGTGCTAGCAGGTATCTGGGCTGATCCCGCTAACACTGCATTTTTTTGGGGGGACCCTAAACTGCTGGGGAGTATAGATCTGATCGGATCAGATATTGATCCGTTCAGATACTATAGCACTAAGGGAGGTGTATGCTGCGTGCGTGGGCTTTAGCGGTACTGGCGCTAAACTGATGCTGCCTGGGGTGACGCAGACCTTATCTGACCCTAAAAACTTAACTTATATCACCGCCGGGCGATCAGGTGGTTAAACCTTTATAAGGTAATAAACGGCGGGTGCCCTAAAACTGTAATAAACTATAATAAACTATAATAAACAAACTAACTAACCAGCGTCACCCGTAACAATTATATGGTGATCACTGGTGAAAGGGGTAACTAGGGGGCAAGAAGGGGGTTAAAACCTTTAGTAGGTAGTATATAGGGGTCCCTGTCGCTATAAAACACTGATGGCGAACCTATATACTTACCTCCCTAACTGTTAGTGTAGTGTTGGTGCAAACTTACTTGGATGTCTTCTCTCCTCGGCGCCGGAACGAAAAGACCGGCTCGAGAAGAGTGAGATCACTTCCTCCGCTTCTGTTTACATTACAGAAGCTGAGGAAGCCCGTCATTGGCCAGGAGCGATCGCGAGGGGGGAGCCACGAATGAGTGGCCTCCCCCTCACCTTTGATCGCCCCTGACCTGAATCAGACCGCCGCAGGCATCGGGGGGTCCGATCGGACCCCCCACCCACGGGCAGGCAAGGACGTACCTGTAAGTCCTTTTGCCTGCCCGTGCCATTCTGTTGACGTACATCGTCGTGCAGCGGTCGGCAACTGGTTAAAAGCTGCAGTCACAGGGTCTTGTAATGGGAGCTGGACTACACAGTGACCTCCATGCGGAAAAAAGCGAAGTTTTACAGTAATGTTATATTGTTTCTACCTCTAACCCTCTTCCTCCTAAATCCTCTCCTCCCCCTCGTACTCCCATTCCATGTTTCATTAGCACCAACAGATCCTAACTCAGCATTCTCATATAGTGTAGCCTCCTATATATCCCTGTTGGTATTCGCAGAGCTCCTACATATGATCTATCATTCAACTCATACAACGCCAGCCCATACCCCCATTATGGCCCTCCCAATATGAAAATAGTCTCCTGGAATGTGAAGGGACTCGGTTCCCCATCCAAGAGAATGAAAATTCTTCGCCACCTCAAAAGGCATAAGGCCGACATTCCCCTACTCCAGGAAACCCACCTCTCCACTCCTGACTTTCAACGTATGAAAAGACTCTGGGTGGGCATGGTTCTAGGTTCTGACTCAAATGGCTGCAAAGCAGGGGTTCTAATACTTATACATAAAAACCTCCCCTGCAAGGTCCTATCTGTTGACTCTCAGGCACGCCTTTTATCTACACATGTTCAAATAGGGACCAGAGACCTAGTAATCTCAAACGTCTATGCACCCAACAACCCCACAAAACTGTTTTTTAGTGAACTAACAACCTGGCTCCTTCGTGACCCACACCTCCCACACATAATTGGCGGGGACTTTAACACTACCCTCCACCTAATTGACGACAGATCTTCTCCCAAACGCCCACGACCTCTCCACGACCCCAGTGATCTTACACTTCTGGCCTCCACGATGGACTCCCTCCATCTTCATGACATTTGGCGCCTTCATCACCCTACTGATAGAGAATTCACATTCTGCTTTAATCCCCATAATGTTTTCACTAGAATTGACTACCTTTTCTGTTCAGACAACCTTGTCCCACTAATACCTGATGCTGACATACACAACATTGTTATATCTGACCACACACCCATCTCAGTGACGCTGGATAACTCTGACCTACACCCAAGTCCCAAACTATGGCGCTTCCCCTCCTACCTTCAAAATAATTCTGACTTCAGATTATACATGGAAAACGCATGGTCTGAATACACCTCGACCAACGCACCACATGAAAACAACCCGAACCAGTTCTGGGAAGCAGGCACGGCCTTCCTCAGGGGACGCATTATCTTTTATGTGGCCTCTTTCAAAAGGACCACGCTTAAAAATTACAAAACAGCCAGCTCCTGACTACACCAAGCTCAACGCTCCCTGTACACAGATGACTCCCCTGACAACAGGAAGATTTGGCAGGTAGCTAAACAATCCTTTGATGCTTGGGCTGAAACCCTGGAATTAACCAAAAAAGCACACTTGGATGCCACCCTTCACAAATTCGCAACAAGGCAGGCAAACTACTTTCCAGACTCTGTAAGGGACCCCACCGCCCGACCTATATTACCTCCATACGAGACGCATCAGGCACTATCAAAACCTCACAAAAAGGTATAAATGAAGCCATGCTACACTACTATTCCTCCCTATATGTGACTGACCCTATAGACAATTCGATAGCACTCTCCTTTCTTGATAAAGTAACCCTCACACAAATCTCTCCCTCCCATTTGGATGCTCTAAATGCAACCATCTCCCTTCCTGAAATATCAACTGCCATTCGGAACCTAGCCCCTTCTAAAGCCCCAGGCCCACACGGCTTCACGGGCAAATTCTACAAATCCCTACAATCAATCCTAGAACCCACCCTCCGCGATGTCTATCATCACATTTGGACAGGCGGCCCCTACCTACCAACAGGTAACCAAGCCATTATTAAACTATTAGCAAAAAAGGGTAAGGACCCACAAGAACCAAGCTCATATAAACCTATTTCACTTTTAAATCTTTACGTCAAGATTCTCTCCAAAATTATAGCCACTAGATTAGCCTCTATTATCACCCTGGCCCTGGAGCATGCTAAATGCAATCCAGAGGGTACCATGCCATCATCACCCCAGATGCGGAGAAAGCCTTCGATAACGTAAGTTTCGAATGGCTTTCCATAGTCATGACCAAAATGGGATTCTCCGGCCCTTTCACTCACCTTATTAACACCATGTACACCGCCCCAGTGGCTAGGCTTGTAGCAGCAGGACTCCTTTCGGATGAATTCCATCTCCAAAAAGGCACGAGACAGGGATGTCCTCTATCCCCACTCCTCTTCAACATAGACTTGGAACCTCTATCTAGGTACCTTTCCTACATAGCCCCACTACATGGCATCAAAATAGGCAAACACGAACTACGAACTTCACTCTTCTCTGATGATGTCCTTATTTTCATAGCGAATCCTGCATCCGACATGCTCACGAATAAATCAACCTTTGACCAATTTATATTATGCTCGGGCCTGCGCATAAATTACAATAAAAGTGAAATACTTCCCATAGGTACTCCTTCCAAACCTCCCTGGGCCCAACAAGCCATCTTCACTGTTGCAAAATCACATATCACTTACTTAGGAGTAAAAATAGGGAAACTTCCCTCCTCTCTCTACCACCTTAACTATCCCTCCCACTCACAAAAAACTCTCAGGAACTAGATAACTGGATGTATCTCCCCTTCTCGCTCCTGGGAAGATGCCATCTGGTGAAAATGGTCAGTTTTGCCCGCCTACTCTACCCACTCCAAACCCTCCCTTTGCTTCTATACCATAAACATACGAACTTCCTCAATACTGCCATCTCTAAATTCCTTTGGCGAAACAAAAGACCACGCATAGCCTTCACAAAGTTATATCTTCCCAGACGTGAAGGGGGTATTAGCCTCCCAAACATCAGAACATACAATTTAGCCTGTCTACTGAGGATAGGTCTGGACTGGATAGCCCAAAAGTCTTGCTACACCAATTATCACCTGGAAACCGCAATGACACACCCTTACTCCTTGGTAGCCCTCCACCACTGCAAGTGGAAATCCTTCCACCGTCACTTCAGCACAACCTCCTGCTACTGAAATTGCCTGGAGAGAAGTAAGGAAAAGCCTCAAACTACCTCCCTTAATTTCTAGCCATCTTCCAATACATGGAAACCCAAGCTTCCACCCAGGTCTGGAACATCAACCCTATGTCACGTGGCAACAAAATGGCCTCACCAAATTCTCTTTACTATGTGACATAGAGACTGGTCGCCCTATCAATTTCCAAACTATAGCTGACAAATTCTCGCTTCCACCATCACATGCCTTCCAATATCGACAATGCATCAGCTTTCTGAAAAATGCCTGCAGAGATGACTCTAAAAGGTTCAAACCATCTTTCACGGATATCTTTCTCTCGGAGGACTCATACAAAATTTCAGATATTTACCAACCTCTTCTTCTGAAAACCACTCCCCCACTCACAGCCTCATCAGCGGCCAATTGGGCAAGAGACTTTCCGGATACTGAGCTGGTGGACAAAATTCTACAAGGCCTTAATGCCATCCACAAATTGGTTCCCAATGAATATTGGAGGGAAACCCAATTGAAAATTGTACACCGGGCTCATATACCCTTCCTCTCGGCCAAACAAGGTCCAACCGCCTCTATCTGTTCTCTCTGTCAACACTCCAAGCCCTCCCTGACACATCGCTTCTGGTCATGCACATATATCTCCATCTTCTGGGATCAAGTCCTATCCTACATCTTGGAGGTGACCTTGCTGAAACTGCCCAAAGACCTCCTACTCCTTGTCTTTGGCCACTGGGATCCCCAGCTGTTGCCCTGGTCACTCAATTCTACCCCTTACAACAAAGACTGGTCCCTGATATGCCTCCTACTTGCCAGAAGAGCCATCCTGAAAAACTGGATCTCCAGCTCACGGCCGAAGACCTCACAAGTCAAAAGAGACCTCTTACAACTACTATTCAGAGACAAACGCAACACAGACCTAGTGCATGAAAAAAACAAAACACGTTTCTACCACAAATGGCAACCTTTTATGGTCTCAACACTCACTCCTATGGATCAAGCGAAACTCGAGGAACTCTCATTCTCATACCATGGGCCTCCCTCGACACCGTAAGTGAGGCTGTTTTATTCAACTGAAAGACCCACTACAACATAAGGTACTCACCTTCAGCCGAGACACAAAACCTCGCACGAGATCATCTTGCACCTACCAACTCCTTCTCCTCGTTCAAACGTCATAATGGAGAATGCTACCCTTGACTCCGCAGCCGCAACCTCAAAACCTACCCCCAAGATACCTCTTTAACATGAACTTGGTGCTCATCCCCCCTTTTTTTCTTTTTTCCTCCTCTATCTCCCCTCCCCCACACCTCCTCCTAGATCATTCATTGGTATTCCCTTGGTTAATCTAGGAATCCTTCTCCTTAAATCCATCCAGTTACCCCCCTTCTTTTTTAATCTGAAGGCTACAACTTTTGATCTCCGACAAGACATACTGTTACTGTTATGTATTTTGGTACTTCCATCATAACTGCTTTTTCTCTGTACAAAAATACTGATACTGTTGAAATTATACTCTGTATG
Organism: Aquarana catesbeiana; assembly: GCF_042186555.1. Lineage (NCBI taxonomy): Eukaryota > Metazoa > Chordata > Amphibia > Anura > Ranidae > Aquarana > Aquarana catesbeiana. Next base: position 133,922,266 of record NC_133332.1, on the reverse strand, counting down.
TAGCATCTTTCAATAGAATCTAAGGGAAAAAAAAGAAACCAATTAAGGACAGGGCGGCTCCACCTGTAAGTTCTCATTAGGGAACAACCCAAACCCTTTAAAGGGCAGAGGAATTTGGAGAGAACGCCATCTTGAAGAAGTCCACGCCACCTAGTGGATGAAACTAGTCAGTGCATTTGCTTCAACACACCCCAGTTCACACCAGAACCTAGTGATCACCAGCAGCAGACTGCCATTGATGGTACATGCACTTCATCGCCCAAGAAAGCAAAGAGACTGCAGTGGCCACCGGAATCTTTCCTGCATAGCAGTATCACCCCTGGATCCCAGCACTCTACCACCATCCTGATTTCCCAGCAGACAAGCCCCTAGGACTCAAAGTCCAGAACTGAGCAACCAAGGCTCCCAAAAGTGCGCTCGTGGTGCAGACTACCATTACTCCCCTGTGAGTCTTCACTGTCAGCAGCACCACAACAGGAGAATCTCTGGATAAGCCATGGCCACCTGCCATTCAGCATCAATTCTTAACTGTGAGTAACATTGTCAACTATGTTGTCCTGATCAGGGACCAGAGGCTGACTAGAAACATGGCAGATGAGTGTGATCCACCTCACAGCTCCTATTGCTTCCACCCACTATCTCCCAACATTTAGAGGCTCACAGTCACCCCCAGTGAACCACCAGATCTCTCTCACTGTACTCACCCTGCGAAACCCTGCTGTACATAGTTACCAACAAATTATTCACACACTGCACTTTCTGTGCGATCCTCCTACAAGTGAACACATACTCTTTGGAACAATATGATAGCGCTGACTATTTAAAAGTTTTGCCTTTCGGACATTTCTCCCTTTTCTGAAAGTGAGAAAATTACAGTGTAAATGAATATTTGTTTCTGTATCTGCCTGTAGTCTATGCCTTTATGACTCCCTGGGGATCTCAGACTTATCAGTGAGGAAAGATGTCCATAGTGTGTATGTACTAGCCAGAATCTAGGCTAACAACACTAAGGTTTCCTGTTGTCTCATTGCAACCTGACCCCCAACTCTGACCAATGCTGCATGATAAGTAAATTTCAGGGGTGGATCTCAGATATCTATTTGAGAGCAGACGTCCACAGTGTATCTGTACAGCCATATCTAGGCTGACAACACTGACATTTCATGCTATCTCACTAGAACTGAACCCCCACACACTTATCTATATCTATTTACAGTATTGCCTGTACTTCATTATAATTCATGATTGTGGTCTGCATGTGAACCCAGGTGTGCGCTTTTTAAAGCAACGTTGTCCTATGTTTTAACCTGTATTGCTCAGTCCACATTACTGTATCTGTCCAATTTTTGATCTATAATAAAGTTCACAATTATAGGTAAGACCGCAATTCGCCTTATTCCCCTCCTCCCTTTTGAACTCTGTGGGGTAACTTCCCCACTTTGTGTCTTCATAATCCTTCATGTTCAGGAGTTGACGGGATAGGCGCCACCTAAATTGGTGAGTTGGCATACCTACTAGTGCTGGCCAACGCATTGGTCCAGCACTCCTGATCCTATGGTGCTCAAACTGGTGTTTTATTATTTTTTATTATTTGTTTTAAACATTTATGTACCCAACACCTTCCAACGCAAAATTTATAACAAACTTAGGAGCAAACTGGGTCCCTATAAAAACATGCCATTAGTCATCTGTGGTGACTTTAATGACAAGGTGGAGCCCTCATTGGATTCATCCAACACCAACAGACATAGATAATCAGCTCTCTCACATTCATTGACAATGAGGATCTATACGATCCTTGGAGGTATATGGCTGATGTTGAGTGCCACTATACCTTCTACTCTCATTCCAGTGGTTCCAAGTCTTGGATTGACCTTTTCCTTACAAACAAGAAAATGTTACTGGCTACTTTGGAAGCCCAAATAGGTCTCATCACCTGGTCAGACCATGCCCCTATATCTGTTGAACTGTTCCCCCAACCCTGCCTGACCAATCACTCCATCTGGAGGTTGAATTCATTTCTCCTGACTAATCCTCAATATGATAACCAAATCCAATTTAAGCTTAAGAACTTCTTCTGGAATAACTGTGAATTCATTAGTGATCAATCCATGGTTTGGTTGGACCACAAGGCTTTTGTGCGAGGTCTGCTTATCAAATTTGGGGCTCAAGAACGCAAACGACAATCAGCTGTGATAGACTTGTTACTGCACCAGATCAAAACTCTAGAACAAACCAACAAGTTTGCACCTACTCAGACTACCTCTAACATACCCAGGGAACATTGATGCAAACTAGGAGAACTCCTACACCATAGGTTTAACTACTATGTCAAATGATTAAAGATACATTCCTATTCCTTAAGTAACAAAAGCGGAGCATTTCTGTCCAGACAAAGTAAACAGCAACACATCCTGCCAACTTCTGAATCAATTGACGCCTTTCAATCATCCATGCAGCTTCCCTCACTTTCCCCCACACAATTAATATTTTTGTCGACCCCCTTCACCCAAGATGAGGTCCATAAGGTTATTAAATCCCTTCCACTGCACAAGGCTCTAGATGGGTTTTCCAATGAATATGACCAGTATTTTAGTGATTGTCTCTCCCCCAACCTATGTACAGTTTATAACCAATGCACACTCACGTGGAAAATCTCTAAAGAATCTTTGGAAGCCTTAATAGTGACCCCCCAACTAGACAAATCAACAGACTCCCTGTCAAATTACAGGTCTATAGCCTTACTGAACAAAGACACAAAATTCTACGCAAAACTCTTAGCCCTTCGTCTCTTCTCAGTTATGTCCCATCTCATACACATACTGTAGGTCAAGCTGGTTTCATACCAGGCAGACAAACCGCAGATGAGATTGGACGCTTTATAGATATCATTCAATGGGTGGAACACAGCCGAACACCTTCACTGTTCCTTTCTTTGGATGCAGAGAAGGCGTTTGACAGAGTGCAATGGAATTATCTGGAGGCTGTCTTGATCTCCTACACTTCAACCTAGCAGACCTTCAGCGACTAGCCAAAGACCTGCATCACCCTTTTGTGTCATGGGCTGGCAGAATTACTATAGCCAAGATGTTTATGCTTCCACACATTTTATACATCTTTCGTACTCTACCGGTGTAATTTCTTCCTGCACAAATAACGACTCTTCAGGCAACTCTCAACTCCTTTGTATGGCAACAAAAGTGCCCCCGGATAAAAAGAGCCAATCTGATGACACCAACACAGATGGGAGGACTGGGGGCCCCAATGTACACTTCTATTTCAGAGCAGTTAAGTTGGAACAACTTAAACTCTGGTGGAATCCATCTACTCACTCACATTGGAAACAAATAGAATCAGTGATACTGACCAAAGATCCCAAATTGTTCCTTGGTGCCTCACTCCTAACCCCTTCTTCTAAGCACTTCCCATTGGATACAATTACAGCCTCTTTGAGAGCTTGGACAGCTATCCCTCAAATGTTGAAAGGTCTACCTCATACTATCTTGGAAAACCTGCCAATCAAAACAATTGCACTTATACTTCCAGATCTACAACTACAGCTGTGGACAACAGCAGGTATTTGTACCATAGGAAATCTCTTTGCTTCATCAAAATTAAGGTCCGTTGCAAATCTCCATGCCACATATGGCATTACTACTAGATCTTTCTGTGTTTACCTCAGGATCAGATCCCTGCTTTCTAAAGTTCACTGGATCACACCAGACGAGATCTTGTCCCCTCTGTTAAAATTCTATGAATCAAATGACAACCTACTCATATGCATCTCGTACATTTATGGTCTCTTCTTACAATCATCAGGAGACTCCATCCAGAATCAAATATCGCAATGGTCCACACTTATACCCTCTGCCCCATCACTGGACCAATGGTGCAAGGCACTATCGCTACCTTCAGGGCTTTCTCATTGTACCACACACTGGGAGTCTCTGCAAAAAAAACTCTTTCAGCAATTATACTATACTCCTACCAGGATTGCTAAGATCTACCCTAACACTTTCCATTTATGTTGGAGAATCTGTAGCCTCCCAGGTACTCTTTTCCACATATGGTGGGAATGCCCAGTCATTAAAGTCTTTAGGACTCAAATGCAGAATTTAATACAGTCAGTGGTCTGCATGACAACCAAATTGCCATCGCTAGATCTCTTACTCGGCTTGGCAATCCCCACATGGCCTAGACAATTCCAAACCATAGCCACCAACATTCTCATTGCTGCACTTATGGCACTGGCTAGAAAATGGAAGTGTCCCCAACCACTGACCATTCAAGACGTGACCATAATACTAAATAACCACTTTATAATGGAGTACTTTTTCTCTAAAGATAAACTAACCACTGAGAAATTATACAAAGTTTGGGACAGTTGGCTCATTAACTCCAGAAGCATAAAACTGGACTGATCCCTTGGACTCTAATGCCCTATAGTACTTTATGTTTTCCTAGTTTAACCTTCAATATTTTGCTGGTAACATACAGGTCTCTGAACTAAGCACCTATTAGCACTACATGATGGCTTAGATCTACATGTGTGATTGCCAGCTAGTTTTAATTTCCACTCAAATGCAAAACTAGTTCTAAACATAGACTCAGTATTGTAACCTTTCAGTCTATTACCCTTAAAAGCCATCGTATATTTGCAAACCGATAGCTTAATTACTTGTATTTGAACTATCCAATGTGCATACATACTATATTTTGAGAATGTATTGTCTTGTTCTCTTTGTTGCTTCCTGTATTTCTTTAAAATCCAAATAAACTTTTACAGTTAAAAAAAAATCTCACACATGTGGTATCCCCTTACTCGGGAGGAGTAGCAGAAAGTGTTTTGCTTTCTGGCCTTATTACCTCGTTTCACAATTATCACAAATAGCTCAATGGCATATATCCAATTCAAGAGTTCCATGAGTTATTTTTGAAAGAGACTTAATTATGCCTTTTTCTCTACCTGGACTTTTATGGTCTAAAGGTGTCCCACTAAACAAAATTGCCTCTAAAAGGCCTTCATGATGCTGTATGTTCACTAAGGTTTTGTAAAAGACTGAGGACTTCACAAAAAGCTGTATTTATAAGGAGATTAAATTACACACAGGTGGACTCTATTTACTAATTAGGTGAATTCTGAAAGCAATTGGTTCTACTAAGTCATAGCACAAGTGGGTAAATACAGTGCACATAGGAATTACAATCATGTGGGGTCTTTTTTCAGCAAAATTATTATACTCTAATGGGCTTGTGTGGGTCTTGTTTAAAATGGGGCCTATTACAAGAGTTTAAATGCTATTCAAATGGGCAACACTTTTTTATTGATGGGGGGGGGGGGCAGAAACATAATTGCACTCTAATGATGATTTCTTGATTACAATGGATGATTTGGGGCATATGCACATCTCCTGGCAGTTGCAGTTATAAACAGTATTCACAGGTAAAATACTTCCACAATTGAGCTAAGATGGCTATGTCTTTTCAGTATAGTAAAACCAAAATAAAAAAAGCTGACTTCGTCTCTGCTGATTCCAATGAAATTACAATATGCATAAAATTAACATCTGGTGTCACTGTCAGGTAAATAGGAATATGCTGTCTTGACTCTGTTACCTTCATAAATCAACTCTGCAGTATGCACAATGAAAAAGCAGGGCACCCAGAATAATTATCTGTAACAGGCCTGCTGAGCATGATAGTAACTGTCAGGTGAAGCATTTACATTTTTTACCTTAACCAAACATGCCTATTTGTTTGGTTTGTACTTTTTGTTTTGAACAGCTCAAAACATTAAACTATACCTGTATGGACCAGACATATACATTGACTGACATATACTTTTTTTTTTTTTATCTCAATCAGTTTTTATTGAAATTTCACAGTATAAAAAGATAGCAAAACAAAGTGAAGGATACTAGTGTATGGTTACAGAGAGTAATAATATATGTGGAATAAGTTCAGTCTTACAGTGAATAGGAAGCAGATTGTGTAACATATTAAGTTGTTGCATTCGCTATTTAAGACTTTGGCAGTATTTAGATATGAGAACGTACGTCCGTTTGAAATTATTATATGGTAAGCGTTCCTCAGAGGAACTATTTCTGGACATGCTTAAGGTAGTATTACTCTGTTCTTTACATTTTTGCCCCTATTGGTTTGGAAAACAGCCTTTTTCTCTACCCAGGCTTGCTCTGTTATGAGTTTTCCCACTTTAATTAGTGGGATTGTTTCCTTCTACAATCAGTAACCGTCTGGTAATAAGGAGAGACAGAAGGTAGTGCAGATAGGAAGGAAGAAAGGTGGAAAAGGAAAGAGGACGAAGAGGTCCGGTGAAGAAGGAAAATTGAGAGATGCTGTACAGGTGTGCTTCACTTAGCTATTTTTGGCTAAGATCTATGAGGTTGTCAGGGATATGTGCATGTAGTCAGCCCATGGTTCCCAGTTGGCCTCAAACTTCTTGACTGTATCTTGTAGGATACTGACCATTTTTTTCTGGGCCATGATCCATGAGATTTTTTTTGCCAAGTTACTGGAGACAGTGGGCTGTTTCCATGCTTTCACTACTATCAATTTAGCTCCTAAAAAGATAAAGTGAATAATTCTCCTATTATTTTTCACTGTCTTCTCTATTGGGAAATTCAGTAAAGCTATATGAGGGGACTTAGGAATGGACAGGCCTGTAGTCTTTCTGATTATTGTAAAGATCCTGTTCCAAATCCATCTTATTTTTGGGCATTCCCACCATATATGTAACATTGAGCCAGTGTGTGCACACCCTCTGAAGCATAGAGGGGAGGTCCATGGATATAATTTTGCTAATCTAGTAGGAACGAGGTACCACCTTCTTAGGACTTTTAGGTCTGCCTCCATCAGAGATGTAGAAAATAATAGAAACCTTCGCGCCAGTGGTGTCGATAGCAGATAATATATATGAATTACATATACTGGTGGTACATCTAGTAAGAAAACATTCCCAACAATAAAGAAAATTTGTGGAAATATAAACAATCAGTGTAAGCTGCTCCCCAATTTTTGAATAATCAAAAAAATAGATAATCAAAAAAAGGAATGTAAGAAAGATAGGGGGCGCTAGATACCATATTATTCAAGTGCTCCAAATAAATATATCTCCTGCATTACCAAAAAAATGGAAATGTAAGAAAGCTAGGGGGCGCTAAATACCATACTATTCAAGTGCTCTAAATAAATATAACTCCTGCATTACCAAAAAAATGAAAATCATAGTATTGACAAATAATAATTAGATTACACATTGAAGTGCCCACAATAGTGAAAAAAAAATATATATAGTGATTGATTGTCCACATAAAAAAGTGATTGAAGTAGTTGAAGTGATATCTTTCAATATTATCCCAATCCTGTTGCTGTAAACAAAAGGTTTTCCATCACCAAGGGAAATTAAGAAAAGGAAAACACCTCGAAGTAGTAGATATCTGCTTACCAGATACCAATGACTCCTTTAGTTAAAAAGAGAGTCACTAGCGCTTGTGCAGGGTTGTGCCTGCTCACATGGATGGCCGGACTGTGGTTGGTATTATAGGCATGGATCGTTCCCGTCAAGCTCATTCAAGATAGGATAAGGATACATAGGAAACAAAAACAGTCTCCATAGCGTAAAACCATTTATTACAAAAGTAAATAAATTAAAAAGCCAAATGGCTGCTTACATTGGTGGGTGCCTACCCGGCACTGGGGCTGCTTGCATGTCAGGGTGACTTCACAGTCAGAAAAAGCCTTTCATGTCTCCTCCACGCTGGCGTGCGTTCCAGCTTACACAGGGGGGCAGCCAAAGGATCCGGATGTTGTTGGGTGATAGGACATGTGACCACGTACCGCTCCGACGTACGTTTCGTAGTGAACGTCTTCAGGGAAGCGTACGTTGGTCACTGGAATGGTGGTTTTTATTAGGAACAGGAAGGGGACGGGTAATTGGCAAATGGGCCACAGGAACTGTGCTCATAGCAATAAGGTTGGAAAGTTCAACTATGGTCTGGAGCGTAGCTCCATCTTGTGGATATTTGCTATATTGTTCACAAAGGAAACCCCTTATTTAAAAACGAATGTGACTATTTTATTAGGAACAGGAAGGGGGCGGGTAATTGGCAAATGAGCCACAGGAACTGTGCTCATAGCAGTAAAGTTGGAAAGTTCAACTATGGTCTGGAGCTTAGCTCCATCTTGTGGATATTTACCATATTGTTCACAAAAAACTCCTTAATTAAAAACGAATGTGACTTCATATCAACCATCTCCTAGGGGGAGACGACATGTTGTTATAGTCCCCCTACTGGTTAAAAACAGGTAAGTAAATCCACCCTTATAGGTGGTGGGAAAATGAGAAAAATATATAAGTGAATAAAATAAATGGTGGTGTTTTTTGTAGAGAAAAAAGGGGGAGGGGGACTCATGTAACCCTGAATTCTATAACAGCCCCAGTCTCGGTTTACATACAAAAATGGTTACAAAAATAAATAGCATTTAACAAACCTTAAAAGGCTGCAATATGACCTATCCCCGTCTGACTCAAATAATGAAGAGGACAAAAGAGAGGGGGGGAAGAGTATTCCATCTTGCACCCTGGACAGCTATCTCTAACCACAACCATAATACAAATAGTGCCCAACTCACTCACACGATCTGAAGTAGACAGATAATAGTATTCCTAGACACTCCTGGACTCAATCATTTGTAAGAAAACAATTAAGGTCCAGATCTATATTCAAACCATATGGTTGCATAGTCCGTAATTTATAAAGCCAGTACGTTTCATTCCTAGATATTGCCCTTTTCATATGGGTACCTCTCCAATCCCTAGAGATTTTGTCAATCCCATAGAATGTACATAGTGATGGGTCACTATCATGGTAAAGTTTGAAGTGTCTTGAGACACTATGGTTAGGGTATCCCTTTTTAATATTTGTTAAATGTTCATTTATTCTTACTTTCAGTTGGCGTGTAGTTCTGCCCACGTATTGAAGGGAACATGGGCATTCCAGAACATATGTTACGTAATCCGAATCGCATGTTATGAGAGGTTTGATATCAAATTGTTGTTGTGTTACTATAGATTGGAATTGGGTCTTCTTTTTCTTGGTGCCTGGTTTTCTGGTTATTTTACAAGCATTGCATCTAGTGCAATAGTGAAACCCAGAACCATCCAGGAAAGTAGGAGGTTTCCCGGGGGGATCTGGTACATTTGGAGCCAAGCGATTCCTAAGAGTAGGGGCCCTTCGGTAGATAAACTTAGGTTTATTGGGCAGGGAAGATTGGAGATCTTTATCTTTGAGTAGGATAGGCCAGAATTTTTTGAAGATACCTTCTACTGTTTTGTATTGGCGATGAAAGCCCGATATGAACGCACAGTCACCCTTATATTCTTTTTTTGGTTTGGGGACCAATAGGGACTGCCTGTCCATATTTGCCACCTGTGAGACCAGTTTTGTCAAGATATTGGCAGGGTATCCCTTTTCTCTGAATCTAGTGGTGAGAATTGCTGCTTGTGTGTAATAATCCAAGATATTATCACAATTTCGCCGTATACGCATGTATTGCCCTTTCGGTACAGCTCATATCTATTGCGGATGGTGACAGCTGTGTGTAGGGACATATGCGTTACGGTCAGTTTCTTTAAAAAAAGTCTTTGTACTAATATGATCACCTTGTTTGAAGAGTGTTAGATCCAAATAGTTCACCGTGGCCAGACTGTACTCCGCTGTGAACTTTAGATTGTACTTATTCATATTCATATACTCCAAAAACTTGTTAAAACTTTCTTTGGTTCCCTCCCACAGAATCATCACGTCATCTATGTATCTTTTATACAGAAGAAGTGAGTGAGGTCTGTTTTTGAAAATGGTCTCTGATTCCCATTTATTTAACGTAATATTCGCCACGCTAGGCGCATAGCGGGCTCCCATGGCTACACCGCCAATTTGGTTGTAGTATTCGTTTAATGCCCAGAAATAATTATTCCCCATGGCCATAGATAATCGTTTAATTAAAAATTTGATTTGTGATTTTTTCAGGGTGGATAGGTTGGTGAGAGCCCACCTCACTGATTCTAACACATCTGTTTGGCGAAGGTTTGTATACAAAGACTCGATGTCTATTGTTACTAGTAAGGTTTGATCTGTGATGATGATAGATTGTAACAGTGTAATTAGTTCTCGACTATCTTTGAGATAGGATTGGCTCTGTGGAACTAGAGGCTGGAGGAAAGTGTCGAGGTATTCCCCCACCCTAGAGTACAGAGAGCCAATCCCACTCACTATTGGACGGCCTGGTGGGTTTACCTTATCTTTATGTATTTTTGGTACTATGTAGAGTACCGGAATTCTGGGTGTAGTTAGGTTCAAATACTCTGCTTCTTTCTGAGTTAATATTTGTTTACTGGTACCTTGGTTAATCCAATCTAATAGTTGTTGTTTCAGTTGTGGGGTAGGGTTACTTGTAAGCTTTTTATACGTTGAGGTGTCATTCAACTGTCTCCTTAGTTCTGTATTATAGTTTTCTTTGGTTAGTATTACCAAACCTCCCCCCTTGTCAGCAGGTCTCACCACTATCTGTTTGTTCTCTTCCAGTTTTTTTATTCCCTCCCATATTCTTTTGTTGTTTTTGTGTTGTGATATTTCAATCTGTCGTACTTCATCTTGAACCATACTCTTGAATACTTCTATGTGGTGGTGAGAACCCTTTTGGGGATTGAACACCGAATTATTTTTCAAATTACTGTGTACAAAAGGGTCTGTTAATTCCTGAATCCTAGTGTTGCTGGTTTGCCCTGCATAATGTTTCCTGATATTTAGTTTCCTTATATATTTCTCAATATCTACGAACAGATTGAACTTATCTATGTTCTTATTTGGCGCAAATTTTAGTCCCTGTGTCAAGACTTCCAATTCTGCATCCGAAAATTCTATGGTGGTTAGATTAAATAATCCTGCTTTTAGTTGTTTCTCTTCCTTTTTCTTTCTCCCTCTGCCTCTTCTTCCTCTCTTTCTACTCTTTCTATATGGTTTTGTTGTGAGTTGGAAGGGATTCTGTATGGTTCTTTCCAGTCTCTCCATTCCCCCCCTCCCTGGTGTGGGTAGGGGTTGTGTACTGGTCTCCCTCTAAAATTACCTCTAAAGGTTCCCCTTGGGGGCCTTGATGGGTACTGATTGCGGTTATTGGCATAGTAGCCATAGTCTGGGGGTCTATAGTCAGTAGGGGGGGGGGGTCTGTTATAGTTAGGTCCCCTGTATGGTGAATGGTATGTGGTAGGGTATGGGTGAGAATTCCCCTTAGGGTACTTAATAGGATCATGTACTGTCCTATTGTTTTTGTGAGGTGTATTGGGGTCCCCTTTACTTTGGGCTGCCATAGATGCTACAGTGTTGTGTACTTCAACTTCCCTCTCCACTGTTGGTTCTTGGGACGGGTTCAGCTGTAAATTTTGTTGCCATTTGTATACCCTATTGTCTTCATAGTCCTTAGTATCTAATATTTTAGAGATACTAAGGACTATGAAGACAATAGGGTATACAAATGGCAACAAAATTTACAGCTGAACCCGTCCCAAGAACCAACAGTGGAGAGGGAAGTTGAAGTACACAACACTGTAGCATCTATGGCAGCCCAAAGTAAAGGGGACCCCAATACACCTCACAAAAACAATAGGACAGTACATGGTCCTATTAAGTACCCTAAGGGGAATTCTCACCCATACCCTACCACATACCATTCACCATACAGGGGACCTAACTATAACAGACCCCCCCCCTACTGACTATAGACCCCCAGACTATGGCTACTATGCCAATAACCGCAATCAGTACCCATCAAGGCCCCCAAGGGGAACCTTTAGAGGTAATTTTAGAGGGAAACCAGTACACAACCCCTACCCACACCAGGGAGGGGGGGGAATGGAGAGACTGGAAAGAACCATACAGAATCCCTTCCAACTCACAACAAAACCATATAGAAAGAGTAGAAAGAGAGGAAGAAGAGGCAGAGGGAGAAAGAAAAAGGAAGAGAAACAACTAAAAGCAGGATTATTTAATCTAACCACCATAGAATTTTCGGATGCAGAATTGGAAGTCTTGACACAGGGACTAAAATTTGCGCCAAATAAGAACATAGATAAGTTCAATCTGTTCGTAGATATTGAGAAATATATAAGGAAACTAAATATCAGGAAACATTATGCAGGGCAAACCAGCAACACTAGGATTCAGGAATTAACAGACCCTTTTGTACACAGTAATTTGAAAAATAATTCGGTGTTCAATCCCCAAAAGGGTTCTCACCACCACATAGAAGTATTCAAGAGTATGGTCCAAGATGAAGTACGACAGATTGAAATATCACAACACAAAAACAACAAAAGAATATGGGAGGGAATAAAAAAACTGGAAGAGAACAATCAGATAGTGGTGAGACCTGCTGACAAGGGGGGAGGTTTGGTAATACTAACCAAAGAAAACTATAATACAGAACTAAGGAGACAGTTGAATGACACCTCAACGTATAAAAAGCTTACAAGTAACCCTACCCCACAACTGAAACAACAACTATTAGATTGGATTAACCAAGGTACCAGTAAACAAATATTAACTCAGAAAGAAGCAGAGTATTTGAACCTAACTACACCCAGAATTCCAGTACTCTACATAGTACCAAAAATACATAAAGATAAGGTAAACCCACCAGGCCGTCCAATAGTGAGTGGGATTGGCTCTCTGTACTCTAGGGTGGGGGAATACCTCGACACTTTCCTCCAGCCTCTAGTTCCACAGAGCCAATCCTATCTCAAAGATAGTCGAGAACTAATTACACTGTTACAATCTATCATCATCACAGATCAAACCTTACTAGTAACAATAGACATCGAGTCTTTGTATACAAACCTTCGCCAAACAGATGTGTTAGAATCAGTGAGGTGGGCTCTCACCAACCTATCCACCCTGAAAAAATCACAAATCAAATTTTTAATTAAACGATTATCTATGGCCATGGGGAATAATTATTTCTGGGCATTAAACGAATACTACAACCAAATTGGCGGTGTAGCCATGGGAGCCCGCTATGCGCCTAGCGTGGCGAATATTACGTTAAATAAATGGGAATCAGAGACCATTTTCAAAAACAGACCTCACTCACTTCTTCTGTATAAAAGATACATAGATGACGTGATGATTCTGTGGGAGGGAACCAAAGAAAGTTTTAACAAGTTTTTGGAGTATATGAATATGAATAAGTACAATCTAAAGTTCACAGCGGAGTACAGTCTGGCCACGGTGAACTATTTGGATCTAACACTCTTCAAACAAGGTGATCATATTAGTACAAAGACTTTTTTTAAAGAAACTGACCGTAACGCATATGTCCCTACACACAGCTGTCACCATCCGCAATGGATAGGAGCTGTACCGAAAGGGCAATACATGCGTATACGGCAAAATTGTGATAATATCTTGGATTATTACACACAAGCAGCAATTCTCACCACTAGATTCAGAGAAAGGGGATACCCTGCCAATATCTTGACAAAACTGGTCTCACAGGTGGCAAATATGGACAGGCAGTCCCTATTGGTCCCCAAACCAAAAAAAGAATATAAGGGTGACTGTGCGTTCATATCGGGCTTTCATCGCCAATACAAAACAGTAGAAGGTATCTTCAAAAAATTCTGGCCTATCCTACTCAAAGATAAAGATCTCCAATCTTCCCTGCCCAATAAACCTAAGTTTATCTACCGAAGGGCCCCTACCCTTAGGAATCGCTTGGCTCCAAATGTACCAGATCCCCCCGGGAAACCTCCTACTTTCCTGGATGGTTCTGGGTTTCACTATTGCACTAGATGCAATGCTTGTAAAATAACCAGAAAACCAGGCACCAAGAAAAAGAAGACCCAATTCCAATCTATAGTAACACAACAACAATTTGATATCAAACCTCTCATAACATGCGATTCGGATTACGTAACATATGTTCTGGAATGCCCATGTTCCCTTCAATACGTGGGCAGAACTACACGCCAACTGAAAGTAAGAATAAATGAACATTTAACAAATATTAAAAAGGGATACCCTAACCATAGTGTCTCAAGACACTTCAAACTTTACCATGATAGTGACCCATCACTATGTACATTCTATGGGATTGACAAAATCTCTAGGGATTGGAGAGGTACCCATATGAAAAGGGCAATATCTAGGAATGAAACGTACTGGCTTTATAAATTAAGGACTATGCAACCATATGGGATGAATATAGATCTGGACCTTAATTGTTTTCTTACAAATGATTGAGTCCAGGAGTGTCTAGGAATACTATTATCTGTCTACTTCAGATCGTGTGAGTGAGTTGGGCACTATTTGTATTATGGTTGTGGTTAGAGATAGCTGTCCAGGGTGCAAGATGGAATACTCTTCCCCCCCTCTCTTTTGTCCTCTTCATTATTTGAGTCAGACGGGGATAGGTCATATTGCAGCCTTTTAAGGTTTGTTAAATGCTATTTATTTTTGTAACCATTTTTGTATGTAAACCGAGACTGGGGCTGTTATAGAATTCAGGGTTACATGAGTCCCCCTCCCCCTTTTTTCTCTACAAAAAACACCACCATTTATTTTATTCACTTATATATTTTTCTCATTTTCCCACCACCTATAAGGGTGGATTTACTTACCTGTTTTTAACCAGTAGGGGGACTATAACAACATGTCGTCTCCCCCTAGGAGATGGTTGATATGAAGTCACATTCGTTTTTAATTAAGGAGTTTTTTGTGAACAATATGGTAAATATCCACAAGATGGAGCTAAGCTCCAGACCATAGTTGAACTTTCCAACTTTACTGCTATGAGCACAGTTCCTGTGGCTCATTTGCCAATTACCCGCCCCCTTCCTGTTCCTAATAAAATAGTCACATTCGTTTTTAAACAGGGGTTTCCTTTGTGAACAATATAGCAAATATCCACAAGATGGAGCTACGCTCCAGACCATAGTTGAACTTTCCAACCTTATTGCTATGAGCACAGTTCCTGTGGCCCATTTGCCAAATAACCGCCCCCTTCCTGTTCCTAATAAAAACCACCATTCCAGTGACCAATGTACATTTCCCTGAAGACGTTCACTACGAAACGTACGTCGGAGCGGTACGTGGTCACATGTCCTATCACCCAACAACATCCGGATCCTTTGGCTGCCCCCCTGTGTAAGCTGGAACGCACGCCAGCGTGGAGGAGACATGAAAGGCTTTTTCTGACTGTGAAGTCACCCTGACATGCAAGCAGCCCCAGTGCCGGGTAGGCACCCACCAATGTAAGCGGCCATTTGGCTTTTTAATTTATTTACTTTTGTAATAAATGGTTTTACGCTATGGAGACTGTTTTTGTTTCCTATGTATCCTTATCCTATCTTGAATGAGCTTGACGGGAACGATCCATGCCTATAATACCAACCACAGTCCGGCCATCCATGTGAGCAGGCACAACCCTGCACAAGCGCTAGTGACTCTCTTTTTAACTAAAGGAGTCATTGGTATCTGGTAAGCAGATATCTACTACTTCGAGGTGTTTTCCTTTTCTTAATTTCCCTTGGTGATGGAAAACCTTTTGTTTACAGCAACAGGATTGGGATAATATTGAAAGATATCACTTCAACTACTTCAATCACTTTTTTATGTGGACAATCAATCACTATATATATATTTTTTTCACTATTGTGGGCACTTCAATGTGTAATCTAATTATTATTTGTCAATACTATGATTTTCATTTTTTTGGTAATGCAGGAGTTATATTTATTTAGAGCACTTGAATAGTATGGTATTTAGCGCCCCCTAGCTTTCTTACATTTCCATTTTTTTGGTAATGCAGGAGATATATTTATTTGGAGCACTTGAATAATATGGTATCTAGCGCCCCCTATCTTTCTTACATCCATCAGAGATGTGTTGAGTTTTTCCCTTGATTTGACCGTGATATCGCATTGTGCCAGTCATCCAATTCCCATTCTTGGTTGAGATCTTTTTCCCAGGCTACCATATAGTTTGTTTTAGTGTGCACTACTGATAGTGACCCATATGTCATTGTGATTAGGGATGAGCTTCGTATTCGAGTCGAACGCATGTTCGACTCGAACATCGTGTGTTCGGTTGTTCGCCGAAGTATGAACGTTATGGGCTGTTCGCACCAAATTCGAGTGGTGCGTCACGGCCCATAATTTACTGCGGCAACGCAGTACATTGCTGGCTGATGATTGGCCAAGCATACACTATGACCCACATGCTTGGCCAATCACAGCACTGTCTGTACAGAGAGCCGTAATTGGCCAAAGCCAGGGTGGATTTGGCTAATTATGGCTCAGGGGGTTTAGTACACGCCCCACACTATATAGGACCGCCTACACGGCGGCCCTGTGTAGTGTGTTCCGGCATTGAGAGATTTGATTTAAGTTAGATAGAGTAGGCAGGTCGAGTCAGTTAGCTGCACTTACAGTGTATTGTGTATATATATGCATCCCAGGTGTTGTGTGTGTGTGTGTGTATATATATATATATATATATATATATATATATATATATATATATATATATATATATATATATATATATATATATATATATATATATATATATATATATATATATACACTGTATTCAGTTTAGCTAGATCCTGTTCTTCTCTTCTTAATATACTGACAGGCAGGCAGGTGTTTTTACAGAATTTCCAGTTACTGTACTGTGTACCCTGCACAGTTGCACCTACAGTATAGCTAACCTGAAGCTAAGTGCTTGTGTAGGCTCCTGAAGTATTTCCAGTTACTGTACTGTGTACCATGCACAGTTGCACCTACAATATAGCTACCTGAAGACATCTCACTGCAGGCCAATAGTATGTCTGAAAGGCCAACAAGGAGAGGCAGACAGTCATAGGCCAATAAAAGAGGGCAAGCAGGCTCTGTGTCTAGAGGCAACAATGCTG
Organism: Aquarana catesbeiana; assembly: GCF_042186555.1. Classification (NCBI taxonomy): domain Eukaryota; kingdom Metazoa; phylum Chordata; class Amphibia; order Anura; family Ranidae; genus Aquarana; species Aquarana catesbeiana. The sequence goes on along the minus strand of NC_133332.1, from coordinate 133,905,277 downwards.
GTCATGGACACGGTGCATCCTCATCAGCACGTGGCCGTGGGACACGCTTGGCCTTTTTTTCGGCAGCTGGCCGTGTTGAGCCGCAACATGCGGAAGACTTGGTCGAGTGGATGACCAAGCCGTCCTCATCCTTCTCATCCTCTCTCACCCAGGCTCAGGGTACTTTGTCTGGCAAAGCAGCTGTCAACGTGGCCTCTTCCCTCGGCTCAATGACATCAGTGACTCCTTCCCTAGCCCCACCATGTCCTCCTGAGGAGTCCCCTGAACTGTTTGACCACAGTGTTGGGTACATGCTCCAAGAGGATGCCCAGCGTTTTGAAGGCTCCGATGATGGTACTCAGCTAGAGGAAGGCAGTAGCGTGAGCCCAGACAGAGGGGGAGCCCAAGAAGGACAGCAATCTGGCAGTCATGTTCCCCCAGCTGCAGCATGCCAGGTTTGCTCCAGTGATGAGGAGGAAGGGGATGATGAGGTCACTGACTCCACGTGGGTGCCTGATAGGAGAGAGGAGGAGGAGAAGGAGGCACATCACCAACAAGGCAGGATGCACTCCAGGGGCTAGCCTAAGGGCAGCACACTGACTGCATCACAACGCAGAGCTCTGCATGTGCAGGGCGCTGCTGTCTCTGCGTGTTATTCCAAAAGTTCTTTGGTGTGGGCCTTTTTTGAGATGAGTGCATCAGATCGCACTGCTGCTATTTGCAAGATATGTCTCAAGCGTATGTTGCGTGGCCAAAACATCTCCCGCTTGGGCACCACATGCTTGACCAGACATATGTTGACCTGCCATGCAGTTCGTTGACAAGCGTACCTAAAAGACCCACACCAAAGAACAAAGAGGACCTCTCCTTGCTTCTCATCAGCTGGGATCTCCAACCCCACTATACCTTCAGTCCTCTCTGAGACCTGCACTGAGAGGAATGAAGGTGTAGAATTAGGTGTGTCACAGCCAAGTACCTGAAGGCAATCTGCTATCGGTACACCGACGTCAGATTGTACCAGGCAAATTTCCCTGCCCCAGCCATCCACATGCCCAGCAGTTGAATGCTAGCTTGGCTAAATTGCTAGCACTTCAACTGCTACCTTTTCAGTTGGTAGAATCTGCCCCCTTCCGTGAGTTTGTGGAATGTGCGGTTCCTCAGTGGCAGGTTCCCAAATGCCACTTTTTCTCACGTAAGGCGATTCCGTCTCACTACTGGCATGTGGAAGGTAATGTCTTGGCCTCGCTGGACAGGGTGGTCAGCGGTAAGGTGCAAATTACCACTGACTCATGGTCCAGCAGGCATGGACAGGGACGTTACTTAAGTTTCACGGCGCATTGGGTGACTCTGCTGGCAGCTGGGAAGTATGCAGGACAAGGTGCAGTAGTGTTGGAGTTTGTTCCACCACCACACCTCCAAAATGCTACTACTGGTCATTCTGACACACCTCTCTTCTCCACCCTCTCCTCTCCTCTTCTTCTTCCTCCATGGCCTCTTCCTCGGAACCAGCGGTGCTCCGTAGGCGTTCAAGGGGCTATGCAAGTACGCAGGCCCAAAGATGCTATGCGATGCTTGAGCTGGTGTGCTTGGGGGACAGGAGCCACACTGGGGAAGAGATTCTGTCAGCTCTGCAGGGGCAGGTTCAGAGGTGGTTGACGCCACGCCAACTTAAGGCAGGAATGGTGGTTTGCGACAACGGCACCAACCTCCTCTCCACCCTCCAACAGGGACAACTGACCCATATGCCCTGTTTGGCTCACATCCTTAACTTGGTGGTGCAGCGGTTCTTGGGCAGATACCCAGGCTTACAGAATGTCCTGAGGCAGGCCAGGAAAGTCTGTGTGCATTTCTGTCGGTCATATAATGCCAGTGCTCGGCTGGCTGACCTCCAAAAGGAATTGAACCTGCCCAAGAACCGCCTAATCTGTGACATGCCCACCAGGTGGAACTCAAGTTGGCCATGCTGCAGCGGCTGTACATGCAGCAGAGGGCCATCAATGAGTACCTGTCTGACTATGGCACCAGGACAGGGTCAGGGGAGCTTGTTTTTTTCCCCACACCAGTGGGCCATGATCAGGGATGCATGCACTGTCCTGTCACCATTTGAGGAGGCCACGAGGATGGTAAGCAGTGACAGTGCATGCACCAGTGACACTGTCCCCCTTGTCCACCTGTTGGAGCACACGCTGCATGGAATAATGGACAGGGCACTTGAGGCAGAACAGAGGCAGGAAGAGGAGGACTTCCTTAGCTCTCAAGGCCCCCTTTATCCAGACAGTGTTCCTGCGTGCCCGCCGATCACACAGGAAGAGGGCGAGGAGGAGGAGGAGGATTGTGTCAGCATGGAGGTGGAGCCTGGCACTCAGCATCAGCAGCAGTCTTTAAGGGATCATTTACAGTCCCAAGAAACCCATGGAATTGTACATGGCTGGGAGGAGGTGGCTGTGGATCATGTCGTCCTTAGTGACCCAGAGGACTCCGGACCGAATGCCTCAGCAAACCTACGCTGCATGGCCTCCCTGATCCTGCAAACCCTGTGGAAGGATCCTCGTATTCGTGGTATCAAGGAGGGGGATTGTTATTGGCTAGGGTAAGGTTGCAGACCTTATCTTGCCATCACAGAGGGAGCAGAGGATGAAACATCTTTGGGAGGCCTTGTAGAAAGGTCTGTGCAAGGCGTTCCCAGAGACTGGGAGGTTACAAACTCCTGTTCCTGGACAACGTGTTGCTGAGGCTTCGGTCAGTCAAAGAAGGAGCGGTGGAGAAGGTGGCTGTCTGACCGATGCGTTCAGACAATTTTTTAGTCCTCAGCCCCAAGGTATGATCGGTTCTAGCAACCATCGCCAGCATCTGTTTTACATGGTGCAGGAATACTTAGGGGCAAGATCTGACTTGGATACCATTCCCGCCGAAAATCCTCTTGGTTACTGGGTCTTGAGGATGGATCACTGGCCAGAGCTTGCGCAGTATGCAGTTGAGCTACTGGCCTGTCCTGCATCCAGAGTTCTTTCGAAACACACATTCAGTGCTGCTGGAGGCTTTATACCGATCACAGTGTGCGCCTGTCCACCGACTTGGTCGATCGACTGACCTTCATAAAAAAGAATCAGTCTTGGATCACCACCAGATACCAAGCATCTGATGCTAATGGAACTGAATACATTTTTTTGAAATGTCAGATCCCTTCAAGACTGCCTATGCTGATGCTGAGTGACTATCCTGTTATGCTGAGTGACTATCCTCTTCCTCCTCAATGATCATGCTGATAGCTTGGAAGAATATTTATGTTTCTGGGCGCCGCCACCAGTGGCTAAGGCCCAATTTTTCTGCCCCTGTTTAACAGGGGCATGTAATTACAATTTTTGATGCAATTCTTTGCAGCAGGGCTCGTTCCTGCGCTCCAACTAGAGTATCTGTGAAGGGTTGCAGTGTTGTGGCACCAGCAACAGCGCCTAAGGCCCAATTTTTCTGCCCCTGTTCAACAGGGACATGTAATTACAATTCTTGATCTAATATTTCACACCAGGGCCCGTTCCAGTGCCCACCAAGAGTAACTGTGAGGACTTACAGTGTTGTGGCACCAGCACCACCACCACCAAAGGCCCAATTTTTCTGCACCTGTTCAACAGGTGCATGTAATTACAATTCTTGATCTAATATTTCATAGCAGGGCCCATTCCAGAGCCCACCAAGATTAACTGTGAGGACTTACAGTGTTGTGGCACCAGCACCACCAACACCATCACCAAAGGCCCAATTTTTCTGACCCTGTTCAACAGGGGCATGTAATTACAATTCTTGATCTAATATTTCACAGCAAGGCCCTGTGAGGGCTTATAGTGTTGTGGCAACACCAACACCTAAGGCCACAATTTCTGCAGAGTATATAGGGCAGGCCCCTACTTTCAAACATCCAACTTACAAACAACTCCTACTTGCAAACGGAAGGAAACAGCAGGAAGTGAGATGAAATCTACCCCTAGGAAGGGAAATTCTCTCCTGTAAGAGTAAATATGGGAAAAACTTTTCTCCTTTCCACTGATGCTTTATCACCAATCCTTGTTTCACTAAAAACCCCAAATTTTCTAAAAACATTTGTCATTGGGACAGAAAGTGGGGTGAAATCTTCTGAAGAGGAGCACAGACAGCAAAACAAATGTCACAGGGGTGATAACCCTTCCCTGTGTTTTCCAAAAAGCTTAAAATAGATTTTTTGGCTGGAGCTAAACACTTTAAAAATGTACCAGTTCAAAATTACAAACAGATTCTACTTAACAACAAACCTACAGTCCCTGTCTTGTTTGCACCGCCTGTACATTGCTGTTCAGAGGGCCTGGGGCCCCACGCCTTTCCTTTTTTTAATTTGGGTGCGGGGTTCCCCTTAATATCCATACAGGACCCAAAGGGCCTGTTAATGGACTGGGGGGGTACCCATGCCGTTTGTCTCACTGATTTTCACCCATATTACCGAGACCCGACATTACATTAAAGCCGTAAGCAGTTTTAAATGACTTTTATGTTTTTTAACATAAATTTTTAAATGACTTCCTTTTAAAAATGTCATTTTGTGCAGGGACTGTTCTAATCACGGGAAACACATGCCACTTTACAGGCATGCTATAGACACCTATATATAAAATAAGTGCAGCGCTAAACCAAAATCAAAAACATGTGAATACCAAAAATAACACATAAGTGAAGCTATGCCTAGTATAATAACTGGCAATAAAGTGAATCAACACATATAATAAAGTAAATAGTAATAGAGTGAATCAACACAGAGACCACTGCAGTGAGCATAAAGTCTATAATGTCATATGTTAAACTCTGTGACCAGAGTCCATAAAAATGAAAGGAGTCTTCTCAGACAATGGGGATGCTTAAACATAGGATGTTGGTTCGAAACTGAACTACACAGCAACCACAGGTAATGCGTCATGAACATCTGAAGTTGGACACTCTTACAGGATGTTGTGGGACATATCTGCCATATAGCAGAACGTCTATCAGAGCCTGAGAAGGTAGCCTCCCGTGGAATCTGCCAAGTTGTTATCCCTTTGGTCACGATCCAGGATAGGCAGGGTTGTCCCTTGGGTCCCGGTCACCGATAGCCAGGATCGTCACGGATGGTGACTGTCCCCTCACTCACACACTATCCAGCTCCAGGCGGGTTCAAAGGTCAGAGGCAGTCAAATAATAGATGAAAACATGGAGAAAAAAGAAAAAAAGGGGCTCCACATGGCGTAGGTCAAAAAAATAAAAGGATTTTATTGGATAAAAAACCTTACAAGATAAAAAAGTGATCATTGAATAAAATAATAGCAACGTGGGAAGCAAACGCCCTACGCGTTTTCGACTAAAGAGCCTTCAACTGGGGCATAAACCAACCTCTCCACGTTGCCCATATATATAGACTACAGACATCATTTCAAAATAATTGGATCCACCCCCATCATGGGGGGACCGGAAGTGCACTGTTTAGTACTATAATCCTGATAACCTGATCTCCCAAAGTGTTATTCACATATATGGTGACACAGAGCATTAGATTAAAGAAGAGGGAACAATTCTAGGGTTAAACCGGAACAAACACCGCGGAGGGGGCCCCGAACGTCGGATTACCGAATCGGCTTGTGTTCCAAGCCTCACCTCCACAGTGACTGTCACGGTGATTAGAGCGGCTTGCATTCCAAGTCCTCAGAACACGTGACCAGGAAGGAGACAACAGCCGGCGAGCAGTGTGCCGCTGACGTCTCACGCAGCCGTCCTCTAGGCGCGTGCGCTCCAAGTCCTGGACGTAACCAGGAAGATGAATGCAAGCTAACGGCCAATGCGCAGCCAGCATCCACCCTCACCCATTCCTAAGGAGCGTACGCTCACAGCCTATTGTGTGAGAGGGAGGGGCGGCCGCTCTCATATTGACCACGTCTGAATTCAGGATAGGTCAAATCACTCATAGGTGCACTAGGAAGTTAACCACTCCCCTCCTGTCATCTAAAAGCCACAAGATCAATTGCCCTGGCAACACTAGATGACAACAACGGGGTAGCTTAACTGTAATGACATATCTCATTCTAGCTACTTAATCGCCAGCCAAAAGGCCAAATATATGGATTATGTATGCACTGTCGTTCAAAACATACCCAGCATGGTAGTCAGATACAAAGAAACCATCTAATACAGTACATCCTAGTGTGGAATTAAACTTACCACGCTAAACATCCAAACTAACCCAGATCAACCCCCCTTGCATATCGGACAAAGTAATGCACGCTCAGGCCACCAAAGGTAAAGGCCGAGCAATGCCACATCATCCGAATGACCCGGGGGGGGGGAGCCCAGGGGCCCTATAATGGAAGAGGAGATGGCAATACAGTCCACTGAAGTCATATCATAATGTATCATTGGAGTTCAAGGGTATGCCACATGATTTGCAAAGGGGGGTATGATATCAATAATAGGTACCATCATCCTAAATGTGAATAAGACAGAAAATGGAATTGAAAGAGAAACCAGAGCAGAGACCTCTCCAATAGGGTCCTGCCTCTTTCAGAGGGAGAGGGACTATTGCGGTACCATGAGGAAAAAAAGACTTTGTTTAAAAAATAGTAAATTTATTTCAAAATGACAATAAAAGGTCCTGCAAGGGACATGTACTATACATTATCATGATTTAACATACACAAAAAATAGTGACTGTTACAGCATTGTTGACACTAAGTTGGTATAACTGATGCCCACACAGATGCATGGACAGAGGTTATATAATATGATACTTGCAGACGTGACCTCTACAGTTTCGCGGTCACAGCCGCTTCTTCAGGAGGCGTCTGATAGTATATAATCTATAAAAATGAGGGAAACAATACAGTATCAACATGACAAGCAAGAATAAATAAGCAGTTATCAGAAGAGGTACAACATTAATATTGGAGAACATAATTGAAATTTGGAAGTTGCACTCACCAAGCTATAACCTCAAGGGTTCTCTGGAGCGATACTGTGAGACGCCCTCAAGAGGCGTTCCCCCGGGGGCAGGCCAGGGAGACAAATTGGGGTGATACTATTGTAAGAAATTCAATAAAATAAAATTTAGAAATTTGTACGGTGTGTGTTCTATTTGAGAAACCACCCGGGAGTGTCAAGTTTAAGGTGAGGAGGGGTGGAAAGAGAGGAAAAAGAGGAGGAGGATAGATGACCAAGAACTAAGACCAGGGAATAGTGAAGGGGAAGGGGGAATGAAGAGAATCAGGGAGGGGGAAAGGAAAAGAGGGGGGGGGGAGTTGGGATGAAAGGAAGGAAGGAGGGGAGGGAAAGGAGGGGTGATGAATGGGGGGGGGGGGCGGAGAGGCGAGGGGAGGGAAAACAGGGAGGGGAAAGGAGGGAGGAAGGGGGGAAAGGGGAAAAGAGGAGGAAAGGGGGGGAAAGGGGGAAGGGAAAGGAGGGTGTAAGGGAAGGGAAGGAGAGAAAAGGAGGGAAAGGACATAGGAAGGAACTGGGGAAGGGTAGGTAGAGGGAGGGGGAGGGGGGAAAAGGGTTGGAAAAGGGGGGGGAAAGAGAGAGGTCACAGGGGAGGGGTGGAACGGAGTGGGGGTGGGCGAAGAGAGGGAGAGAAACACAAGAGAGGAAGGGGGGGTGGGGAAAAGGGGGGGGGGGAAGGAGGGGGGGGAGAAGAAAGGGGACAAAAAAATGAGGGAGGGGAAGAGGTTGAGGGAGAAAGGTAATGACCCAGTCACCTGGTTAAGAAGATAAAGGAAAACACTAAATTAAGAAAGGGGTCATGGTATCAAAAAGATTACCCACCGTTGCTGTGGTAAAAGCTAGACTCAAAGGCTGCTGGCACCCAGAATGACGTGACTTATGCAGTCGATGGCCAATAAGCCACACCACACTGTCAAAAGGAGTAGCTGTAAGGAATGTAGATGGATAAAGGAAAGGTATTAGGAGGTGGTTTAAGGAATATGCATGGGTCGCAAGGTACTCTGTGCCAAGGAGGAGGGGGAGATACCATAAACAAGTAATGGTAATCCCTGTCCTACATGGGGGGCATTGCATGGGGTACTTACAGGGGCTCCGGATAGCGTCGGTGAAGTGCTGGGTGTCCGCCTGTGACAGTGAGCAGCCGAGTCTAGGCAGCTTAAATGCCTCCAACCCGGAAGTTCAACGGCGCCGAAAACGACCGCCGCTATTACTTCCGGGTCCGGTCCTCCACTGTTGCGCAGGCGCGGGAAAGTCACCCTGCGCAGGCGCACAGCTCACATAGTGATCGGTGCCAAAGCAGTGATCAGACAAAGTTCAACGGCGCCGAAAACGACCGCCGCTATTACTTCCGGGTCCGGTCCTCCACTGTTGCGCAGGCGCGGGAAAGTCACCCTGCGCAGGCGCACAGCTCACATAGTGATCGGTGCCAAAGCAGTGATCAGACAAAGCAGCAGCTGGGCTCCGTAGAGCCCAGCCTGCTGCCGGAGGAATGCAAGCCCGCCATAGGGGGAGAATTAACTCCTCGCATCCCTCCAGAGAAGGATGGTTAGTGCAATGGGTGATAGTAACTTGAATACAAACAATGTTGGTCAAAGAATAAACTGAGAGGGGGGAGGGGATGCATAGTCTCCAGCGATGGGAGCATCTAGGGACCCACAGTTAAGGGGACATGCATCACAGCCCGTCCCAGGATGTTATAAAGACAGTTCAATCTAAATATACATAACTCTTGTTAATTAAGCATGTAATCTACTGGGATTTTGGAGTCAGCCATAAAAAGAGGAACATCAAAGAATAAAAATTATATAGTGAAGCCACTATATGTGAAGAGTCCACTTACATACAATCATAGGAAAAAACCTGAGACTTTGTTGAAAAAAGCCTGAAATTTTTTTGAATCACGGCAGAGGCTGGGGGGACTATAACGGAGTTATTCAAGAAAATATTTGTATGAATGTGCCTCATTGATACCGGGAGGAACACATGCATTAAGTCGCTCAATCCAGAGGGACTCACGTTTTAAAATTTTGCGGTCCCAGTTGCCCCCTCGGGGGTCTTCAGGGACAACGTCTAACACGGTGAACCGAATGTAGTCAAGATTAAAGCGATGGTGAATGCCTATATGGCGGCCCACAGTAGTGAGCTTGCCGTTTGTAGAGGCATACAAGTGATCCCCCAGTCTCTGCCATAACTCCCTGATTGTCTTCCTCACATAAAAAGCGCTGCAGGCGCAAGTCATGAGGTAAATTACCCCGCGTGTGCCACAATGGGCTGAATGTTTGGGGAAAAGCATTTCACCATTGGGAAGTAGAAAGTGTTGTCCTTCTTGGATCCAGGGGCAGTGTGGGCAATTGCCACATTTGAAAGTGCCCCTGGGTTCCGACGGACCAGAGGAAGGAATCCTGTAGTGACTGTGTGTTAGTCTATCCCTCAGGGAGGTGGCCCTCCTGAAGACCAAATCAGGAGTTGGTTTAATGTATTTTCTAAGCGTGTGGTGGTCGGTTAGGATATGCCAATGGCTGGACAATATATTTCGTAGTTGCTGGTGTTGAGCAGAGAATTTAGTAATGATCTTAGTCATGTAAGGCTGTTTAGGGCGTGAAGGGCCAAATAATAATGTTTGTCGGTCTAGACGAACGTATCCTATCCCTTAAAAGAGAGCGATGGCAAACATTACCCTCTAATTTGACTCGACAACAGTTTCGAGCAGTCACTAGACTTCAAAAAAACACCGACCTTGTCATAAAGCAAAGGTTCTTCCTCCAGTGTTCTTGTCCGGCATCTTCCTCCATGGCGCCTTCTTCCCATCCCTCCCACCCGGTGACCCCACCACCCTCTGATGCACAGGGACTTGATGGGGACTTCCCTGTGGCATTCCCCATAAAGTCAGAGGGGGGCGGGGTCGCCCGTTATGAGAAGAAGGGAAGAAGACAGAGGAAGATGCAGGACAAGAACACCTGAGGAAGAACCAGAAGAACCAGAAGAAGAAAAAGATGGAGGAAGAAACAGAAGGAAGATAGAAGAAAGAAGATGGAAAAAAGAAGACTTTAAATAAAGGAATTGTCAAAAACTGTCTCTTGTCATTTTTAACATTTTTGACAGTTTTTAAGTGAAATGGTAGGGGTACCCCCTTACCATTTCACACGGGGGGGCCAGGATCTGGGGGTCCCCTTGTTAAAGGGGACTTCCAGATTCCGATAAGCCCCCCGCCCGCAGACCCCCACAACCACCAGGCAATGGTTGTGGGGATGAGGCCCTTGTCCCCATCAACATGGGGACAAAGTGCTTTTGGGGGCTACCCCAAAGCACCTCCCACTGTTAAGGGCATGTGGCATGGTATGGTTCAGGAGGGGGGGTGCCCTCTCGTTCCCCCCTCTTTTCCTGCAGCCTGCTAGGTTGCGTGCTCGGATAAGGGTCTGGTATGGATTTTTGGGGGACCCCATGCCATTTTTTTTTTATTTTGGCGGGGGGTTCCCCTTAAAAGCCATACCAGACCTGAAGGGTTTGGTATAGATTTTGAGGGGGACCCACATGCCATTTTTTAAAATTTTTTCCGGGGGTTCCCCTTAATATCCATACCAGACCTAAAGGGCCTGGTATGGAATTTAGGGGGACCCCCACGCCATTTTTTTAAAATTTTGGTTCGGGGTTCCCCTTTGGGGAATTCCCATGCTGCTTTTATCAATGAACTTTTATGTGTATTGTCGGACCGACAATTCATTAATAGCCGCGAGTAGTTTTAAATGACTTTTTTCCTTTGAAATGTCATTTTGCTGTCAGACTGTTCTAAACACGGGAAATATGCACCCCTTTACAGGCATACTATAGACACCCGCCAGGTACGAAATTTAAAGGAATATTACACTTTTAATGTTTCACTTTAAGCATTATTAAAATCACTGCTCCCGAAAAAACGGCCATTTTTTAAAACTTTTTTTTGCATTGATCCATGTCCCCTGGGGCAGGACCCAGTTCCCCAAATACTTATTATGACAATAACTTGCATATAAGCCTTTAAAATTAGTACGTTTAATTATTCATGTTCGTGTCCCATAGACTTTAACGGTATTCGCGCGTTTGAACAAATTTTTTGCCTGTTCGCATGTTCTGGTGCGAACCGAACAGGGGGTGTTCGGCTCTTCCCTACTTCTGATTGCTATAGCTAAAGTTTTGTTCGCTATTGCGAAGATCAGGTGGGAAAGTGGACAACCCTGTCTTGTGCCTTTGGAGATCAGAAATGGCTCTGAGTAGTATCTCTGAACTCTTATTCGGGCTTCGGGGGAAGAATATAAAGCTCTTAGAATGTTAGTGAAGTTCTGTCTGAATCCCCAACGCTGTAAGATATTGAATAGATAAGGCCAGGATACAAAGTCAAAGGCTTTTTGTAAGTCTATAGATATTAGTATTCCTTCTTGTGGTTGCCCACCATCCCAGCCTGATCTCAGTAGTGAAATAATGTCTATTGCCCATCTAATCTGATCCGAACCTTGTCTGCCTGGAATAAAGCCTACCTAATCTTTATGAACATATAAGCTTATGTGGGAGGAAACTTGGTCCGCCAGAATCTTGGTTAGAATCTTCAGGTCATTATTAATCAGTGAAATGGGTCTATAGTCGCTAACCTCTCCTGGGGCTTTCCCTGGTTTTGGGATTACTGTAATAAAGGTTGAGTTGAGTGAGCGTTCCAAAGTAACTCCTTTCCTCAAGGCGTTAAAGAAACGTGCTAAGTATGGGGATAGGATGTGTGCAAAGGTTTTGTAGTAAGGGTTCAATAAACCGTCTTGTCCAGGGGCCGAACCTCTTTTCAGTTTTTTAATGACTAAGGTCACATCTTCAACCGTTATTGGGGATTCTGATTTATTTATATGTCATTCTTCCAATTTGGGAATAGGCAGAGAGTCTAAGAAGGAGTCAAGGCTAGATTGGTCTTCCTATGTTCCTCTTTTATAGAGATTTTTATAAAAATTGTGGAAGGCACCCATAATGTGGAAGGCCATTTGGAAGACATATTTTTGGTATCATATGCGAGTGAAGTCTGGTAGTTAGGCCAGTTGCTAGCATTGAGTCCATCTTATTTCTTATTTGATAAAACCGGGCCCGACAACATCTCAAACTCTTTTCTGCCTTTGAAGTGAGAGCTAGATTTAATGCTAATCTGGCCTCATCTAATTTGGTTGCTGGTGTAGATTTAGGATATTTCTTAAGTTACTTGCTATTAGTAAAGAATACCTGTTCTAGTCTATCTATGGAAGAAGAAGGAAGAAGGAAGAAGAAGAAGAAGGAAGAAGGGAGAAGAAGAGGAAGAAGGAAGAAGAAGAAGAAGAAGGAAGAAGGAAGAAGAAGAAGGAAGAAGAAGAAGGAAGAAGAAGAAGGAAGAAGGAAGAGGAAGAAGGAAGAAGAAGAAGGAAGAAGGAAGAAGAAGAAGGAAGAAGGAAGAAGAAGAAGGAAGAAGGAAGAAGAAGGAAGAAGAAGAAGGAAGAAAAGGAAGAAGGAAGAGGAAAAAGGAAGAAGGAAGAGGAAGAAGGAAGAAGAAGAAGGAAGGAAGAAGAAGAAGGAAGAAGAAGAAGGAAGAAGGAAGAAGAAGAAGGAAGAAGAAGAAGGAAGAAAAGGAAGAAGGAAGAAGAAGAAGGAAGAAGAAGGAAGAAGAAGAAGGAAGAAGGAAGAAGGAAGAGGAAGAAGTAAGAGGAAGAAGGAAGAAGGAAGAAGAAGAAGGAAGAAGGAAGAAGAAGAAGAAGAAGGAAGAAGGAAGAAGAAGAAGAAGAACCTGCCAGGTTGCGTTCTCGGATAAGGGTCTGGTATGGATTTTTGGGGGGACCCCATGCCGTTTTTCTTTTTAATTTTGGCGCGGGTTTCCCTCAATATCTGAAGGGTCTGGTATGGAATTTATTTTTTTTTTAATTTTGGCCGGGGTTCCCCTTAATATCCATACCAGACCTGAAGGGCCTGGTATGGAATTTAGGCGGACCCCCCACGTCTTTTTTTTTTCAAATTTTGGTTTGGGGTTCCCCTGTGAGTTCGACTCAAACTCGAAGCTCATCCCTAATACTGACTCAGTATCAAACCCTACCACCATATGGTGTGCCCACAAGGCTTTTATAAGGGGCTTTGTCCTACAAATAAGCTCAAAGGTTAAAAAACACAGAGCCCATAAACTAGACCCCCTACTCGGCAAGATTAGATCAATAGAAACACAAAACAAAGACACTCCAAGTACAGATAAAGCAAATAAGCTGGTCAAACTTCGCTCCGCTCTGACCTTAGACTTCTACTTATAGAGCAGTATAATAAACATATTAACTCCCTAAAGCTATCGCACTACTCCTCTGGTAACAGAGCAGGCACATTTTTAGCCCGACGGTTAAAGGATCATAAGTCTCGAACAAAAATACTCTACCTAATTCGTGAGACAGACAAGAATAAAATTTTTAACCTTGTGGACATAGCAGATACATTTGCTGATTACTACGCCTCACTATACAATATTAAAAATAATCCCAACACCCCACAACCTACAGATTATGCCATCCAAGGCTTTTTAGCAAGCATTAAACTTCCCTCCTTGACACAGTCATAACTACAGACTAGGGATGAGCTTCGAGTTCGAGTCGAACTCATGTTCGACTCGAACATTGGCTGTTCGCAAGTTCACCGAACAGCGAACAATTTGGGGTGTTCGCGGCAAATTCGAATGCCGCGGAACACCCTTTAAAAGTCTATGGGAGAAATCAAAAGTGCTAATTTTAAAGGCTAATATGCAAGTTATTGTCATAAAAAGTGTTTGGGGACCTGGGTCCTGCCCCAGGGGACATGGATCAATGCAAAAAAAAGTTTTAAAAACGTCCGTTTTTTCAGGAGCAGTGATTTTAATAATGCTTAAAGTCAATCAATAAAAGTGTAATATCCCTTTAAATTTCGTACCTGGGGGGTGTCTATAGTGTGCCTGTAAAGGGGCGCATGTTTTCTGTGTTTAGAACAGTCTGACAGCAAAATGACATTTTGAAGGAAAAAACTCATTTAAAACTACTCGCGGCTATTGCATTGCCGACAATACACATAGAAGTTCATTGATAAAAACGGCATGGGAATTCCCCAAAGGGGAACCCCGAACCAAAATTAAAAAAAAAAAATGACGTGGGAGTCCCCCTAAATTCCATACCAGGCCCTTCAGGTCTGGTATGGATATTAAGGGGAACCCCGGCCAAAATTTAAAAAAAAAAATGACGTGGGGTTCCCCCTAAATTCCATACCAGACCCTTCAGGTCTGGTATGGATTTTAAGGGGAACCCCGCGCCAAAAAAAAAAAAAAAAACGGCGTGGGGTCCCCCCAAAAATCCATACCAGACCCTTATCCGAGCACGCAACCTGGCAGGCCGCAGGAAAAGAGGGGGGGACGAGAGTGCGGCCCCCCCTCCCTCCTGAACCGTACCAGGCCACATGCCCTCAACATTGGGAGGGTGCTTTGGGGTAGCCCCCCAAAACACCTTGTCCCCATGTTGATGAGGACAAGGGCCTCATCCCCACAACCCTGGCCGGTGGTTGTGGGGGTCTGCGGGCGGAGGGCTTATCGGAATCTGGAAGCCCCCTTTAACAAGGTGACCCCCAGATCCCGGCCCCCCCCTGTGTGAAATGGTAAGGGGGTACATAAGTACCCCTACCATTTCACGAAAAAAGTGTCAAAAATGTTAAAAATGACAAGAGACAGTTTTTGACAATTCCTTTATTTAAATGCTTCTTCTTTCTTCTATCTTCCTTCATCTTCTGGTTCTTCTGGTTCTTCTGGCTCTTCTGGTTCTTCCTCCGGCGTTCTCGTCCAGCATCTCCTCCGCGGCGTCTTCTATCTTCTTCTCCTCGGGCCGCTCCGCACCCATGGCATGGGGGGAGGCTCCCGCTCTTCTCTTCTTCTTTTCTTCTCTTCTTCTCTTCTTCTTTTCTTCTTTTCTTCTCCGGGCCGCTCCGCAATCCATGCTGGCATGGAGGGAGGCTCCCGCTGTGTGACGGCGCTCCTCGTCTGACAGTTCTTAAATAACGGGGGGGCGGGGCCACCCGGTGACCCCGCCCCCCTCTGACGCACGGTGACTTGACGGGACTTCCCTGTGACGTCACGGGGAATGCCACAGGGAAGTCCCGTCAAGTCACCGTGCGTCAGAGGGGGGCGGGGTCACCGGGTGGCCCCCCCCCCCCGTTATTTAAGAACTGTCAGACGAGGAGCGCCGTCACACAGCGGGAGCCTCCCTCCATGCCAGCATGGATTGCGGAGCGGCCCGGAGAAGAAAATGAAGAAGAGAAGAAGAGAAGAAAAGAAGAAGAGAAGAGCGGGAGCCTCCCCCCCATGCCATGGGTGCGGAGCGGCCCGAAGAGAAGAAGACAGAAGACGCCGCGGAGGAGATGCTGGACGAGAACGCCAGAGGAAGAACCAGAAGAGCCAGAAGAACCAGAAGATGAAGGAAGATAGAAGAAAGAAGAAGCATTTAAATAAAGGAATTGTCAAAAACTGTCTCTTGTCATTTTTAACATTTTTGACACTTTCTTCGTGAAATGGTAGGGGTACTTATGTTACCATTTTACACAGGGGGGGGCCGGGATCTGGGGGTCACCTTGTTAAAGGGGGCTTCCAGATTCCGATAAGCCCCCCGCCCGCAGACCCCCACAACCACTGGCCAGGGTTGTGGGGATGAGGCCCTTGTCCTCATCAACATGGGGACAAGGTGTTTTGGGGGGCTACCCCAAAGCACCCTCCCAATGTTGAGGGCATGTGGCCTGGTACGGTTCAGGAGGGAGGGGGGGCCGCACTCTCGTCCCCCCCTCTTTTCCTGCGGCCTGCCAGGTTGCGTGCTCGGATAAGGGTCTGGTATGGATTTTTGGGGGGACCCCACGCCGTTTATTTATTTTTTTTTGGCGCGGGGTTCCCCTTAAAATCCATACCAGACCTGAAGGGTCTGGTATGGAATTTAGGGGGAACCCCACGTCATTTTTTTTTTTAATTTTGGCCGGGGTTCCCCTTAATATCCATACCAGACCTGAAGGGCCTGGTATGGAATTTAGGGGGACTCCCACGTCTTTTTTTTTTTTTTAATTTTGGTTCGGGGTTCCCCTTTGGGGAATTCCCATGCCGTTTTTATCAATGAACTTCTATGTGTATTGTCGGCAATGCAATAGCCGCGGGTAGTTTTAAATGAGTTTTTTCCTTCAAAATGTCATTTTGCTGTCAGACTGTTCTAAACACAGGAAACATGCGCCCCTTTACAGGCATACTATAGACACCCCCCAGGTACGAAATTTAAAGGGATATTACACTTTTATTGTTTGACTTTAAGCATTATTAAAATCACTGCTCCTGAAAAAACGGCCGTTTTTAAAACTTTTTTTTGCATTGATCCATGTCCCCTGGGGCAGGACCCAGGTCCCCAAACACTTTTTATGACAATAACTTTCATATAAGCCTTTAAAATTAGCACTTTTGATTATTCATGTTCGTGTCCCATAGACTTTAACGGTGTTCGCATGTTCGAACAAACTTTTTTCCTGTTCGCATGTTCTGGTGCGAACCGAACAGGGGGGTGTTCGGCTCATCCCTACTGCAGACCCTAAACTCACCCATAACAGAACCTGAGATACTAAGAAAGAATAGAACACTACGCTCTGGTAAGTCTCCGGGACCAGATGGTTTACCGAACGATTGCTACAAGTTATTTTCAAATATATTAGCTTCACCTCGGTCTTCTCCCAAGCCATATCCTCTGCCACACACCCCCCCCCCGCGATGCTAAAAGCATATGTAGTCACTATACCCAAACCAGGGAAAGATCCTACTACCCCATCCAACTTCAGACCCATATCGCTCCTAAATACAGATGGTAAACTTTATGCAAAAAACCTAGCCCATAGACTACTTCACATACTTCCCACAGTAATAAGCCCAAACCAAACAGGCTTTACTTCCGGGAGACAAGCATCAGACACTACACGTAGGGTTATCAATATTATCCATTATGCGAAGTCCTGTCGAGTTCCTTCTCTGCTCCTTTCTTTGGATGCAGAGAAGGCATTCAACAGGATACATTGGGGACACATGACACACACTCTCAAAAAATTTGGCTTTAATGGACCCATTCTTACTGTTATAATAGCTCTCTATTCATCTCCCTCAGCACAAGTATACACATCAAACACTCTATCTCAGTCCTTCAACATATCAAATGGAACGAGGCAAGGGTGCCCCCTGTCCCCCTCAATCTTCAACCTCCTCATAGAACCCTTAGCTGAAAAAATTAGGACACATCCAAATATTACAGCTTCTTCCTCCAAGACAAATCCCATAATATAAGTCTCTTTGCAGATGACATTATTTTGTTTATAACCTCACCATCCTAGTCTCTACCCCATGCATATAATATTCTCAACAGTTTTGGCCAAGTCTCCTACTACAAGGTGAATTGTTCAAAATCACTCATCCTCCCATTAGGAATACCCTCCCCTTCTCCAATCTCAGCTGAAAGCTTCCTTTCCCTACTCATGGCGTCGACACACTATAACCTACCTGGGGCTTCAATTAACATCAGACTTATCAAAATTAGCAGATATAAATTACCTACCGTTAATAGCCAAATTAACTAAGGATACCAAACGCCTAGCCAAAGTTAACTTATCTTGGTCAGGTCACCTGGCCTCTTTTAAAATGCTTTTACTCCCCCAAATTCTGTACATTTTCCGTACACTCCCCATTCCACTCAAATCTACACACCTCTGGTCACTGAACTCTCTCCTCAAACAATACATCTATAGATCTAAAAGACCTAGATGTTCTAAAGCTCTCCTTATAAAACATAGATCGGTGGGAGGTATGGGATTCATTGATTTACAGGACTGCTACCATGCATTGTTACTTACTCAACTTAATACATGGTTCACAACTAGGGATGAGCTTCACGTTCGAGTCGAACGCATGTTCGACTTGAACATTGTGTGTTCAGTCGTTCGCCGAATTACGAATGTTATGGGCCATTCGAGCCAAATTAGAGTGGCGCGTCACTGCCCATAATTCACTGCGGCTTTGCAGTGCATTGCTGGCTGATGATTGGCCAAGCATGCACTATGACCCGCATGCTTGGCCAATCACAGCGCCGTGTATACAGAGAGCCGTAATTTGCCAAACCCAGGGAGGCTTTGGCCAATTATGGCTCAGGGGGTTTAGTACACGCCCCACACTATATAAGGCCGGCTGCACGTCGGCCCTGTGTAGTGTGTTGCGGTGTATTCAGTTTAGCTAGATCCATTCCTGTTATTCTCTTCTTAATATACTGACAGGCAGGCAGGTGTTTTTATAGTATTTCCAGTTAGTGTACTGTGTACCCTGCACAGTTGCACCTACAGTATAGCTACCTGAAGCCAGGTGCTTGTGTGCTTCTTCTGATACTATTAACAGCACAGGCAGGCTCTTGAAGTATTTCCAGTTAGTGTACTGTGTAACCCTACGCAGTTGCACCTACAGTATAGCTACCTGAAGCCAGGTGCTTGTGTGCTTCTTCTGATACTATTAATAGCACAGGCAGGCTCTTGACGTATTTCCAGTTAGTGTACTGTGTACCCTGCACAGTTGCACCTACAGTATAGCTACCTGAAACCAGGTGCTTGTGTGCTTCATCTGATACTATTAATAGCACAGGCGGGCTCTTGAAGTATTTCCAGTTAGTGTACTGTGTACCCTGCACAATTGCACCTACAGTATAGCTACCTGAAGACAAGTGCAGGTGTTCTCATACTAATAATACTACAGGCAGTTGATTCTGCTAGCTGCAGTATAATCAGAATATATATATACTTCCAAGATTTGTGCAGCTACATCTCACTGCAGGCCAATAGTATGTCTGGAAGGCCAAAAAGGAGAGGCAGACAGTCACAAGCCAATAAAAGAAGGCAAGCAGGATCTGTGTATAGAGGCAACAGTGCTGGTCGTGGACACGGTGCATCCTCATCAGCACGTGGCCGTGGGACACACTTGGCCTTTTTTTCGGCAGCTGGCCATGTTGAGCTGCAACATGCGGAAGACTTGGTCGAGTGGATGACCAAGCCGTCTTCATCCTCCTCATCCTCTCTCACCCAGGCTCAGGGTACTTTGTCTGGCAAAGCAGCTGCCAACGCGGTCTCTTCCCTTGGCTCAATGGCATCAGTGACTCCTTCCCTAGCCCCACCATGTCCTCCTGAGAAGTCCCCCAAACTGTTTGACCACAGTGTTGGGTACATGCTCCAGGAAGATGCCCAGCGTTTTGAAGGCTCTGATGATGGTACTCAGCTAGAGGAAGGCAGTAACGTGAGCCCAGACAGAGGGGGTGCCCAAGAAGGACAGCAATCTGGCAGTCATGTTCCCCCAGCTGCAGCATACTGCCAGGTTTGCTTCAGTGATGAGGAGGGAGGGGATGATGAGGTCACTGACTCCACGTGGGTGCCTGATAGGAGAGAGGAGGAGGAGGAGGAGGAGGCACATCACCAACAAGGCAGGATGCACTCCAGGGGCCAGCTTAAGGGCAGCACACTGACTGCATCATACCGCAGAGCTCTGCATGTGCAGGGCGCTGCTGTCTCTGCACGTTATTCCAAAAGTTCTTTGGTGTGGGCCTTTTTTGAGACGCGTGCATCAGATCTCACCACTGCTATTTGCAACATATGTCTCAAGCGTATGTCGCATGGCCAAAACATCTCCTGCTTGGGCACCACATGCTTGACCAGACATATGTTTACCTGCCATGCAGTTCATTGGCAAGCGTACCTAAAAGACCCACACCAAAGAACAAAGAGGACCTCTCCTTGCTCCTCATCAGCTGGGATCTCCAACCCCACTATACCTTCAGTCCTCTCTGAAACCTGCACTGAGAGGAATGAAGGTGTAGAATTAGGTGTGTCACAGCCAAGTACTTGCAGGCAATCGGTACACTAACGTCAGATTGTACCAGGCAAATTTCCCTGCCCCAGCTGCTGCACCGCAGAAAGAAGTTCGCTCCCAGCCATCCACATGCCCAGCGGTTGAATGCTAGCTTGGCAAAATTGCTAGCACTTCAACTGCTACCTTTTCAGTTTGTAGACTCTGCCCCCTTCTGTGAGTTTGTGGAATGTGTGGTTCCTCAGTGGCAGGTTCCCAAATGCCACTTTTTCTCACGGAAGGCGATTCCGGCCCTCTACTGGCATGTGGAAGGCAATGTCTTGACCTTGCTGGACAGGGCGGTCAGTGGTAGGGTGCATATTACCGCTGACTCATGGTCCAGCAGACATAGACAGGGATGTTACCTAAGTTTCACGGCACATTGGGTGACTGCTGGCAGCTGGGAAGGATGCAGGACAAGGTGCAGTGGTGTTGGAGGTTGTTCATGCGGTGCTTGAGCTGGTGTGCTTGGGGGACAGGAGCCACACTGGGGCAGAGAGTCTGTCAGCTCTGCAGGGACAGGTTCAGAGGTGGTTGATGCCACATCAGCTTAAGCCAGGAATGGTGGTTTGCAACAATGGCACCAACCTCCTCTCCGCCCTCTGACAGGGACAACTGACCCATGTGCCCTGTTTGGCTCACGTCCTTAACTTGGTGGTGCAGTAGTTCTTGGGCAGGTACCTGGGCTTACAGGATGTCCTGAGGCAGGCCAGGAAAGTCTGTGTGCATTTCTGCCGGTCATATAATGCCAGTGCTCGGCTGGCTGACCTCCAAAAGGAATTTAACCTGCCCAAGAACCACCTAATCTGTGACATGCCCACCAGGTGGAACTCAACATTGGCCATGCTTCAGCGGCTGCACATGCAGCAGAGGGCCATCAATGAGTACCTGTGCGACTATGGCACCAGGAAAGATTCAGGGGACCTTGTTTTTTTTCCCCACACCAGTGGGACATGATCAGGAATGCATGCACTCTCCTGTCACTATTTGAGGAGGCCACGAGGATGGTGAGCAGTGATAGTGCATGCATCAGTGACACTGTCCCCCTTGTCCACCTGTTGGAGCACACGCTGCGTGGAATAATGGACAGGGCATTTGAGGCAGAACAGAGGCAGGAAGAGGAGGACTTCCTTACCTCTCAAGGCCCCCTTTATCCAGACAGTGTTCCTGCGTGCCCGCCGATCACACAGGAAGAGGACAAGGAGGAGGATTGTGTCAGCATGGAGGTGGAGCATTGCACTCAGCATCAGCAGCAGTCTTTAAGGGATCACTTACAGTCCCAAGAAATCCATGCACTTGTACGTGGCTGGGAGGAGGTGGCTGCAGATCATGTCATCCTTAGTGACCCAGAGGACTCCAGACCGAATGCCTCAGCAAACCTACACTGCATGGCCTCCCTGATCCTGCAAAGCCTGCGGAAGGATCCTCATATTTGTGGTATCAAGGAGAGGGATCGTTACTAGCTGTCAACCCTCCTTGATCCACGTTACAAGGGTAAGGTTGCTAACCTTATCTTGCCATCGCAGAGGGAGCAGAGGATGAAACATCTTCGGGAGGCCTTGCAGAAAGCTCTGTGCAACGCGTTCCCAGAGACTGGGAGGTTACAAACTTCTTTTCCCGGACAACGTGTTGCCTAGGCTTTGGTCAGTCAAAGAAGGAGCAGTGGAGAAGGTGGCCGTCTGACCGATGTGTTTAGACAATTTTTTAGTCCGCAGTCCCAAGGTATGATCGGTTCCAGCAACCATCGCCAGTGTCTGTTTTACATGGTGCAGGAATACCTAGGGGCAAGATCTGACTTGGACACCTTTCCCACCGAAAATCCTCTGGGTTACTGGGTCTTGAGAATGGATTACTGGCCAGAGCTTGCACAGTATGCAATTGAGCTACTGGCCTGTCCTGCATCCAGCGTTCTTTCAGAACGCACATTCAGTGCTGCTGGAGGCTTTGTAACCGATCACAGGGTGCACCTGTCCACTGACTCGGTCGATTGGCTGACCTTCATAAAAATGAATCAGTCTTGGATCACCACCAGATATCAAGCACCTGATGCTGATGTAACTGAATAATTTTTTTTGAAATGTCAGATTCCTTCAAGACTCCCTATGCTGATGCTGAGTAGGGATGGGCCAAACACCCCCCTGTTCGGTTTGCACCAGAACATGCGAACAGGCAAAAAATTTGTTCGAACACGCGAACACCATTAAAGTCTATGGGACACGAACATGAATAATCAAAAGTGCTAATTTTAAAGTCTTATATGCAAATTATTGTCATAAAAAGTGTTTGGGGACCTGGGTCCTGCCCCAGGGGACATGGATCAATGAAAAAAAAAGTTTTAAAAACGGCCGTTTTTTCGGGAGCAGTGATTTTAATAATGCTTAAAGTGAAACAATAAAAGTGTAATATCCCTTTAAATTTCATACCTGGGGGGTGTCTATAGTATGCCTGTAAAGGGGCGCATGTTTCCTGTGTTTAGAACAGTCTGACAGCAAAATGACATTTCAAAGGAAAAAAAGTCATTTAAAACTACTCGTGGCTATTTATGCATTATTGGTCCGACAATACACATAGAAGTTCATTGATAAAAACGGCATGGGAATTCCCCACAGGGAACCCCGAACCAAAATTAAATTCCCCCTAAATTCCATATCAGGCCCTTCAGGTCTGGAATGGATATTAAGGGGAACCCCGGCCAAAATTTAAAAAAAAATGGCGTGGGGTCCCCCTCAAACTCTATACCAGACCCTTCAGGTCTGGTATGGATTTTAAGGGGAACCCCGTGCCAAAATAAAAATAAAAACAGCGCGGGGTCCCCCTAAAAATCCATACCAGACCCTTATACGAGCATGCAACCTGGCAGGCTGCAGGAAAAGAGAGGGGGACAAGAGAGCGGCCCCCCCCTCCTTAACTGTACCAGGCCACATGCCCTCAACATTGGAAGGGTGCTTTGGGGTAGCCCCCAAAACACCTTGTCCCCATGTTGATGAGGACAAGGGCTTCATCCCTACGACCCTGGCTGGTGGTTGTGGGGGTCTGCGGGCGGGGGCTTATCGGAATCTGGAAGCCCCCTTTAACAAGGGGACCCCCAGATCCCGGCCCTCCCCCCTGTGTAAAATGGTAAGGGGGTACAAAAGTACCCCTACCATTTCACTAAAAAACTGTCAAAAATGTTAAAAATGACAAGAGACAGTTTTTGACAATTCCTTTATTTAAATGCTTCTTCTTTCTTCTTTCTTCTATCTTCTATCTTCCTTCGGTTTCTTCCTCCATCTTCTTCTTCTTCTGGTTCTTCTTCCGGTGTTCTCGTCCAGCATCTTCCTCCGCGGCATTGCGTCTTCTTCCCTTCTTCTCCTCGGGCCGCTCCGCATCCATGATGGCATGGAGGGAGGTTCCTGCTCTTCTCTTCATCTTCTTCTCTTCATCTTCTTCTCTTCATCTTCTTCTCTTCATCTTCTTTTCGGGCCGCTCCGCATCCATAATGGCATGGAGGGAGGATCCCGCTGTGTGACGCTTCTCCTCCTCTGATGATTCTTAAATAACGGGGGGGCGGGGCTTGACGGGAATTCCCTGTGGCGTCACAGGGAATGCCACAGGGAATTCCCATCATGTCCCCCTGCGTCAGAGGGGGCCCCGCCCCCCATTATTTAAGAACCGTCAGGGTCCCCTTGTTAAAGGGGGCTTCCAGATTCCGATAAGCCCCCCGCCCGCAGACCCCCACAACCACCGGCCAGGGTTGTGGAGATGAGGCCCTTGTCCTCATCAACATGGGGACAAGGTGTTTTGGGGGCTACCCCAAAGCACCCTCCCAATGTTGAGGGCATGTGGCCTGGTATGGTTCAGGAGGGGGAGCGCTCTCTCGCCCCCCCTCTATTCCTTCGGCCTGCCAGGTTGCGTGCTCGGATAAGGGTCTGGTATGGATTCTTGGGGGGGACCCCATGCCGTTTTTTTTAAATTTTGGCACGGGGTTCCCCTTAAAATCCATACCAGACCTGAAGGGTCTGGTATAGATTTT
Source organism: Aquarana catesbeiana (assembly GCF_042186555.1). Taxonomy (NCBI): domain Eukaryota; kingdom Metazoa; phylum Chordata; class Amphibia; order Anura; family Ranidae; genus Aquarana; species Aquarana catesbeiana. The sequence continues at coordinate 133,881,392 of NC_133332.1, read as the reverse complement.
GAGGGAAACCTACGTCATTTCTTTTTTTTTTAATTTTGGCCGGGGTTCCCCTTAATATCCATGCCAGACCTGGAGGGCCTGGTATGGAATTTAGGGGGACCACCACGCCTTTTTTTTTTAATTTTGGTTCGTTCCTGCGCTCCAACTAGAGTATCTGTGAGGGGTTGCAGTGTTGTGGCACCAGCACCAGTGTCTAAGGCCCAATTTTTCTGCCCTTGTTTAACAGGGGCGTGTAATTACAATTTTTGATGCAATATTTTGCAGGAGGGCTCATTCCTGTGCTCCAACTAGAGTATCTGTGAGGGGTTGCAGTGTTATGGCACCAGTGCCTAAGGCCCAATTTTTCTGCCCCTGTTCAACAGGGACATGTAATCACAATTCTTGATCTAATATTTCACAGCAGGGCCCATTTCTGCGCAGACCAAGAGTAACTGTGAGGACTTACAGTGTTGTGGCACCAGCACCACCAACACCACCACCAAAGGCCCAAATTTTTCTGCCCCTGTTCAACAGGTGCATGTAATTACAATTCTTGAACTAATATTTCATAGCAGGGCCCGTTCCAGTGCCCACCAAGAGTAACTGTGAGGACTTACAGTGTTGTGGCACCAGCACCACCACCACCATCACCAAAGGCCCAATTTTTTTTTAAATTCTTGATCTAATATTTCCCAGCAGGGCCCTGTGAGGGCTTACAGTGTTGTGGCAACACCAACACCTAAGGCCCCAGTTTCTGCAGAGTATATAGGGCAGGCCCCTATTTTCAAACATCCAACTTACAAACGACTCCTACTTGCAAACGGAAGGAGACAACAGGAAGTGAGATGAAATCTACCCCCAGGAAGGGAAATTCTCTCCTGTAAGAGTTAATATGGGAAAAGCGTTTCTCCTCTCCACTGACGCTTTATAACCAATCCTTGTTTCACTAAAAACCCCAAATTGTCAAAAAACATTTTTCATTGGGACAGAAAGTGAGTTGAAATCTTCTGAAGGGGTGCACAGACAGCAAAACAAGTGCCACAGGGGTGATAACCCTTCCCTATGTTTTCCAAAAAGCTTAAAATAGATCTTTTGGCTGGAGCTACACTTTAAAAATGTACCAGTTCGAATTTACAAACAGATTCTACTTAACAACAAACCTACAGTCCCTGTCTTGTTTGCACCGCCTGTATACTGCTGTTCAGAGTATATAGAGCCTGGGGGCCTCACGCCTTTCCTTTTTTAATTTGGGTGCGGGTTCCCTTTAATATCCATACAAGACTCAAAGGGCCTGGTAAAGGACTGGGGGGTGGGGGGTACCCGTGCCGTTTGTCTCACTGATTTTCATCCATATTGCCGGGTCCCAACATTATATTAAAGCCATAAGCAGTTTTAAATGACATTTATTCCTTTAAAAATGTCATTTTGTGCAGGGACTGTTCTAAGCACGGGAAACATGCGCCACTTTACAGGCATACTATAGCCACCCCCCAGGTACGATATTTAAAGGAATATTTCGCTTTTTCTTCACTTAAAGCATCATTAAAATCACTGCTCCCGAAAAAACGTTCGTTTTTAAAACTTTCTGTTGCATTGATACATGTCCCCTGGGGCAGGACCCGGGTCCCCAAACCCTTTTTAGGACAATACCATGCAAATTAGCCTTTAAAATTAGCACTTTTGATTTTGAATGTTCGAGTCCCCTAGACTTCAATGGGGTTCTAACATGCATGCGATGCGATGTTACGGTCCGTTCGCAAGTTTTGGTGCGAACCAAACCGGGGGGGGTGTTCGGCTCATCCCTATTCACATCTACATCAGATGCCCCTTGGCACAACATCGAGCAAGCTTTAAGCCCCACCTCAGACCTTTGATCTTTACTATTCCCCAACATTTGGAAACCTTTCCCCCTACAACGACTCTCCTTGATCATACAAGCCTCTTTATTAGCTTGAAAAGACCTCAAATTTACATCCCGCCCTCTAAAATAATTAACGTCCCCACAACTATCGACACTTTGTTAAAAGCAATCTCCAATATTACTCTCCTTAATTGGCAAAATAAAGGCATCACCCATATTGCAGACTTATATCACAACAACTGCCTTAAGACTTTTAATACTCTCAAAACAGAATATGACCTCACACTCCAAGATACCTACACATACCATCAAGCTTCACACTTTCTAAGATCTCTAAAGTCCCACCACGTATATAGGGATGAGCCGAACACCTCCCGGTTCACAGCAGAACATGCTAATTTTAAAGGCTTATATGCAAGTTGTTTTCATAAAAAGTGTTTGGTGACCTGGGTCTTGCCCCAGGGGACATGTATCAATGCAAAAAATAGTTTTAAAAACGGACGTTTTTTCGGGAGCAGTGATTTTAAGAGTGCTTAAAGTGAAACAATAAAAGTGAAATATTTCTTTAAATATCATACCTGGGGGTGTCTATAGTATGCCTGTAAAGTGGCGCATGTTTCCCGTGTTTAGAACAGTCTGACAGCAAAATGACATTTCAAAGGAAAAAAAGTGATTTAAAAGTACTTGTAGCTATAATGAATTGTGGGTCCCAGCAATACACATAAAAGTCATTGAAAAAAAGGCATAGGATTCCCCCAAAGTACATTACCAGGCCCTTTGGGTCTAGTATGAATATTAAGGGGAACCCCGAAGCAAAAGTAAAAAAAAAATTGCATGGGGGTCCCCCCAAACGCATACCAGGCCCTTCAGGTCTGGTATGGATATTAAGGGGAATCCCGTGCCAAAATTAAAAAACAAATGGCATGGGGGTCCCCCTCAGGGGTCTGGTATGGATTTTAAGGTGAACCCCGTGCCAAAATTTTTTTAAAAAATGGCGTGGGGGTCTCCCCAGAAATCCATACCAGACCCTTATCTGAGCACGTGACCTGGCAGGCCACAGGAAAAGAGGAGGGGACAAGAAAGCACACCCCCTCCTGAACTGTATGAGGCCACATGCCCTCAACATGGGGATGATGCTTTGGGGTAGCCCCCCAGAGCACCTTGTCCCCATGTTGATGGGGACAAGGACCTCATCCCCACAATCCTTACCCGGTGGTTGTGGGGGTCTGCGGGCAGGGGGGCTTATCGGAATCTGGAAGCCCCCTTTAACAAGGGCACCCCCAGATCCTGTCCTCCCCCATGTGAATTGGTAATGGGGTACAAATGTACCCCTACCATTTCACAAAAAAAGTGTGAAAAAAATGGTAAAAATTATATGGTGACAGTTCTTTTATAACCGAGGACGGGGCCACCCGGTGATGTAAGCGGGTGACCCGCCCCCCTCTGATGCTACGGGGAAGCCATAGGGATGTCCCCATGCGTCAGAGGGGGGCGGGGTCACCCAGGGACGTCACCATGTGGCCCCACCCTCAGTTATAAAAGAACTGTCACCTGAGAGGACAGTCATTACAGAGGATGCCTCCCATGGAGGTGGATCGGTGGCAGCGTGTGGGTTTTTTTTTCTTTTTCGGTCTGTCAGTGGAGCAAGAGAAGAAGACTTTGTGGGACATTTTTTTTTTTTGAATAAAGGACCATTTTTACACTTTTTTTGTGAAATGGTAGGGGTACATTTGTACCCCGTTACTATTTCACACAGGGGGAGGCCAGGATCTGGGGATCCCCTTGTTAAAGGGGGCTTCTAGATTCCGATAAGCCCCCCACCTGCAGACCCCCACAACCACCGGACAAGGGTTGTGGGGATGAGGACCTTGTCCCCATCAACATGGGGACAAGGTGCTTTGGGGGGCTACCCCAAAGCATCCTTCCTATGTTGAGGGCATGTGGCATGGTACAGTTCAGGAGTGGGGCGCTCTCTCACCCCCCCTTTTCCTGCAGCCTGCTGGGTTGCATGCTCAGATAAGGGTCTGGTATGGATTTTTGGGGGGACCGCCACACCATTTTTTTTTTTAAATTTTGGTGTGGGGTTCACCTTAAAATCCATACCAGACCTGAAGGGCCTGGTATGGAATTTAGGGGGACCCCCATGCAATTTTTTAATTTTAATTTTGGTTCGGAGTTCCCCTTAATATTCATACCAGACCCAAAGGGCCTTGTAATGGACTGAAGGGGAATCCCATGTCGTTTTTTTTCAATGACTTTTATGTGTATTGCTGGGACTGACAATTCATTATAGCCAATTCATTATAGTACTTTTAAATTACTTTTTTCCTTTAGAAATGTCATTCTGTGCAGGGACTATTGTAAACACGGGAAACATGCGCCACTTTACAGGCATACTATAGACACCCCCAGGTACAAAATTTAAAGGAATATTTCACTTGTATTGTTTAGCATTATTAAAATCACTGCTCCTAAAAAAACGTCAGTTTTAACTTTTTTTGCATTGACACATGTCCCCTGGGGCAGGACCCAGGTCCCCAAACACTTTTAATGACAATACCATGCATATAAGCCTTTAAAATTAGCACTTTTGATTTCTCCCATAGACTTTTAAAGGGTGTTCTACGGCTTTCGAATTTGCTGGGAACACCCCAAATTGTTCGCTATTTGGCAAACAGGTGAACACCCGATGTTCGAGTTGAACTTACAAACATTGGGCTCATCCCTACACATATATATCTATGATACAGTATGGAAACTGACTTGGGTAAAACCTTCACACCCCTGCAATGGCAAACTGGCCTAAATATAGTATACAAAGCATCTAAGTGTGTCAACCACTGGGAACTTTCCCAGTAAACAGCATTGAGATGGTACCTCACACCATATCGAATGTCCAGATTCTCCCAGACCAACTCCCCTCTGTGCTGGAGGGATTGCGGAGGAGTAGCAAACATCATGCATATATTCTGGTCATGCAAACACCTCACTAGCTTTTGGCATAGTATATTTTGGCAAATCTCTTCTATTACTGGCATCTTGACCCCCCAGATCCTGGAATGGCTCTGTTAAACCTGGGCATTGAAGCTTTTCTTCCTAACTTCCGCATAGTAATCACACACATATTTTTAGCAGCCAGCTCACTTATAACGAAAAACTGGAAATCAAATGTAGTACCAAACATGTCTGAAACACTCAATATCATACAGTCTCACTATGTCTATGAATCAATACTTGCCAATAATTGTAACTCTATGAAAAAATTTGACACCCAGTGGAAGATTTGGAGGGAATGCTCAATGTGACCCCTTGGATATGTCTATACTGAAAACTATGCTAACCAACTAAAAATAATTTCATAGTTTCCTTTCCTTATCCTTACCCAATTGTGAACTCAAGATTGTCTATCTAACCTCAACCCAACTATTATCCTGGCTTTTCGCCTCATATTCTCCCTTTGTTTTGTTCGTCCACCACTTTATTATTTTTATTATTTTTTCTATGTGACTGGTAATACAACCAACCACCTACTGTACAAATACAATGTTTATAACGGATTTTGACAGGTATTTGCTGAACCTATACTTCCTTTCTGTACTTTGTATACAGTTCTTTATCCTGTTCTATATTGTGAAAAATTTTCAACAAAAAATAATATAAAAAAAAAAGAAAATGTGATCAATTCTGGAGAAGGATTAATGCGGGTGGGAAAAGTGAGTGAAATCCGTTGTTTGTGGATTGAGTCTCTCCATATACCTGTTAGATCATGTTGGTGGATGATCCTAGCTATGTGGAGGCTTTGTTTGGGAGGGTGGGTTGTTTGGGCACCCTGCGGGTGCTTTTTGTCAAGCCCTGAATCAAAGGTTACATTGGAATCTCCCCCAATTATAACAGTGCCCTCAATCAGGGGCCCCAGTTTCTGAAAAATGCTATCAAAAAACATTGCCTGGCCTCGATTAGGTGCATAGTAAGCTACAAAAGTGTAGAGTTGGTCGTCTAACATTCCCTTGATCAGGATAAACCTACCATCTGGGTCCTTATGTTCTGACTTAAGTGTGAATTTGCACTGGTGCGAGAAAAGTATTGCTACCCCTTTTGTTTTATCCTCTGTGTTAGGAAAAAGTTAGGACATTTAGATGGATGAACTTGGGGTTGTACATGCTAGGAAAGTGAGTTTCCTGGAGCAGGATCACATTAATCTTTTGGTTATGGTAATATTGGAAAATTTTTTGTCTCTTGATCTCAAAATGTAGTCCCTGTGTGTTATGGGAAACTATTCGTGGGGGGGGGGGCGGTCTTTCAGCATCCACCATGGAGCAAATAGAGGGAGGGCACAAGCGATATACAGTCACTTGCCTTCCAGCCTCGGGAGAGGGAATCAAATGTAGTACCCAGATGTCTGGGTTTCTGGTTGGGTAGGATGAAAATGTGTGAGCTTCAGGTAGGACTAGAAAAAAGAAAAGAGTGAGCAAGAGAAAGAAGAGTCAAAAAACAATGAAAAAGAAATATAGCTTTCTCTAGAGAGAAGGTGGGACTGTGTCCCAGTAATCCCTCTGTCACTTTGGTAGGGTCTCTTCTACCAAAGAAGAAGCACTCCTGTTCAGGAGTGTGGGGTGAACCATGTCTCCTGGTCAAATTGAGGCACAAATAAGCTACGACTGCAGCACTCTTGTATCACAACTTAAAATAAAGGGTAGAATATAACTATTGCAATTTATATTAACAACACAACTATTATACCCTAAAATCAACTGCCTAATGAAGGTATAACCTGTTTGGGTAAATACGGGGACCCATGGACGTAGAGGGGAGGGGACCATAAAGTGGGTGGTCAAAAGAGGGTCAATGGGTGGGGGGAATTGGATTAACGGAGTGGTAAAGGCGTTAGGCAATATGGGCTGAATAAAAACAGCATTGGTTCTTTAAAGGGGTTGTGTAGGTTCCAAGGAGAGTTTGGTTGCCTGGTTTGGCTAGACCCATTGTATTGGTTAATATAACAATCCCTATTACCCCCCTCCTGGAAAACATCATAAGGGGTTGCTATTTCCAGTGACATCATGCCCAAACTCTGAAGCTTGGAACTAGAGCTGTACTGTTCTGGAAGCTCCGAGGAGTGTCCATTGCGCGGTATGTACCATCTAAGGTGGACTGGACTGGCCGCTCAACAGAGATATTATTCATCCACCTGAGAGAATAAACATCAATGAAAACCAACAAAGGATAACAAGTACTGATACCTCTAGTCCTTAGAGAAAAGTATACTGTGCTAAAGTATCAGGATAATAGGGTGTGTTAGTAGGGAAACTGTGTGCTCTTTGAGCTAATGTATTCCTGTGTAGTCATAATTCTTTCAGGTAGGGTCGGATTCCTTGGACCTCTTTGGGTTTCTGCCAGACGAGTAATCAGGCTTGTGGGCATCTGTCATTTAGAAGCTCCAGCGTTGTTTCCAGAGTGTGGAGAAGTTGGATTCTGAGTGATGAGTCCCAGGTGGAGGAGGAGTTTTTCTCCCTCTATAAATTTGGAGAACGTGTAAGATTTGTTCTTGTAGGTCAATTTAAGATTGAAATGGAATAGCCACCAGTATTTTATTTCCTTTTGAGAGAGCACTGAAAGGAGTGGTTTAAGTGTTCTTCTTTTTTGAATAATTGATGGGGAAAGGTCCGCAAAAAGATTGCCTCTTAAGCCTGGAGCTCCGCATCACTCCAGCCAAACGATGCACCGTATGACTGCCTGTGACTAGCAAGCCAGCAGATGACCACCCCAGCATCTAGAGGACACCCCAGGGAGCCGATATATGCACAAGGGGATGGCCAGAAAGGAACTACGGCCTCAACTCAGCCGAGAACCGGACCCGCTCAGATCCAAGATGGCAGCTGTGACTCAGACTTGCTCTGCAATGGAGGAAGAGATACCTGAGCTCTCAGCTCTAAACCCCCCACAGGCAGATCCCAGCTCCACAGTGAGTACTGGCCTCACAGAGGCACCCTCTCCTGCCTCCACAGAATCACTAATAGGCCACACAATGGAGGACTTATGCCCCGTACACACGGTCGGATTTTCCGACGGAAAATGTGTGATAGGACCTTGTTGTCGGAAATTCCGACCGTGTGTGGGCTCCATCACACATTTTCCATCGGATTTTCCAACACACAAAGTTTGAGAGCAGGATATAACATTTTCCGACAACAAAATCCGTTGTCGGAAATTCCGATCGTGTGTACACAAATCCGACAGACAAAGTGCCACGCATGCTCAGAATAAATAAAGAGATGAAAGCTATTGGCCACTGCCCCGTTTATAGTCCCGACGTACGTGTTTTACGTCACCATGTTAAGAACGATCGGATTTTCCGACAACTTTGTGTGACCGTGTGTATGCAAGACAAGTTTGAGCCAACATTCGTCGGAAAAAATCCTAGGATTTTGTTGTTGGAATGTCCGAACAAAGTCCGACCGTGTGTACGGGGCATTACTATTCTCCCCTATGGGGCATAATGAGGCCTACTCTGCTTCTCCACATTAGCCTAGGATCCTTCACACAGACACGCTCATCAACACGGCAGATATGTTCAACAAGTTATCAAAGCTACTGGACAGGGGTCTGACCGTCACATAAGCAAAAATCACAGGAGAGATTAAAGCTGACTTCCAGAACTTGGGGGACAGAATGGAGGCTATTGAACACAAGGTTGATAATACAGTAGCCATGACCATCCAAAATTCTGACCATATCCAGTTTCTACAGGACCAGCTAGACAGGGCTCTCACAAGGATTGACAACCTTGAGAACTGATCGCGCAGATATAAGGTTAGAATGAGGGGCCTCCCGGAGTCAATTACTGATGTCTCAACAACAGTTCAGGACTTCATGAGGTCTCATTCCTGACATCCCACCACATAATCTGGAATTAGACCATGCCCAAAGGCCATTATGCCCCCCATGGAAATATGGAGCCCCTAAGGATATAGTGATCAAACCACACTTCTATTCTGTGAAGGAGGAGATCATGAAAAAAATCTTGCACGCAAACGCCTCTCCTTTGCCGGAACAAACCAGTGCAGATTTTTGCGGACATCTCCCCAGCAACCATACAACCATACAAAGAAGGCATGCTCTGAAACCACTGCTGAATGTCCTCTCTCAGAAAGACATTAAATACCGGTGGGCCTTCCCATTCGCGCTCAAATTTACCTTCAGGTCCAAACCCTACTCATTCTCCAGCCTAGGAGAGCAACTGTTCCTGAGCCTAGCCTGAGGCTTATCACACTTGGCCCACCTCACACTCCTCTGACCCCCCCAAATGGGAGCCAACAAGCATCAGACACCGTCTAGCCCCATTTCTCCACTCTGGAACAAGAACACCTTCAAGTGTCCTAAGGAAGGCAGACCTCCCTGATTCAAGAAGATTCTGAAATGCTACACATTCCCCACTGGCTTCACACAGTTTTTGAGGGTTGAACTGCCTATACAACCCCTCTCCGAAACATTCACAAACTGTTTAATTTTTTTTAAATCCACAAATTATGGCCAGTTGGCCACCCAGTTTCCTGCATCATACCGACCTAATCTCCGAGAGCCGGGAATACAATCCTTTCATATTGCTACCTGGTACCAAGCTCGGATCCATGGGATCAGAAACTGTAGAATCTTTGAAGCATCCCTTAATTAAAAGGATTTTTGCTGCAATTCTATACCCGTCCCCTTTAATATTTTATCTTGCTCACCTATCCTCAGCCCCCACCCCTTTCCCTTTTCCCTGAATCCCCAACACCTTACTTCTCACCCTCCCCCCAACTCATCTACCCCCTACCACATTGGACTTCCCACTGCCCTCCTTCCCCCTAATCTCCTACCCAATCTTGAGTGGGTCTGATTATATTATTATATGACTATAGGCAAGTTGCAGTCAAATGTTTATTTTTTTTAAATTACATATTAGTTGGTGTGTCACGGCCGGGATGGCATGTTTTTACGCCTCCCCCTACCCGATGGATATGGATTCTCCATACCCACCTGGTGGAAACTTAACCTTGTTTGATGAGGTTGAGTACTATGGGCAGTGAGAGCCCTTTTCTCTCAAGACCACCAGGGCTCCAAGTGGGCTCCACTCTACACCTGTCTCCTTCTTTTCTCTTTGCTTGTACTTACCTTTTTTTTCCTTTTAGCCGGTCTCCATGAGCTCTCTGTCTCCATCACTTCATCCAATGTCGAAACTCCACACATGTCAGGATCCCAAGTGCAGTCCAGGCGACCTTCAGAGGTGAGTGGCAGAGTATCAGGTGAGATTCCTTTCCCTCTGCTCAATGGCTGATGACTCTATCCCCTCTCCTCCACTGCGTGTTGCATCACACAATACACAGGGGTGGAACTCGCCGATAAAACAACACAAAATTTTACATTTATTGCTGTGTTACTGTGATTGTAAATAATAGTACTTGCCATTTGTGTATCTACCCCCTTTCCTGATCTTTTAATGTGTAAATTCTTATTTTGTGCCTCAAAAGAAAAGATATTTTTATATACTATATTTGATATTTCTCCAATTAATTTGCACCTAAAAAGTTCCAATTTTATTGCCTGTTACTATCTTATTCTGGGATGTGGTGCCAGACATAAATTGGGGTGTTCGTGCTTTAGCCCCTCTTTCCTACATACCCCACGTTCTTCCTTGCAAATGCTGAAGGGAAATCCAAAGGAGTTGCAATTCTAATTTCTAATAACAGTACATTTACACCTCAACTGGAATATAAAGACTTGGAGGGCCGATGTATGATCAATTTTATTCCTTTATTTCGTACTATGCACCCAATCAGGGCCAGACTGTTTTTTTCCAGGCAATGCTTAAAACTTTGGGTCCTATGGTGGGAGGAACTATAGTATATAAGGGAGACTCGAATACTGCCCTGGTCCAAGGTCTAGATAAATCCAGACCCCCTGGCTCCCTGCTAACCCGACCACCCAAAGGGAGCCTAAAAATAGCCAAATTAATTCACCTACATGGTTTAGTTGATGCATGGAGGGAGATGAATCCAACTAAGAGAGATTACACGCACTTCTCGACCCCACACCAATCCTATGCTAGGATCGACCACATATTCATTTCCATATCCAACACCCCATCTATAGTCAAATCAGCCATTCGTTACACAGTGTGGTCGGACCACTTCATAGTCACACTCACTCTAAAGATAGGCCACAACCCCCTAATCTCTTTCAATGGAGACTTAATTAATCTACCCTCAGTGACCTGATTAGGGCTATGGAAATAGAAATAGCCATAAAAGAATACTTCTTTATAAACAAAACTGAGGGGTATCAGCTGAAACACTTTGGGCAGACCACAAGGCGGCCATTCGGGGCAAAATAATCCAAATCTCCTCCCAAATTAAAAGAGAATGAAAGATAGACATCGAAAGACTAGAAAAATAATTTAAAAACCTGAAAAGCCTCCACAAACGAGATCCCAAAAGGGTGCACACAGACAACTTAATTGCAGCTCACCTTTTCCTAAATCTGGCTCTCATGGCCAAGGCTGAAAAGAGCATCAGATGGAGCGGAGCAAAATTGTATCACCAAAGCGATAAAATTGGTTCCATGTTAGCAGCCAAACTGACCCCCCAGCCAGGACAAAGCACCCTACCTAAAACACTTGTCTCAGACCGGACGCATACTTCAAATCTGCAACGCATCATGGAAACTTTCCATGCATTTTATGAGAAGTTATACAGCCCAGGTAACAAAGATAGCGAAGCCCATCGTAATTCATTCCTGCACTGTCTCCCAATCCCAAAATTGGAATCCCGACACCGAGATAAACTGGAGGCTCCGATATCAGTAGCAGAAATACTCCTGGTTATTAAGAACCTTAAACAGGGATCTGCCCCTGGACCAGAGGGCTTCTCCATGCCATACTACAAAACTTTTTTGTGGAGACCTTAGCTCCACACCTAGCAAACTTTTTCAACTCTAGAACCTCAGGAGACCCTCTGGATAGATAGCTTAACATGGCTTTCATCTTCATCTCCCAAACCAAACAAAGACCAGGGGGAGGAGGAGATTTATAGGTCCATTTCCTTAATCAACAATGATATGAAGATCATGACCAAGATCCTAGCAGATCGCATGGCATCCTTCATTAGTCTGTATATCCATAAGGACCAAGTGAGGTTCATCCCAGGGCAACATGGTCCAGACCAAATTAAGAGGGCGATAGACATTATATCCATACTACAATCAGGATGGGCGGGGAAGGGAAACTGTGAAGGTCTACTCCTTTCCATTGACCTCCAAAAAGCCTTTGATTCGGTCTCTTGGCCCTACCTATTCAAGATTTTACACCGCTGGGGTTTCCGTCAGAAGTTCATGGGTCTCATGGGAGCTCTCAACTCCCTCCCGAAAGCAGGAGTCTGACTACAGGGATACTACTCGGAACCTATTAAAATAGCCAGAGGGATGAGACAGGGTTGCCCCCTTCCCTCCCTATATTCGCAGTAGCGATAGAGACGCTGGAGATAGATATTCGTAACCATCTTGATATTCAGGGGGTTGACTGCGGACAGCAGACGCATAAATGCACCTTGTTTTCAGACGACCTCTTACTTTTTGTCATGTCGCCAACAATCTCACTCCCAAACATCTGCAAATTGCTGGAGGACTTTACAAAGGCCTCGGGGTTATGGGTCAACTTCTTTAAGTCCCAAACTTTAAATGTAACAGTCCCACATCAAATTGCACAGAACCTTAAAAACTCCTTCCAATTTGAGTGGAGTGACTCTACCATTCAATACCTGGGAGTAGAACTCTACTCAAAAGTCAAACAACTTCATCAGGTTAACGTCCCCCCACTGGATAACAAGCTTGAAGCAGAGCTCAAAGGTTGGGCCCTCCACGAATTGTCCTGGCTAGGGAGGATAAATGCAATCAAGATGATGCTCCTTCCCAAGTTACTATACCTTTTCAGATCCCTCCCGATTCCCCTGAGGACAGATCACCTACTGACATTCCAAGGCAAAATTATGAAATTTATATGGGGAAACCTCAGGTCACTGCCTCTCGAAGAGCACTTTATATAGACCAAGAACACTGGGAGGGTTGGGGGTCCCTAACCTACTGTGGTACTACCGAGTGGTTCACTTGGCACAACTATCAGTCATCTACACACGCCTGGAGAAACCTGATTGGGTACACATAGAGCAGCAAGAGGTCCCCGACGCACACACTAGACTTTCTTCTATTGTGCTCTCCAAGAGATTGCCCGCCAATCATGTCTCCAGTACTATCTAACTTGATAGCCCTCTGGGACAGCCTGAAAAATCTCCCCTCTCTAACTTCGTATATGCAACCGCTAGCGCATATTTTTCATAACCCCAAATTTACACCGAGATTGATCATTAAGGCCTTCCATTGGTGGTTGGATAGGGGTTATACCGCATTAGCTATTTTGTAATTCCCCTGGGTCCGCTCACTATTGTAAAAGTGGACTGGAAATGCCCGAATCAGAGCGATACAGATTCCTACAAATCTCCCATTTCTTAAATTCCCTATGGAAGAATAAACCAGAACCCCCAAGATTAACGGTTTATGAATAATGGTGTGCCCAAGGCATGGAGCAGAGGGGGGGTATTTCTGCTATTTAATTTAATTGAGGCTAAACTCAAAGTGATTACCAGATGGTATCTATTCCCAACAAGATTGGCAAAAATGTTTCCTTCCTCCTCACCTCTTTGCTTTAGGGATTGTACGTCACCAGGATCAATGATCCATATCTGGTGGGAAACTTAGAGGATTTTGGAACAGAATATTCCACATGATCTGTAAAGTAACAGAATATCAGATCCCTAAGGACCCCTCTATAGCCTTGCTCAATGCCCATTTACCCAACACTAGGGATGAGCCGAACACCCCCCTGTTCGGTTCGCACCAGAACATGCGAACAGGAAAAAAGTTCGTTCGAACATGCGAACACCGTTAAAGTCTATGGGACACGAACATGAATAATCAAAAGTGCTAATTTTAAAGGCTTATATGCAAGTTATTGTCATAAAAAGTGTTTGGGGACCTGGGTCCTGCCCCAGGGGACATGGATCAATGCAAAAAAAAGTTTTAAAAACGGCCGTTTTTTCAGGAGCAGTGATTTTAATAATGCTTAAAGTCAAACAATAAAAGTGTAATATCCCTTTAAATTTCGTACCTGGGGGGTGTCTATAGTGTGCCTGTAAAGGGGCGCATGTTTCCTGTGTTTAGAACAGTCTGACAGCAAAATGACATTTTGAAGGAAAAAACTCATTTAAAACTACCCGCGGCTATTGCATTGCCGACAATACACATAGAAGTTCATTGATAAAAACGGCATGGGAATTCCCCAAAGGAGAACCCCGAACCAAAATTAAAAAAAAAAAATGACGTGGGGGTCCCCCTAAATTCCATACCAGGCCCTTCAGGTCTGGTATGGATATTAAGGGGAACCCCGGCCAAAATTAAAAAAAAAAATGACGTGGGGTTCCCCCTAAATTCCATACCAGACCCTTCAGGTCTGGTATGGATTTTAAGGGGAACCCCGCGCCAAAAAAAAAAAAAAAAACGGCGTGGGGTCCCCCCAAAAATCCATACCAGACCCTTATCCGAGCACGCAACCTGGCAGGCCGCAGGAAAAGAGGGGGGGACGAGAGTGCGGCCCCCCCTCCCTCCTGAACCGTACCAGGCCACATGCCCTCAACATTGGGAGGGTGCTTTGGGGTAGCCCCCCAAAACACCTTGTCCCCATGTTGATGAGGACAAGGGCCTCATCCCCACAACCCTGGCCGGTGGTTGTGGGGGTCTGCGGGCGGGGGGCTTATCGGAATCTGGAAGCCCCCTTTAACAAGGTGACCCCCAGATCCCGGCCCCCCCCTGTGTGAAATGGTAAGGGGGTACATAAGTACCCCTACCATTTCACGAAAAAAGTGTCAAAAATGTTAAAAATGACAAGAGACAGTTTTTGACAATTCCTTTATTTAAATGCTTCTTCTTTCTTCTATCTTCCTTCATCTTCTGGTTCTTCTGGCTCTTCTGGTTCTTCTGGTTCTTCCTCCGGCGTTCTCGTCCAGCATCTCCTCCGCGGCGTCTTCTGTCTTCTTCTCCTCGGGCCGCTCCGCACCCATGGCATGGGGGGGAGGCTCCCGCTCTTCTCTTCTTCTCTTCTTCTTTTCTTCTTTTCTTCTTTTCTTCTCTTCTTCTCTTCTTCTTCATTTTCTTCTCCGGGCCGCTCCGCAATCCATGCTGGCATGGAGGGAGGCTCCCGCTGTGTGACGGCGCTCCTCGTCTGACAGTTCTTAAATAACGGGGGGGGGGGGCGGGGCCACCCGGTGACCCCGCCCCCCTCTGACGCACGGTGACTTGACGGGACTTCCCTGTGACGTCACGGGGAATGCCACAGGGAAGTCCCGTCAAGTCACCGCGCGTCAGAGGGGGGCGGGGTCACCGGGTGGCCCCGCCCCCCGTTATTTAAGAACTGTCAGACGAGGAGCGCCGTCACACAGCGGGAGCCTCCCTCCATGCCAGCATGGATTGCGGAGCGGTCCGGAGAAGAAAATGAAGAAGAAGAGAAGAAGAGAAGAAAAGAAGAAAAGAAGAAGAGAAGAGCGGGAGCCTCCCCCCCATGCCATGGGTGCGGAGCGGCCCGAGGAGAAGAAGACAGAAGACGCCGCGGAGGAGATGCTGGACGAGAACGCCGGAGGAAGAACCAGAAGAACCAGAAGAGCCAGAAGAACCAGAAGATGAAGGAAGATAGAAGAAAGAAGAAGCATTTAAATAAAGGAATTGTCAAAAACTGTCTCTTGTCATTTTTAACATTTTTGACACTTTTTTCGTGAAATGGTAGGGGTACTTATGTACCCCCTTACCATTTCACACAGGGGGGGGGCCGGGATCTGGGGGTCACCTTGTTAAAGGGGGCTTCCAGATTCCGATAAGCCCCCCGCCCGCAGACCCCCACAACCACCGGCCAGGGTTGTGGGGATGAGGCCCTTGTCCTCATCAACATGGGGACAAGGTGTTTTGGGGGGCTACCCCAAAGCACCCTCCCAATGTTGAGGGCATGTGGCCTGGTACGGTTCAGGAGGGAGGGGGGGCCGCACTCTTGTCCCCCCCTCTTTTCCTGCGGCCTGCCAGGTTGCGTGCTCGGATAAGGGTCTGGTATGGATTTTTGGGGGGACCCCACGCCGTTTTTTTTTTTTTTTTTGGCGTGGGGTTCCCCTTAAAATCCATACCAGACCTGAAGGGTCTGGTATGGAATTTAGGGGGAACCCCACGTCATTTTTTTTTTTAAATTTTGGCCGGGGTTCCCCTTAATATCCATACCAGACCTGAAGGGCCTGGTATGGAATTTAGGGGGACCCCCACGTCATTTTTTTTTTTTAATTTTGGTTCGGGGTTCCCCTTTGGGGAATTCCCATGCCGTTTTTATCAATGAACTTCTATGTGTATTGTCGGCAATGCAATAGCCGCGGGTAGTTTTAAATGAGTTTTTTCCTTCAAAATGTCATTTTGCTGTCAGACTGTTCTAAACACAGGAAACATGCGCCCCTTTACAGGCACACTATAGACACCCCCCAGGTACGAAATTTAAAGGGATATTACACTTTTATTGATTGACTTTAAGTATTATTAAAATCACTGCTCCTGAAAAAACGGCCGTTTTTAAAACTTTTTTTTGCATTGATCCATGTCCCCTGGGGCAGGACCCAGGTCCCCAAACACTTTTTATGACAATAACTTGCATATTAGCCTTTAAAATTAGCACTTTTGATTTCTCCCATAGACTTTTAAAGGGTGTTCCGCGGCATTCGAATTTGCCGCGAACACCCCAAATTGTTCGCTGTTCGGTGAACTTGCGAACAGCCAATGTTCGAGTCGAACATGAGTTCGACTCGAACTCGAAGCTCATCCCTACCCAACACCAATAGAGCTACCAGGGACTTAATATTTTTTATATTTTTGGGTGCTAAATTAACCATTGCGAGAGCATGAAAACAACCAAAGGTCTTTTTTTCAGCAGCCAAAAGGAAACTTTCCTGGGTAATGGCCCAGGAGGAAATGGATAGCTCCCTGAAAGACACAGTAGCTAGATTTTGATTCTACATGGGACCCCTGGGTGAATCATATAGGCATTCCTGGATGAACAGGCATATTTCGAAAAGATTGAGATTTTTCCCTGAAGAAGACCCTTACCTCATCTGTTGAAACGTGTTTGATTTCCTCTGCCTCCCCAACAGTCGATTTGGGCTTCTTGTAGCTGTCTGTCTTTTGACTGATTTTCTCACATCATGTGTTCCGGTTTTACCAAATCTTTTGTATCATGTTATTCATTGATTGTAATAAATCTTTATTTTATTTCATATATTTTCTACTTCTTTGAGTGTTCATGGTCCTGGATTTTGAGATGTGCAGCCGAGCAAGCCCGCTGCATGACCTCCTCCTTAACCACATAGTAGTGGGGTTTCACCACTATGTCTCTCGGGAGACCATCTGATGGGGGGGGGCCCAGTGCTCTATGAGCTCTGTTCAATTCCAATCTGCGAGTGGCTATGTCAGATATGAGATCCTGGATGAGGGAACGTACCACTGCATGGACATCCGTTAAAGTCTCTGGGAGCCCTCTAATCCTGAAGTCATATCTTTAAGACCTATTCTCAAGGTCATTGATCTTAGATATCTCATCTCAAGATGGTCTTGAAGATCCCATATGCGGTCTGTGCTTTAGTTTGTTCTGTAGATATTAATGTCCAGATGTGATTCAATTGTTTCTAAGCGTGAACCTAAATTCTGGAGTTCCACTGTAATATCCCCTGCAATTTTTGCTACAGTTTGGGACAGACCAATGCTGAGCATATCTGAGAATCTGGAGAACATGTCTATAATGTTAGGTCAGGGTGGTGGGTAGTGTGGGCCTCCCTCCCCTGGGAATGAGTGGAGCTTTCTATAGGGGATAATAGGAAATCATCCATGGTGTGTCCTATTAGGGATTCCGTGGACGTGAAAGTCAGATTTCAGGCTTCCCCTGAAAAAAATGTCATTTTTGGTGAGATGCTCCCAATAGGAAATCACATTTAAAAGGATGCAGACCCTGCCACTTTCCTCATTAGAGCTTTGCAGGTGCAGCAGCTGGTTGATAATTAAGAAACCACTCTCATTAGACTCACACTTGGGTACAGATTAACACACAGGGATTTCCGCAGACTAACAAAAGGTAGGAATCTGCAACAAAGTTTGTTAAAATCTTTGCAATGCACATAGATGACCTAGAGGGCAATGTTTTTTTCTCAACAATAGTGGAGTTACTCATTAAATATGTGATTAGAATTGCACTTTCTACTTTTGAACAGGTTTTTTTTCTTCTTTCATTTTGACCAAAAACTCTTTGCTGAGCATAATGCATTTTAAATATTTCTTTCTTTATATGCAAAATAATGGCAGAGCATTCTCTAAAGTATGCATAAAATATTTTGTCTGAATGTTTTCCTCATTTAATGTTAATGAACGTATAAGCAACTGCCTCAAGGTGGCTGGTGTTGTTAGATTAGGCATTTTACAAAGCAATAGTTCTAATCTTATAGCTGAATCAAGTAGCATGACCCATCCCAGGTGTCTATAATGAAACTTTAAGAACCACAAATGAGGCATGAAAATTCAACCTCTATTGTTAAGTAAAGAAATTGTCTTTTTTGTCAATGCCATCTTTTTTCTTGTAACAAGAGGAGTAGTGTTAACTTCTAAAAATCTTCCAAGGCTATAACATTGATGGCGCAGTTGTTTGAGAAGTGACTGGTTTACCAAGAATTTAAAAAAAATAGCACTGCTGAAATTGTATTTGTTGAAAAAAACTATTTTTTTTTCTTTGGGGTTTCAAAACTAAGCATATACACAATTATTATACAATGCACTAATTTACCAACAGTACTGTGGGTTGAACTGAAAAGAACTGTGTCTTTTTTTTTAACCAGACTAACTATGAAACTATGTAGCATATTTAAAGTGTATCTATGGTCATTTTAAAATCATATATTCATTCCACATTGTATTTCAATAATTTCTAGTCTACTCCTGTTATTTTGAATGATATAGAAGTTTGGTAAACTTGGTCTGTGAAGATATCCGCATATTTACTTGCCTGAATTTTGTGACTATGCCCTTTGAGTAGGCACTGCTGTGTCACAAATTACATAGAGCCTGATTCTGAACTACAGTGGTGCTGAGAGGAGGAGTTTCAGGAGGCAGAGTACAGGAATCACTGCCTGCAGGTGCCAAGGAACCATAGGATATGTAGTCCTTTATTATTGGTAGTAAAGTAAATAGCAAAGGAGGAGCTGCAAAACATGCAGGCAATCCAGAAAAATGTAGAAAGTGCTGCTCAGCAGACAGGCAACGCTCAGAAAAGAAAAGGACATTTTTCAAGTAAGCTTATATTGGATTGTCAGTTATAACTATTGTTTTATATTACTTTATTACAATGTCAATGTTATAAAATAGAAACACAAATCTGTTGCTCTAAATATAAATAAAGAAGAGAAGCAGCTAACACTAAATTGCTGGATACAATTAACGTAATGTAAAAAAGGGGTGTAGCGCTAATAATCATATGCAAAGTTCATGATAAAAAAGTTCCAAACATAGGCAGAAAGTGGAGCCAATCAGAGCCATCACCATCAAGGGAAAACAAAGGCTTCTATTGAATGAGATCTCTTCTGAAGGAAGCTTCAGAAGGGAGTAGAAATGCCATCACCATCACCCACACTAACTGACCCTTACCATCAGTGTATGGGTTATACATATAAGTTGTAATCAAGTGATGAAACTGATCCTCCTAGAATCTGAAGCAATCCTCTGCTCATATATCCCAAAACATTACTCTCCCTCTGGATCAGATGGAAATCCTAGAGGATCCTCCTCTCAAACGGGTGTATGGCAGTTCGAGAATCCTTTTCTCATCAGCTATATACTACTGATGAGAAAAGGATTCTCAAACTGCCATACATGTTATAAAATAAAAGTGTATGCTATGACTATAAAACTTCTTCAACATTTGTAGGCAGGTACAGTTGCTCCACAGGTAGTGCTCTACTGCAATGGCACTGCGGTCATATAGGAAGTCAAGAGAAACATAATTTCTCTATACTTTCCTGGGTCACTGGGGAACCTAACCAATTGCATGCTGCCACTTCATGTGCCTCTAGCAGCCATCTTGGGTCAGGCACAGCCTATATAAGGCCCTGACTCCTGAGATTGGTGTGCATTTTGTAAGTGAGAAGAGTAGGGACAGGTACCCCACCTGGTAGGGACAGAACTAATGGCAGGGAAAGGTTCCTGATGAGAAGGGAGAGTGTAGGGCTTGCAAATTCTCTGGACATCTTCCTGCTTGGGCATGAGATGGCCAGGATGCATCCTACCCCTCTCAACAGGCTCTGTCAGTTTGGCTGAAACCTGCTCTCTACACGCTGTCGGACCTGTTATTGTTCTCGGTTGGGCTGTATTCCCACCGTGTTTATTTTAAATTGGCTTGGCATTATTTCAATACAAGTTCTTTCATTACACTTGGACTGTGTGTGTTATTGTTGCCACACTGAACTGCACCCCTCCTACACATTTATAACACTTGTTGCATCTAATAGGCTACAATAAGATTGATCTTAAGTCCAATTATTGAACTATCATTTTAAATCAGCTAAATACATTTCAGATGCATAAAAACATAAGGTTGTGCTAAGTGCTCATTCACATGGTGCATGTTATTGTGCACATAATGTGCCTGTGTTGGCTTTCATGTTGGAGTGGGTTGTAACACATAATGCATTGTTAAAGCAGAACTCAACCCACTGATTTAACTGTTTCCCAAAACAGTTACATTCAAGGCCTGCCATGAATTACCATATAACTGGTACAGTTACTATAACGCTTATGTTAGCTCTCAACTGAACTGTCAATCCATCAAATGGCTGGTGTCATATTTGATCACATGTGCAGTACCATGACAACTACAGACTGAACAGAGCCTAAGATAGCAGCTTCCTTGGATGTAATAGGTTGGAGTGCTTAATTCTACTTTAACACACATCACAATGCTTTCTTTATGTTCATTCTTTATTGCCTCCAATGTCTAATGTGTTTTGTGCACTGCAGCTCATTGCAATGTGTTACAGTGAGTCAGAATGTACTGCACAAAAATTCAACATGTCCAATATTTTTGATGCACACCAATGCATTGGGGGTTATTTACGAAAGGCAAATCCACAATTTGGTGACACATGCTGCTGCAATTTGGTGACACATGCTGCTGCAATTTGGTGGTGACACATGCTGCTGCAATTTGGTGGTGACACATGCTGCTGCAATTTGGTGGTGACACATGCTGCTGCAATTTGGTGGTGACATGTGCTGCTGCAATTTGGTGACACATGCTGCTGCAATTTGGTAACACATGCTGCTGCAATTTGGTGACACATGCTGCTGCAATTGGTGGTGACACATGCTGCTGCAATTGGTGGTGACACATGCTGCTGCAATTGGTGGTGACACATGCTGCTGCAATTGGTGGTGACACATGCTGCTGCAATTGGTGGTGACACATGCTGCTGCAATTTGGTGGTGACACATGCTGCTGCAATTTGGTGGTGACACATGCTGCTGCAATTGGTGGTGACACATGCTGCTGCAATTTGGTGACACATGCTGCTGCAATTTGGTGGTGACACATGCTGCTGCAATTGGCGGTGACACATGCTGCTGCAATTGGTGGTGACACATGCTGCTGCAATTTGGTGACACTTGCTGCTGCAATTTGGTGCTGACACATGCTGCTGCAATTGGCGGTGACACATGCTGCTGCAATTGGCAGTGACACATGCTGCTGCAATTGATGGTGACACATGCTGCTGCAATTTGGTGGTGACACATGCTGCTGCAATTTGTGACACATGCTGCTGCAATTTGGTGGTGACACATGCTGCTGCAATTTGGTGACACGTGCTGCTGCAATTGGTGGTGACATGTGCTGCTGCAATTTGGTGACACATGCTGCTGCAATTGGTGGTGACACATGCTGCTGCAATTTGGTGACACATGCTGCTGCAATTGGTGGTGACACATGCTGCTGCAACTGGTGGTGACACATGCTGCTGCAATTGGTGGTGACACATGCTGCTGCAATTTGGTGTCACATGCTGCTGCAATTTGGTGACACATGCTGCTGCAATTTGGTGGTGACACATGCTGCTGCAATTTGGTGGTGACACATGCTGCTGCAATTTGGTAGTGACACATGCTGCTGCAATTTGGTGATGACACATGCTGCTGCAATTTGGTGATGACACATGCTGCTGCAATTTGGTGACATATGCTGCTGCAATTTGGTGGTGACACATGCTGCTACAATTTGGTGACACATGCTGCTGCAATTGGTGGTGACACAGGCTGCTACAATTTGGTGGTGACACATGCTGCTGCAATTCGATGGTGACACATTCTGCTGCAATTTGATGATACATGCTTCTGCAATTTGGTGGTGACACATGCTGCTGCAATTGGTGGTGACACATGTGGCTGCAATTTGGTGTGACACATGCTGCTGCAATTGGTGGTGACACATGCTGCTGCATTTGGTGGTGACACAGGCTTCTGCATTTGGTGGTGACACAGGCTGCTGCATTTGGTGGGACACAGGCTGCATTTGATGTGACACAGGCTGCATTTGATGTGACACAGGCTGCATACTCCGCTGGGAGCATCTGATGTAAGGAGGGACTCCACTGGGGGCACCTGATGTAAGAAGGGACTCTGCTGGGGGCACCTGATGGCATCTGGTGGCAGGCAGCGTGGCTAGTGACACGCTGACATGCTGCTGCAATTTGGTGGTGACACATGCTGCTGCAATTTGGTGGTGACACATGCTGCTGCAATATGGTGGTGACACATGCTGCTGCAATTTGGTGGTGACACATGCTACTGCAATTTGGCGGTGACACATGCTGCTGCAATTTGGCGGTGACACATGCTACTGCAATTTGGTGGCGACACATGCTGCTGCAATTTTGGTGGTGACACATGCTGCTGCAATTTGGTGGTGACACATGCTGCTGCAATTTGGTGGTGACACATGCTGCTGCAATTCGGTGGTGACACATTCTGCTGCAATTTGGTGATACATGCTGTTGCAATTTGGTGGTGACACATGCTACTACAATTTGGTGGTGACACAGGCTGCTGCAATTTGATGATACATGCTTCTGCAATTTGGTGGTGACACATGCTGCTGCAATTGGTGGTGACACATGCTGCTGCAATTTGGTAGTAACACATGCTACTGCAATTTGGCGGTGACACATGCTGCTGCAATTTGGCGGTGACACATGCTACTGCAATTTGGTGGTGACACATGCTGCTGCAATTTGGTGGTGACACATGCTGCTGCCATTTGGTGGTGACACATGCTGCTGCAATTTGGTGGTGACACATGCTGCTGCAATTTGGTGGTGACACATGCTGCTGCAATTCGGTGGTGACACATTCTGCTGCAATTTGGTGATACATGCTGCTGCAATTTGGTGGTGACACATGCTACTACAATTTGGTGGTGACACAGGCTGCTGCAATTTGATGATACATGCTTCTGCAATTTGGTGGTGACACATGCTGCTGCAATTGGTGGTGACACATGCTGCTGCAACATTTGTAGGCAGGTACAGTTGCTCCACAGGTAGTGCTCTACTGCAATGGCACTGCGGTCATATAGGAAGTCAAGAGAAACATAATTTCTCTATACTTTCCTGGGTCACTGGGGAACCTAACCAATTGTATGCTGCCACTTCATGTGCCTCTAGCAGCCATCTTGGGTCAGGCACAGCCTATAGAAGGCCCTGACTCCTGAGATTGGTGTGCATTTTGTAAGTGAGAAGAGTAGGGACAGGTACCCCACCTGGTAGGGACAGAACTAATGGCAGGGAAAGGTTCCTGATGAGAAGGGAGAGTGTAGGGCTTGCAAATTCTCTGGACATCTTCCTGATTGGGCATGAGATGGCCAGGATGCATCCTACCCCTCTCAACAGGCTCTGTCAGTTTGGCTGAAACCTGCTCTCTACACGCTGTCGGACCTGTTATTGTTCTCGGTTGGGCTGTATTCCCACCGTGTTTATTTTAAATTGGCTTGGCATTATTTCAATACAAGTTCTTTCATTACACTTGGACTGTGTGTGTTATTGTTGCCACACTGAACTGCACCCCTCCTACACATTTATAACACTTGTTGCATCTAATAGGCTACAATAAGATTGATCTTAAGTCCAATTATTGAACTATCATTTTAAATCAGCTAAATACATTTCAGATGCATAAAAACATAAGGTTGTGCCAAGTGCTCATTCACATGGTGCATGTTATTGTGCACATAATGTGCCTGTGTTGGCTTTCATGTTGAAGTGGGTTGTAACACATAATGCATTGTTAAAGCAGAACTCAACCCACTGATTTAACTGTTTCCCAAAACAGTTACATTCAAGGCCTGCCATGAATTACCATATAACTGGTACAGTTACTATAACGCTTATGTTAGCTCTCAACTGAACTGTCAATCCATCAAATGGCTGGTGTCATATTTGATCACATGTGCAGTACCATGACAACTACAGACTGAACAGAGCCTAAGATAGCAGCTTCCTTGGATGTAATAGGTTGGAGTGCTTAATTCTACTTTAACACACATCACAATGCTTTCTTTATGTTCATTCTTTATTGCCTCCAATGTCTAATGTGTTTTGTGCACTGCAGCTCATTGCAATGTGTTACAGTGAGTCAGAATGTACTGCACAAAAATTCAACATGTCCAATATTTTTGATGCACACCAATGCATTGGGGGTTATTTACGAAAGGCAAATCCACAATTTGGTGACACATGCTGCTGCAATTTGGTGACACATGCTGCTGCAATTTGGTGCTGACACATGCTGCTGCAATTTGGTGGTGACACATGCTGCTGCAATTGGTGGTGACATGTGCTGCTGCAATTTGGTAACACATGCTGCTGCAATTTGGTAACACATGCTGCTGCAATTTGGTGACACATGCTGCTGCAATTGGTGGTGACACATGCTGCTGCAATTGGTGGTGACACATGCTGCTGCAATTTGGTGGTGACACATGCTGCTGCAATTGGTGGTGACACATGCTGCTGCAATTGGTGGTGACACATGCTGCTGCAATTTGGTGGTGACACATGCTGCTGCAATTTGGTGGTGACACATGCTGCTGCAATTTGGTGGTGACTAGGGATGAGCCGAACACCCCCCTGTTCGGTTCGCACCAGAACATGCGAACAGGAAAAAAGTTCGTTCGAACATGCGAACACCGTTAAAGTCTATGGGACACGAACATGAATAATCAAAAGTGCTAATTTTAAAGGCTTATATGCAAGTTATTGTCATAAAAAGTGTTTGGGGACCTGGGTCCTGCCCCAGGGGACATGGATCAATGCAAAAAAAAGTTTTAAAAACGGCCGTTTTTTCAGGAGCAGTGATTTTAATAATGCTTAAAGTCAAACAATAAAAGTGTAATATCCCTTTAAATTTCGTACCTGGGGGGTGTCTATAGTATGCCTGTAAAGGGGCGCATGTTTCCTGTGTTTAGAACAGTCTGACAGCAAAATTACATTTTGAAGGAAAAAACTCATTTAAAACTACCCGCGGCTATTGCATTGCCGACATTACACATAGAAGTTCATTGATAAAAACGGCATGGGAATTCCCCAAAGGGGAACCCCGGCCAAAATTTAAAAAAAAAAATGACGTGGGGTTCCCCCTAAATTCCATACCAGACCCTTCAGGTCTGGTATGGATTTTAAGGGGAACCCCGCGCCAAAAAAAAAAAAAAAAACGGCGTGGGGTCCCCCCAAAAATCCATACCAGACCCTTATCCGAGCACGCAACCTGGCAGGCCGCAGGAAAAGAGGGGGGGACGAGAGTGCGGCCCCCCCTCCCTCCTGAACCGTACCAGGCCACATGCCCTCAACATTGGGAGGGTGCTTTGGGGTAGCCCCCCAAAACACCTTGTCCCCATGTTGATGAGGACAAGGGCCTCATCTCCACAACCCTGGCCGGTGGTTGTGGGGGTCTGCGGGCGGGGGGCTTATCGGAATCTGGAAGCCCCCTTTAACAAGGTGACCCCCAGATCCCGGCCCCCCCCCTGTGTGAAATGGTAAGGGGGTACATAAGTACCCCTACCATTTCACGAAAAAAGTGTCAAAAATGTTAAAAATGACAAGAGACAGTTTTTGACAATTCCTTTATTTAAATGCTTCTTCTTTCTTCTATCTTCCTTCATCTTCTGGTTCTTCTGGTTCTTCTGGCTCTTCTGGTTCTTCCTCCGGCGTTCTCGTCCAGCATCTCCTCCGCGGCGTCTTCTATCTTCTTCTCCTCGGGCCGCTCCGCACCCATGGCATAGGGGGGAGGCTCCCGCTCTTCTCTTCTTCTTTTCTTCTCTTCTTCTCTTCTTCATTTTCTTCTCCGGGCCGCTCCGCAATCCATGCTGGCATGGAGGGAGGCTCCCGCTGTGTGACGGCGCTCCTCGTCTGACAGTTCTTAAATAACCGGGTGGGCGGGGCCACCCGGTGAACCCCGCCCCCCTCTGACGCACGGTGACTTGACGGGACTTCCCTGTGACGTCACGGGGAATGCCACAGGGAAGTCCCGTCAAGTCACCGTGAGTCAGAGGGGGCGGGGTCACCGGGTGGCCCCGCCCCCCCGTTATTTAAGAACTGTCAGACGAGGAGCGCCGTCACACAGCGGGAGCCTCCCTCCATGCCAGCATGGATTGCGGAGCGGCCCGGAGAAGAAAATGAAGAAGAGAAGAAGAGAAGAAAAGAAGAAGAGAAGAGCGGGAGCCTCCCCCCTATGCCATGGGTGCGGAGCGGCCCGAGGAGAAGAAGATAGAAGACGCCGCGGAGGAGATGCTGGACGAGAACGCCGGAGGAAGAACCAGAAGAGCCAGAAGAACCAGAAGAACCAGAAGATGAAGGAAGATAGAAGAAAGAAGAAGCATTTAAATAAAGGAATTGTCAAAAACTGTCTCTTGTCATTTTTAACATTTTTGACACTTTTTTCGTGAAATGGTAGGGGTACTTATGTACCCCCTTACCATTTCACACAGGGGGGGGGCCGGGATCTGGGGGTCACCTTGTTAAAGGGGGCTTCCAGATTCCGATAAGCCCCCCACCCGCAGACCCCCACAACCACCGGCCAGGGTTGTGGGGATGAGGCCCTTGTCCTCATCAACATGGGGACAAGGTGTTTTGGGGGGCTACCCCAAAGCACCCTCCCAATGTTGAGGGCATGTGGCCTGGTACGGTTCAGGAGGGAGGGGGGGCCGCACTCTCGTCCCCCCCTCTTTTCCTGCGGCCTGCCAGGTTGCGTGCTCGGATAAGGGTCTGGTATGGATTTTTGGGGGGACCCCACGCCATTTTTTTTTTTTTTTTTGGCGTGGGGTTCCCCTTAAAATCCATACCAGACCTGAAGGGCCTGGTATGGAATTTAGGGGGACTCCCACGTCATTTTTTTTTTTTAATTTTGGTTCGGGGTTCCCCTTTGGGGAATTCCCATGCCGTTTTTATCAATGAACTTCTATGTGTATTGTCGGCAATGCAATAGCCGCGGGTAGTTTTAAATGAGTTTTTTCCTTCAAAATGTCATTTTGCTGTCAGACTGTTCTAAACACAGGAAACATGCGCCCCTTTACAGACACACTATAGACACCCCCCAGGTACGAAATTTAAAGGGATATTACACTTTTATTGATTGACTTTAAGCATTATTAAAATCACTGCTCCTGAAAAAACGGCCGTTTTTAAAACTTTTTTTTGCATTGATCCATGTCCCCTGGGGCAGGACCCAGGTCCCCAAACACTTTTTATGACAATAACTTGCATATTAGCCTTTAAAATTAGCACTTTTGATTTCTCCCATAGACTTTTAAAGGGTGTTCCGCGGCATTCGAATTTGCCGCGAACACCCCAAATTGTTCGCTGTTCGGTGAACTTGCGAACAGCCAATGTTCGAGTCGAACATGAGTTCGACTCGAACTCGAAGCTCATCCCTAGTGGTGACACATGCTGCTGCAATTTGGTGACACGTGCTGCTGCAATTGGTGGTGACATGTGCTGCTGCAATTTGGTGACACATGCTGCTGCAATTGGTGGTGACACATGCTGCTGCAATTTGGTGACACATGCTGCTGCAATTGGTGGTGACACATGCTGCTGCAATTGGTGGTGACACATGCTGCTGCAATTGGTGGTGACACATGCTGCTGCAATTTGGTGACACATGCTGCTGCAATTTGGTGGTGACACATGCTGCTGCAATTTGGTGGTGACACATGCTGCTGCAATTTGGTAGTGACACATGCTGCTGCAATTTGGTGATGACACATGCTGCTGCAATTTGGTGATGACACGTGCTGCTGCAATTTGGTGACATATACTGCTGCAATTTGGTGGTGACACATGCTGCTACAATTTGGTGACACATGCTGCTGCAATTGGTGGTGACACAGGCTGCTACAATTTGGTGGTGACACATGCTGCTGCAATTCGGTGGTGACACATTCTGCTGCAATTTGATGATACATGCTTCTGCAATTTGGTGGTGACACATGCTGCTGCAATTGGTGGTGACACATGCGGCTGCAATTTGGTGTGACACATGCTGCTGCAATTGGTGGTGACACATGCTGCTGCATTTGGTGGTGACACAGGCTTCTGCATTTGGTGGTGACACAGGCTGCTGCATTTGGTGGGACACAGGCTGCATTTGATGTGACACAGGCTGCATTTGATGTGACACAGGCTGCATACTCCGCTGGGAGCATCTGATGTAAGGAGGGACTCTGCTGGGGGCACCTGATGGCATCTGGCGGCAGGCAGCGTGGCTAGTGACACGCTGACATGCTGCTGCAATTTGGTGGTGACACATGCTGCTGAAATTTGGTGGTGACACATGCTGCTGCCATTTGGTGGTGACACATGCTGCTGCAATTTGGTGGTGACACATGCTGCTGCAATTTGGTGGTGACACATGCTGCTGCAATTCGGTGGTGACACATTCTGCTGCAATTTGGTGATACATGCTGCTGCAATTTGGTGGTGACACATGCTACTACAATTTGGTGGTGACACAGGCTGCTGCAATTTGATGATACATGCTTCTGCAATTTGGTGGTGACACATGCTGCTGCAATTGGTGGTGACACATGCTGCTGCAATTTGGTAGTGACACATGCTACTGCAATTTGGTGGTGACACATGCTGCTGCAATTTGGTGGTGACACATGCTGCTGCAATTCGGTCGTGACACATTCTGCTGCAATTTGGTGATACATGCTGCTGCAATTTGGTGGTGACACATGCTACTACAATTTGGTGGTGACACAGGCTGCTGCAATTTGATGATACATGCTTCTGCAATTTGGTGGTGACACATGCTGCTGCAATTGGTGGGGACACATGCTGCTGCAATTTGGTGTGACACATGCTGCTGCAATTGGTGGTGACACATGCTGCTGCAATTGGTGGTGACACATGCTGCTGCAATTGGTGGTGACACAAGCTGCTGCATTTGGTGGTGACACAGGCTGCTGCATTTGGTGGGACACAGGCTGCATTTGATGTGACACAGGCTGCATGTAAGGAGGGACTCCACTGGGGGCACCTGATGTAAGGAGGGACTCTGCTGGGGACACCTGATGGCATCTGGTGGCTGGCGACGTGGCTAGTGGCTCCCACTGATTCTGCATTATGGTGAGTTGAATGATTTCATTTTATATTACAATGTAATAGTAGAAATAATGCGCTTCAATCATCCTGACACCATAACAACCATGGTGCCGGGATGATTGAAGCGTTAACACCAGGTGTTTGGAGTATCTTTATCTGCTGATTGTTAAATTTTCTAGTATACACATATTTCTTTGTTGTGTAGGATCTGGGCCTGCTGTCCCTCCATCCCTCTCTCCCTCCATCCCTCGTTCATCTCAGACACTAACCACTACAAGTATGAATATCTCCTAAATAGTAGATGTTTAGGAAATATTCACTGTACCTACAGGTGCCTTATTATAGGTTAACCTGTAGGTACAAGTAAAAAAGTGGACTTTACTACCGCCTTAACCTGTTCAGATCCGAGCTATAGCCGAATGATGGCTACAGCGTGGATCTGCTTTGCCGGGAGGTCATCTATTGCCCATCAGTGCCACCCATCATTCCCACCCATCAGTGCCCACCAATGCCACCTATCAGTGCCCTTCAGTGCCACCTATCAATGCCCATCAGTGCCACCTTATCAGTGCCCATCAGTGCAGCATTATCAGTGCCCATCAGTGCAGCCTATTTGTGCCCATCAGTGCAGCCTATCAGTGCCCATCAGTGCAGCCTCATCAGCGTACATCAATGAAGGAGAAAAACTACCCGTTTGCAAAATGTATTAACAAAATATAAAACGGTTTTGTATTATTTTTTACAAAATCGGTCTTTAATTTTTTTTGCAAAGAATGAAAAACCCAGAGGTGATCAAATACCACCAAAAGAAAGCTCTATTTGTGGGGAAAAAAATGATAAAAATTTAATTTGGGTACAGTGTTGTATGACCGCGCAATTGACGTTCAAAGAGTGACAGCCTTAAAAGCTGAAAATTGGTCTGGGCAGGAGGGGAGTTTAGGTGTCCAGTAAGTAAGTTGCTAAAGTGGATGTAAACCTGAAAAAAAATTTTTAGTGTAGACTTCTACCTGGTACAGTAGAGGATATCAATTCATCTGTGCCCAGTCTTGCCACAAAGAGTTAATCCAACTCTGAGCAATCCTCTTGTCTTTTTTCAGTATGATAAAACATGATACCTGTAAAATCCTTTTCTTGGGAATATATCACGGGACACAGAGACTTTAATAATTGCTTAGTGGGTTAGATAGTCACCATCAGGTGATTGGACACTGGCAACCCTAATTACAAGGCAAGTTCCTCTGCTATAAAATCCCTCTCATACGGAGAGTACCTCAGTTTTGTAGCAAAGCAATAAGTATCCCAACATATAATCCTGAAGAGGAGCGGGAGCTCTGTGTCCTGTGATATATTCCCAAGAAAAGGATTTTACAGGTAAGCTGTATTTAAAAAATCTTATTTTCTTGTTCATACATCACGGGACACAGAGACTTTGATAATTACTTAGTGGGATGTCCCATAGCAATGCCCAAATTGAGGGGAGGGAGACACAGATCAGAAAACATAGACCGCCAAAGGACCAGAGGAACTATACTGCTGCCTGCAGCACACTGCGCCCAAAAGTGGCATCCTTATGCCCCCTTACATCCACCTGATAGAATCTAGTGAATGTATGGACTGAAGACCAAGTTGTAGCCTTGCAGATCTGAGCCATGGAGGCCTGGTGATACACTGCCCATCAAGCACTAACTGCTCTAGTTGAGTGCACTTTAACCTGAAAAGGAGGAATCTTCTTCTTTACACCATAAGCCTGATCAATAACCTGCCCAGTCCATCTAGAAATAATGGATTTTGACGCTGCCTGGCCCTTTTTGGGGCCTTCTGTCAGAATAAATAGACAATTAGTCTTTCGTATCTGAGCGGTTGCCTGCAGATAGATACTGACTGCTCAACAACATCTAAAGAGTGTAACAACTTCTCCTACGTGGACTGCGGATCTGGAAAAAAGGATGGTAGGACCACATCTTGATTCAGATGGAATCCCGAAACCACTTTAGGCAAAAAAGTCAGGTGAGGACGCAACACCACCCTGTCTTTGTGAATAATCAAATATGGCTCTTTACAAGAAAGAGCTGCTAACTCCGATACCTTTCTAGCCGAGGATATGGCTACCAGAAAAACCTATTTTTTGTCAAGAGATCCAAAGAAGCATGGTGCAATGGTTCAAAAGGTTGTTCCTGTAAAACCGACAAAACCAAATTCAAATCCCATGGGCACACAGGAGGCTTAACCGGAGGATTCAAGCATAAAGCCCCTGAACAAAGGCCCAGATGAGGGAATGAGAGGCAAGCGGTCTTTGAAAGAATACTGACAAGGGCAAGATCTGGACCTTGATAGTACTCAAAGCCAGCTTTATTTCTACGCTTAATTGAAGAAAGGCAAGAATCCTGCTAATGGCATACTTTCTAGGATGCCACCACCTGGATTCACACCAGTAAACATATGCCTTACAGATTCTGTAGTAGATGAGCCTGGAAGCCGGCTTCCTAGCATTAACTAGAGTGAACAGGACTGGCCCCGAGAGGCCATGACCCTTCAGAATGTGGGTCTCAACTGCCAAACTGTCAAATTCAGACTTCATAAGGCAGGATGGAGTATTGGACCCTGTGAGAGTAGGGTCTGGGCGCAGCGGAAGAACCCAAGGTCTTCCTTCTGCCATCTTTACGATCTCTGCATACCAAGGTCGCCTGGACCAAGCTGGAGCCACCAGAATTACCGGCTTTCCTTCCCTTTTGACTCTCCATAGGAATAGTGGGAGAAGCGGAACTGGAGGGAACGCATAGATCAGAGAGTACCGAACCCATGGAATCGATAAGGCATCTGATTCTTGTGCTAGCGGATCCTTTGTTCTTGACACAAAGTTGTCCAGTTTCTTGTTGAACCTGCAAGCCAACAGGTCTACATCCGGGGTACCCCATCTTCGACATATGGTCTGGGGAGGCCGTTGCCACAGCCTGGAGGTCGAGGCTCCAGGGGCTGGGGACAGAGAACATCTAAATGAGGGACGTTTATTCTTCTTTTTAACCAGTAACAACATGGTCTTACCTCGGTAATCTTCTGGATATATTTGTCCAGATCATCCCCAAACAGGCTTCCCCATGAAAAGGGAACCCAGTCAAATAATGCTTAAGCCAAAGGGCCCTGCACATGTGTACCAGAAGGAGGGAAAGGCGGGATGCTTGCTGAACAGAAACTGTAAACACAAGGCCTTAGGAAGGTCTGCATAAACCTTGCCCTCCTCAGTGGAGAGGAGGTTGAGTGCCTGCTTCATTTGTTCCTTGAGGAACTAGCACATTCCTTTTGCTGTGACTGCAGGCTGGACTACAGTGCCAGCCATAGAAAAGGAGGCTTTAAATAAAGTTTCCAGCTTCTTATCAGTTGGATCTTTGAACCCCTGAGCATTGTCCACAGGACAGGTCAGGCTTTTATTCACAAAGGAAATAGCCGCATCTATTTCTGGCACCCCCCCCCCATTTTTTTGGTGAACTTTTCCTCCGCCGGATAAAGCATGGAAAACCTCTTAGGAGGAGAAAATTGTTTATCTGGGTGACCCCAGTCATCGTACAACAATTTCTCTAGCAAGGGATGAATTGGGAAGATATACGCAGCCTGTGGGGATTTCCGAGATCCCAAGTAGGAAACAGATATGGCAGCCTCAGCAGAGGGCAATCTATATGTGGTACCCACCAACTCAGTATAATATTGCACCTGTACTTTGAGGGCCTGGGAGGCAGAAGAGAGCTTCTCCTCTTCCCCTGAATTGTCCGACTGCTCCCGATCCCCATCCCCAGATAGGGATATCTCATCATTATCAGAATGCTCATTCGATAGGGAACCCAAAGCAGAGGGAGGGGATCTACCCCTTTTTCTGCTACTCCTTAAGGAAGCTGTGATAAAAGTAGTAATCCTTCCTTCTAAACCATCCAATGCAGCCTTCATAGTGTCTTCAGTGACATATACAGGGACTGTAACATTGGAAGAGGCTGCAAAGCCTGACAGGCACAGACCCATCCTGTGAGGCTGCCTCCAGTCTATCAGAGGGGGGTGGAATCCTGAAGGCATGCCCAGAACCCCTAGATGTAGGCAGTGATTTCTTAGTGCCTCTTTTACCTCCCCCTAAAGCCCTCTTTCGAGGAGACATAATCCTAAGCTGCAAAGCAGAGGTACTAGTACAAATGCAACCACTGTTGTGCCTAGTCTTACAATATAAATATTGGCTTAGTCTGCACAACCTGATGCCGATTAGGTGTCTTAGGTATGCCTGGATCCGAATCCACTGAGATGCTTACTGCCAACAGCTCTGTGTCCCACTGATTACAGGAGTTCTGGTGTACTGGGCTTTAAACATAGCCGTTTTGCACCTGCGCACTGGTGCACCATGCATGCCAAACGTGGATGGTGCCGCAACCACGCCCCCTCCTTCCTCACCAAAAACTGCCATAAAAGCACGCCCCCTGTGCGTGCATGTAGGACTGTCATGACGGCGGCCAGGGGGGAGAAAGGAGACCCTGAGAACTGCGCGGGATCACCCCTTTCAGGTTATGTGGCAGAGCCTGCAGCGGAGGAGGTGAGCGGCTTCTCAGACCAGCTTCACTGAGCATGTATCCTGGATGGCATGTAAGTATACACCAGGTATGACCCTTACTCCCTCTAGTGGCAAAAACCAGGTAAGACATGCAAACTACTCAAAAGAAGATAATCCATATGTGTATACATTAGGATTATGTTCACTTACCTTATCCCCACCACAGGAACTGCTGAAAACAGATCCAACCTTCACCCATCATGGTGGGAAGCACCTTTAGGGTTCTGGGTTCCTACTCACAGGATCCTGTTCCCTGGACCCGTAGAAGACTCTGCCAGAAAAACTTTTCACACAACTTAAATTTTGCACCAAAGCGCTGGATCCCAGAGCCCAGTCCTCAAAGAGAGACATTACAGGCAAAACCTAATTTCTTCTTTCACGAGGCCCGAGTACCATCCATCTTAGGCGTATTTATTGGCCCGAGGTATGGATCTGGTTGTATAGCTCCTAGGCCCCCGCAGAGACCATCAACCAGAGCTTTCTTCTTAGCACATCTTTAGCGTGACCAACCACCTTAGACACTGGCGAAAAAACTGAGGTACTCTCTGTATGGGAGGGGTTATATAGGGGAGGAACTCGCCTTGTAAATAGGGTTGCCAGTGTCCAATCACCTGATGGTGGCTATCTAACCCACTAAATAATTATCAAAGTCTCTGTGTCCTGTGATGTATGAACAAGAAAAGTTTGTGTGGCCACTTCCCCCACTGCTGTGACTGACATCTGATTCCTTTATCTCATGAAAGGGCAGAGAGTGTGTTACAATTCCAGCTTCACATCCCTCCTCCTTTCTTCTACAGCTCTCCAAAGGATTGGCTGCTCCACACCTCAGTATGATTGGGCATGCTGAAGTCATGTGGTGCCTCTCCTGAGATTTGACTGGATGTTACTCATCATGGGGTGTGACTGAGATGGATATCCATGGTGCAGTCAGCTCCCAGAGCCAGCAGAAAGTGTAGAAAAGTGTAGAGGTGGGTGGGGAGTCTTGCGACATCACAACTCCTCCCACTGAGCTCTGGCAAAGAGACCCACCCACCGATTCCAGAGTTTTGCGGGGCTCCTGCTGCTGAAGGGGGTAACATGTGCAAGGTAGGGATACATGCAGGAGGCTTGCATGTACAGTCAGGTCCATAAATATTGGGACATCGACACAATTCTAAACTTTTTGGCTCTATACACCACCACAATGGATTTAGAAATGAAACAAACAAGTTGTGCTTTAACTGCAGACTTTCAGCTTTAATTTGAGGGTGTTTACATCCAAATAAGGTGAACGGTGTAGGAATTATGACAGTTTGTATACGTGCCTCCCACTTTTTAAGGGACCAAAAGTAATGGGACAATTGGCTGCTCAGCTGTTCCATGGCCAGGTGTGTGTTATTCCCTAAACCAAATAGTACACACGCTGCACTTATCAAAATAAAATGTAAGAAATTTCTACCAAAATATTAATAAAGTGATATTGTGGTAAACATACAAAATATACAAAAAATTGGCAAACTCCAATCTGGCATTCCTGTTTTTGAGGCTCACCAATGGTTTAGATCTTGTGGTGAACCCTCTGTATTCACTCTGGTGAAGTCTTCTCTTGATTGTTGACTTTGAGATTCATACACCTACCTCCTGAAAAGTGTTCTTGATCTGGCCAACTGTTGTGAAGGGTGTTTTCTTCACCAGGGAAAGAATTCTTCGGTCATCCACCACAGTTTCTTTTCATGGTCTTCCGGGTCTTTTGGTGTTGCTGAGCTCACCGGTGCTTTCTTTCTTTTTAAGGATGTTCCAAACAGTTGATGTGGCAACACCTAATGTTTTTGCTATCTCTCTGATGGGTTTGTTTTGTTTTTTCAGCCTAATGATGGTTTGCTTAACTGATAGTGACAGCTCTTTGGATCTCATATTGAGAGTTGACAGCAACAGATCCCAAATGCAAATAGCACACTTAAAATGAACTCTGGACCTTTAATCTGCTCCTTGTAAATGGGATAATGAGAGAATAACACACAGAATGTTAATTTGTAGTCCTGTGAGCCTCCAGGTAATTGACCAAATCTGGTCTCCAAAATAGTGTATCTTTGCAAATGATCAGCTGCTAACTTTACGCATGTCTCATAACCATGCAAAATAGTTAAACCAAATAGTACACATGCTGCGCTTATCAAAATAAAATGTAAGAAATTTCTACTGAAATATTAATAAAGTGATATTGTGCTAAACATACAAAATATACAAAATCTATTAATACTATACATTAATGTGCAATAAACTTCAATGAATGAATAAATAGGTAAAAGTGCTCCAATCAGCCTGTGTATTGCAAATATTCCACAAAGCTTGAGCAATTTTCAAACATTAATAAATAATTCAAAACAAATATCCGTGCGATTTAGTGTTGCAGCCATGCATTTCAGTGCTGCATCTATGCAATATGGTGTTAGTGCAATGTTCAAACAATAAAAAGTAAAAAAATACAAAAAAATGCATCCATGCGATTTGGTGCTACATCCATGTGATTCTATGCAATTCAGTGCTGTGTTGCTGTGCAATGATCAAATTAACAGTCCACAGATCTTCCACAATCCATTCATGTGTTATGGTGAACACAAACTAAAGTGCTGTGTGCTCATACAAGTGCTCCCCCCAGGTAATAGCTCCCCCCAGAATGCGCCTTAGAACCTCTACAGGTTCGATGTTATATGCAGGGACCTGGATTGATTTGCACTGGTGCCTCTGTTCCTCACAGCAGTCCCGTTTGCACCTCAATATATCAGCACAAAAAGGACTTCATAGTGCAGTATGTACTAAATTTATTAAAATCATAAACAAATCCCGCAATGGGTACTCACAGTAACAAGGCGCTTAAGGGCGCCACACTAAAACAGCATAAACGAATGGGCAACAGTGGCCAGTATGGGGTGGCATGCTAATCTTTCCCAACAGGTTGTATGTTTAACGTTGCGTCCTGTCCCCTTCCCCTATGCGTGTTCGATACAAGGGGTATTTTGTATCTTCATCAGGGGGTGATTTGATTGGACGGTGAACATGTCAATTAATATATCCTCTCCGCGGCCATTTTGTTGTGGCCTGCTGACACTCTAGTGATCAATGTGATTCTATGGGAGAAACATCTATATGCAAAAATAGATGGATACAAATGGCAAAAGATAATAGCCATGGATTCCCCATTTTGTCTGATATATATAGTATAAACATTCAACGATGATATCACTACGTTAAACTACTCAGGACGGACGTGGGACGATTAGATCGACACCCCCTATGTAAACCAGTTGCTGTGAGAGATATAACCTAGTATATCTACAAAACAACAATATAATATAGGATTGCATGTAAAAAGTTAAAAATTAAAAATAAAAAGCCAAAGCTCATACGAATAATAACTTGTCTATATGAGCATACATAATCAAAATTTAATACATGTACTTAAAACCACAATAGAAAAATAAAATATAAAAGCAGTATATTGCTAGAAAACACAGGTTAAATATTATATAGTACAAAAAGGTATACCTAACCTATAAGATAGTGTTATCAATATGGATATTAACAGGACATGCTCATAAGCAGTTGTATATAGCCAATAAGGGGCAGTATATACTCCTTGGCTCCACCATTCCTATGTGTGTAGTCATACTGGTGTGACATGATGTTGGGATATATAAAAAATTATTATATATGTGCTCAATGGTTACTTAAAAAACATCTAAGATCAAAATCTTTATTTAACCCTCCAGGGGCCAGAGTGCCCAACTGGTGTATCCACCATGATTCTCTTCTGCTGATTTCCCTAACATAATTGGACCCCCTCCAGTGACGTTTGGGTGCCTCAATGCCCCAAAATTGCATCCCTACTGTACTCTTGTTGTGTACATCTCTAAAATGTACAGATAAAAAATGCTTATCAAACCCCTTTTTTATATTCCTCACATGTTCTTCAATACGCTCCTTTAATGCCTTGACCGTTCTACCAACATAAATTAAATTACATGGGCATTTAACCGCGTAAACTACACCAACTGTATCACAAGGGATGAAGTCCCTGATGGTATATGTGTGGTTGTTGAGTGGATTGACAAAATCTTTTACTTTCCTATCATTAGTAGGAACTCTGGTGCAACTGTAGCAGCGACCACAACTGTGGAAACCTATCATATCCCAAAACAACTTGGGTTTAGGAGGGGGAGGCTCTACTACATTGTGCACCAGTAGGTCACGTAAATTAGGTGCTCTCTTGTATACTATCCTAGGTTTTTCTGAGAGACTCCCTTTTAAATGGACGTCTTGTTTTAAGACATTCCAATATTTATGGATAATTCGCTCAACGTCTTTATTCTGTAGATTGTAGTCCAGAACAATACAAGTGCCCATATCATTGCTGGTGCTGGTTTGTCTGACGCTATCCTTGAGTAAATCCTCCCTATTGAGATTCTAAATTTTATTTTTCTCCTTTTCCAGGAAATTCTCACCCTATCCTTTCTGTTTGAACATAGTGGTAACATATTAGATTGTGTTTCAAAATCTTCTACTTGTGTGCAATTCTTCTTAATTCTCATGTATTGGCCTCGAGGAATGTTATCTAGCCAAAGTCTGAAATGACAACTCATAACAGGGATATATGAATTGCGATCTGTCGCTTTAAAGTATGTTTTTGTTTCAATACCTTGAGATGTATTGCTAATTTCCAGATCCAGGAAGTGTACTACACTTTTACTAATGTTCCATGTCAGATTAATATTCTGATCATTGTTGTTCATTATTTCAAGCTTTTCTGCCAGGTGATCCTCATTTCCCTTCCATATGATCGTCTATGAAACGTCTATAGAGCAAAATATTACGATCTCTATTGTACAAAATACCTTCAGACTCCCATCTGGCCATATATAAATTGGCGATGCTTGGGGCGAATTTGGCGCCCATCGCAACGCCTTTAATTTGTAAATAAAAAGTATTATGGCACCAGAAAATGTTCCAAACAGAAACTTAAACATCTCAATATGAATTTCCGTAGCTTCTTTTCCATCCCGTTATTATTTTTTAGGGCCCATTTCACTGCTCTCATGGCTCCTTGGTGGTCGATACTGGTATAGAGAGATGCCACATCACCAGTTGCCATCACCAAATTTTCATTAGAGGTACATTTATTCAATAACTGTAATGTGTGTTTGGTGTCCTTAAGATACGCGTGAGTTTCCTTAACAAGAGGTTGGAGATGTATGTATATATATTCTCCTAATCGGGAGGTTAGGGAATCAATCCCGCTTACAATAGGTCTACCCGGGGGTTATGTCTATCCTTATGAATTTTGGGGATATA
The DNA here is from genome assembly GCF_042186555.1 of Aquarana catesbeiana. Classification (NCBI taxonomy): domain Eukaryota; kingdom Metazoa; phylum Chordata; class Amphibia; order Anura; family Ranidae; genus Aquarana; species Aquarana catesbeiana. The sequence continues at coordinate 133,841,857 of NC_133332.1, read as the reverse complement.
ATATATAACGGGAATCCTATTAGCTGTAGGGACCAAATATTTTTCCTCATGCTTATTAAGAAGACCTTTGTCCACCCCATAGAGTATAACCAATTTCAATTCCTGTTTATAAACTTTCGAAGGATCTGATTTCAATATTTGGTAGGTACTCCTGTCTTCTAGAATCCTTTCCATCTCCTTCTTATATTGTTTCAGGGATAATACCACTATACCACCTCCCTTATCCGCTGGGCGGATGACGATATCTTCTCTTTTTTCTAAGCTTCTAAGGCCTTTCTTTATATCCTTCTGTTCGTGAATTTTCTTAACCGAGAGTTGTTCCAAGTCGGTAGTGACCAATTTCTTTAAAAGATCAATGTATTTATTGTTTGCTATATGTGGGTTAAAAACAGAATTGTTCCTTAATGGTGTGAAGCGATTATTCATTACCATTTTCTCCACCGGATTTTGGGCATAGTACTTCTTTATATTTAACTTTCAGACAAACTTTTGGATACTAATGTAAGTTTCAAATTTATTCAAACCTTTTTTTAGGGCAAATTTAATGCCCTGATCCAGGGTTAATGTTTCTTCTCTGGTGAGACTTGTGCCTCTTAAATTATAGATACCCTCCCCTATTCTTGATCTTCGCTCCTTCTTTTCTTGCTTCCTTCGTCCAGCTCGTCCTCCCCTTTTCCTATATTTCTTCCATCTTTGGGGGGGATGGTGATCTGTCCAGCCCTTCTCTAAAAAAGAAGAGTCAACTGGTGTTGCATTTGCATCTTCATAAAGGGGTTGATAGCTGTTATGAACTGGTATTTGATATTGATCCACGGTGGTTCTGTCATACCTCACTCTCTGGGGTTTAGGTGAATGATACTGTCCCTCATCATAGTTGGGACCTCTATAAGCTTGAGAATGTCCTTGGGAATAAAAATCCCCTTGTGGTGGGTCCCTATGGTATATTGGGCCCCTATATTGTGAGCCCCCTCTCTGAGGTGTTCTAGGTTGATAATTTGATTGTTGTGGTGGACCGCTATTGGGTGGGCCCCCCTTTGAGGTGTTCTATACTGTTGATTGGATTGTTGGTGCTGGTATTGGGGATAATGATAATTGTGTGGGTTCTGACCATAATGTTGTGGTCCCCTAAAATAAGGGTCATTACCTGGTTGATTATATCTCCAATTGGGATCATACCCCTGCTGTACCCTATTCCAATTACCTTGATTGGGTGGATATCCATATTGCGTGGTTTTTCACCCCCTGTGGGTTGCGTCCCCTATTGGTATATTGAGCATACCGCCTATTGTCACCATGATCCTAAAACGGTGTCTTTCTGTAGTAAGGTTGTTTGGGTGGGTCCAACTGTTCCCTATCAATAGGGTAATTCCTGGGGTGTTCTTTATTCTGATATACACTTTGTGGTGGTGGTAAGTCTTGTATTCTATGGGTTTGAGGTGTCTTGGGTCTCCCTGCCCCCTCATTGGTATTTGTACCATTGGTAGTCACAGACCCCTGGGTGCCACCATTGTTCATAGCCTCTATTGTGGTCTGCCATCTAAAAACTTGTTTTTTCTGATAATCTTCAAGGTCGCGTAAATATTTCGTCTTTTTGTTTTTTTTTATTTTCTATGTCCTTTCTCTGCATGCATTTCTGTAATTCCTCCATGTGTTTATTATAATCATTACTATCCTTAAAAGGAGCAGTCTTCTCCCGAATCTCCTCTATTTGCTCTTCTATTATTCTCTTTTTACGTTGCTTCCTTGTGATTAAAAATTCAATGACTTCCCTGCCTTTATCATTAAAAAAGGTGTACCACTCCTCAATATTGTCTGTGCTTAATAGACCGTCATTTATGGGAACATCCCATCTCAATTTCCTAGGCACCATGTTGACTTTAAGATACTGTTCCATAGTGGACAAGTCCCACAATATATTGCTCTTTTTATCCATATAGTGCCCCAATCTCCTAAATAAATGCAGAATATCAGTATCCTTAGTGGTTGTAGCTGAGAATATATCTTCCAATTCCAGCTCCCTGTTTTCGAAAAATGCAAAAGGCTCCATAGGTCTACTAACAGGTTAATGGGAAAAATTACTCAGAATGCTAATTTGTAGTCCTGTGAGCCTCCAGGTAATTGACCAAATCTGGTCTCCAAAATAGTGTATCTTTGCAAATGATCAGCTGCTAATGTTATGCATGTCTCATAACCATGCAAAATAGTTAAACCAAATAGTACACACGCTGCGCTTATCAAAATAAAATGTAAGAAATTTCTACTGAAATATTAATAAAGTTATATTGTGGTAAACATACAAAATATACAAAATCTATTAATACTATACATTAATGTGCAATAAACTTCAATGAATGAACAAATAGGTAAAAGTGCTCCAATCAGCCTGTGTATTGCAAATATTCCACAAAGCTTGAGCAATTTTCAAACATTAATAAATAATTCAAAACAAATATCCATGCGATTTAGTGTTGCATCCATGCATTTCAGTGCTGCATCTATGCAATATGGTGTTAGTGCAATGTTCAAACAATAAAAAGTAAAAGAAATAAAAAAAAAACGCATCCATGCGATTTGGTGCTACATCCATGTGGTTCTATGCAATTCAGTGCTGTGTTGCTGTGCAATAATCAAATTAGCAGTCCGGTTTAGTGCTGCATCTATGCAATATGGTGTTAGTGCAATGTTCAAACAATAAAAAGTTAAAAAATACAAAAAAATGCATCCATGCGATTTGGTGCTGCATCCATGTGATTCTATGCAATTCGGTGCTGTGTTGCTGTGCAATGATCAAATTAACAGTCCACAGATCTTCCACAATCCATTCATGTGTTATGGTGAACACAAACTAAAGTGCTGTGTGCTCATACAAGTGCTCCCCCCCAGGTGATAGCCCCTTACCTTAGAGCGTGTGACCTTGCAATCAAGCTTGGTCAGAATGCGCCTTAGAACCTCTATGGGTTCTATGTTATATGCAGGGTCCTGGATCGATTTGCACTGGTGCCTCTGTTCCTCACAGCAGTCCCGTTTGCACCTCAATATATCAACACAAAAAGGACTTCATGGTGTAGTATGTACTAAATTTATTAAAATCATAAACAAATCCCGCAATGGGTACTCACAGTAACAAGGCACTTAAGGGTGCCACACTAAAACAGCATAAACAAATGGGCAACAGCGGCCGGTATGGGGTGGCATGCTAATCTTTCCCAAAAGGTTGTAGGTATAATGTTCCGTCCTGTCCCCTTCCCCTACGCGTGTTCGGTACAAGGGGTATTTCGTATCTTCTTTAGGGGGTGATTTGTTTGGACGGTGAACATGTCAATTATTATATCCTCTCCGCGGCCATTTTGTTGTGGCCTGCTGACACTCTAGTGAGCAATCAATGTGATTCTATGGAAGAAACATCCCATAGAATCATGTATGCTCATATAGACGAGTTATTATTCGTATGAGCTTTGGATTTTTATTTTTAATTCTTTACTTTTTACATGTAATCCTATATTATATTGTTGTTTTGTAGATATACTAGGTTATATCTCTCACAGCAACTGGTTTACATAGGGGGTGCCGATCTAATCATCCCACGTCCATCCTGAGTAGTTTAACGTAGTGATATCATCGTTAAATGTTTTTACTATATATATCAGGCAAAATGGGGAATCCATGGCTATTATCTTTTGCCATTTGTATCCATCCCATAGAATCACATTGATTGCTCACTAGAGTGTCAGCAGGCCACAACAAAATGGCCGCGGAGAGGATATATTAATTGACATGTTCACCATCCAATCAAATCACCCCCTAAAGAAGATACGAAATACCCCTTGTATCGAACACGCGTAGGGGAAGGGGACGTGGACGGGGACAAGACGGAACGTTATACATACAACCTGTTGGGAAAGATTAGCATGCCACCCCATACCGGCCGCTGTTGCCCGTTCGTTTATGCTGTTTTAGTGTGGCACCCTTAAGTGCCTTGTTACAGTGAGTACCCATTGCGGGATTTGTTTATGATTTGAATAAATTTAGTACATACTGCACCATGAAGTCCTTTTTGTGTTGATATATTGAGGTGCAAATGGGACTGCTGTGAGGAACAGAGGCACCAGTGCAAATCGATCCAGGACCCTGCATATAACATCGAACCCATAGAGGTTCTAAGGTGCATTCTGACCAAGCTTGATTGCAAGGTCACAATTTGATCACTGCACAGCAAAACAGCACTGAATTGCATAGAATCACATGGATGCAGCACCAAATCGCATGGATGCGTTTTTTTGTATTTTTTAACTTTTTATTGTTTGAACATTGCACTAACACCATATTGCATAGATGCAGCACTAAACCGGACTGTTAATTTGATTATTGCACAGCAACACAGTACTGAATTGCATAGAATCACATGGATGTAGCACCAAATCGCATGGATGTGTTTTTTGTATTTTTAACTTTTTATGCATCATATTGCATAGATGCAGCTATGAAATGCATGGATGCAACACTAAATCGCATGGATATTTGTTTTGAATTATTTATTCATGTTTGAAATTGCTCATGTTTTGTGGAATATTTGCAATACACAGGCTGATTGGAGCACTTTTACCTATTTATTCATTCATTGAAGTTTATTGCACATTAATGTATAGTATTAATAGATTTTGTATATTTTGTATGTTTAGCACAATATCACTTTATTAATATTTCAGTAGAAATTTCTTACATTTTATTTTGATAAGCGCAGCATGTGTACTATTTGGTTTAACTATTTTGCATGGTTATGAGACATGCGTAAAGTTAGAAGCTGATCATTTGCAAAGATACACTATTTTGGAGACCAGATTTGGTCAATTACCTGGAGGCTCACAGGACTACAAATTAACATTCTGTGTGTTATTCTCTCATTATCCCATTTACAAGGAGCAGATTAAAGGTCCAGAGTTCATTTTAAGTGTGCTATTTGCATTTGGGATCTGTTGCTGTCAACTCTCAATATGAGATCCAAAGAGCTGTCACTATCAGTGAAGCAAACCATCATTAGGCTGAAAAAACAAAACAAACCCATCAGAGAGATAGCAAAAACATTAGGTGTTGCCACATCAACTGTTTGGAACATCCTTAAAAAGAAAGAAAGCACCGGTGAGCTCAGCAACACCAAAAGACGCGGAAGACCATGAAAAGCAACTGTGGTGGATGACCGAAGAATTCTTTCCCTGGTGAAGAAAACACCCTTCACAACAGTTGGCCAGATCAAGAACACTTTTCAGGAGGTAGGTGTATGAATCTCAAAGTCAACAATCAAGAGAAGACTTCACCAGAGTGAATACAGAGGGTTCACCACAAGATCTAAACCATTGGTGAGCCTCAAAAACAGGAATGCCAGATTGGAGTTTGCCAAACAACATCTAAAAAAGCCTTCACAGTTCTGGAACAACATCCTATGGACAGATGAGACCAAGATCAACTTGTACCAGAGTGATGGTAGAGAGTATGGAGAAGGAAAGGGACTACTCATGATCCAAAGCATACCACCTTATCAGTGAAGCATGGTGGTGGTAGTGTCATGGTGTGGGCATGTATGGCTGCCAATGGAACTGGTTCTCTTCTATTTATTGATGATGTGACTGCTGACAAAAGCAGCAGGATGAATTCTGAAGTGATCGAGCAATATTATCTGCTCATATTCAGCAAAATGCTTCAGAACTCATTGGACAGCGCTTCACAGTTCAGCTGGACAATGACCTGAAGCATACTGCGAAAGCAACCAAAGAGTTTTTTAAGGGAAAGAAATGGAATGTTATGCAATGGCCAAGTCAATCACCTGACCTGAATCTGATTGAGCATGCCTTTCACTTGCTGAAGACAAAACTGAAAGGAAAATGCCCCAAGAATAAGCAGGAACTGAAGACATTTGCAGTAGAGGCCTGGCAGAGCATCACCAGGGATGAAACCCAGCATCTGGTGATGTCTATGCGTTCCAGACTTCAGGCTGTAATTGACTGCAAAGGATTTGCAACCAACTATTAAAACGTTAAAGTTTGATGGATGATTGTTACTCTGTCCCATTACTTTTGGTCCCTTAAAAAGTGGGAGGCACATATACAAACTGTTGTAATTCCTACACCGTTCACCTGTAAATACCCTCAAATTAAAGCTGAACATCTGCAGTTAAAGCACATCTTGTTTGTTTCATTTCAAATCCATTGTGGTGGTATATAGCCAAAAAGATTAGAATTGTGTTGATGTCCCAATATTTATGGACCTGACTGTATATATACATTACTACTGTGCCATTAGTTTATACGGCGTGAGCGGTGGGTTTACATCCACTTTAAATTGATAGGAACTCATTCAATTAAACCAATGACCACATTTCCAGTTTTTTCTTATACTGTTATGCCCTGTACACACGGTCGGACTTTCCGACGGAATATGTGCGATCGGAGCTTGTTGTCGGAAATTCTGACCGTGTGTGGGCTCCATCAGACTTTTTCCATCGGAATTTCCGACACACAAAGTTTGAGAGCATGCTATCAAATTTTCCGACAACAAAATCCGATCCTTTAGATTCCGATCGTGTGTAGACAAATTCGACGGACAAAGTGCCACGCATGCTCAGAATAAATTAAGAGACAAAAGCTATTGGCTATTGCCCCGTTTATAGTCCCGACGTTTGTGTTTTACGTCACCGCGTTCAGAACGATCGGATTTTCCAACAACTTTGTGTGACCATGTGTATGCAAGACAAGTTTGAGCCAACATCCGTCAGAAAAAATCCATGGATTTTGTTGTCGGAATGTCCGATCAATGTCCGATCGTGTGTACAGGGCATTAGACAGCTCTTTAGAAGCTGAAATACTCACATACTAAAGCCCTCACCCATACATGTATCTTGTGAACTGGGCATTAAATCAAATGTAACAAAAAGGTTCAGTACACTAATCAAAGTAACATGTTTCTGAAAAACAATGAATGTTCAGAGATATATTTTATAATGTATACAAATATTGTGGGATGGGATGTGTCCTACCGGTGTCAGGGACAGCTGCTTGCTGATTTCACAGCTTTTGGAGAGGTGTCTTATTATAAGGTCAGTGTTTCCAAATGTTGCGCTCTCACATCAACTTAGTACAACTTGGCATGCCAAACTTAAAGGGCTTGTAAAGGTAAAAATTTTTTCACCTTAATGCATTCTATGCATTAAGGTGAAAAAACTTTTGACAGTACCGCCGCCCCCAGCCCCCCCGTTTTACTTACCTGACGCCTCGAATCTTCGCTGCACGTTCTTGTCATCTTCGCTGCAGCTCAGCCTGGTCGCTGATTGGCTGCAGTGGATGGATTGAAAGCAGCGCAGCCATTGGCTCGCGCTGCTGTCAATCACATCTGATGACGCGGCGCGCCGGGGGGCGGGGCCGAGTGATACAGCGAGCGGCTATAGCCGCCGGCTGTATCACGGGAGCGCGCCCGCAAGCACTCACCACCATGCGAGGGAGCTCGCATTAAGGTGGTGAATGCTTGCGGGGAGGAGCTGAAACAGCCGCCGAGGGACCCCAGAAGACTAGGTTCGGGGCCACTCTGTGCAGAACGAGCTGCACAGTGAAGGTAAGTATGATATGTTTGTTATTTTTTAAAAAAAAAAAAATTACCTTTACAACCGCTTTAAAGCTTTATTTGCAGGTACTGTCCAGTTGACAGTACGTATGGATCACTTGTTTGAAGTTAATTATTCTCGTTTAGTGCAATCTGTCCAGGCTGAGCTCTCACATTCACCGAAAAAGTGTCAAAAAGTAAAAACAACAATAGACAGTTTTTGACAAGTCCTTTATTTTTAAAAAAAAGGTGTCCCGCAATGTAAATCCACCATCAATCATGCCGCCCGATGACCTTGAAAAATAGCAAAAATGCAAAACTCTCACAGCTGTCTAAGTCTGAGAGCTAATGGTTTGGGGTGAATAGTGACCTTTAAAATGGTTATTGTGCCTAAAATTCCTTATTTGTTTATAACAGTACCGATTCCTCTACCAGATCAATAAATAAAAAAAGAACTCTGCCCTTAGATTTTACATTTGGCACACTAAACACAAAGGGGGAATGGGACTCCTGTGCTACAGGATTAGGGATGGGCCGAACACCCCCTGGTTAGGTTTGCACCAGAACACCTCGAATAAGCAAAAAGTTCTAGCAAACATGCAAACCCTATTAAAGTCTATGGGACACGAACATGAAAAATCAAAAGGCCTCATTTTAAAGGCTTATATGAAAGTTATTGCCATAAAAAGTGTATGGGGACCCGGATACTGCCCTGGGGGACATGTATCAATGCAACAAAAAAAAAAATTTAAAACAATTGTTTTTAAAGGAGCAGTGATTTTAATGATGCTTAAAGTGAAACAATAAAAATGAAATATTGCTTAAAATATCGTGCCTGGGGGTCCCCTTAGTCTGCCTGTAAAGTAGCGCATCTGTGCGATGTGTAAAACATGCCGAAGCAATAATGACATTTCTAAAGGAAAAAATGTATTGCAGGCTCCCGACAGTATAGATGGAAAAAAATCCTTCAGGTGTGGTATGGATTTTAAGGGGAGCTCCATGCCAAAATTTAAAAAGAAATAGCGTGGGGCTCCCCCAAAATCCATACCAGGCCGTTATCTGAGCATGCAGCCTGGCAGATGAGGAAAAGGGGGAGGGACAAGTGAGCGCCCCCCTCCTGAACTGTACTAGGCCACATGCCATAAAAAAAAGGCCACTCCAAAGCATCTTGTCCCCATGTTGATAGGAACAAGGGCCTCTTCCTGACAACCCTGGCTGGTGGTTCTCACGGTTTGCGGGTAGGGGGCTTTTTGGAATCTGGAAGCCCCCTTTAACAAGAGGGCCCCAGATCCCGCCCCCCTATGTGAATGGGTAGGGGTACATTGTACCCCTACCCATTCACCGAAAAAGTGTCAAAAAGTAAAAACAACAATAGACAGTTTTTGACAAGTCCTTTATTTTTAAAAAAAAGGTGTCCCGCAATGTAAGTCCACCATCAATCATGCCGCCCGATGACCTTGAAAAATAGCAAAAATGCAAAACGCTCCGCCTCCATGGGAGGCCCCCCGCCGACTGCTGTCTCTCCGCTTTTACTTTGATGTAACCAGGTGATCCCGTCCCCTCTGACGTCATGTGATCCTGCCTTTGGCCATCATGGCTCTCACAGCACATCACACTGTGATTGGCCAAAGCATACAGGTCAGGTGCATGCTTTGGCCAATCAGCAGCCTTCATAGCACTTCGATCTTGCAGTGCATTATGGGGAGAATGTCCCGCAAGCGCCCCGTATGTTTGTTTGTTCTTCTTACATTCGACTCAAACATCAAGCCCAGCACTATACAGGATTAACACAGAGCAGTCTTATAAGATCAGTTAAAAGCATGGTTTAATCAGGTCTCCCCAAAACCATGGGTAGCTCTAAACAATCCATTACAACTACAGGAACATCCATCTATCTCAGCCTCCTTAGCTGCTTGGTTGTATCTATTAAAGGATGGAGATCAGTCCCTTTCAATTTCAGTAACTTACATGCCCTTGCAGGTTTATGAGTTTAATGGGATAAGGGGTATTCTTCTTTAGCAGAGATTCTGGTTGACTGACAAAGCAAAGATGCTTATAAATTAATTCAAATTAAACACCAAATTAGGACTCTGGGAACTGACTCAATTTTACTACATAAACAGATATAGAAATACTATCATAATGAACAGATAAATAAAGGTGGGATATCTTGGTTTTATGCACAATTTAGACTTAAAGTGATTGTAAAATAACAAACATGTCACACTTAGCTCCACTGTGCAGCTCGTTTTGCACAGAGTGGCCCCGATCGTCCTCTTCTGGGGTCCCTCGGTGGCTCTCGTGGCTTCTCCCCACATCAGATAACCCCCTTGGAGGAGTGCTCTCCCGGGGGGTTACCTTGCGGGCGCGCTCACGAGTCCAGCATTCGGCATCCATTGACACAAATGCCGGACTCGGCCCCAGCGCCTGCATCATTGGATTTGATTGACAGCAGCGGGAGCCAATGGCTGCACTGCTATCAATCTATCCAATCAAGAGCCGGGACCCCGTGCAGAGAGGGACAGCGCATCTCAGCCAAGGGAAATACAAGGCTCAGGTAAGTAAAATGGGGCAGAAAACAAATACTCCTGCACACAAGTGAGCCAACCAGGTGGACTAGAGTTTGTAGTGGACAATGCCTCAGGCCTTGCTGCCCTCAAGGATAGGGGTATCCTAGCAGTCAAAAGAGAAATGGAAAAAAGAGGGCGCACCAACCTTGTGCATTATCCTTGGATATATTTTATTAAAAGAGTAAATGAAAAACTACTCACAAATATGTGAAAGAAAACCGCAATATGAATAGCCTACAGACAATCGGTCTCACAATAACAGATTCCAGATGGTAATGGAGAAGATTTTAAGAGCCAATGCAGGCTGACACATTTCGAAGGGATACCTTCTTTCTCATAGCCCAGCAGTGTTGCCTCCTTCAGCTTCTTATATATATATATATATATATATACAAGTGTGTATTCATAGGTGTCATGAGAGGGTTTACCCATTGGTGGCGCATCGGTCTCTTGGATCGCAGTACCAGTGTCCACCAGCGGGTGTCTTCCAACACCTGGGACCTGCAGTAAGAGGTCTCTCCTGCTGGTGGCACTGTTGCATCCTTGGGCCGTAGTACCGGTGTCCACCAGCGGGTGCACTCCAGCAGTGTGGAGCAAACAGCACCCTCTGCGCTCAGGTGTGACTTGAAGTCACTTATAGTCCTATAAATACCCAGCAAGCCCTCATATGCTGGCCTTGGTATCTTTTTCCCTGCACCCTGACCTTGCTGCCTGTATCCTGATTGTGTATCTGTTTCTGTCCTGCTCTGCTCTGATCCGATCCGATCCCTATCCCAAGCCCATCCTGTTCTTGTCCCTCCTGATTCCCTTGGATCCCTGCCCTGCAGCTTTACCATCCATCCTCTCCCTGTCCTGCTGGTTTCCCGTCCTTGCCCCATCTGCTGACCTCCCTGTGTATGACCTAGGCCTGGCTTGTTTACGATTCCGGTATCTCCATTTACTTGTATATATTGTTGTTTGTAGTGGGTTTGTTGTGTTGGTTTTGCACTGTTTATATTTCTTTTACTTATCACTTGTTTAATAAACACCATTATTTCACTTACTTGTGTTTCTGGTCTCCTCTGTGCAGTCCACAGGGTCTGGTCAATTAGATCCCCTGACAGTATACCAAGGCCATCCCTGACCAGACGTGGCTGCATTGAGGAAACCATCCTGGTTTGTCGGGTCTGCTAATATGGATTTCGATGAAATCATTTATTATTCTCTGCTAGCAGAAGAGGATGGTGAATATTGTCGCCAGATTTTAAAAGGGTGGACTAGTGACCAGCTGATGGAAACTATCCGATCAGCTCATTCCCTAGTGGATCAGGGGTATATGTCTTTTGAAGATGTTCAGCCCCTGATCCAGTTATGTGCAAAACCAACTCTGTCATGCATTCCCGAGGGAAGTGATGATTTTTCGCCCCCCTTCAATTGTGACCAAGTTGAATCCCTGGTTTGGTTGTTGGAGGATGATCCGGCCTATTTTATGGAGCATTATTCCTCCTGTTCACAGCAGGTGTTGTCTAATTGCATCCAGTCGGTGCAATCCTTGATTAGTCAGGCTGTGTGTGAATCAGCGTTTGTTCAACCTGTGCTGCAGGCATGGTCAGATCTCCTGTCTTTAGCTAAGCCACAATATTCCAGCCCTGCCATTAATCATCTGCCTTCCCAAAAATCTATCTCCCTGTCGCCTATGGCAACCTCAGCTACAGCCCAGTTTAATCAGCCCTCTACCAAATACTACCACCCAGTCTCCAAGTGTCGCACCTATCCTGCCTTCAATCCACCTGTCTCTTCTCCTCCACTTGTAACAGTCCCACAAAACCCTTCTCTAGCTACAGTTCCTTGGTCTTCCTTCAATCCAGCTACTTTCTTTTCTTTCAGCCCTGCACCTACATACAAAACTGCACGGCTAAACCAAAAAAGAAACAAAAATTCTTCCCGACCCACACCATCTTGCCAGTAACCCAACCTGCTCCTGCTACCCAGTCTGATGTCCCGATGCCTGCCTTCCAGCCGGATGTCTCGATGCCTGCCTTCCAGCCGGATGTCCCGATGCCTGCCTTCCAGCCGGATGTCCCGATGCCTGCCTCCCAGCCGGATGTCTCGATGCCTGCCTTCCAGCCGGATGTCTCGATGCCTGCCTTCCAGCCGGATGTCTCGATGCCTGCCTTCCAGCCGGATGTCTCGATGCCTGCCTTCCAGCCGGATGTCTCGATGCCTGCCTTCCAGCCGGATGTCTCGATGCCTGCCTTCCAGCCGGATGTCTCGATGCCTGCCTTCCAGCCGGATGTCTCGATGCCTGCCTTCCAGCCGGATGTCTCGATGCCTGCCTTCCAGCCAGATGTCTCGATGCCTGCGTTCCAGCCGGGCGTCTCGATGCCTGCCTTCCAGCCGGGCGTCTCGATGCCTGCCTTCCAGCCGGGCGTCTCGATGCCTGCCTTCCAGCCGGGCGTCTCGATGCCTGCCTTCCAGCCGGACGTCTCGATGCCTGCCTTCCAGCCGGACGTCTCGATGCCTGCCTTCCAGCCGGACGTCTCGATGCCTGCCTTCCAGCCGGACGTTCCAGTGCCTGTCACCCAGCCTGACGTTCCAGTGCCTGCCACCCAGCCTGACGTTCCAGTGCCTGCCACCCAGCCTGACGTTCCAGTGCCTGCCACCCAGCCTGACGATCCAGTGCCTGCCACCCAGCCTGACGATCCAGTGCCTGTCACTCAGCCTGACGATCCAGTGCCTGTCACTCAGCCTGACGATCCAGTGCCTGTCACTCAGCCTGACGATCCAGTGCCTGTCACTCAGCCTGACGATCCAGTGCCTGTCACTCAGCCTGACGATCCAGTGCCTGTCACTCAGCCTGACGATCCAGTGCCTGTCACTCAGCCTGACGATCCAGTGCCTGCCACTCAGCCTGACGATCCAGTGCCTGCCACTCAGCCTGACGATCCAGTGCCTGCCACTCAGTCTGACGATCCAGTGCCTGCCACTCAGTCTGACGATCCAGTGCCTGCCACACAGTCTGACGATCCAGTGCCTGCCACCCAGCCTGACGATCCAGTGCCTGCCACCCAGCCTGACGTTCCAGTGCCTGCCACCCAGCCTGACGTTCCAGTGCCTGCCACCCAGCCTGACGATCCAGTGCCTGCCACCCAGCCTGACGATCCAGTGCCTGCCACCCAGCCTGACGATCCAGTGCCTGCCACTCAGCCTGACGATCCAGTGCCTGCCACTCAGCCTGACGATCCAGTGCCTGCCACTCAGCCTGACGATCCAGTGCCTGCCACTCAGCCTGACGATCCAGTGCCTGCCACTCAGCCTGATGATCCAGTGCCTGCCACTCAGCCTGACGATCCAGTGCCTGCCACTCAGCCTGACGATCCAGTGCCTGCCACTCAGCCTGACGATCCAGTGCCTGCCACTCAGCCTGACGATCCAGTGCCTGCCACTCAGTCTGACGATCCAGTGCCTGCCACTCAGTCTGACGATCCAGTGCCTGCTACCCCGTCTGACGCTTCAGTGACTACTGTCCAGTCCGATGTACCTATTGTCCAGCCTGGTATGCCAGCACCTGCTGTTCTGCCCGATGTGCCAGCGCCTGTGTCTGCTGCCCAGTCTAAAGTTCCAGTAGCCGCTGCCTGGTCTGATGTCTCGGTGTCGGCTTTCCAGTCCGCTTCCCAGCCTGATGTGCCAGTGTCTGCTACTCAGCCAGTTGTGCCAATGCCTGTGCCCGCTGCCCAGATTGAGGTCCCAATGCCTGCTGGTCAGCCTGAAATCCCAGTGTCCATGTTCCAGTCTGACGCTCCAGTGACCACTGACCAGTCCGATGCACCTGTTGTTCAGCCTGTTGTGCCAGTACCTGCTGTTCTGTCTGATGTGCCAGCACCTGTCTTTGCTGTCCAGCCTGAAGTTCCAGCACCTGCTGCCCGGTCTGATGTTTCGGTACCCACTTTCCGATCTGATGTGCCCATCCTCCAACTTGATATTCTGGTACCTGTCTCCCAGCCTGATGTCGTGATGTTGGTATCTCAGCCTGAGATTTCGGTGCCCGTGTCTCAGCCTGAAGTTTCGGTGCCCGTGTTTCAGCCTGGAGTTTCGGTGCCCGTGTTTCAGCCTGCTGAATCAGTGCCCGTTACCCAGTCTGTTGATCCAGTGCCCGTTACCCGGTCTGCTGATCCGGTGCCCGTTACCCAGTCTGCTAAACCGAAGTCTGTCACTTTGCCTGCCAAGCCAGTACCCGTTATCCGGTTTGCCGAACCAGTGCCCGGTGTCCAGCTCACTGAGTCGGGGCCCATTACCCAGCCCACTGGGCCGGGGTCCGTTACCCAGCTTGCTGAGCCGGTGCCTGTAATCCAGCCTGCCCTTACGGTACTTGCTGTTCGGCCTAATGCTCCAGAGACTGCTGCCCAGTTCGATGACCCGGAGCCTGCTTCCCAGCTCGATGACCCGGAGCCTGCTTCCCAGCTTGAAGTGCCCATGCCCGCTGCCCAGCCTGATGTGCTTGCTGCCCAGCTTGAAGTGCCCATGTCCGCTGCCCAGCCTGATGTGCTTGCTGCCCAGCTCAAAGTGCCCGCTGCCCAGCTTGGTGTATTCCTGCCCGCTGTCATCTCGGATGTGCCCGCTGTCATCTCGGATGTGCCCGCTGTCTTCTCAGACGTACCCACTGTCCAGTTTGATGTACCCGATGCCTGGCCTGATGTGCCCTCATCTGTTCGGTTGGAGGCCATGAACTTTGGACAATCGCACCTTGTTGGAGCGTCCGGAGGCCGCTCCTTTATGGGGGGTACTGTCATGAGAGGGTTTACCCGTTGGTGGCGCTATCGATCTCTTGGATCGCAGTACCAGTGTCCACCAGCGGGTGTCTTCCAACACCTGGGACCTGCAGTAAGAGGTCTCTCCTGCTGGTGGCACTGGTGCATCCTTGGGCCGTAGTACCGGTGTCCATCAGCGGGTGCACTCCAGCAGTGTGGAGCAAACAACACCCTCTGCGCTCAGGTGTGACTTGAAGTCAATTATAGTCCTATAAATACCCGGCAAGCCCTCATATGCTGGCCTTGATAGCTTTCTCCCTGCGCCCTGACCTTGCTGCCTGTATCCTGATTGTGTATCTGTTTCTGTCCTGCTCTGCTCTGATCCGATCCCTATCCCAAGCCCATCCTGTTCTTGTCCCTCCTGATTCCCTTGGATCCCTGCCCTGCAGCTTTACCATCCATCCTCTCCCTGTCCTGCTGGTTTCCCGTCCTTGCCCCATCTGCTGACCTCCCTGTGTATGACCTAGGCCTGGCTTGTTTACGATTCCAGTATCTCCATTTACTTGTATATATTATTGTTTGTAGTGGGTTTGTTGTGTTGGTTTTGCACTGTTTATATTCCTTTTACTTATCACTTGTTTAATAAACACCATTATTTCACTTACTTGTGTTTCTGGTCTCCTCTGTGCAGTCCACACGGTCTGGTCAATTAGATCCCCTGACAATAGGGCACCTCCCAGAGGGGTTCAGAGGTCCCACCCACAAATGTGTGCGGTTCTCGGCAAAAAGGTAACACCCAATTAGAAACCAACCTTTTTGCTGAGAACTACGCACATTTGTGGGTGGGACCTCTGAACTCCTCTGGGAGGTGCCCTATGAATAGCTAAAGATAGATAATAATAATAATAATAATAATAATAATAATGCATAATCAATTGATGATATTATCCCTAAACCATAAACAAATATAGCATGAACAAATACCCACAAATGGTGTATTCTCAAATTATGAAATTTAAAATTAATAAATGCAAGAAAGTGTAATAAAGTGCCCAAACATGTAATCAAACACCCGTGAAAAAAATAAATGAAAAAATGAAAAAACTGCCACATTGAAAAAAGTCCATCAGTATGAGAGACATATGAAATCTATCATGACGTGGAAAATGTTGCGTGCAGTCCACTACCAGTGATAAAATTGGCGGTTCGTATCTCCCCCGCTCATAGTGGTAAATATAGCATGAAAGATAAGAGAAGCTCCAATAGCGTAAAACCTTTGATTTATTATAGATAAAAACAAGCATGTATTGCACTCACATGTAAACAGAAAAAAAGGCGCCTATAATGTCTGCTGCTGGGACATCCACGATAATGCGAGGTGACGCAGACACGTCGCTCCGCCCCTGGATGACGTAATCTATTATGAAACGCGTAGGGAAGAGCGACGTGTCTGTGTCACCTCGCATTATCGTGGATGTTCCAGAAGGATGGGTTTGTCTGAATGAGTCTTTCATGCTTTATTTACCACTATGAGCGGGGGAGATACGATGGGATCTGAGTTTCTTTACATCCATTTGGTGTCCTTGTATGTCTTTGATCACCTATTATTCCTGTATCTGAGTCCATTTATCCAGCTCCGGAGGGCTAATTTTACACAAGCTTCCCCTGATCCTCTGTAGTGGGGGGTCATGGGGCTCTGGTAAGTGGCCAATTTTATCACTGGTGGTGGACTGCACACAACATTTTCCACATCATGACAGATTTCATATGTCTCTCATACTGATGGACTTTTTTTAATATGGCAGTTTTTTCATTTTTTCATTTATTTTTTTCACGGGTGTTTGATTACATGTTTGGGCACTTTATTACACTTTCTTGCATTTATTAATTTTAAATTTTCTATTTTTTTTCATTTGTGGGTATTTGTTCATGCTATATTTGTTTATGGTTTGGGGATAATATCATCAATTGATTATGCATTATTGAGCCAATGCTGTAGCGCGATTCTATTATTATCTATATTTTTTAGTGTTTTTGTTGTGCAGGAGAATCGCTGCTTTTTTCACATATTCGCCAATTGTTTAATTTTATTTATTTGTGTCATAACACAATATTTTGGTACACTTTAGCGCAGTTTTTCTTTTCTTTCTTCCTTTTTCCGGTGCCCTATGAATGCACACGTGTGTGTGTGTGTGTGTCTATATATATATATATATATATATATATATATATATATATATATATATATATATAAAGCTGAAGGAGGCATTAATAAAGGGCTCTGGGGAAGAAGGTATCCCTTCGAAACGCATCAGCCGGCATTGGCCCTTAAAATCTTCTCCATTACCATCTGGAGTCTGTTGTCATGAGACTTATTGCCATCACCTGAAGGCTATTCATATTGTGGTTTTCTTTCACATGTTTGTGAGTAGTTTTTAATTTACTCTTTTAATAAAATATATCCAAGGATAATAGTTAAGGTTGGTGAGCCCTCTTTTTTTCATTTTTGACTGCTAAGTAAAACGTGGGGGGGGGGGGGGGGGGGCTGGGGGACCGGTCCCTTTTCACCTTAATGCATAGGATGCACTAACGGGAAAAAACATGAGGGTTTACAACCCCATTACTGTTAAAGTGGGAAAATGGCTTAGGCCTCTTTTATTTGGAGCAAGTTTGGAGCCAGGCATTTTAATATACATATATGTTTACTCACTGTGTTACGCATTGGGAGAATGCTTTCAAGATTGCCTATAGATGGTACCCAACACCCTTCCAGTTATCGAGAATGTATCCTAACTCATCTGGGCAGATTGTTGGTGGAATCGTGGCCAATCCAGAAATCTACTTAATATCTTCTGGCATCGTAGGTCAGTTTTTGGAAGTTGGTATTTACACTGATATTATCTCTTATGAGGGTTATAACTCCTCCCTCCTCAGGATTAACAATGCTAGGAATGCTTCCCTAACCAATTTTGCATAATAGTAATGCATATACTAATTGCAGCTCGTCAAGGATAATGATCCAGTGGAAAACGGATACAGCACCCTCACTAACAGAAGTTAAAAATGGGGTACTTCTCCAGTGCTCCTAGGAAAGTTTTTTTGCTATACCACAAGATTGAGGAGATCATTTCAGGCATGTGTGGGATTCCTGGTTGAAGGTTTTTTCAATTCATAATGTACCTTATGGGTCATTTTTTGTACCTTAGAGGACAGTGGTAGACTTTTCTTTGTTAGAACACGTAAGGTTATTCAGTGGTTAGTTGTTCTGTGTGTTACTTTTCTTCTTTCTTTTTTTTTTCTTTTTCAGTGTTGGGCTGTTTGAGGGTGTAGAAAATTAAGAGTGTAACAGAAGCATTTTTACTCTGCATGAAGAGGTGTGTTTTTTTTGTTTTGAACTGCTGGGTGGGTGTCACATGACCAATGACACAGTCAGGAATTAAATCAAAGCTTGGAACATGGGAGGAAGAAGTAGTGAGGATCCCAGTGAAAAATTGTTATTGAGAAGAGATGAGGAATTTACACTGCTGGATAAGTAATATAGAAGTAATTGAAAGAAAGAGTCAAGAAGGATAGTTACTGTTTCTTTTCTAAAATCAGTTGAGACTGCGGGGAAGATGCTGCTGGGCTGCCTACATAGACACAATGCCATGTACTAGTAAGCAAAGCATGCTTGGCTTATAGAAATGGTGACTGCTATAGGTAATGTTACACTAAGCTATATTTCCTAGCCACGTGTACAGAAGCAATAATTACAGTATGTTGTTGTTGATACAATGTTGGTTGATTTTTGTGATACACAAGATACAATGTCAGGTACATTTTAAGTCCAAACATTGAAAAAGTCCCACATATGTGGTATCCCCATTCTAGGAAAGAATAGAAGAATGTGTTTTGGGGCAATACACGCGATCCGATTTTCTGATGGGAAATGTGTGATGACAGGCTGTTGGTGGAAAATCCAACCGTTTGTACGCTCCAATGGACAATTGTTTACGGATTTTCCGTGGACAAATGTTGGATGGCAAGCTTTAAAATTTTCAGACAAATGTCTGTTGTCAGATTTTCCGAGCGTGTGTACACAAGTCCATCAGACAAAAGTCCAAATTACAAACACTCATGCTCGGAAGCAAAGACGAGCCAGAAGTGGTGGGTCTTAAAAACTAACGTTCGTAATGCAGAATTAACATTTGTGACGTGGCAAATTATGAAATCTCGAAATGCAGCGCACATTCTCTTCCTCTTTAATGGAATAATAATGAAGCTGCTTTGCTGGTGATACTGATGGAGTTATTGCAAACACATTTTCAAAGGCTTTTTTTTTCTAGTGATATAAAGAATAATCTTATTATGCTTGTTATTTTTATTTTTTTGGTGCAAGTTACCACAACACCATTATCCTGTATTTTTTAAGATTAAAGATACAACTATATTGGTGTCCCTTTTTAATTTTACATTGTATTTTTTTAAAATGTAACTGCATGTTCCCAAACTGTCATTTGAAGTAAAACACATAGCCAAGTATTATTCTCCACAATTTTTTTATTGCGCATTAAAAAAGAAAACAAATAAAATTAGACATGCAACCTCCAATAGAACTTAACCAAAAAGTGCATTCTATGCATCCAAAAATATAGAAAATATACCAAATCAAATCATTATTCAACCAAAAAATAAAATAAAAGCCTCATGCATGTGTCCTGCTTCTTAATATAGGGGGTCAATGCGAAGAGTTGGTGAAAGCAGAGGTATGTCATCCGGAGATAATTACGAAAATCATCTGGATTATTCTCCTGGAGCTCCCACAGCAAAGGCATATGACATAATTGGTCACGATTAATAAAGCAACCAATTTTGGATCCAAGAAATCCTCCTCCTGTTCCTGGAATGGACTTGGGTAAAAGCAAAAACTCCAAGACCAATAATAAATAACACGTTATCTCCTCCAATTCCGCAACATGGCTGGTTGACGAACGGCCATTCAAAAATGAACTGAAAAGTGCAAAATGAAAAGTGCAAACTGAAAAGTGGGAAATGAAAAATACAAATCAACACTCACCAAACTTCTACTAACATGAAATTAGCAGAAGCAGCACAAAGGGTGGTGCCTGACAATTAAACTTCCTCTCTTTCGGCTCATAGTACATCTAGTACATCACTACGTTCATGTTTGTTGGCCGACAATTGTGTACCTTTTGTATGCAAGACAAAATCCAGGCATAAACCTTCAGACAAAGGTTCAAGGTTTTGTCTGCGGAAAATCCAAACCTGTGTGCGAGGCTTAAGTGTGACCATGCTGTGTGTGAGAAATTACTTGTTAAATTTAACATTTTGTGAAAAAAGTTAATTTCATATCCACATTTTTTTCAAAGACATATGGCAAAAAAGATGATTTATTTGCAAAGTTTTATAGCAGAAACTATAGGCAACAGTCTTTTTTTCCAAACGTTTTTGTAGTTATTCCTTAATATAGTATGAACTAAAAGCCAGTGATGGTTAAAAACCTCCAAAAAAGCTCTATCTGTCTCAAACAATGATATATAATTCATTTGTGCATAGTTTTGTATGCCTGAGTAAATGTTAGTCAAAGTATCACGGTGCTAAAAACAGATAAAATGGCCTGGACAGGAAGGGAGTTTACCATGACGGTCTTCAGGTGCTTAAATGGCAGTTTGTTTCTATAATTTAATGAACAGGGAAGGAAGAAAGGAGGGGTCAGTGGAACACTGCTGGCAAAATCTGCCATGTCCACACTTCCCTGTGAAAATATAGGACAGGGACAGCAAGGAATGGTATTAGACATAATGCTGTCCTTGGCACACCAAATCAACAATGCCCTTTCATACAAGCTTTATTAATTCAGGAGCATTTATTAAAAAAACTGGAGTAGCAAGAATCTGAAGTAGAAGTGCATGGCAACTAATCAGCTTCTATTGTTCATTTCAGAACTAAACTGAACAAGCTAAAGATAGAACCCAATTGATTGTCATGAACAGCTATACCATATTCTGTCTGCTCCAGTTTCAATAAATTCCAGCTAATGTGCCTCATGTAAAAGTTAATTCTAGAGTGCACTGTTGCTGACATCATGCAATCTGCTTCATATACATGGGACAGCACAAAGGACTAAAAGAGGATATAAAATAAAGGGACACAACACAATTTCATGTTGGCAATAATGGCCACGGCATTTATTAAGGGGTTACCCAAGATGAACAATAATCATTTATAACAAAATCTTTAACTTAAAATTCCATAACCATAAATTATTTAATTTATTAATGATATCACGTAGTCCATCCAGAACTGAACTAGATGGAAAACCCCACTAACAAATGCCATGACAGATTTAAAATTTTATATATTTAAGGAGGGAGGGTGGGAGCAGCGCGGGGTCTGTCTTCTGCAGGGTTTCCTCAGGCTGTGAATGGAGCGGGAAAGCCGCCGGCTTATATAACCACAGCCCGGCTCAATCCCGCCCGATTGAGCCAATCGGAAACTATTGCCATGCTGCTCTGCAATCCGCCATCACCTGGGGCAACCCAAATAGCAAAAACGGAGGGGGGGTTAAACAGTGGAGCATACTACAGCCCTCTTTACTGTCCCATGGAGCCCCGCATAAGCGCTAGGGGCTTAGACATGGGACAGCACAAAGGACTAAAAGAGGATATAAAATAAAGAGAGGCAACACAATTACATGTTGGCAATAATGGCCACGGCATTTATTAAGGGGTTACCCAAGATGAACAATAATCATTTATAACAAAATCTTTAACTTAAAATTCCATAACCATAAATTATTTAATTTAGTAATGATATCACGTAGTCCACCCAGAACTGAACTGGATGACAAACCCCAACAGCTGAAAGCCACTCAAGAACTGAGTGACTGAAGCCCCCCAAACGCAGTGGCCTGTTCAATCATGTTTTGCAAACCTAAAATAAAAATGTCTAAACCAACTTCCGAAAGGTGTACAAAATCAATTCTGTATAAACCAGGCAGGAAACCTTCAAGGTCTATATGGCGATAGGAAAAACCTCCTTGAGAAATCACTAAGTTGCGTATGGTTCTATTTACGCGTTTCCTAATCTTGTCTACCTAATGAAGATTACTTAAATTTGACCAAAGGACTCTTGGCACTATTTCTGAAAAAAATATAACTGTAGAAGGAAATAACAACTTAAAAGAGGATAAATCTCTCTTCATCTCGCAAATCAAATCCCAATTTTTGATCTTGCCCAGGTCATTACCCCTGGCATGAATAATCAGTACATCAGGAGAAGGCCACTGCCCTAACAAGTAAATTAACTGATCCTTTAAATTCCTCTATCTCAGCCCTCTTATTCCCCACCATAAAACCTGAAAACGTCTTTCATCCAGACCAATATTGATTGTGCCATTGTTGATGGAAGCTCTCCTTTTGGCCCAAAATATAAAGGAATGTCCTATTATTCAAATAACGCGCTTGGAAGAACCTAATGAGAATTAAACAATAACCAGATCAGAACGAACATACAATTTAAATCTATTACTATCCCAACGCCCCAATTGCTTTAAACCATCCTTAGAAAACCCGAGAAGGCTGGCTTCAGTAGCCGCCCCAATCCTAAATGAATGTGAAGAGAAATGAAAACTGGAAAGGTTAAGTTTCTTTAGGCAAGAAGACAGGACAGATGAGAACTGATATCTAGTTAATGGAGATAGATTAATATGAATAAAGAATGAACCTGTAAAAGGGGGTCGAGAAGAAAGATACTGAGTAACTCTAAAAACTGGACATATGAACTGAAAGGGGGCTCTATAAAGAGTTAACCAACAACCCTTGCCTGATTGATCCATCTTGGTCTACGGATAAAAATCCTAACCGAATCTTCTAAAACAGAGATGTCTGAAAAAACTAAAAAGGAAGAAGAAAATTTATTAGGTGCTGTGAATTCCCCTAATCTAAGAGCACCAAAAATGCAAAAACGAATGTCGTTCTGAACAGCGAAGTCTCAAAAGATGAAAAGCAAACTGATTCCAGTGTAGACATCAATTTTACCAATAAATCAGAGGAAATAGGGCATCTACTGTCAACAGCTGGAGAGGATCTTCTGAAACCCTTCATCATTTGTTTGAGCGGAAAAAAGGAATTAAGTGCAGTCCTGACATTTTTAAAAAGAATGAGGCCCCTGCTACAATTTTGCTAACCGAAGCAGGGCTAAGTTTAGCTTGAATTAGAGAGGAGACAAAACATAACGCCATATGCGCACTAGCTGTATTAATACTCTTCACAAAAATGACACCATCTAAACCAAGCTTGTGAGTATTCTTCCCAAGTTTTAGGAGCAATGGAATTTCTTACATTTTCTTCAATTACTCCCAGATCAGGCCCAAGAGAATATCTGGGCAAGGGAAACCTTCCTGGTCTGCCTCTGGAGCGAGTTCCCTATGGAACCTTTGGAACTGCGAACGAACTGCAAATGAGATAAGGAATCAGCGATCTCATTAGTAACACCCGGAACATGTTTTGCTTTCAGCCAAATGTTAAAAGTCATGCATTGCAAAACCAAAAAACTCAGTAATTGTATCACTAATTCAGACTTAGATGACAAACAGTTTACTGCAAAAAATACTCCTTTATTATCCGTATGTAGTATAACTCAATTATTCTCAAAGAATTCCTTCCAAATAGTAATAGCCACCACTACCGGAAACAATTCTAATAAGACTAAATTACGGCTAATATCTGGTGACCTCCAAGACTCAGGCCATTCTTTAGCACACCGGTGACCATCCAGGAAGGCAACAAAACCAACCGCACCAGATGCATCGGTAAACAGGCGAATATCAAAATCTTTAATGAATTTGCTCTGCCATAAAGCGCGGCCATTAAAGTTGATCAAGAATTGATCCCACACTTTTAGATCCTCTTAATAGGCCGTGTAATGGAGACATGTGAAAGATGATTTTTAAGACCCCTAGTGGCTAGAGCAAATCTCCGAGAAAAGATTCTGGCTACTGGGATGACTCTAGATGCAAAAGCAAAGAGGCCCAACAAGGACTGAACATCTCACAACAGAACCCTTCTTTTGGACAAAAACTTAGCGATCATCAACCTCACTTTTACCATTTTTTCCACCGGCAAACGGAATTCCATGGTGACAGAGTCAATTGTGATGCCCAGGAATTCAATAACCGTTACTGGACCCATCATTTTTTCATTGGCTAGGGGAATGCCAAAGGACTCACAAATGTTGACAAAAAAATTCAACATTTCAGAACAAATTTTAGCTTCAGAGGGGCCTATAAATAAAAAATCATCTAAATAATGTTTTGTGCCACCTTGAGGGGAATTTTGTGACAAAACCCACTGCAAAAATGTCGAAAAGGCCTCAAAATAACTGCAAGATTTGGAAAAACCTATGGGCATGCACTTATCAAAATAGAATTTATCCTCAAAATAAAAGCCCAGTGAGTTAAATCCCATGGAGTTGACTGGTAAAAGTCGAAATGCAGATTTTATATCTGCTTTTGCCATAAAAGATGCTTTGCCAAATCGTTTTAATAGACAAAGAGCTTCTTCAAAAGAAGCATAGGACACTGCTGATTCAAAGTCCGCTATTTCATCAATTAGAGAATTTCCATGAGGAAAGATAAATGATGAATCAGTCAAAAAGAACCTGGCTCTTTTTTTGGTACCAGGCCCAAAGGGGATAAACAAAAATTTACAAAGGGGGGAGAGGGAAAAGGTCCAGCAATTCTGCCTTCCTTTAATTCTTTAGAAATGTTTTTCTCTGACTATATCAGGGTGTGAAAGAACGGAGCATACATTTTTTAATGGAAGACAACCTTGCCCTACAAAAGCAGGGACGGAGAAACCAAACTTAAATCCTTCAAAAAGAAGGTCCGCCATCTTGCAGTCTGGATACTGATCTAGCCAGAACTGCATTTTTGACAATCTCACTGACGTCCATGCCCTTTGCATTATTGTCTCTTGACTGAGATGTGGTTTTCTAAAACAGTGGGATGCTGGATGGGTACCTGTGCAGAATGATCATTTGTGCTTATATCTGCAATTCAATAAGAATCTGCATTGGGAATCATTATATGCAAAGCATACTCCTTTACGAAAAGTCGATTGAACATTCGCTAATTGAGGTCTCTGTGTATATTGAGGTCTTTGTGGCAGCATCAGGTTCAGCCATAAACCTACATCCTTTACCTCCCCCAGCGGAGGTATGGGTGAACTGAGAGCTTTTGTCTGAAGCTCTCATCGTAATTGAACCATGAAATGGCACCAAAGTGGCCTTCGCCACTATATCCAGGTGCTGAAACAATCCTGAGCATTTATCAGGAAAACATTTGCCCATAACAGAAGCAAAGATACAAAAGGCCTGAAGCCAGTTCTGAAAAGTCCGGGGAATTGCCCTCCTCCTATCTTCTTCAGACCTATCATCTATTCTTTTATCGCATTTCAACAGAAATTCTTTAGATGATGGGAGCAATGATAAAATATCTATGAATTCTCCATGCCATATTTTTTCTTTAACAGCAGTGGATAAATGATATCCAAGAGGAGATAATTCACAGGGGAGAGCCTCTTTAAAACAGGATTCAGAAACCAGAGTTTTAACAGGTAAGGAAAGTGTAGGATTAGAAACAGAAACAGGCATAGAGGGAAAAATATTGGTATTATTAACAGGTAATTCATCAACAGAAACATTTTTATTTAAATGGTTAATACTTTTTGGTGTGGTGGGGTTACCCTGTTAAAAAACAGCATTATCTGATACAGTTAAACCACCTGAGCCACCGCCACTCCATACATTACCAATATTAATAGGTTCACCCATTTTAGCAAGTACATTGGCTAAAGAACTAACTACTTTACCCAATTCTATTAAATGTGAATCATTTCTCTCACCAGAATTATGGTCCACGCTAACAGGCTGCCCAGATGTTGGCACCTCACAGGATGTGCCCGTAGAAGATATCTGAGGTGATTCCATTCTGGCTCTGTTTGAGGAACGTGACCTTTCCTGTTTCATTTGTTCTCTCACAGGGGAAGAGGGAGAATCGTCCCTTCTCAACCTCTTTCCCCTGTTACTGCTGCAACCTCTCTTCTGACCAGCAGGGGGAGTTGGGTGACTGTCATTTACGATGACTTCAGTGGGCACAGACTTGGCATGCTCTATATCAGCCGATGGGACCGCGTCCTCTTCTAAGCACCGCCTTGCCCCTCCACAGCTCTCGGCTTTGTTGATAAGACAACGCAGCAGCTCTTCCATCTTTCAGGTAATGCTGTCTGGAGCAGCGCTGTGTCCGTCTTCTGCAGGGTCTCCTCAGGTGGTGAATGGAGCGGGAAAGCTGCCGGCTTATATAACCACAGCCCGGCTCAATCCCGCCCTATTCAGCCAATCGGAAACCGTTGCCATGCTGCTCTGCAATCTGGCATCACCTGGGGCAACCCAAATAGCGAAAACGGAGGGGGGGTTAAACAGTGGAGCATTTTATGACCTCAATATCCTTTCTACTCTTTTCCTTCCACAGTTCCCTTGCTGCATTTAGCCAAAAAAAAAAAGATAATAATGATAATCAGAATTTGTTATTTTTGAGGCTTGGTGCATCTTTTCATGGTTGAGTCTCTTTATCAAGATTTCAAATTCTAAACATTACCAAAATGTTTTGGAAATGTCAGAATACAAATACAGACACACTGAAATACAGGTGACTGCTGTGCTTAGCTAAAAGGCTTATTAGCCTCACATCTTGCTGCACCCCCAGCTGAAAAAAAATCATATACAATATCAGTCTCTTTGTGTCTATGTAGGCAGTCCAGCAGTCTTGTCCCTTCAGTCTCCACTGTTCTTAGAAAAGAAACACCTATTCTTCTCGACTATTTCTCTCTATTACTTCTCTATTACTTCTCCAACAGTTCCAATTCTTCATCTCTTCTCAATAACAATTTTCACTGGGGTCCTCACTACTTCTTCCTCCCATGTTCCAAGCTTTGCTTTCATTCCTGACTGTATCATTGGTCATGTGACACCCACCCAGCAGTTCAAAACAAAAAAAATAAGGAACACGGCTCTTCGTGCAGAGTAAAAATGCTTCTGTTACACTCTTCATTTTCTACACCCTCAAACAGCCCAACGTGCTATAGGGGTGTGCCATAAGTATGTTGTAATGTGTCAGCTCTTTTGGTGACATCAAAGCTCATACAGTTTCACATAAAGCATAGAAAAATTAAATTATTCATGACAAAAAAATTTGAATACAAGTATCAGCAGCTAAATTAAGGGTGTCCCAAAGCCAAACACCTTCAAACGTTTTAGAACATTGTGGAGAATCTGCTCTAAAAAATTAAGCAGCCAAACTACTTTTTAAATCATGATTTGGGAGATATTTAGCACTACTTTGAAAATAAATTTGAATCTGTTGGTTTCAAAAGAAAGAAAGAGAGCACTTGTGGTGAAGATGTATTTTTCATTAAGATAATGATCTCAAATATACTGTACATGTGGCAAGGTAATCACACTACCCAGATCTTAATCCCTTTCAACATCTGAGATGAATTAGAGAGACTGTTAAGAACCCATCAATTATCCAGTGTGACTAAACCAAAAACGTATTTGCATGAAGTGTGTAACCAGATGTCCTCTAAAGCCAGCACTTTTCAATTGAAGGCAATTATTAAGCCCAAAGGTGAACCAACAAAGCACTTACTCCAGTTAAAATATGCCACCAAAATCCAGATATACATTTTTTAAATAGGAAAAAAGAAAACATTTTAATTGGTTCAATAATAAAATCAGATATTCTTTATAGTAATTAGGTAATAGGTCTGTGTGGTTTGGTTGGAGAAAAGGTTATTGTAATATTAACCAACGTCTATCTGAATGCCCACATGTTAGGTTTATGAAGTTGCCTGGTAGAAGGTGACGTTAACAATGCAGTGCCTATTGCAGATGTAGATTTTTGTGGAAACATCTCTGTAAACCATTCATGCTGAGTCTAAGTACAGCACAGGGCTTACTGTTTTTTCTCAGAAATGTAGAGACATCATATAAAATTATGTCTGTGCTAATTAGCACTTTTTAGACTGCTTTTAAAAGGGGCTG
This sequence comes from Aquarana catesbeiana, assembly GCF_042186555.1. Taxonomy (NCBI): domain Eukaryota; kingdom Metazoa; phylum Chordata; class Amphibia; order Anura; family Ranidae; genus Aquarana; species Aquarana catesbeiana. Next base: position 133,813,872 of record NC_133332.1, on the reverse strand, counting down.
GTACATTTAAATTCCCTAAAGGTAAAACTTGCAGTGCCACAACATAAATTAAATGTTATGAATGAAATATAAAGTGTTACAATCAAAACCAAATAGATAAGCCCTGGGTCACACTAGTGTGATTTTGGATGTGACTCGAGTCGCACGGAATTGCATGACAATGGAAATCACATTGTTTTCAATGGTGCCCATTCACATCAATGATAATAGTGTGGCTCAATCTTGAAAAAGGTTTTAGGGCTTCTTTGGTTTAATTCCAGCATGGATTTGGCCCCTAGATTGTTCAACCCAATGTCAATATGCAACCAAGTTGCACTACATAATCACACTGAGAAATGGTACAAATTGCAGCCTCAGAAGTGTGAACCAAGCCTAAAATCCCTGTACTCAAAACAAGACACCAAATGATGTAATTTGATGTTGTAATCAAAATCTATTATGAAATTAAATTCCTGTGTTCAAAAAACACCTATTGTTACAATCATGTGTATAATGTGAAATCCTATGCGCACTTCAAAAAAAATGACACATCAAAAATGCATACGAGTATAAATATACATAGACACCATAGACATAGACACCACCAAACTACCAAGGAGAATGTAAACACACCAGATTATTTTAAACATGAAAAAAGTCCATCCCGTATGAGATCTTAACAGAGTAAATCCCATTGCTGAAATAAGTAAAGTGCACATTTATGAAATACTGTACCTGTATTCACCAAAGTATAATCACTATTGTGATTCCAACAGCCATCCCGGATGGCAACAGTGATGAGAGGTAACGCAAGGCAGAGCGACGCGCTTGCATCACTTCTCATCGCTGTTGCGGTTACCAGCAGGACGGGTTGGTCTGCGAGCTTACCGGCCGGTGCTCCAGACATTTCAGGCGCTTGCTTTACTACCATCATGTGAGTGCAATTACTGTTACTTATTTTTAACAAAGGTTAATGGTTTTAAACTATTGGAGCCTTTTATTTTTCATGGTGCATCTATCCTATTAGGGGTTGGTGTCTAAATGTGCCAGTTTGAGTGTTTATGCCCTGGTTGTGCCATTGTATCCCAAGGATTTTGGCTCATTGGCTGTGGTCCGGAGGAATTATCCCTTTCAAGCTTTCTCTGATCCTCTGTAGTGGGGGATCATGAGTCTCTGGTAAGCGGCCATTGTTTACTTGTGGTGGTGGATCGAGCACTAATTCCACATACAGCAGTGATCATACAGCCTTTTATGGAATTTTTACCTACTTATCACGTTGGTGATTTAGTTATATATGTATATGGACTCATGTGCATTTACTTATTCATATTATTTATTAATTTCACTTATTTCACATTTCATTATATCATTTATTTTTGTGTTTGTCACTTTGATATATTCACATTTTTGTATTCACTTTGTACATTTTGTATGATATGCATTCAGGGATTTATTGCTGATTGGTGATTATTTACATGCATGTCAGTTTTCAGCGCAATTCCAATTTTTTCTAATATTTAGAGAACCAAGAGGTCAAACTTGAAGAGCTTGACTCCTAAGATGATCAGTATGGGTGTAGATGTGGACGTGTGAGAACGTTTTCTCTCTGGGTTCCCATGCTGTCTCCAGTTTGCAGTCCTCTAAGCTGACACTGCTGCTAACACTGCTAATGCTGCTCAATTAGCTTGTCTGCTTGTTAGCTGTCTGCTGTCAAGTTCAATAGCAGCTCCCTTGCCCTGCCTGCTTGGTTAGCTCTCCTGACCTAGAGCCTCTGGAGCCGCCTTATACCAGGGCATATCTGGCATATTATCTGGTAGCTCCACGCCATTTATTGGGCCAGATATATTGGATTTTTTGGAGTGGCTCAAAATTGCCTGGTGTCCTCTGCTGCTGTTTGTGGACTTTTGGGCTCTGTGAAATCGCCTGGCATTGTCCAGAGCAGCCTCTGCGGCGGGTGTCAATCACTGCAGAATTACTGGGAGACTTGGATCTCTATTCTATCCCATCCTGTTTCTGAGAGCTGTTCAGCCATTCGGCACCATACGCAAGGGCTAGTTGGAGGTTTCACTTACCATTAATCGGCTTCTAGGAGTTCATTGGAGCCATTGGAGCACTTGGAGCCTTCGGAGCTACTCAGAGCCATTCAGCCACTCAGCACAATACGAAACAGCTAGTTGGAGGTTTCACCCATCACTTTTCAGATTCTATTGGAGCAATTGGAGCCTTCGGAGTCTTCGGAGCTACTCGGAGCTTGGAGCAATTCGGCTTCTCCTGGAGCGTTTTCTATTGCACTTGCTATAGCTGGATCTTTACTTAGACCTCGAACATATCTAACAATCCTTGGAGCAGATCAGAGTGGTATCAAGAAGTGAGGAATACAGGAGAAATAACCGGAGCAGCTGCTCTCAGGTACACCTGTTGTTACTGTCTTGGTTAGATCTCGTAGGTCCATGGCTGAACACGGCTGAACTACATGCTGCATTTTTTATTTTTTATATTTTGCATTTGTGGGAGCATTTTGCTGTTGTTGTAGTCTGTCTATTCCATAGCAACAAACATTTATTATTGCAAAGTGTTGTGTGTGTGAAGCAATAAGTTATACAAGCAATAAGTAAAAAGCAATAAACAATGTAAGCTATATAAAGCTGTTGAGAACTGTGCTTTGGAGACCTCATTATATACTGATAAGAGATTAATAAAACCACTAAGAAGAAACCTCATAAACCGTAGTGCCTGACCTGCCAGATGAGAGGACAGATATAGGGACTTATTTTTATAGGACTCGCTCTCGAGAGCATAGTACCACTAATAGGTCCTCCACTATGGTGGGGGGCAGAAGCAGTCAGAGTGACCATGTAGCATCGCAATCACAATGTTCTTCCTATAGTTCTAGCAATGCCCTGCAGGTCCAGGACAGAGACAGTACAGAATCAGGAAGTGAAGATGAACATCCATCTATTGATGTTCGCTTAGAGAAATATTTAAGTTTGTTGCTTACTAAGAGTCATATGGAGTCCATGTTTCATAAGATGGAGGATAGTCATACAAGGGATTTGGCTGAACTTAATAAGAGCCTCCAGAGCTTTCATGAAGGAGTGAATGCAGTGGAGCAAATTATCCCCTCTATAATCACTGGATATTCAGAGGTAAAAACAACTATCACTGATCATCATACTCAATTGCAAGCCCTCTGGTCTCATATGGATGACATGGAGGACCACCAGAGACGAAACAATATTCGTCTTAGGATTGTCCCAGAAGCAATAGGCCAAGAAGCGCTTCTATCTTTGGTTGAAGAGGTTTTTTTTTTTAAACCTTGATCTTTATTGAGAGTTTATTTTAATAACGATAGTATCAAACAGAAATAAATAAATACATATCTCAATGCATTTAATGCCAGCGGTCACCAATTTGAGATTGGATCAAGCAAAAGGAGGCATTCATTCAACATTCTAGAAGTGTACATAAATTTAGAACAGTAAGTGATGTTTATGCTATAACTCAACATACTGTATGTTCGGTACCAGAACTCATACATACGGATAACAATGAAAAGACAAAAGTGCATCGTAGCCTCCCTGGCGGTTTTCCCGAGTGTGGCTCGGGGTTAAAATTCAGTACCATTAGCGGTAACCCCGAGCCACACTCGGGATCGCATTGCAGGATCCTGGGGCAGCGTTACTTACCTTGTCCCCGGGATCCTGCGATGTCCCCCGCAGTGTCCGAGGGCTCCGTCCTCCTCCGAAGCCTCTCCGTGCCAGGCTCCGTTCCCTGCGAGCGGTGCGACGCACGGGGGCGGAGCCTGGTGGCAAATTCAAAAAAATGTCAAAATCATAACACATACAGTACTGTAATCTTACAGATTACAGTACTGTATGAAATGATTTCACATCCCTTTTGTCCCCAGTGCTCTGGCCCATGCCCTGCATGCAGTTTTACATGATATACACTGTTCTTTCTGCCTGGAAACTGGAGATTGTCCATAGCAACCAAAAAGTGTCCCTTTACGTCAAAAGTGGCTTTAGACCAGCTAGAAAACAGCGATAGTAAATTAGAACACTTGCAGAATTGAGCGATAGTGAATTGTGGGGAAATTTATTTTATTACTATTTTTTTTTATTTTTTTTAATTATTTATTTTTATTTATTATATTATAATTTATGTTTTTGTGTTTCAAACTTTATCATACCCGGGATATCTACTAGACTCTGGTTTGGACAGATTTAAGTGTGTTATTGTTAAGATTTACAGACCTACAATATAAAACGCCAAATTTCCATGCAAAATAATTGTACCGCTTTCAGCACCTAAAATCCGAAATAATCATACCGCCAGGGAGGTTAAGGAATAAGAGAGCTAGTGATGTTGATTAGGAGAGGATAGGTTTTTCCTCAGCAGACAGAATTTAAGGTTTCGGAGATGGATTTTGAATGGTGGAAGTTTGAGCCGGTAGTAGTCACAATGTGACTGTGTTGCTTTTGTCCAAAGTCCAGCATGCCCATTTTTGTTGCAATTGGGTATTTTTGCCTTGGAGTCTTGCAAACATTTGTTCGAGGGTAGCATGTGTGTTTAGAAAATTGACGGCTATAATGGAGGAAGGAGGATTATCTAACCTCCAGGCACTCGCCGGAGCTTTTCTAGCTGCTATTAGGGCGTGAGTGAAGAAGACATAGAATTTTCTCAGCCATTTTTCTAGGCCAATGCTGAAAAGAGCTGTTTCTGGAAGCAACGGGTAGTTTATCTTGGTGATAGAAGAGATGAGATTGGATATTTTGTTCCAGAAAGCTGTAATTTTTGTGCAGTACCACCATATGTGGCTAATGGAACCCACGCACCCACACTTTCTCCAGCACAATGGGGAGTAGGTGCCTGGTTGACGATTCGCCAGTACTTGTGGTGTGAGGTACCATCTGTGCAGGATTTTTAGTTTCCCAGTGGGATATGCATCTGGATGTTTTCCTTGGTTGTTGGAGGGCTTGACACCATTGCTGCTTTGTGTAGGTAACTCCTTGGTCACATTCCCATGAGATCATGGCTGGTGGTTTGTCAAGTAGCACTCTGGTGCATAGAGTGTTGTACATTATGGAGATCCTTTTTTGATCAGATTTTCAGATGAGAAGGAGTAAATTGGTTTCATTAGGGCATTTTCCCTTATACGTGGGGGGGATAGTAGGTGTGGTATTTGTAGTTATTTGTAAATGTCCTTATGTGAAATGCCGTAGGTTCCAACTAGGTCCTGAATGTTGTCATTCATATAGTTGATTGATTAGGTTGAGACTGCTGCTTTTCCACTTTAAGATATCCAGGTCTGGAATTAATAAAGGCAATGAGGAAAGTGGGGGGTTTGGCTCAATCAGATTTGGTTTGCTTCCTGTAGTTTTCAAAACAGATATCCACGTCTTGAGGGTAGCATTCACTGTTCCAAAAGAAAGTTCTGGTAATTTTGTGGGTGAGCGTGGAGGCTCCCAGTAGTGCTATGAGGTCAGATGAGAGAGCATGCTGTTTCAATTTGTATCCATCGTTTGTCTGGGGCTGGAGACCACCAGTGTTTAGTCTGGTCAAGGATAGTGGCTGTGTAGTATTTGGCTAAGTCAGGGGAGCCCAGACCTGCATGGGTGACCAGTGTGTACATGGACTCTCTTCGTACCCTTGCCTTTTTGTTGGACCATATAAAAGAGTTTATTTTTTGCAAGGTCTTAAGGTGGGTTGCTGACATTGGTAGGGGAATCGTTCTAAAGAAATATAGCACATGTGGGAGAATGAGCATTTTAGTCAATGCAATTTTCCCTGCCCAGGAAGACTGTGGCTTTTCTAAGCAAAAGAGTATAATTGACTTTAAAAATTTGACTGCCTGGGAAGGTCAATCTGATACCCAGGTATGTTATCTGGGAAGAGTGCGCCAAGGAGAAGGAGGAAATCGCTTGTTTTGCCTTGCTTTTGCTGTGGAGTGGAAAGGTGTAGTGGTAGCATAAATGTTTTAGAGTTGTTTACTTTGTATAGTGAAATTGCTCCAAACTCTTTTAAGATGTTTTGTAGAGCAGGTATGGAGGAGATGGGGCCAGTAAATGCAAGGAGAATGTCATCGGCGTATAGCCCTATTTTGTGTTCTCCTTGGCCTATTCTTAGGCCTTTAATTGTTGTGCAAGCGCGGATTGATTCTGCTAATGGTGAAATGATTAGGGCGAAGATGAGATGGGATAGTGGGCATCCTTGTCTGGTTCTGTTGGTGATGTCAAATGGATCTGACAGCATTTTGCATATATTTTGATATTGCTGTTGAGTAGTTATATAGGCCCAAAGTTTGCAGGAGTGGTTGGGGGTTTTGCCTGGTTTAGGTATGGCTACTATTAAGGCTTCTAGGGATTCCTTGGGGAACGAGCCTACTACTGCAGCTTGAATGGCTACTTCACTTAGGAATGGTGCAAGGGTGGCAGCAAAGGTTTTATAATATTTGTTACTATATCTGTCAGGACGAGGAAATTTGTTTGCAGGCAGGGTATTTATGGCTTTAAGCACTTACCCTATAGTAAAGGGTGCTGATAGAGAAGCTTGTTGGGATGGAGTCAGTGAGGGTGTGTTTATTGATTCCAGGAAGTTCCGTATTTGGGATTCTGAGGGAGGATGGTAGTCTGGGGCTTTTTGTATGTTGTATAAGGATGGGTAGAATTTGCCAAATGCGTTTGCGATGTCTAGGGGGTTACTGATGGATCCTTTCTTTGGATCAGTAAGCCAGGAAACGCTAGGATTCCTTAAAGTTTGATTAATTTGTCTAGCTAGGATGGTGCCCATTTTATTAGCTTAAGTGAAAAAGTTGAGTTTAGATCTTTTAAATGCGTGTTCATGTTGGCTGAGAAGGCAGTTGGCCAAAGTTTGTTGTTGTTTGTCAAGACTGAGAGCAACATTTGCGTCTAATGAGGTTTTAAGTTATTGTTCTAGAATTTGCATCTGGGCGAGTAAATTTGCTATCTCTTTGGATTTCCTCCTTTTCTCGTGCACGCCTATTTTTATCAAGATGCCTCTCATGAATGCTTTGTGTGAATTCCATAGCACAAACTTGTCTATGTCGTCAGTTACATTCAGCTGGAAGAAAGAGGTTAGTTCTTGTTTGATCTGTTCCTTGTATCTGGGGTTGGTAAGAAGGGTCACGTTCAGTCGCCAAAGAGACGTGTTCTTTTTAAACGGAGTCTCAAAGATTTCTAATGAGATAGGGGCATGGTCTGACCATGTGATGGAGTTAATCTTCGTCTTAGAAATATGTTGTAGTGTGAGCTTGTCGACAAGGAACAGATCAGGTCTCGAGTAAGATTGTTGTGGTTTGGAAAAAAGGTATAGTCCCGTTCACTGCCATGTAGGCATCTCCAAGCATCATAGAGGTTTGTGTTAGTGATAAATGAGGACAGTGAAGAAGTTATTTTGCGAGCCCTGTTATGCCGTGTACACACGGGCAGACTTTTCGACTGGACTGGTCCGACGGAACAAATCCGTCGGACAATTAGATCATGTGTGGGCTCCATCGGACCTACAGCGGACTTTTTCTGTCGAAAATCTGATGGACTTTAGATTTGGAACATGCTTCAAATCTTTCCGACGGACTCGAGTCCGGTCAAAAAATCCACTCATCTGTATGCTAGTCCAATGGACAAAAACCCACGCTAGGACAGCTATTGGCTACTGGCTATCAACTTCCTTATTTTAGTCCGGTTGTACGTCATCACGTACGAATCTGTCAGACTTTGGTGTGATCATGTGTAGGCAAGTCCGTTCATTAGAAAGTCCGTTGAAAGTCCGTCTTAACTCCGTCGAAAGTCCGTCGGAAAGACCGTCGGACCTATGTTGCTGAAAAGTCCGCCCGTATGTACACGGCATAAGAAGAGTCTATTATGGGATTTGGGGTATCATTAAAATCCCCACAGATTATAAGGTGTCCTTGAGCTTTTTGTTTTACTTTTGCTCGGATTTCCAGAAAAAAAGAGCGTTGGCGTGTGTTAAATGTGTAGAGGTTAATCAGAGTAATATGAGTGTTTCCTATAGTGGCTTGTAGTATAATAAAACGGCCATCTGGGTCAGAGTAGGAGTCATGATTTCAAACCTGCAGGGAATGTTTTATAGGTATCATGACACCTTTGGATTTAGTGTCAGCATTTGCGAAAAAGTAGTGTGTAAAATCTTTGTGTTTGCATGAGGGAGGGTTGGATTGATTAAAGTGTGTCTCTTGGATGCAGAGGATGTCAGTGTGGAGATGGGCGGCCTCTTTCCAGAGGACAGATCTTTTATGGGGGTATTGAGGCCCTTGACCTTAATGGAGGTTATTTTGACCATTGGGCAGTGTGGATATGCTTGGAAATGTCTGCAAGGGGCTAAAACAAGATGCATACAAAGTTATCAAATAAACAATTACATTTTGGTACCTTATCCGGATTTAGTAGAAAATTGCGGAAAGTAACAAGACACATATAACTGAACAATTATGCATTAACTGTAATACTTGAAAATAATGGGTTGTGTTAAACAACATAGGAACAATGTGAAATCTGCCTAGCCGACTCAGCTACTGGAAAGTGTAGGTTATCACTCAAGTCAGGGAAGTATGAGCCACTTTCCTCCCATCTAGGAAGAGGTTAACAGTGTGAGAGTTGACTGACTACCAGGTTAGTTGCCCATAATAGTCTTGGGTCAAGATGGGGGAATTGTCTCCCAATCTTTTGAAAGATGCTGAGCTGTATGCTTCTTCACGTTGGATGGAGGATAAGTTGCTTGGTATCCCTGTTGTGAGAGATATTTGGAGCTATCATTCTGTGTCATTATGGGAACTATTTTGTCCCGGTATGTTACCAGTTTTGTGGGGTGACCCCAGCTATATTTGATTTGTTGAGCTTGTAAGGTTTCCGTTATGGGCCTGAATTCTCGCCTTCTAGCTGCGGTGGCCTGGGATATGTCTGCATAGATTGCGAAGTGAGAGAATGGATCATGTAGGGATTTTAGTTTCCTTGCAGTGGACATGAGCATATCTTTGATATGAAAAAAATGTATGCGTGCGATTACATCATGTGGTACTGAAGCTGGGAGGAAGTTAGGTTTAACAATTTGATGTGTCCGATCAATCAGCAGGTCCTGTTTGGACACAGATGGTAGGATCTTTTTGAACAATGCTGGTAGGTGTCCAATGAGCTCTGGCTGCATCACAGATTCCAGTATACCCCTGATTTTAACATAGTTCCTTCTGGATCTGTCCTTGAGGTCCGCCATTTTGTCTTTAAGATGCTGTATGTCCTGTGATTGATCCTGGTAGGTATTCATCAAGTCATTGTGAGTTGAAAAGTACTTCCCCCACTTTTAATTCTAGGTCACCTGTTCGTACGGCGATGTGGGTGATTTGCGCCTGTGTGTGGATAATTGCTCTGTCTATGTTGGATTGAATACCCATGTATAGTGACTGCAGCATGTGTTTGAGCTCTGATATAGTGGCAGGCTTATCTGAGGCAGGGAATTCCTCAAAGGGGTTGTCAGGCTCAGTGTGTGGCAGCGGTGTCAGTGCAGGGGAGAGATTCAGCTTTTTACTCACATATGCCCTGTAGAGTGGGGATTGCAGTGGTGGGTCTTTTTGAGGTGACTGGAGGTTAGTGATGTCTTCTGTGAGCTCAGATTCCTCCTGTGTGCCCATGTCACTGTGTCCATGCTGCTGTGCAGCCGACGCTGCCATGCTCAGTGTGCTAGCGCCATCTTGGGATTTCTCCTCAGATTGCCTGAGGAAGAAGTCTGTTAGTTTTCGGGGCTACACGGGCACGGGTTTCCCCCTGACTGATCCCTCCTTGAGTCGGGTGTCACTACTGACAGTAGCGGTGGGTGCCTGGTCAGAAGGCATTGCTCTGTGTTGCTCTGAGAGGTTGTGGATCATCAGAGCTACCTGCTCAGGCTGCCATTTAGCTCTGCGGCTAGGACACGCCCCCTCGGTTGAAGAAGTTTTTAACTCTCTCTTAGGTAAACCAGCTACGGAACATATCGAAATCGACAGGGTTCATTGCATACCAGGGTCATTAAATCCTGCTATCACCCAACTTAGAGATGTGCTATGTAGGGTGCACGTTTATAAATGCAAGGAGGAACTCCTTAATAAAGCACAAACTCACGGCCCCATAGACTCAAATGGTGCACAAATCATGCGTTACTCAGTTCTTTCTCAACAAAACTCTTGCTAAACGGAAATCTTTACGTCCCCTAACTAGAGCTCTTGTTGAGGCTGATATAACTTATAGCTGGAGGTACCCATTTTATCTTTTGGCTTGTAAAAATTGCCGTGCCCATATAGTTCGATCATTGGACCTTCCTGTTTTTTTCTAAAAATGTGGGCATCCCACAAGTGGAATTGGATCGTTGGCCCGATCCCCCTATGCCACATGTCTCCAAGCTTCCATTGTGGGAAGATCCCCAAAACATCAGCAAAATAAATGAATTAGCTAAATAATTTTTAGAGTGAAGAAATGGCCTTATTCATTGGTTATCTATGAGTGTAACCCCCTTTTTTTTTCTTTGGGACTCATATGCTCCTAGATTCATTTTTTTTTTTTTTTTGAAAATTACTTTTTGTGATATATAAATAATGTCATGAGAGACTGTATTGCTAAATATTAGCCCTACAGGTTCCATTGTGCCTAGGTACTATGGAAGACCTCTACGTGGGTGGAGGGGATGGAAGAGAGATGGGAAGAGGGAGAGTAAATGATTGGATGATTATTATGTATGTGTTTTTTTTTTTCTTTTTTTTCTTTTTCTCCTTTTTCCCATATCCTCTTCTCTGGCTATATCTAGCTTTAAACTCTAGGTTTTGGTTCATGTATGTGTGCATATATAGATCAAGGCGTATTTACATACGTATAGACCCCCCTTGTCATTCACATTCCCCCTCCCTCCTCCATTTTTTTTTTTCTTTTTTTATTTTTAGCGCTTGTCTTGATGATTTTATTTTGTATATCCTTGGGGGTGGTTACTTGGTGAGTGGAGGGGGGTTCAGTGTGTCTCTGGCTCCACTCCGGGGCCAGGTCAAGGCAAGTGGGGCTTGACTTGTTCCTAGAGGGTGGGCGGAGACACATTGAGCCCCACGATGTCTGGCGCCCATCAAATAATTTGAGCACCACTTTAAATGGATTAATGAATGTAGAAAATATGTGGCCACGGATAACATTTTGTACTTAATAGGTTGAATAGCAATGGGGACAATGGGAGCCCAGACAGGTTGCTGGACTCCTTTTTTTTTTTTTTTCATTTTCTTCCATTGGGACTCAACTAAGTGGTCTGGGGGTGTGGAATATATAGATTTTTCTTTTTTCTTTTTACTTGGTTCTATATTGCGGAGCTACAGATCCTCTTGGGTACACTGTGACACATAGGTCTGCGGTGATATCCACTGTACCTCTGCTTCTGATGGGAGGGTTATTTCCTTCTTCTTTTTATCTGTCTTTTGTCATGTCTCTCTGGGGAGCCGCCTCCATGGCAAGATATCATGTACCGGGTTTATCTAAGCTTTTCACCCATGAGGACTCTCAGATTTGGAAACTTGAACGTTAGAGGCTTGAATACGCCAAAAAAAGTTTGCAAATAATATATGAAATGCATAAACAAAAGGTAAACATTCTTTTTTTGCAGGAAACAAACTTCAAATCCTCATCCGCCCTTTTAATGCCCACTAGGTATTATTCCTCATGGTTTATAAGCTATAATCCAAGGGGTAAAACAAAAGGTGTGGCAATTAGCATACACTCCTCTATCCCAGTCTCTGATGTGCAAGAGCTGATTGACCCTGAGGGTAGATATTTGTTTGTTAAATGTAACATTTTTGAACAGCAATTTACACTAGCTAATATATATGCACCAAATCAAGGACAAGTCACTATGTTGACATTGGTCTTAGGGAAACTTAGAGACTTTCAGGAGGGAGTTTTTGTTTTGGGAGGTGATCTAAACTTAACTTTGGACCCTGCTATGGACACCTCAATGGGTAATCCACATATCTCTTCTGTTCGCCTACATAGGTTGAAGCAGATGCTTCACTCTTCTCAATTAGTAGTTATTTGACGTGTTTTACACTCTCTGGACAAAGATTTTTTTGTGCTACTCTGCTACACATAATATGTACAGCAGGATAGATTATATTTTGGTCTCCCATCACTTTTTAAATTGGGAACTGAGGTTCGAGATAGGTATACAAAAGTTCCTAACACTGAAAAACCTAAATTCTCATGGAGACTAAATAAGAATCTATTAAATGACCCTATGACAGCGGAGGCCATAGTGGAGACAATTTCGGATTTTTTCAACAACCATAAAGATGATACAACAGCTCCACCCATAAAGTGGGAGGCTTTAAAGTGTATACTGAGGGGAATATTAATTTCACATGGTATGAGATTGTAGAGAGAAAGGGCTTCTACTATGGTGTTCCTTGTGAAAGAGATTCACAAACTAGAATTGAAGCATAAAAAAAAAACTTAGAGGCCTCTACCTTTTAATCTCTCCAACAAGAGATCTGAATTGTATTCATTACATGAAAAGGCTTTTGTGAAACATAAGGAATGCGCCCAACATGTTCTCTATGAATATGGAAATAAGTGTAGTAAAGCTCTTGCACGCTCAATTTCTAACAAGCAGTCCAGATGTTACATCCCTAAGGTGTGTTGTCCTCAGCGGGGCATTGTATGTGCTACCAAACAAATAGCTTCCACCTTCCATGATTACTTTTCCTCATTATATAATTTAAAGGATTCTAGTGCATCAACACCAGAAAGATTCAGCTACTCCCAACTTTGTGGCTATATTCATAGCACTGGCCTACCTAGTGTCTTGAAGGAGAAGCCAAAGAGCCTTCTGACTCCTTTTTCACTGGTAGAAGTCACTCAGGTCATCAAATCCTTGAAACCAGGTAGCAGCCCGGGGCCTGATGGATTTCCAAGTATATTTTACAAGCAATTTGGAGATATCCTTAATCCAGTCCTGTGTAAGCTTTATAATGAAATTAAATCACATTGTCCATTTACTAAACAGGCACAGGAGGCACATATCACTCTTATAGCAAAATCAGAAAAGTATCCTACTCAATGTTCTAGCTATAGGCCCATTTCTTTGATAAATGTGGACCTAAAAATGTATGTTAAACTATTGTCCACGCGTCTACAAACTGTGATACCCTCTTTAAAAGGATTAGACCAAGTAGGATTTTTACCAAATAGGGAAGCCCGGGATAATATCCTAAAGACAATCCTTTTGATACATTGTGCCAGGATAGGTCTTCTATCCCTAGATGCGGAAAAGGCCTTTGATCGCCTAGATTGGAAGTTCATGGTAGCATCATTGGAACAAATAGGTCTTCCAGGAGAATTTATACAGAAAATAATGGCCTTATATACTGCTCCATCAGCAAGGATAAAGATTAAAGGGTCATTATGCTCGCCGGTCCCACTGTCCGCTATCACCATATCTGTATATTTTGGCCATGGAACACCTGGCGGCTGCATTAAATCAAATCCCTCAATTCAGGGGGTCCAGGTAGGCAATAATTCATACAAACTGAGAATTTTTGCAAATGATCTACTGATATATGTATCCAATCCAAGAATAGCTTTTCTGAATATTCTCCATGAACTGGAACAATTTAGTTTATATAGCAATTTTAAAGTAAATGTCGCAAAATCTTGTTGTCTCAATATTACTTTAATAATGGAAAAAGAAATGCTAGAAAACAATTTCCCATTTCAATGGGAATTACAATCTCTCAAATATTTAGGGGTCAATATTGCCCCTTAGAAGAAAAAATGTATGAACTGAATTATCTTCCCTTACCTAACTACAATTATTAGATTACAGTATATGGCCAAATGGAAACACTCTTGGCTTGGGAGAATGGCAATAATTAAGATGGATATCTTACCTCATTTCTTTTTCCTATGTCAAACATTACCTATAGCTCTTCCTCTGACTTTTTGTCGGTCTCTAAGATCTAGCCTACAACGATATCTGTGGCCAAACTCGTCGGCTAGACTTCACTATGATATTCTCGTAAAGCGGAAGACAGAAGGGGGGAGCAGGTTTACCGCAGATGGAATTTTATTACATAGCTTCAGTACTGACTAGAATATTGGACTGGTTCCGTTGATAGAGATTAAAACAATGGGTAGCTATTGAGCAGCAAATAATAGAGGTTCCTCTGACCTCCCGTCCGTGGATTGCACCTACATTTTGTCCATCTGGACAAATACTGCCACAACTGACACAGTCTTTGTTAAGAATCTGGGACCGGACTGTTCGATGGTGGGGTGTTTCCTCAGTATCAGGTCCATTAACTCTGATAATGGGTAATACAGAATTTTTGCCTGGTCTGTCGTTAGATTCTTACGATGGATATGGTCGACTCCTTGCCTAATTACACAAGCTCTCTCACCAAAAAGACTTCAGGCACTTAATATGATAATGACTACTGAACGCAATTATGCAAGTCAGTGGTTTCATTATCTCCGTTCCAACAATATTATAGACACCTATCCAAAACGACCTTGCTTCATAGGGACTTAACTCCATTTGAGTCCCTATGTAGTGGACATACAGGGTGCTCCAGCACTATTTTGACTCTATATGGCATACTTTTATCCCACGCACTTCCTTTAAGCCCATATTACATTAGAGACTTTCAAATCTAGCTCTACTTATATACAAGAAAGGAACTATAAAATATTAACCAGATGTTATAGATGCTCAGCGAGGTTACACAGAATTTCTCAGATTTACCCTGAGGAGTGTTTGCCCTGCGGAAGAGATATATTGGTATAATGATTCATATATGGTGGACTTGCCCCCAGATTAAAGAATTTTGGGAGTCTGTATTTACTCCTTTGTCACTGGCATATCCTACCAGAAATCTCCAGAAATAGCTTTACTATCCATATACCCGGGCTCCTTGCGAGAGGCCACAAAAGGACTGATCCCCTACTTAATCTCTGCTGCGTGAATAATTATACCCAGACACTGGAGTACTAGAGTTGCTCCCACTATTAAAGAGTGGGTTGCTGAATTGAATCAATTGAAGAGAATGGAGGAAATAACGGCAAGTATACAGGGACGCCACCATAAGTTTATAAAATTATGGTCACCATGGATCGAATTATCAAGCTCAGACATGCTGAGATCCTATATTTGAAAAAGTTAAGTTATGAGTGAGGCCTGAAGTTGGTTCGTTTGTTTAGCTTGATGGTTGGAAGGGGGCTCCCCAGAGGTTTGTGTATGTCTGTGTATGTCTCTGTGTTTTTTTTTTTGTTTTCTTTTCATCTTTTCTTTTCTTCTCTCTCTATTTCTTTTTCTCTTCTTCTTTATGGGGAATATATCTGCCCATGAGGAACACTCAATAGCACAAAGTAGTCACTATGGAAGAACAGGTGAAAATACCCATATATATGGATCGTTTATCTAGTTTTTATTAACTGTTCTGGAGGATGAATTTGAGTTATGTAAAAACAATAATATAAATATATATGGGAATATGCTATCTATGTGCTGTGAGTGGAACTTGTGTAAATGTAAATATTTACTAAAATGTGATAATTCAAACTTGATGAGGTTTTTTCAGAAACTATTAGTGCAAATAATTTTGATGGTTTACCTTCCTTGTTTAAAAAATTAGGTTTTTTGTTTGAAAAAAGATCAAGGCCTGGTGGGACATCGCATCTTTTGAGCAATATATTAACCTCAAATTGGTGCCCAGACACCTTAGATGAGATGTCACCCTAATGGTGGCCTATTGGATGATGAATCTATGCTAGAGTGGTTTGAATTATTTAATAATAAAGGTTTTAAATTGATTAATTTTTTATTAAGGCGTAAACAAACTAAAATGAGATTACTTGATAAACAGTTAATGGAGATCAAGCAAAAAAATTGAACCTCACCAATCATCCCCAGATTTCTCTAAATTGTCTGGAGAGCTTAAAAGTAAGCTGGTCAAGTGGGATAAGGAATCCCAAGAGAAAAAGAAGGGAAAGTATATCAGGGATTTCAGGGACTTTTCTCACAAAGAGGTTTTTAAATGGCAGGTTAATGGCCTCTGCTAATAAATTGCCCAATTCCCAAACTTCTATGAGCTTCTATGTGCCTTCCAATATACCCAGATTGGTCCCTAGATCAGCCACACCTACTCAGGGTAGTCATGCTCAGGGCTGCCCGACCAACCATGAGAGGAGTTAGGGTAATGGTAGAGGGGGGGTTTTGACCCCCAGCCTCCACCCCCGTTTTAAAATAATTGGGGCAGGGGTTATGGTAATATCCGTCCTCATAGGGGAGGCACATACCATGACTCAACTCCTAGAGGGGGGTACCATCCTGATCAGTATCCACATGCAGATTGGAGGGTGATACGTATTTGGAAGCCCCTATTCCTGTTTCCAAACATTTCCAGCCCCTATTTGATAGCTGAGATCAGGCGGATGATTTTTTAGGGAAACCTGGCCCATCTGCTCAGTCCCCTGCAGGGAACAAATACGGGGGAAAAGAAGAAACTGAGAGGAAGACAAGCAGGAAGGAGAAATAAAAAGAGAAAAGTCCCATTAGTAGATCTGTTTTGTCAGAGGACGAATTGAAGGTCCTTGATAAGGGCCTCAAGTTCACTCCAGTATGTAATTTCAGCAAGTTTCATGTTTATGTTAACATTCAAAAATTTATCAGGACTTTGAATATCAAAAAGTATTTCCTGTCTAAAACTGTGGAAAGGGTGGCATTAGCCCCAGTTGGCACGCATCCCAATTTAAGCAACAAATCTGTCTTTAATCCCCCTCATGTGATTCCAAACACATTGACGTCTTTAGGATTATGGTTATAAGTGACCTAGAAAGTATGAAGGTAAAAAAGGTTAGGGATCCTTTCTATATTAAAAATGGCATTTCCTCACTGGCAACCAAAAAAGAATTAGTGATCTGCACTGCTGATAGGGGGGGTGGCCTGGTTGTAATGAGTAAGACCTTCTATAGGGAGGAAATGCAACGTTTATTGGAGAATTGCAATACATACTAAGTTTTGAGGAGTGATCCCATGCTTCAGTTCAAAAATGAATTATCAGTACTGGTACAAAAGGGTCTGAAACTTAAGCTTCTTAATAAAAGGTAGGCTGGCTCTTTGGACCCAAGTGCGTGAAGGACATTGATTATCTATTGCCTACCAAAAATTCACAACAAAGCCTTGAAGCATTTTTGCTTAAGCTAAACAATAACACCAAAAGCATTACTCTGTCGTGGAACATAGATTTTGAGCATGTGGTGTTCCTAGACCTTGAAATTTTCAAGGAGGGTGACCACTTCAAAACACAATTTTTTTTTAAGCCAACAGACAGAAATGGGTACATCCCATTAGATAGCTGTCATCACAGCACTTGGCTTTGCAATATCCCTAGAGGCCAATTTATTCATGTTAGGCAAAATTGTGCTCTGGAATCTGATTATCAAGCTCAATCACAGGTCCTTGCTGATAGGTTTTTCCAAAAGGGCTACTAAAGGGAGAAAATCATTGCAGATCGGGATGAGATAGGGCAAGTTGACAGACATACATTAGTCGCTGATTGTAATAAGGGAACAAATAAGAATGTTAATAATCAGGAGTATAAAATCATACTTGGCTACAATGTACAGTATAAACAATTTGAGTGGATTGTTCTGAAACATTGGGAAGTCCTCAGGAAGGACAGGTTACTTGGTGTGGTTCTCCCCAGTCGTCCCCGTTTCATTTATAGATGGGCACCGACTCTGCGAGATGTTATCCTACCGGAAGTGAAAGATCCTCCTATTATAAGAGAGAATAGAATGTTTTCCTTTCTGTCTGGTTTTTACTCTTGTGAGAGACGTCCAGCCTGCAAGCAATGTAAATGTAAAACGGAGGACTTTTGTCTCTACCTCTACCAGTTGGAGGTACCAGATAACAAATCGAATCACATGTAGTACACAGGGGGTTGTCTATATGCTGGAGTGCAATTGCGGGCTCCAGTATATTGGCAGGACCTCCAGGCCCCTGAGTGTGCGCATCAGAGAGCAAAGCGTTTCAAAGCATTTTAGAATGTATCATAATAGGGATCTCAGGGATCTCAAATTTTGGGGTATTGAACATGTCACTAGACACTGGCGGGGGGCCAATTACATTTGTCACCTTAGCCAGAGAGAGTCTTTCTGGATTTTTGAGACAAAAGTTCTCTCTCCTGAGGGTTAAATATTGATTTTGGCCCAAATTGTTTTATCTCTGACAGATAATTGTTTTCCCCCTTTTTTTCTGATTGATAGTCTTTAATATAAATATTTTTGTCTTACATTTAATATAATTTCTGGGTTTTATTGATTGTTTAACAATGTTTACATACTGTAATGGAGGTGTTTGGAGACTCGGCATGACAGCGAGCGGTGTTCGGTTTTTGAATATCCAATTTTACTTTTTTTTTTTTTTTTTTCAAAGATATATTAATAACAAAGCTTATACAAAAGGCTCACAAAGGGAGTCGACATTTGAAAACAGCAAAATACAAGACAAGCATATACAAGGGAGAAGGGAGAGAAATTGGGTTATGGGAGAAGGAGCAAGGGGAACCAGGAAGGGAGGAGCATCAGACTAGGATCAATGTTATGTACTACCATTATAGTAACAAAATGCTGTCTTAAACATCAACCTAGAACCCTTTTGTAATGTAGCTTTTCAAATAAGGATAATAGGGAAAATAACAGAAACCAAGTTACTAGAGGCAGGAGAGTACCAATGGTTATTGAGGGAAAGCCCACCCTCCAGATGCTCATCTATCAAAGGGGAAGTTGGTTGTGTGAAAATCCCATAGTGATTAAGCATATTCATTAATTTTAACCTTTTAAGAACCTCAAGGGTGGCCATGAGACTGTGAACTTCCCGGACCTCTAGGCAGATCTCGAGAGACGTTATCCTAATAGTGGAAGGTCTGTGAAGTTTAATGGCATATCACCTCACATACATAGCTATGTGGGATTATTAATGGAATGCTCATCCACATATCCTTTAGGACCTTTAAAATAACCACACTTTGGAGTGATTCAGATAAAAGAAAACCAATTCAGAACAAACAGTAAGAAAAAAGAGGAAAAAAAAAGCAAGAGGAATGTAGAAGAGGGGAGGAAGGGGTATATAGAGGACAGTATAGACACCGAGGAGGGAATAGATTGGGTTGGTTAGTTTGTGTTTAGGAATAGGAGAGAACATGTTCTGTCCAGGGATCCCAAATCATGTCAAATCTCTCAACTTTGTCTTGGATAATATTAATTGCTTTTTCCTGGATCATTATGCAAGAGGTTTTCCTTTTTGCTGCCAGGAAGGACATAGTTGGCTGTTTCCAGGCCCGAGCAATAGTGATC
Source organism: Aquarana catesbeiana (assembly GCF_042186555.1). Classification (NCBI taxonomy): domain Eukaryota; kingdom Metazoa; phylum Chordata; class Amphibia; order Anura; family Ranidae; genus Aquarana; species Aquarana catesbeiana. Next base: position 133,794,508 of record NC_133332.1, on the reverse strand, counting down.
TTTGCCTCCAATAGTATAAAATAGATCAGTTTTTGAGAGCGTATGGGTATCTTATCTACTTTTTCGTTCAGTAGAGAAATGAGCAGTGATTTAGAAATAGCCATACCTGTGACCTTCTGCAACAAGTGGAATATTTTGTTTCAGAAACCCCTTATGCGTGGACAGTTTCACCAAGTATAGAGGAGATTGCCTAAATGTCCACAACCCCTAAAACACAGGGAGGATACCCCCAGGAAAATCTAGGATAGGTGGGAGGGGACAAGATACTAGACATGGGCACACTGAAACATTTCGTTTTGGAATTTCAATTTCGTCTGAAAAATAAAATTTATTTAGTTACTCTCGAAATTCGTTTTTTTTCTTTATTTCGTTTATCGTTAAAAACTTGCATTCATCCGAAAATCAAAATTAATGAAGGTCAAATCTGTCATTCAAGGCTTATGGTGTCTGTCGAATGTTCAAAGAAGATTCGACGGAGCAGCTAAACTGTACGACACTGCAATCATACATTTCCGGTCGAATTTTCCGCCTACAAGCTAGCTGTAGTAGAATTCTAATGTTGTATGACTAGTAATAAATTAATAATTCTATTTATTAATTATTTTACTAGTCAACCAACATTAGAATTCTTCTATAGCCTATGGGCAGATGCATTTGACTGTAAATGTATGATTGCAGCATCGTACAGTTTGTTTAGCTGCTCCGTCGAATCTTTTAACTTTCGACAGACACCATAAGCCAAAGATTCAACGTTTGTATGTTTTTTGTTGCTTTGTCGAATCTTCATCATTCATGATCATTGGTCTACTCTACCCCAACAGTCAACCAACCCAACTTTCACATTCGTTTCACATTCGCAATGGCGGGCGCAGAATCCGACGTTGTGTCTGTGTCAGTCTCAGTCTCTGAATATCGACGACATGGGGGAGGACATTCCTGGGCCTTCTAAGGAGGCAGCAGCAGCAGCAACATCCCCAACAATATCATCCAAAAATGGGCGCAGGAGGGGGACACAAGCTGCAACCAGCAGGAAGCGTAACTTTATGTGGACTCACATTGAGTCCCAGGTCCTTGTAAGGGAAACGCTTCCTTGTTGGATGCAGCTGTGTGGCCCCCGCTCCAGGGAAACCACTCAAGAGTGGAAGCGGGAGAAGTGGGAGGAGATCTCCAGAAAGGTTGAGGAGATCTATCTCCATCGGCGTGACCCGACTGCCTGACGCAAAAAATTCTGCGAAATAAAATGGTAAGTAACATGTCTGATTATTTTTTTTTTACATTTTAACCACTTCAGCCCTGGAGGATTTGGCTGCCAAATGACCGTGCCACTTTTTGCGATTCAGCACTGCGTCGCTTTAACTGACAGTTGCACGGTTGTGTGAAGTTGCTCCCTAACAAAATTGACGTCATTTTTTTCCCACAAATAGAGCTTTCTTTTGGTGGTATTTGATCACCTCTGCTTTTTTTATTTACTTTTTGCTAATTAAGTATCCCCAAAAAATATATAAAAAACTAATTTTTTCCTCAGTTTAGGCCGATACGTATTCTTCTACATATTTTTGTAACAAAAATTGCAATAAGCGTTTATTGATTGGTTTGTGCAAAAGTTATAGCGTCTACAAAATAGGGATAGTTTTATGGGATTTTTATTAATATTTTTTTTTTACTAGTAATGGCAGCGATCAGCAATTTTTATTGTGACTGTGACATTATGGCGGACACATCTGAACTTTTGATGCCATTTTGGGACCATTGTCATTTATACAATGATCAAAGCTCAAAAAATGCACTGATTTTACTGTGTAAAAAATGACACTGGCAGGGAAGGGGTTAACCACTAGGGGCGCTGAAGGGGTTAAGTGATTCTAACTGTGGGGGGATGGGCTACCAGTGACACAACACTGATCACTGCTCCCGATGACATCGAGCAGAAGATCACTGTCCTGTCACTAGGCAGAACAGGGAGATGCTCTGTTTACATCTCCCCGTTCTTTAGCTCCTTGACACGATCGCCGACACCCGGCGGACATCGAGTCCGCGGGTCCCGATGTCATGTTACTTTGTGCAGCCGTGCCATTCCGCCGATATATATCGGTGTGAACCGGTTGGCAAGTGGTTAAAAATGAAATCACATATTATGCCCAAAAACAAGTCCCCCCCCACACACACATAAACATATATTATTGCTATCACATGTGATGTAAGTAAAGTTAAGTGAAATTTTTTTTTAAAAAAAGGAATAAATAATTTTCAATTTATCCTCCCTCCTGTGAAAAACCAAATTTGCGCATAGGTGTGCCTAGCCTACACATGAAAGCATAGTTTGCAGTTGCACATGTTAAATATATTATCGCCACGATCATTGTAAGAGGAATATTTTCATGGCCGTTATTTGTTCTTAGTTATCACTAAACTGAGCAGTAAGTGCTTTTAAGTTCCACTTGACCTGACCACCTGTAGGTTACACCCCCTTTCTGACCAGGCCATATTCTGCTATTTAGCGCGCTGCAGCTTTAACTGACAACTGCACGCTCCTGCAATGTACTACCCAAATGAAATTTATGCTCTTCTCCCGCCACATATAGAGCTTTTATTGGTGGCATTAGACCACCGCTGGGTTTTAAATTTTTTGTTATTGAAAAATAAAAAGAGTTAAATATATTAAAGAAAAAAAAAAGTTTTTCGGTGGCTGGACTTAACCAGCTTGCGGACCCGCCATATGTTTAGTTACTATGGGGGTCCACATCCGCAAGTGGGTTAATCCTTTGCAAAAGAAACAAGAAAGGAAATTTTACAGCATACACAGTTCACACAAGCACATAATAATAATTAGAAAGGTGGACTGGACAATGGACATTTACTCGGCACAATCCCAATCCTGTCTTTTATATTTTATTGTGCACCAAAAAAGCATACGTTTTTCTTACAATAAATTTGGTTAATAAATAAATGTGAAAATCTTGTGCTACGTGAAAAAATGCGCCTGATCCAAAAAATGCCATTTGCATTGTTTCATTCTACGGGTTCATTCTACATGTGTTTCATGTTTTGATGTCATTTTCAGATTACAATTGTAGTTTAATTGTGGAACCCATTTCTCTTCTCTTTTTGTTTTGCAGTTCCATAGCGCGTAAGCGCAGGCAGTTGGGGCTCAGAGGGAAGCAAGTGCCTCTCCTCCCCCATGAGAAGGAGCTCCTAGCGGGTGTAGGGGAGGATGAGATCACCCAGCTCCTGGCTCATCAAGGTTGGTGTCAGCATTGCATTGTGTGCAATGTGTGCAGGAAATTTTTTTTTGTCAAGCATGTGACGCAACATTAACCATGATGTGTTTGATTTTATTTAAAGAACGTATCCAGGCCCAGTGCCACCGAAGGCAGAGGGCGGAGGAGCAGGAGTCCTCTACGTCAGCAACATGCAGTAAGTACTGTAGTAGTGACACTAATACAGTGGGTCCTTTTCCATTTGTCCAGCCTTCCATTGTCGATTCCAGTGTCATTGCTTCTCGCTCAAGCAGTGACAGGTAGAGCCTCTGTGATGCTCTGTCAGGTAACGCAAGCGCTTGCGTAACTTACGTAATCTGACAGAATGTCACCTCTCTGAACTGAGGCACCTGATAAGTGGCGGTGCACCTAGCACTCGCCAGCGCCGCTGGAACCAGGACAGGTAAGTGCCTTGTATTTTTTTTTTTTTTTTCTAAATGGTGAATGCATGTCCCTGCCTTGTAGATAAACGTTAGTGACCTGCCCTGTATTGCCATGCTAATGGATAATTCATTTTATCTATATACACTACAGTATATTTATTTATAGTAATTTGAAGCTTGAACATTGTAATGTTCATCATTTCTCCTTTAAATAGGTGTCATCCAGTCAGAGGGGGAGACTCAGGAGGAGGAGGCTGAGGCAGCAACGCCCACATGTACGTAGTATAATCTTGCTGGTATCTGCTGAGTGATCATACATGTATTAATGTTCTTGTACTAATGTGTGAGATTGTTGTACACTGCAGATTGTAATGTTCTTTTCTATCATTAATCAACAGCTGCTGAGGCTGACCAGGAGGTGGAGGAGACCTGCCCTGTAGAGGCTGCTGAGGATGCAGAAGAATAGCCAGAAGTGGCAGGTCCAGGGAGTAAGTATAACTTTTTTTGTATTTTCCAGGCAAATATAGTATTTTAAATATGAAATGCTGATAGCATACCTTGTCTAGAAATGGTTGTGATTTATTCTGCAAGGCTTCAGTTTAGCTGCAATTATTAGTCCCCCTCTGCAGCTGATTTCAGTCTTCCTGTTAGCATGACCTGTGCTTGTTATTTCCTCAATGTCCCTGATCAGGCCACCTTCTTGCTGCAGTTCAGATTCTCAGTCTGAGCCAATCACTGTTAATCATCGTGAATAACACAGCAGCCTGGAGGGGGTGTGTCAGACAAGAATCTCCAGCTATTGGCTGGCAGTCCCTGGACATGTTCAATCTCTGGCATGCCCCTAATGCATGCATTAACACTTTTCTCATGATGTTATACCTGTTATACCTCCTAGCCTAGACCAGGAGTGAGAAACCTACCTAGCCTAGAACAGAAATGGGGCTTATTCATTCAGTGGCCTTACAAAATTATCAACTTTAAAAAGTAGCCTGCTATATTTTATTAAACAACTTTTTATTAGGTCATCCCAAATGCAATGGCTTGAATGGCTTCTCTTTGGTGAGTGTAATGTTAAAAGCTGGTATAGCTGATATGTTTTTCTGCAAGTGCAACTGATCTTCCATATTTGCGACGGTCAGTCAGTCTGGATGAGATAGATTAGTTAGTGGTCGGTCAGCACTTAGGCGTCCATTACACTTTAAGATTTTATCCAGCTGGCCACGCGACCAAGTGGATAAAATCTTTGGGAGATTCCCCTTTACACTGCTCGATGTGTAGAGGGGAATCCCTTTGTACTTTGGCCGGGAAGGACACTCAGCTCTGCCCCGGGCAGAGTACAGTAAAGTACTACACCTTCCTGCACAGCTCTGCAAACTTGGTATGACTCAGGGAATTGACACAGACACCATTATCTCCTACACACAAATTGATTAGGTGCATCTCACTAAATATCAAAAATGGAAAACTGGTATGGAAGTGAAAACATCTCAAGATGTTACATGATTGTCTACAAGGGCTGGGAGATAATTGCCTTTATATAATGTTAGGGTGAAGAAGCCATGTGTATTGTATTATCTATCTATCTATCTAATGTATTTTCTTTTCTTCACAGGTGAAGTCTTCATCCTTCACCTCCACCCGATGGATGAAGGCCTGGACCTGCCCGCGTCTGGTTGGGCTGACTGTCCTTCCTCCCCAGCAGTTTCTACAGGGCATGTTCTCCTCCACCCTTCATCACTATCTCCCCACCTGGACACACCCATTGGTGCCTTCTCCCCAGTGCGTCCTGGTGTGGATTCTCCACCCGCTCCAGGACCAGTACACATCCCCTCTCCAGAGCCACATGTGAATGATTATCTGTGGCGCATTGTGGAGGTCCAAGAGAGACAATATGCCTTAACCAGGAGGCTATGTCACTTTTTGGCCCTCCACAATCGCCTGCAGCTCCGTCACTAGGGATGAGCTTCGAGTTCGAGTCGAACTCATGTTCGACTCGAACATTGGCTGTTCGCAAGTTCGCCGAACAGCGAACAATCTGGGGTGTTCGCGGCAAATTCGAATGCCGCGGAACACCCTTTAAAAGTCTATGGAAGAAATCAAAAGTGCTAATTTTAAAGGCTAATATGCAAGTTATTGTCATAAAAAGTGTTTGGGGACCCAGGTCCTGCCCCAGGGGACATGGATCAATGCAAAAAAAAGTTTTAAAAATGGCCGTTTTTTCAGGAGCAGTGATTTAAATAATGCTTAAAGTCAAACAATAAAAGTGTAATATCCCTTTAAATTTCATACCTGGGGGGTGTCTATAATATGCCTGTAAAGGGGCGCATGTTTCCTGTGTTTAGAACAGTCTGACAGCAAAATGACATTTTGAAGGAAAAAACTCATTTAAAACTACCCGCGGCTATTGCATTGCCGACAATACACATAGAAGTTCATTGATAAAAACGGCATGGTAATTCCCCAAAGGGGAACCCCGAACCAAAATTTAAAAAAAAAATGACGTGGGAGTCCCCCTAAATTCCATACCAGGCCCTTCAGGTCTGATATGGATATTAAGAGGAACCCCGGCCAAAATTTAAAAAAAAAATGACGTGGGGTTCCCCCTAAATTCCATACCAGACCCTTCAGGTCTGGTATGGATTTTAAGGGGAACCCCGCGCCAAAAAAAAAAAAAAAAAAACGGCGTGGGGTCCCCCCAAAAATCCATACCAGACCCTTATCCGAGCACGCAACCTGGCAGGCCGCAGGAAAAGAGGGGGGGACGAGAGTGCGCCCCCCCTCCTGAACCGTACCAGGCCACATGCCCTCAACATTGGGAGGGTGCTTTGGGGTAGCCCCCCAAAACACCTTGTCCCCATGTTGATGAGGACAAGGGCCTCATCCCCACAACCCTGGCCGGTGGTTGTGGGGGTCTGCGGGCGGGGGGCTTATCGGAATCTGGAAGCCCCCTTTAACAAGGGGACCCCCAGATCCTGCCCCCCCCTGTGTGAAATGGTAAGGGGGTACAAAAGTACCCCTACCATTTCACTAAAAAACTGTCAAAAATGTTAAAAATGACAAGAGACAGTTTTTGACAATTCCTTTATTTAAATACTTCTTCTTTCTTCTATCTTCCTTCATCTTCTGGTTCTTCTGGTTCTTCTGGCTCTTCTGGTTCTTCCTCCAGCGTTCTCGTCCAGCATCTCCTCCGCGGCGTCTTCTATCTTCTTCTCTTTGGGCCGCTCCGCACCCATGGCATGGAGGGAGGCTCCCGCTCTTCTCTTCTTCTTCATCTTCTTCTCTTCTTCTCTTCTCTCTTAATATTCATACCAGACCTGAAGGGCCTGGTATGGAATTTAGGGGGACTCCCACGTCATTTTTTTTTAAATTTTTGTTCGGGGTTCCCCTTTGGGGAATTCCCATGCCGATTTTATCAATGAACTTCTATGTGTATTGTCGGCAATGCAATAGCCGCGGGTAGTTTTAAATGAGTTTTTTCCTTCAAAATGTCATTTTGCTGTCAGACTGTTCTAAACACAGGAAACATGCGCCCCTTTACAGGCATACTATAGACACCCCCCAGGTACGAAATTTAAAGGGATATTACACTTTTATTGTTTGACTTTAAGCATTAAAATCACTGCTCCTGAAAAAACGGACGTTTTTAAAACTTTTTTTTGCATTGATCCATGTCCCCTGGGGCAGGACCCAGGTCCCCAAACACTTTTTATGACAATAACTTGCATATTAGCCTTTAAAATTAGCACTTTTGATTATTCATGTTCGTGTCCCATAGACTTTAACGGTGTTCGCTTGTTCGAATGAACTTTTTTCCTGTTCGCATGTTCTGGTGCGAACCGAACAGGGGGGTGTTCGGCTCATCCCTATCCGTCACTATGTGGCTCTGGAGAGGTACCAACGTAGCCTTAGGAAGCAACTGGAGGTTACTCGGTACCTTGGTGACCAGATGGCTGGCATTAATATGTCCCTACAGCGATTGGTCACCAGGTTGGGGGAGAATATATTTTTATAAATTTTTTTTTACTTTATGTTTTGTTTATGTTAAAAATAAAAAAAAAAAATGTTCAGAAATAATTGTTTTCTTGAGTTTTGCTTTCCTTGTTAGAATAGATTCATGTGATGTTTATCTAAATGAACTAGTCCATTTATTGTTACTAACTTACTAGAGGCCTTATAATTGTAGTTTTTCTACATTTAACCATCAGGCTGAACTTAGAAAATTTAGGAGATTTCTCTCTACACTATTTCAATGTGCAAAGGGTAATCCCATGTATTGTGTCCAGTCACGGCGTTCAGCTTTCCACCCACCAGAATACACAGCAGATAGTTACAGCAGGGGTTAACCATAACCACCATACAGTCCTCAACAGTTCACAGGACATAGGTTGCAGGCTTGCAATCATGAGGGCAACACCGGACAGAGGTTCACAGGCTAACGCAATCACAAGGGGCAACAGTTCAAAGGGCAGTCATCATTTCCAGGGCTTGAGTAACATGGCAGCAGGGTAGATTACTCACACTGGTGACTTCGGACAATTGCAGATGGTCATGAAACAGGTGGGGGATCAGAGAGAGCCCTGGTGTCCCCAGGGTCAGAGATGTCAAATGGGAGGGGTCTTGGGCATCTGGATGCAGCTCATCAGTGCCAGTGACCAACTAATCTATCTTGCATAGAATCACGTTTCCAACTGTATGCTTCTTTGTGCTATGTTGTGTTGGTAACATATTCTGATCCTTGAGTTGACAGTCTCTCCATCAAGAGGAACTGTCATGCTGTTGAGGTCATCTTTAATCACTGTCTCTTATTTCCAGACCATCATACAAAAATGGTTAAATTAGCACATGTTGCTATTTATATTTACAAAGACAGCAACACGTGAGCAGTAGCGCCACGTCAAGGCTTCAACCCTTGCTACTGTCCATTCACACAACATTCATTCATGCAATCACGCACACTCTAGTCAATCTATACAACATTCATTACAAAAAAGAGTGATGGAAGGAATAAAGGGAAAAATTTGGATTGCTTAAAACAATATAATTCTATTTAAACCTTGGGGTCACACCAAAGACAAGTAGACAACTGCTATTGTGTCAAGTGGTAAGAAAATAACAAAAATGATTTTCCTCAACATTTGGATGGTTCCTCTGAGTCCCATCTATCTTCACATGGTAACAATGATTCAGGTTCACAATTTAACGGTAGGGTAACCCAGCTTGGGGAGGTTAAATTTGAGGAAAGTTATTTGTTCCATCAAATGGGGTGTTAGTTGTGCACGGTGTGGATTAAGGATATTCCCAGTAATAGAGAAAACTCTCTCACTTTGCACAGTGGTTGGAGGACAGTTGTAGTTGCTGGGCAACCAGGCAAAGACCAGGCCACAAACTTTTCTTACCATCCCAATAGGTCAAAGGGTCCTCTGTAGGAAGCAAAGGTGCTTCATATAGGTAGGCCCTGACCATTTCAGAGTCACTACTCTCCTCTCGATTACCTGCTGCTTGACCTGCATCCACCAGATTGTCAAGTGCCTCTACCCAACATGCACAAACTCCACTCGGTTGTTTTTGAGTGATGGTGCCAGGCCTTGGAATAGCAGACATGGCAGGTGAATCTTCCAAACCAGCCTCATTCGGCATACATCTCTGTTGCTGCAAATTACCGACCCTTTCAATCAGTTTTTCTTTCCAGTAGGAGAGGCTGTTGTCTCTGAGTGCCAGTTTACCTTTGATCCTGGGATCACACAGGGAAGCCAGCATGAGTTCAGGGCTTTTGCAGACACGGTCATTTAGCCGATCTTTTAAGTTATCTTGTAGCTTTATGATGAAAGACGCTACATCGGCATGAAGTGGGCTGCCACAAACAGGCTCACTGTTTTCTAGGAGCGATCCCATCTTATGTATGAGATAGGTAAACAACGGTATGACCTGTCCTAGGCTGGCATTGCTCTGACTCAAGTTTTCCGTCACATTCCGAAAAGGTTTTAAGACATAAACAAGCTGCCCAATTACACACCAGTCATCACCTCCCAGTGTGGAATCAAACCCAATGCTGTGGCGGGATGATAGATTGTGGATGGCTGTCTTTTGCTCCAAAATGCGTTCAAGCATTTCCAGGGTATAGTTCCACCGGGTGCTGACATCTTGTTTCAGGCGATGTATGGGGAGCCCTGATTGTTCTTGCTCCTCCCTCAACAATTGACTAGCCCCTACACTGCAGTGGAAATGCCCTGCAATCTTTCTGCAAAGGTCCAAGATTTGAGCAATCTTGTTGTTTTTCTCCACTGGGATTGCACCCTTGACCACTAAATGTAGTATGTGTGCAGAACAGCGCACACCGACAAAAGATCCATCTTGGAGTGCTTTAACATGTTTGAACCTCCGTCTGTCACAATGAACCCAACAGAGACATTGGTGACCGCCTGCTCTCCAAACCAATTGGCCAACATTGATCTAATTGCCTGCAATATGTTGGCAGAGCTGTGTTTATCATGACAGATTTCTGTGTGGATCAGGAAAGCTTGGTAACCCTGCTGGTCTTGTGCTGCAGACCTGCTTCCTGATGAAGTTTGAACTCTTACACTAGTGCCACCACCAACAGGCACAGTGGCCTGCCACCAGTGTGCAGTCAAAGACAGGAAAGCGTGTTGACCGCTGGGAGCTGTCCCCAAATCAGTGGTCAAATGAATTGTCTGACCCTCGGCTTTGGCCATTTTTTCCTTCAATAACGCAACGCACGAATGGTATAGTGCTGGAATAATCTTTCTGCTGAAAGTTGTTCATGCAGGAACAACGTATCGTGGAGCAAGGGCATGCATGAGCCGTTTAAACGGCTCCCCTTCAATCATGCGAAAAGAGGCTCCTCCAATAGCAATGAATTGGCCAATGAGGTCGGTGATCTTTTTTTCTTCCATAAAGATTTTATTTAGTGTTAAAAGAGCAAGTTACAGTTCACAATTCAAATCAAATGACACAGAAATACAATTAACAAGCATGGTATGGAAGCAAAAGAAATGCTGGGTACATCCGATATAGGTTATGATAATACAGTACTGGTAACACAGCCAGATATGCATAATATAGTAGCTGCGGGGTGGAGGATCATTATTCATATTTCCCCTCCCCCCCTCCCCCCTGAGCAGTTAAGCCCAACCAAGGCTAGGAGATAAGTGATACGGCTGGTCCCAGTTCATTTCTCTGAGTGAAGTACCCTTGCAAGCATCTATGTAGGGCTATGTTAAGACAAGGTTAAGAAAACCTGCTACCAAGTAGGAGGCCGAAGTTGGGGAGAAAGAACATGGGGTGTATGAGAGGAAGGAGAGGAAAGGGCAAAAAGGGTAGGATCAGGAGAATAAAGCAGGAAGGGAGAGAGGGACAACAAGGGAAGAGAGAAAAAAAAAAAATAAAATAAAATAAAATAAAATAATGGGGAGGAAGGGGTCAAAGACGAAGGGGGGAGTTTGAGAAGATGCCCCCGAACTCTCCCCTTGGAAGGCCCACTCCCCCCCACATCCCCCCCACCGACGAGAATCCACCGTTAGGATTAAAGTTCACTTATCACTTTTTATAGTACATGCTGGCAATAGCGTTCAGTAGTCACATAGTGATTCCAGCATGCCCAAGTGAAAGAAAATTTATGTGTTCTTTCCTGTGAAATATGGATCAATTCTTCCATCTCTTTTATTTTAGAAATTCTCCTGTACCACTCTCCAATTGACGGGGTGTGTGTGGAATGCCAATGCACTGGGATACATAATCTGGCGGCGTTCACCAAATGCATAGCCAGAGACTTATAGTATTTTTTTTGGGTAAAGAGGTGTGTAGAAGAAATTGTGCGGGGGTGTAGTCCAGGGTATCTGTAGTGATATGTGAGATGATTTCACTGACTTCCCTCCAGAAGGGTTGAATGCGTTCGCAGTCCCACCATATGTGGAGCATCGTTCCTTCCTGCTTGCCGCACCTCCAGCATGTGTTAGGGATAGAGGGGGAAAATTTGTGAAGCCGAGAAGGGGTCCTATACCATCTAGTGGCAATTTTGTAGCCATTTTCTTGGATGGCCACATTTAGTGAGCATTTGTGTGCGTATTCATAGACAGTGTCCCACCTTTCTGTAGAGAGGGTTGTTTGAAAGTCTTTGTCCCAGGCCAACTGTGAAGATGCCAGGGGAGAGGTTAATGCAGATGAAAGGAGGGCGTATATTGCGGAGATTAAGTGCCTTTGTTGTGTTCTGTAGTGGCAAAGGGATTCAAAAGGAGTGAGTTGTTTGGTCCAACAAGACTGGTGTGGTTGGGACGAGAGAAAGTGGCGGATTTGTCGATATGACCAAAAGGGAAAAGAGGCAGTCTTGGACATGTTAACTAGTCTTTCATATGGGAGAGGGGATCCCTCTGAGAAAAAGTGAAGAGTTAAGACGTCGTCATGTGGCCATTCGCGTAGCAAATAGGAGCAGGAGTCACCCGGGGGAAAGTCTGGATTTTCTCTCAAGGAAGTTAGGGGACCTGGTACCAAGGCAGCCAACCCCAATTTCAATGCACCTCTAAAGGCCAGCAAGGAGGGGTAGATAAGGGGGTGAGATACGATCTTCTGTGTCCAGGGTTTGTGAGACAGCCAGGGAAGTAGGTGTAGAGGCCCTGGTATCAGTGAATTTTCCAGGGCTACCCAGGTCTTTTTGATACTGTGTATGTTCCAATCTACTATCCTAGTCAGGTGACACGCCAGGTAATATCTATATAAGTCTGGAAGGCCAATACCCCCATTCTTTTTCTGTGTTGTTAGGCAGGAATATTTTATGCGGGGTGGAGAGTTTTTCCATATAAAAGTGGAACAAGCTTTGCGATAAGCTGCGAAAAAGGCCGGGGGAAGGTGGATAGGGATGGTTTGCATGAGATAAAGTAACGGATGTAATGTACCACGGAGGGGTACATGGTACGCCAAGTGTCGTGGAGCGTCAGGTTTTGGAGTTGCATTTTGATTTGCCGGAGGGCTCGATATGGTAGTGTAGAAGCTCCTGTCGAAGAGTCCAGGACAGGGTTCAGCGGGGCGTTAAAATCACCTCCCAGCAGAACCAAACCTGACTGAAAAGTCGAAAGCAGGTCGCATATTTTCCTGAAGAAGGAAACATGATGTTCATTGGGGCAGTAGATGTTGGCTAATGTAATTGGTTTCGAGGCATATGTACCTTTGATAAAAATGTACCTGCCTTCTGGGTTGATAAGTGAGTCAGTCTGGTGGAAGTTGGCATGTCTGGAGATTAAGATCGAAACCCCCTTTGTTTTTGCTACAGGGTTGGTGGAATGCAGTGCTGTTCGATAGATATGATTAGATAGTTTAGGAACTGCATCGGAGCGGAAATGTGTTTCTTGAAGGAAAATGAATTGAGCTTTGTGTTTGGTAAGGGAGTTCAGAATCTGAGATCTTTTTTCTGGGAGATTAAGGCCCTTAACATTCAATGATACACACTTCATCGTTAGGGATGTAGTAGGCGCCATGGTCTTTTCCGTGAAAGTGGTTAGGAAAGGCAAGATAATAGTAGACCCCCAGCAGATCAGTGCAGGTGGGACTCGGTCAGCCAGGGGGAGGGGGGGAGTACCCAGAGTAGGGGGGAGTGAGCCCTCTTCCACAATAGGGGTAAGTGTGGAGGGGAAACACAAAGGAGCTGGGGCACAGAAAAGTGGAAGGTAAAGAAAAAAAAAAAGGGGGGGGGGAGAAGGAAAAAAGAGAAAGTAAATAAAAGGGGAGGGGGGGAGAGGAGAAAAGACTAGGGAGAAACGGTGGGGGGCAACAAGCAGAAGGGGTAATGTATGGGAGACACGGGATTTAGTGATATACCAGAGGTGGAAATAGATATACTATTCCACCTATAGAGGGAAAGCTGGTAAGTCAGCGGGAATCCAAAGGAAACTGCTGTGTGGGAACGTAGGTATAAATGGAAAAACCCACAGGTGGTTCCGCAAACTGGGGACCATGGGAAAGGAGCCATGCATGAAGTGTATAAGAATGGCCTTGGGGAGCCACAACAGTTTTGTAATTTGAGCATTTCAATCAGAAACATTAACTTAACAAGTAAAAAGTTAGTATATAGTATGTAACATATAACCTGAACCAGCAAGTATAGCTGTCGAGGCCAAAGGGCTGACCTCTCCTACACCTGAGCAACGTTTGGCGTCTTTGGGAGCCTCTGGAGAAAGAAAAACAATGTCTACTTGACCTAAAATCTATTTAAACTCGAGGACTCCTTGTCTGTTTGGGTGGAACTATTCATTAAATGTTAAATATTTATTATTTATTATTGCCACTATCGGAAGTGGTCTGGTTGCAAGGGGGTTGCGTAAGTAGTCCCCGAGTATCCGGAGTGCTTAAGAGGGTCTAAAAAGAGAAGATCCCTAGCTGGTCCTGTGACGGAACCGGTCAAAGTAGGCACAAAAAGGAAAGAAGGGCAGTCGCAGAAACGCGGAGTACTTCACGCGTCAATCGCCAATGTGGGTGTATGGTGCACCACCTGGCAACCGTATGCAAACATTTAGAACATAAAATATAGAGCGTGGGTTACAGCCTGGGGATATAAGAGGGTTATATGGGATCCCATGCATACTCTCCCCACACTAAACCAATACTAAAAAATTTTAATGTAATTCAGGATCAAATTTTTCAAGGGGGACAGTTTTTTGCCACACACCACAAGGGAATCCCTGTGGTGTTTAGAAATCCAGATGGAGTAGACTAAGCATGGAGTCATGGTACTGTAGGTGATTCAAACAGAAAGGGTGAGGGGTTCAGTCCCAGCCCTCCTCCCACTTAATTCAGACTGATTAGGTACCCCGGAGAGTATGCATGTAATTCCATGGGTATGATTTTGTGCAAAAGGGGGTTACGGACATTACATATAGAGGTGCCTCAACACATAACTTTATAACTGTATGCATTTCCTCCCATTCTACCCAATGTTGGTTACCCAAATCAGGCTACTTAAATTTAGTCCAAGGTCCTCAACTTAAGGCGGTATTCAGAGCCACTTGGAAGTGGATGGGTGATGGTTAAGCCAACTGGAGGCAGATTGGAGACCTCGAGGTAAGGACCTAGTGTATTGGAGTTGGGAGGTCCACGTTATTGCATTTGGAGGTAAGGTATGTCCGGTAATGCGGCGGCAAGTTGGCAAGCCAGCAAACCTCCTTCCCAAGCTCCGGGATGAAGTGTAAGGATCTAGGTGAGTCAATGAGAGTCAAAAGATTCACTATGGTGATCTAGGCATGGTCCCCTCAGGATCTGTTACACAGGGAGGAGGAAGGGGGAAGGATAAGGCCCAGTAGGACATATAGACTAGGCGATCATGTACGCACAGCTCCCCTTATCTTACCTTCCCAGTGAGGTTATCCTGTGCGGGGGTATACCAGATCATACCTGCATAGGGCCGCTTGTCACATGGCCAAGCAGCCATAGTTAAGGCCAGGAGGTTGATAGGCAGGAGGAAGTGCGTGCTTGTGAGTCATTCACTCCATCCGGTGAGGATTTTTGATGGCAGGTCAGGCGTGTCATCTATGCTGTAACAAAAATAAAAACAAGGGCAGGGAGAGGAAAAAAGAAAAAAAAAACACAGGCGTGAGAGCAGATGGCAAGGGGCAGTCACATGACATAGGCTGATTCAAAATTGGCTGAAAAAGTGTTGCTTGTTAGGCCTCCATGCGATCTCTCCTAGCTGGAGGTGAAGATGGGGATCTAGGGTTTTGTTGGTATATATCTCGTCGTGAAGATCGGTTGTTAGGCGAGGGTGGCACGTCTCGATGTCTTCTCGATCTTTGTCGCTGTGCTTTCGGCGACGGGTTGAAAGAGACAGGAAGCCACGGTTCCATCGGGTAGTAGAAAGAATACCATTCTGGAAGATCCATGCGGGGAAGATCAAGCTGGTCACAGAAAGCCTGTAGGTCTTCTGGGGTGCGGAGCAGGGCCGAGCGACCCCTAGCGGTTGCAGATAACCCGAAGAGGAATTTCTAGCGGTATTGTATGTTCCGAGACGCCCTTCTATTCTGTAAGGTTATCTGCGATAAGTCCTGAAACAGTTTAATCTCAGCGCCATTATGAATGATCCAACCTTTTTCCCTCGCCTTCCTAAGGAGTTCCTCCTTCAGGGGGAAATTCACTATACAACAAATTACATCCCTGGGCGGGGCTGAGGGCGCAATGCTCTATGTATTCTTTCCATCTCTATTGGAGAATCAGCCGGTCGGTCTATCAGTTCATTAAAGATGTTACTTACAGTTTGCTGTAGAAGACCAGGGTCATTATTTTCAGGCACGCCACACACCCTGATATTGTGTCTGCGTCCACGGTTATCTAGATCTTCGATATGTCTGTGAAGATCTAGAAGGTGTGTAAGCTGTGCATCATAGGTTCCCTGGACTTGGCAAATGGCTGCAGCATGATGTTGAGTGGTTTCTTCCACATCACTGATGCGCCGAGTCACTGTTTGAAAGTCTGAGTGGAGGTCGGCAATGGCAGCCGTCACTGTGCTCTTGATGTCAGCGGCAAACTTCTCCAGGTCCAGCAGGCTGGGCGGCTGGGTCTGCAAAAAGGAGGGTGTCCCCGCCCCTGACATCTGAGAAGCGGACGCTGTTTCAGGCGAGTCCGGTGCTTGGGCCTGCAAGGCCGACTGTGAGGCCGCGTGTGTCGGCTGGTCCGGAATATCTCCGGTATGTTGCAACTCAGCTGTGTCCCGGTCTCGGCGGGTGTGCGGGAGGTGGAGGAGCTCCTGGTCGTTCTATTCATGGCGTTTTTAGTGCTGTAGTCTCCCCAAGTAGCAAACCACGGTCCCCAGTCTACAGGAGCTCAGGACTCAAGCAGCCATCTAGGTCTCCATCCAGGCCACGCCCCCCGAGGTCGGTGATCTTGTTGGCCTGCTGTTTTGACATGCCCTTGGAACTAAAGCCAACAAAACTATCTAGGGTAGGCTGATGATGTCCTTGGGAGGATGAGGAGCCTGATTGGGTCTGCAGTGGAACTACTGCACGTGGACGGTTTGTCTTAATTGAACCCTCTCTATTGTCTCCTGTGCTCTGAGTAAGTGGTGTGGTTGAGGAGGTACCACCAGTACAGTTAGAGTCCGTTATGCTGCTTCCTGCGCTACCATCTTCTTTTTCTGCCTCTGCCTGCAGTAGAGTGGTGGTAATTTTTAAGGTTTAGGTTCATACCAGCATTGGTTAAATGACCTAACTTTTTACCCCTACTCACTTGCTTCCCACACAATTTACACTTTGAAAAGAACCCGCCTTCCAATGTTTGAAAGTATTTCCAAACATTGCTGCGGCTAGATGCGGGCCCCTTGACCCTGTTGATCTCTATTTAGGGCTGATATAGCTGCAGCAGGTAGCACACCAGTGGTGGAAGTTGTTGCCACTACAGTTACACTTGGTGAACTAGAACTAGTGCTGCTAATGGCAGGGGTGCTGGGGACTTGGAGGTCGATGATATAATCACAGGATTCTTCCACCATAATAACAGAGGGAGAAGGGGAGTTAGCAGCAGATGAAAAAAGTGGACTGCTACCTGTCCTACTCCTCAGAATATCCCTCTTGCACTTTCTCTAGGTCAAACTGTAAGTCCTGTGGGCTAAGAGTGTATAAAATGTCTGCAGTGGTTGGGGAAAGAGGAGCATAACATTCAAAATCATTCTCTTCTTGGGCCAATGAAAAAAAAGTCTCACACTCTGTCTCTGCTGCTGTCTCCCTTAATTGCTTCTTTGGGGAGCTAGGCAGTGGCACTGGCAGTGTGATTGGTGGTGGTGATTGTAAAGGCAACTCCACTTTACTAGGTTTCTTGCCTATTCCATAAAAATAAGCAGCCATGACACCTGTAGAAGTAGAGGGAGGCGCTGCACTGGCAGTGGAAGCGGCAGCAGAAGTTGGTGGTCTGGCTGGAAAACTAATGTTAGAACTGGTGGTGGTGGAACTAGCTTTGCTGGTGGCACTGGTGGTGACACCCACTGTTGTGGACAGCATGTTTGTGGCGGCAGAAGTGTCAGAGGCACTAGTAGCAGAGACCTTGCCACTTTTTTAGCAAGGCGTCCACTGCGACCGTGACCATGACCACTACATCTACCTGCCTTCACTTTTCCGTTAGAACGGTACATTGCTGACTTGCTGTTGCTGTATAGTTCAGAAAATGGACTGGTGATAGTGATCACTGATCAGACAGGTAACAAGATAGGGTATATAGAATCTCAATCTATAATATAGAATCTATATAAATCCCCCCCCACAACATGGGCAGCTTCTGAGGCTATCACAACACTAGCAGCAACACTAGTATCACTAGTATCTATCTATCAAGTTCACAACACTAACACAATAGCAGCAGATTATTGTGAAAAAGTTAAGTTGAACTGTAGCTTGCTTCACTATTGTTCTGCTGCTGTGCTTATGCTCAATTGATAAATAATTCAGGTTCTCTGACAAAGTGACAAACGGACCAGCTAAGATTGACTGTCTTCTGAAATGATTCAGCGTTTGTGTGTCTCTCTCTGCTAGCAAATCATAAGTGAAAGTAAGTTGGCTGTACGTGCATGGTTCTAGCTATTTTACTACCCCTCCTCTTTGGTTACAATCGGCCAATAACATTCATCATCATCATTATTTTTATTTTACTTCCCCCACCCAATTCCAGCAGCGATCTTTTCTCTCTATGTGGAATCTTTTCTCTCTATGTGGAATCTTTTAGAATAATCTTAGACTAGTATGGATGGACTATAGAGTTAAGGTTAGGCACATTCAGCCACAGGTTCTATAGACACAGATTGTTATTGTCAGCGTCATGTCGAATCTCCTATCTATATCGAACTGTTGTCGCAACGAAAACGAAAATAAAGCATTTGTTTATGTCGGATCTTTCGGTTTTCAGATTCTGTGCTTTCGTTATCGTTTGTTAAAATGATAATGAAAATACCTGAAATTCAGACGAAAATGCATTTGGACGAAAACGAATGCACATGTCTACAAGATACCAGCGTGTTAGAAGTTTGATACTAGCCTCTACTAAAGAGACATTTACAATACCTTTAAAGGATTGTGAAAATTGATGATACCAGGTTTCTGTATCCCAGTCTATATTTAACTCCTGTTCCCATAATAATGCATACAAAGGTTTTCCTGAAGTCTCTGCCAATGAGGAGTATATCAAAGATATGCCCCCTTTCTGATCCTTGATTTCGGAGCACCATTGTTCATAGGGCGTAACTCTCAGGGTGTCTGGTCTAGTCTTCCAAATGGAGAGTAAAAAATTATGAATTTGTGTTGGTCTAAATTTCTCTGATTGGGGCATCTCTAGCTTGCTGTAATTGTGGGGTATTCCTGCGCTATCGTGAACGGGGTTGTGGAGAGAGGAGGAGGGACACCCAATCTCAATAAAAACAAGGAAAAGCAGCGTACACCGAATGGGGTACAGCCTGTCCCCAGTTAAAACAAAATGGAATAAAGTGTAGTGCTGCGCTAATCCCAATGAGATAGGCGCATATTGGCTCTGTGCTCGTGAGCGTCTTATAGTGCACCAAAATAGGCTTTGCAAATGTAACAATAAAAAGATAACCTCATATGAAAAATGTGTGATAGTGTGTATGGTCAAGAAAATTGTAATAAATACACAATAAATAATAATAAATATAACGTGCAAAGTGATTAGTGCTTAGGCAACACAGTAGCAAACATAAATGTATGGGTGAATATAGCTCAGATAAAAATAGCAGCTGGCTAAGACTATCACCAATCGCCAACTAGCAAAAACAATATAAATCAACACATTCATAAGTGCATATATAGCCAAAGTGCATCCAGTGCAAGTTAAATGTGATTACGTGCTTAAAAGTTCATAAACATGCATGCAAAACTGCGTGCAAAATATTATCAGGTGCAGTGCTCCTTGCGGCGAAAAACAATCAATCAAAAGTCCATAAAACGTGTATTGCCTTCCGTGCTAAACATGGGTGACAGTAGTGGTCAGATTCATGCAACAGTGTGCACATTAGTGGGCAGTGGCCCCTTACCTGAAGGTAATGGGGTAATCGCGTTTAGCCAATCAGAGGCATGGCAGCCTTTGTAGAGACAATGGGTATACTCTGTAATGGAGGATGGTGGAAATATGGTCCTATCCTGATCGCTTCTATTGTAGGGGCATCTGGTCCTTCCAAGTAGTGTCCCAGATATCACTTTTATTACAACATAAAATACAGTACTCACATAGAACGTTAAAAACCGGGTGGAGATCCGACGAGCGGCGAGCTCGTAATGCAAATAACAGTCAGAGAGTGCCTGTCCCGTCCCTACGCGTGATGTCACGGTCACGTGACTTCTTCTCTAGCTTGCTGACACAGTGGTTCAAAGATAAAGGCCCCATAGAGGAGAAGAAGTGCCCTATCATAAAAAGTCTTTTATTTAACCACCACTGGAAAGCTCTAATATCAAGGCCTGGTGGAAAAAGAGGATTATGGAAGAGGTGAGTTAAGGGGCGGAGTTCAGATGTGAGTGCAGGATTAGCCTGAAGTGAGTAACACAGGGCCATAAAGTGGTTATAATTGCTATACCTCAGAAGCGTCTTTGCCTGGTTTAGGAATGACCGATATGTATGCTGAATTAGCATTGCTGTCAATGAGTAAACCCTTCCGAAGAGAGTTGAAAAGTCTTGTCAAATGCGGAGAGAGGGATGGGGCGAATGTCTTGTAATAGCAGACGGAGAACCCATCAGGTCCTGGGGCTGATCAATTTTTTAAGGTTTTTGATGACTTCTAACACTTCTGACTCTGTGACAGGTTCTTCAAGGTCAGAGTGATGTGCAGAAGCCAGTTTGGGTAGGGTAATCCCGCCAAGAAAGTCAATCAACTCTTTCGAAGAGGCCTGAGTGTCTGGCTGGTATAGCGTTGAATAGAACTTATATTATCCGGATTCTGGGTGAGGGAATCCGTAAGGGAGTGGATTTTGGGGAAAGAAAAGCATTATGGTTTAGGGGTCAACCTGTTAGCTAACCTAGGGCCTATTTTGTTTTTCAGCAGGTAGTGCCTGGCAGTAGCCCAATGCAGGTCCTTTTCGACTTGAGTGATGAGCGCAATATTAAGGGATAGAAGTGCTGCTTCTAATTGTGCAATAGATGAGGCTGTCGGGTTTTGTTTATGGTTTTTGGATATCTTTAGAAATTCTTGTTCAAGATTGACAATTTCGGCTCTTTTTTCCCATTTGCGTTGAGAGGTAATCTGTATAAGCTTACCGTAATGACAGCCTTGTAAGTGGCCCAGAGCATTGCAGGGGAAATACCCTCCATGTCGTTCAAGTCAAAAAATGTCTTGAGCTCTTTGGATAGTATCATGGTTTGTATTGGGTTACTTAGCAAGGCTTCATTGGTGCGCCATGAAGGGCCCTAGGGTTTCGATATATACATCAGGACCAGGGCATGGTCAGAGAGTGTAGAGTCTCTGTTTAATGATTTTGAGATGCATGGAATCATAGTGGCAGAAAGAAAAATGTGATCTATCCTAGAGTAGGAGCAGTGCAGGGCTGAGAAGTGTGTGTAGTCTTTTGTAGAGGGGTTTAATTCCCTCCATATGTCTACTAATCTGTGGGAGTGAATGAGTGCTATATTTTGGAGGACGGAGGAGTCAAGCTCGTCCATATCCTGACTTATCGAGAGTCTGATCTAGGGCTACATTTGAGTCACCCCCCATGATTACCATACCTGAAAAGTGTGGGGAGAGAATCTTCACCAAGGATGAGAAGAATTCTGCTTGCCCTCAATTTTTAGCATAGTATGATACAAATGTAAAGGTGGAACCATTGATAGAAGAAGGTATCTACCATCGGGATCAACTACCTCTTTGGAGAGGGAAAAGGAGGTATGTCTGGGGAAAAAAAATCCCACCCCTTTACATTTCTCTTCTGCGTTTGAGATGTAAAACTGAGGAAATTTATGATGGATATAAGAGGGTTTGTATTGTTTGGGGAAATGTGCCTCCTGTAATAGAAGCACATCTAAATATTGAGATTGGTAGGTTTGGAACAATTTGCACCTTTTTAACTGAGAATTTAAGCCCTGAACATTATGGGAGGCTACTCTTATGGGAAATTTGGAAGTTTCATCAGGCATCATGAATCAGAAGGAGGACGCAGCTTAGCCTATGGCAGAGACTTACCTTCCAAAGTGTAGAAGAGCCTGGAGAGTATCAGAGCAAGATGACCTGGGAGATAGGAAATAGATTGTGGACCTTGGGATGGATTCCTCAGAGTCTAGAAAAAAGAAAGGGAAATTGTGAAAGTGGACATAGAAGAGAGAGCAGGAGGAGGAGGGGGAGAGGAGGACCGTACAATATCCTCCACATGGATACCATAGGTCCAATTGGAGTGGGAATGGACCTAACAGTTCCCACATGGGCAGAGAACCTTGAAGAATTCCACCTAAACAGTGGGCAAGGATCTGCCCCGACCTTAAGGAAGAATCCCAACATTGAGGCAGATGGAGGAGTATGTAATCTGCTCCTGCCAAGACACACTTTAGTAAACATTGTCCCCGAGGATAACTTAGTCTCTCAGGGGACAGAAAACTCAAATGTGTGGAGAGCCCCAGCCGGGGCTAACCATCACTGTATGGTTTACCGCAGCCCCAGGCAGGAAATGGGATGGTGAGGTATCAGGATGGGGCCGGAAATGAAAGTCAGAAAATCTAACTGAACAGGGAAGTATAATGGAAAAAGTCAACTTTTGAGGAAGAACCTGGGAGGGGAAAAAATCCGCCCAGGCCCTCCCTGACAACAGACAACATTATAAACTGTAAGAAAGAACTGTCATGGATGAACACACGGGAAGAGATATACATATATACACATACTTATACATATATTATGTATATATATATATATATATATATATATATATATATATATATATATATATATATATATACATACATACACACAGACACACACCCCTATATATGCTTATTTAAAAATCAAAACAAAACAGCTTCTACAGTAATGAAGAGAGAGAAGGGCCAAATAAGTGTTCATCAGCACTGAGGGGATACTTGAGTAAGTATCAGACCAATCAGTGAATAACCTGGAAAAATTGAAAATGGAAAAACCGGGCAAATCAAGCGTGGGATCGAGGAGGCTGAGCGTCTTTGGATCGCTTGGTGTGCTGCCTTTGCCATAAAGGAGCAATAGGGCTCATTGGAGGAGGTAGCTTGGAAGACCTCAGGGTCTTGTAGGAAGACGAGGGTTCGGACATTGATGAGGGGTCCTGGGAGATGAGGCCCAACCGTAGACGAAGACGTTCACCATCCTGAATGGTAGAGAAGCTATGTGTCTTGTCCTGGAAAGTAAAGCTTAGCTTAAAGGGAAACGCCCACCGATATTTGATAGACTTCTGGGATAAGACAAGCAATAGTGGTTTGAGGGAGCACCTCCTCTGGATAGTATAAGGGGATAAGTCGGCGAACACCTGGACTGGGTGACCCTGGATAGTGAGCTGGTCCACCTCCCTCGATCTCCTCATAACTTCCTCCCTCACACTGTAAAAATGTGGTTTCACAATGATGTCCTGGGGGGACCATCAGCACGGGGTGGATGTAGCGCCAGACGATGCTCCAGTATATCGGGGATGAGGTCCTTGATAAGAGCGCAAACTGCCTCGGAAGGGCCCTTGATAGATTCTGAAAGACCTCTAACTCTAAAATTATAGGGCCTGGTCCTATTTTCCGGGTCGTCAATTTTCTCATGAGCCGATTCTAGTTGATCTTGTAGATCCTGTATGCGGGAAGTTTTTTGGTTATCTCTGGCAATTGTATGCTCTGCTTTTTGCTCAATGGCCTCTATTCTTGTACCCAGATTGTGGGGATCAGCTTTAATAATGGAGCTAATTTGTGTAGCTGTTTGAGCAAGGCCCCTGGAGAGTATCTTAGAGAAAGTGGCCATGAGTGTAGTAAGATCAGTGGGATTAACTGTTGGAGGCAGGGTTAGATTGGCATGTATAACAGGGCTTTTGTCCATGTCTCCCATAGGGGTTAACAACAGTTTGTCCAGTGTTCTCTCTATGAGGGATTCTGTTGAAGATGGAGATGGGACAGGACCACTGAGTGTACTCACTGCGGGGGTTCCCAGCAGGGTGGCTGATTGTGTGAAGAACTCAGCGCCAGCATCCATGTCTTCTTCCTCTGCTGCAGCCTCGTGGAGTGCACCAGGTGCCATCTTGGATCTCTCTGAGGCCCAGGGATCGGCATTCAGCTGATGGGATAAATCCCATTGTTTGCCCCCCCTTGACATGCAGTAGCTCCCAATCCTTTCCGGGATTAATGGGGCCCCTTATGGTGTGGTATTGCTCGGGCAGATCTCTGTGATTTGGGCCAGACAGCTAGAGCGGGATAGAGCTTCGGAATTAGGCGACCATCACCAAGGTGACCATCACCTAGAGCTCCGCGCATGCGCCTTGAATATACAATTTTAAATATATTTTTGTCATTACTTACATGTTTAGTGAGTATTTTTATTCAGCCACTAGGGGTCATTGTCTGACCCACTGGTGAATTCCTTGTGTTTTAACAATGTGAGATTGTTCCTTTGTCTGCTGCAGTACTGCATGATAAAGCTTTTATACCATGTCGTGGAAGTGATGTATCTACGCCACCCGATTGCATCAGGGTAACCATGATGAACTGACATGGTTTTAAGAGGAAGGATGACGCGCGCAGGCTGGGGGAGTATCCATATGCCTATGGGGGAGGAGCCACGTGCTGACATCACCCGCTGCCGTTCTGCGTCTCTTTGCTGTGGAAATGCATGTTTGCAACAGATGTTTGTGAATAGTTCATTTTAGAATAAAAGTCTTTTAAACCAGCCTGCAGTGTGCACTTATATCTGCAGTGTGCAGATATATCTTTGTTCTCACCTATGTTTACCCTGGGGGAATCGATTGGAGTTCCTGCCTGTCTCTGGAGGATTTTTCCCAAATGAGACCTGCTTTACTGACCATCTGTTAGTTCAGTGGTCTGTCATTTGTGATGAGCGAAGCGAGTGTGCTGGAGGTGGAGGGTCTGTTACCATCTGTCACTTGCAGTGTACCCCTACTTGTGGAATCTTCTTGGTGATTGCTGGGACCTGTAGTCCTCCTATTTTTCTGCTGGATTACATTGGACTTTTTTATTATTATTTAATTATTTCATGCACTGCACCTTTTTGTAAAATATTCTGTTTGGATTATGTGACGATCTTTTTGTGCCAGCTGCATTTATTTAATTTTTAGGGGTTGGGTTTTTTTTGCACTGATTGATTTATTGAATATACAGCGATTAATGTCTAAACTGCTGGCAACAAAAGTGAGTACACTCCTAAGTGAAAATGTCCAAATTGGCCCCAATTAGCCATTTTCGCTCCCTGGTGTCATGTGACTTGTTAGTGTTACAAGGCCTCAGGTGTGTAAACAAAGAAAAAGATAAAGATAAACTCCTGCGCTCATAAGGTTGGAGTGGGTATGGGTACGTAGTGCTGTTGTAATGGCCGAACTGGAGAAGATGATCTAGTGTGTCCCACTGCCTGGACTGACCCGGGGTGGTCTGAAGTAGATAGTGTAGAAAGAAAGGGTGGAAGGCGCATGATCTAACACTAGCATCAAATTCTACAGTTTATTTATAAGTGGTAGAATACATACATGTAGGGAATAAAAATATACTACGTTTTGTAGAAAAGGGTTACACAGTATATAAATATATATATACACACAATTGTAGTGTTACAAGAAGAACATGACCGAACGGGGGCAAATACTATAATATTGGCTAAGATCTCAGGTGTGAATGGGGAGCAGGTGTGTTAAATTTGGTGTTATCACTCTCACTCACCCATACTAGTCACTGGGAGTTCAACATGGCACCTCATGGCAGAGAACTCTCTGAGGATCTGAAAAAAGAATTGTTCCTCTACGTAAAGGTTGCCAAGACCCTAAAAGTGAGCTTCAGAATGGTGGCCAAGACCATACAGTGGTTTAACAGGACAGGTTCCACTCAGAAGAGGCTTCACCATGGTCGACCAAAGAAGTTGAGTGCACGTGCTCAGCGTCATATCCGAAGGTTATCTTTGGTAAATAGATGTATGAGTGCTGCCAGCATTGCTGCAGAGGTTGAAGGGGTGGGGGGGTCAGCCTGTCAGTGCTCAGACCATATGCCACACACTGCATCAAATTGGTCTGCATGGCTGTCGTCCAAAGGTAAATCCACCCTGCAATACAAATGTACTCGCTGTAAATCTGAGGGCAAGAACTGGTGATTTTATCATCCAATCATGTAGAAGCAAAGATGCTGATTTATTTTTTTTTTCCTTGCATGTCCCCATTGGATCTCCAGCAAGTGTACTTGTAGTGCAAAGTGGATTTGTCTTTAGGAAAGAAACCCCAAAATCCAGCATGTTTTTAAAGTGTGGGAGGAAACCGGAGTACCTGGAGGAAACACACACAGGCATAGGGTGAACATTCAAACTCCAGGCAGAAGGTGTCGCGGGCGGGATTCAAACCAGCGACCCTTTTTTCTGCTAGGTGAAAGTGCTAACTGCTACACCACTAGATGTAGGTTCTTGTGTCCACCAGCAGAGAGAAGTTGGGTAGATGCCACACTCCCAATTCTGGAGTAGGGATGAGCTTCGTGTTCGAGTCGAACCCATGTTCGACTCGAACATCGGCTGTTCGATCGTTCGCCGAATTGCGAACGTTATGGGCCGTTCGCGCTAAATTCGTGTGGCGCGTCACGGCCCATAATTCACTGCGGCATCGCAGTGCATTGCTGGCTGATGATTGGCCAAGCATGCACTATGACCCGCATGCTTGGCCAATCACAGCGCTGTCAGTAGAGAGAGCTGTAATTGGCCAAAGCCAGGGTGGCTTTGGCCAATTATGGCTCAGGGGATTTAGTACACACCCCACACTATATAAGGCCGCCTGCACGGCGGCCCTGTGTAGTGTGTGTTCCGGTGTGCTGAGAGATAGAGAGAGAGAGAGACAGTGTCATTTGATTTGAGTTAGATAGATTAGGCAGAACAGTCAGTCAGTTAGCTGCACTTACAGTGTATTGTGTATATATATGCATCCCAGGTGTTGCATATATATATATACACTGTATTCAGTTTAGCTAGATCCGTTCCTGTTATCTTCTATCTAGACTATTTACATTTAATGCAGTGCGTCCTGCTCACAGTGTTCAGCTAGATCCGTTCCTGCTATTTACATTTAGTGCAGTGCGTCCTGCTCACAGTGTTCAGCTAGATCCGTTCCTGTTATCTTCTAGACTATTTACATTTAGTGCAGTGCATCCTGCTCACAGTGTTCAGCTAGATCCGTTCCTGCAATTTACATTTAGTGCAGTGCGTCCTGCTCACAGTGTTCAGCTAGATCCGTTCCTGCTATTTACATTTAGTGCAGTGCGTCCTGCTCACAGTGTTCAGCTAGATCCGTTCCTGCTATTTACATTTAGTGCAGTGCGTCCTGCTCACAGTGTTCAGCTAGATCCGTTCCTGCTATTTACATTTAGTGCAGTGCGTCCTGCTCACAGTGTTCAGCTAGATCCGTTCCTGCTATTTACATTTAGTGCAGTGCGTCCTGCTCACAGTGTTCAGCTAGATCCGTTCCTGCTATTTACATTTAGTGCAGTGCGTCCTGCTCACAGTGTTCAGCTAGATCCGTTCCTGCTATTTACATTTAGTGCAGTGCGTCCTGCTCACAGTGTTCAGCTAGATCCGTTCCTGCTATTTACATTTAGTGCAGTGCGTCCTGCTCACAGTGTTCAGCTAGATCCGTTCCTGCTATTTACATTTAGTGCAGTGCGTCCTGCTCACAGTGTTCAGCTAGATCCGTTCCTGTTATCTTCTAGACTATTTACATTTAGTGCAGTGCGTCCTGCTCACAGTGTTCAGCTAGATCCGTTCCTGCTATTTACATTTAGTGCAGTGCGTCCTGCTCACAGTGTTCAGCTAGATCCGTTCCTGTTATCTTCTAGACTATTTACATTTAGTGCAGTGCGTCCTGCTCACAGTGTTCAGCTAGATCCGTTCCTGTTATCTTCTAGACTATTTACATTTAGTGCAGTGCGTCCTGCTCACAGTGTTCAGCTAGATCCGTTCCTGCTATTTACATTTAGTGCAGTGCGTCCTGCTCACAGTGTTCAGCTAGATCCGTTCCTGTTAAATTCCTACTGACCGGCAGGCTTGTCTGGTTACAGTATATAAAGCTACCTGAAGAAAATTACAGGTGTTCTATTTGATCCTATTAGTACCACGGTCAGGCAGCTAGACTATTTACATTTAGTACAGTGCGTCCTGCTCACAGTGTTCAGCTAGATCCGTTCCTGTTATCTTCCTACTGACAGGCAGGCTTGTCTGGTTACAGTATATAAAGCTACCTGAAGAAAATTACAGGTGTTCTATTTGATCCTATTAGTACCACGGTCAGGCAGCTAGACT
Organism: Aquarana catesbeiana; assembly: GCF_042186555.1. Classification (NCBI taxonomy): domain Eukaryota; kingdom Metazoa; phylum Chordata; class Amphibia; order Anura; family Ranidae; genus Aquarana; species Aquarana catesbeiana. The sequence continues at coordinate 133,766,414 of NC_133332.1, read as the reverse complement.
ATTTACATTTAGTACAGTGCGTCCTGCTCACAGTGTACAGCTAGATCCGTTCCTGTTATCTTCCTACTGACAGGCAGGCTTGTCTGGTTACAGTATATAAAGCTACCTGAAGAAAATTACAGGTGTTCTATTTGATCCTATTAGTACCACGGTCAGGCAGCTAGACTATTTACATTTAGTACAGTGCGTCCTGCTCACAGTGTTCAGCTAGATCCGTTCCTGTTATCTTCCTACTGACAGGCAGGCTTGTCTGGTTACAGTATATAAAGCTACTTGAAGAAAATTACAGGTGTTCTATCCCAGCTTAGTGCAGCTACAGGCCATTAGTATGTCTGGAAGGCCAAGAAGGAGAGGCAGACAGTCACAAGCCAATAAGAGAGGGCAAGCAGGCTCTGTGTCTAGTGCTGGTCGTGGAGACGGTGCATCCTCATCAGCACGTGGCCATGGGACACGCTTGGCCTTTTTTTCGGCAGCTGGCCATGTTGAGCCGCAACATGCGGAAGACTTGGTCGAGTGGATGACCAAGCCGTCCTCATCCTCCTCATCCTCTCTCACCCATGCCCAGGGTGCTTTGTCTGGCAAAGCAGCGGCCTCTTCCCTCAGCTCAATGTCATCAGTGACTCCTTCCCTAGCTCCACCATGTCCTCATGAGGATTCCCTCGAACTGTTTGACCACAGTGTTGGGTACATGCTCCAGGAGGATGCCCTGCGTTTGGAAGGCTCTGATGACGATACTGAGCTCGATGAAGGCAGTAACATGAGCGCGGACAGAGGGGGTGCCCAAGAAGGACAGCAATCTGGCAGTCATGCTCCCCCTGCTGCAGCATACTGCCAGGTTTGCTCCAGTGATGAGGAGGGAGGGGATGATGAGGTCACTGACTCAACGTGGGTGCCTGATAGGAGAGAGGAGGAGGAGGAGGAGGAGGAGGAGGAGGCGGCAGCACATCACCAACGAGGCAGGATGCCCTCCAGGGGCCAGCCTAAGGGCAGCACATTGACTGCATCACACCCCAAAGCTCCACATGTGCAGGGCGCTGCAGTCTCTGCGCGTTATTCAAAAAGTTCTTTGGTGTGGGCCTTTTTTGAGACGAGTGCATCAGATCGCACCGCTGCTATTTGCAACATATGTCTCAAGCGTATCTCGCGTGGCCAAAATATCTCCCGCTTGGGTACCACATGCTTGACCAGACATATGTTGACCTGCCATGCAGTTCGTTGGCAAGCGTATCTAAAAGACCCACACCAAAGAACAAAGAGGATCTCTCCTTGCTCCTCATCAGCTGAGATTTCCAACCCCACTAGACCTTCAGTCCTCTCTGAGACCTGCAGTGAGAGGAATGAAGGTGTAGAATTAGGTGTGTCACAGCCAAGTACTTGTGGGCAATCTGCTTTTGGTACACCGACGTCAGATTGTACCAGGCAAATTTCCCTGCCCCAGCTGCTGCACCGCCGAAAGAAGTTTGCTCCCAGCCATCCACATGCCCAGCGGTTGAATGCTAGCTTGGCAAAATTGCTAGCACTTCAACTGCTGCCTTTTCAGTTGGTAGACTCTGCCCCCTTCCGTGAGTTTGTGGAATGTGCGGTTCCTCAGTGGCAGGTACCCAAACGCCACTTTTTCTCACGGAAGGCGATTCCGGCTCTCTACCGGCATGTGGAAGGCAATGTCCATGCCTCGCTGGACAGGGCGGTCAGCGGTAAGGTGCATATTACCGCTGACTCATGGTCCAGCAGGCATGGACAGGGACGTTACCTAAGTTTCACGGCGCATTGGGTGACTCTGCTGGCAGCTGGGAAGGATGCAGGACAAGGTGCAGTAGTGTTGGAGGTTGTTCCGCCACCACGCCTCCAAAATGCTGATTGTGACACACCTCTCTCCTCCACCCCCTCCTCTTCTTCTTCCTCCATGGCCTCTTCCTCGGAACCAGCGGTGCTCCGTAGGCGTTCAAGGGGCTACGCAAGTACGCAGGCCAAAAGATGCCATGCGGTGCTTGAGCTGGTGTGCTTGGGGGACAGGAGCCACACTGGGGCAGAGGTTCTGTCAGCTCTGCAGGGGCAGGTTCAGAGGTGGTTGACGCCACGCCAACTTAAGGCAGGAATGGTGGTTTGCGACAATGGCACCAACCTCCTCTCTGCCCTCCGACAGGGACAAATGACCCATGTGCCCTGTTTGGCTCACGTCCTTAATTTGGTGGTGCAGCGGTTCTTGGGCAGGTACCCGGGCTTACAGGATGTCCTGAGGCAGGCCAGGAAAGTCTGTGTGCATTTCCGCCGGTCATATAATGCCAGTGCTCGGCTGACGGACCTCCAAAAGGAGTTTAACCTGCCCAAGAACCGCCTAATCTGTGACATGCCCACCAGGTGGAACTCAACGTTGGCCATGCTGCAGCGGCTGCACACGCAGCAGAGGGCCATCAATGAGTACCTGTGCGACTATGGCACCAGGACAGGGTCAGGGGAGCTTGGTTTTTTTCCCCACGCCAGTGGGCCATGATCAGGGATGCATGCACTGTCCTGTCACCATTCGAGGAGGCCACGAGGATGGTGAGCAGTGACAGTGCATGCATCAGTGACACTGTCCCCCTTGTCCACCTGTTGGAGCACACGCTGCGTGGAATAATGGACAGGGCACTTGAGGCAGAACAGAGGCAGGAAGAGGAGGACTTCCTTAGCTCTCAAGGCCCCCTTTATCCAGACAGTGTTCCTGCGTGCCCGCCGATCACACAGGAAGAGGACGAGGAGGAAGAGGAGGAGGAGGAAGATTGTGTCAGTATGGAGGTGGAGCCTGGCACTCAGCATCAGCAGCAGTCTTTAAGGGATCAGTCCCAAGAAACACATGGACTTGTACGTGGCTGGGAGGAGGTGGCTGCGGACCATGTCGTTCTTAGTGACCCAGAGGACTCCGGACCGAATGCCTCAGCAAACCTACGCTGCATGGCCTCCCTGATCCTGCAAAGCCTGCGTAAGGATCCTCGTATTCGTGGTATCAAGGAGAAGGACCAATACTGGCTGGCAACCCTCCTTGATCCACGTTACAAGGGTAAGGTTGCGGACCTTATCTTGCCATCGCAGAGGGAGCAGAGGATGAAACATCTTCGGGAGGCCTTGCAGAAAGGTCTGTGCAACGCGTTCCCAGAGACTGGGAGGTTACAAACTCCTGTTTCTGGACAACGTGTTGCTGAGGCTTCGGTCAGTCAAAGAAGGAGCGGTGGAGAAGGTGGCCGTCTGACCGATGCGTTCAGACAATTTTTTGGTCCGCAGCCCCAAGGTATGATCGGTTCCAGCAACCATCGCCAGCGTCTGTTTTACATGGTGCAGGAATACCTAGGGGCAAGATCAGACTTGGACACCTTTCCCACCGAAAATCCTCTGGGTTACTGGGTCTTGAGGATGGATCACTGGCCAGAGCTTGTACAGTATGCAATTGAGCTACTGGCCTGTCCTGCATCCAGCGTTCTTTCGGAACGCACATTCAGTGCTGCTGGAGGCGTGGTAACCGATCACAGGGTGCGTCTGTCCACCGACTCGGTCGATCGGCTGACCTTCATAAAAATGAATGAGTCTTGGATCACCACCAGCTACCAAGCACCTGATGCTGATGTAACCGAATAATTTTTTTTGAAATCTCAGATCCCTTCAAAGACTGCCTATGCTGATGCTGAGTGACTATCCCTGAGTAATTATCCTCTTCCTCCTCAATCATCACGCTGATAGCTTGTAAGAACATTTTTGGTTCTGGGCGCCACCACCAGTGCCTAAGGCACAATTTTTCAGCCCCTGTTTAACAGGGGCGTGTAATTACAATTTTTGATGTAATACTTTGCAGCAGGGCTCGTTCCTGCATTCCAACTAGAGTGTCTGTGAGGGGTTGCAGTGTTGTGGCACCAGCACCAGTGCCTAGGGCCCAATTTTTCTGCCCCTGTCTAACAGGGGCGTGTAATTACAATTTTTGATGCAATACTTTGCAGCAGGGCTCGTTCCTGCGTTCCAACTAGAGTGTCTGTGAGGGGTTGCAGTGTTGTGGCACCAGCACCAGTGCCTAAGGCCCAATTTTTCTGCCCCTGTCTAACAGGGGCGTGTAATTACAATTTTTGATGCAATACTTTGCAGCAGGGCTCGTTCCTGCGTTCCAACTAGAGTGTCTGTGAGGGGTTGCAGTGTTGTGGCACCAGCACCAGTGCCTAAGGCCCAATTTTTCTGCCCCTGTCTAACAGGGGCGTGTAATTACAATTTTTGAAGCAATAATTTGCAGCAGGGCTCGTTCCTGCGTTCCAACTAGAGTGTCTGTGAGGGGTTGCAGTGTTGTGGCACCAGCACCAGTGCCTAAGGCCTAATTTTTCAGCTCCTGTTCAACAGGGGCATGTAATTACAATTCTTGATCTAATATTTCACAGCAGGGCCCTGTGAGGGCTTACAGTGTTGTGGCCACAGCAACACCTAAGGCCCAAATTTCTGCTGAGTATATAGGGCAGGACCCTACTTTCAAACATCTAACTTACAAACGACTCCTACTTGCAAACGGAAGGAGACAACAGGAAGTGAGATGAAATCTACCCCTAGGAAGGGAAATTCTCTCCTGTAAGAGTTAATATGGGAAAACAAGTTCTCCTTTCCACTGATGCTTTCCAATCCTTGTTCCACAAAAAAACCCAAATTTTCAAAAAACATTTTTCATTGGGACAAAAAAGTGAGGTGAAATCTTCTGAAGAGGAGGAAAGACAGCAAAACAAATGTCACAGGGGTGATAACCCTTCCCTATGTTTTCCAAAAAGCTTAGAAAAGATTTTTTGGCTGGAGCTAAACACGTTAAAAATGTTCAAAATTACAAACAGATTCTACTTAACAACAAACCTACAGTCCCTGTCTTGTTTGCACCGCCTGTATACTGCTGTTCAGAGTATATAGGGCCTGGTGGCCCCACACCTTTCCTTATTTTAATTTGGGTGCGGGGTTCCCCTTAATATCCATACAAGACCCAAAGGGACTGGTAATGGACTGGGGGGTACCCATGCCGTTTGTCTCACTGATTTTCATCCATATTGCCATGACCCGACATGACATTAAACCCGCAAGCAGTTTTAAATGAGATTTTTTCCTTTAAAAATGACATTTGGTGCAGGGACTGTTCTAAACATGGGAAACATGCGTCACTTTACAGGCATACTATAGACACCCCCCAGGTACGATATTTAAAGGAATATTTCACTTTTTTTTTTTTACTTTAAGCATCATTAAAATCACTGCTCCCGAAAAAACGGCCGTTTTTAAAAGTTTTTTTTGCATTGATACATGTCCCCTGGGGTAGGACCCGGGTCCCCAAACCCTTTTTAGGACAATACCATGCAAATTAGCCTTTAAAATGAGCACTTTTGATTTCGAACGTTCGAGTCCCATAGACGTCAATGGGGTTCTAACGTTCGTGCGAACTTTCGGTCCGTTCGCGGGTTCTGGTGCGAACCGAACCGGGGGGTGTTCGGCTCATCCCTATTCTGGAGGCATAATAATGGTCTAGCACAGGGGTCTTCAAACTACGGCCCTCCAGTTGTTCAGGAACTACAGTTCTCATCATGCCTAGTCATGTGTGTGAATGTCAGTGTTTTACAATGCCTCAAGGGATGTGTAGTTACGCAACAGCTGGAGAGCCGTAGTTTGAAGATTCCTGATCACTCTAGCATGTCTTGAAAAAAGGTGGTTTCTCATGTGCCTTGTATAATGCCCAAGAAACATCGTTAGGAAAATACAAGTGGGTCATGACACATCTACATTCCAAAATTTGGCACTTAAGATGGTCATGCACTATGCAATCTGATTGGCCAATCTCTGTACAACTCGATATTTTGGCAAAATAGGTAATAGAAAGACGCACTTGAACACTTAATTCAGATTATAGGAAATCAAATCAGGCTCTTGCACTAAATCTATTTTTTTAAGATCTAACTGATTGCAGTGTATGGTCACCTTTAAAGATCAAGATCTGAAAATATTAATTTATTGTGTTTCGAAACACTTCTCTGTTCTTTGTAATGTATTGAAAGATTTGGGTAAAAATAGAAAAAAAAACACATTTCAAAAGTATATTAGAAGTAATAGGAATGAGATTAGCATCAAAAGCGTTAATTAACTGAAAACACCTACTAATTGCCTAACAGGACACATCCAATGAGATGAAATTGTCACCAATTGTATTGGACATGCGCTATTATCAATGAAAAAACTGCAGTTACCTTATCACCAGTTGCAGTTTACATATTTATTTTCGTGTTGCGTGCGCCGGTTCGCACATTCAATCAATGATTTTTCCGGCGCACCAATTAAGGTGTGAACCGGCGCAGCGCATTCGTCTTAGCAAATCACCCCCTTTGGGCCCAATTTGGACATTTTCACTTAGGGATGTACTCGCTTTTGTTGCCAGCGGTTTATACATTAATGGCTGTGTGTTGAGTTATTTTGAGGGGACGGCAAATTTACACTGTTGTACAAGCTGTACACTCACTACTTTACATTGTAGCAACATGTCATTTCTTCAGTGTTGTCACATGAAAAGATATAATAAAATATTTACAAAAATGTGAGGTGTGTACTCACTTTTGTGAGATACTGTATATTAATATCCTAATAGTGACACATTAAAAGGTGTCGATCTAAAAAATCAATGCAAATTTTAACCTTACTGCATTGAATAGCAAAGAATTTTAAAGTTTAACAGAAAAAGAATCATATGTGAGTTGGCTGTGAACAGAGGTAGTGCCAATATTAACCCAGTCTGTCCATAACCAGCTATACTTTGCACATCAATAACTAATATACAGAAATAACTCCAGAGATCTTGACATTGTACCATACATGTTACCACATTTCTATGCACCAATTCAAACTTGATGTCCAGATCTCCTTATCGAACATTACTACTGATAATGTGCAGATTGCAATGTGTATGTTCAAAAACTCAAAGCTAGTTCCAAAAGCACCATCTTACAAATTATACGATAACCCCGAATAATACCTTAAAAGTAAAGCTATATCCAAGCTGGAAGAACACTGAAAAAGAAGGATTTAGAGCTGGTGAACTATGTGATAATAAATTGTTGTGAAGGTATTTCACAGAGCTATCTGTTGCCATTTATTGTAATATGGATTGGTGCATCAAGGACTACAGCCTATTCTCAGGGAGTATAATTTTACTTACCATTGATCCTAAAGAGCTGGCATTTTGTTTTTTATGGGCATATCAAACAGTGAACAAAAAAAACTGACACTAATGCAAATGCAGTTGCTCCAGAGATTAATAAATGAGGGGAAGCACTGCTGACTTCCATCATCCAAACATATGGAAGCAAAAAAGTTTTTTCTAATCTTCCTTATATGTAATTGGGCATTCTTTGCAAAGTGAAACTTCACCTCATTTACTATGTTCTGGAGAAAGTGCACAGTCTATTTACTTCTAATCCCTATGTACTCACCTCTTCAGTGCTTCCGCACAAATTCTTTCCTCATGGCTGTCAATGCAAAACACCTCCATCCTCGAGGTATGGAGAAGCATGTGACTTCTTTCACTGGTGCGGTGTTCAGGTAAAGAAGTAATTCACAAGGCATAAGAACTGTCACATAATGCATGGGTGTTGCAATTGCTCCCTCATGGCTTTGACAGCAGTCAACATCAACTTGCAATAGAGAAGGTAGTGTTAAGGAAGTGTTTAATATGTGGGTATCAGTGTACCAGGATGAATTTTAAACAGATGCTCTCATTTTGACTAGGGTTGTAGCAGGTCAAATAGAACAATGTTTTGTTTTTTTTTGTTTTTTTTTTTACAGTGCACATCAGTATAATGGTAGGTGTAAACTAAAATGCAGAATTTGATCTTAGTGATTAGCAGGGAGTTCTAGATCAGGAAACTTAATCATTTTTTTTTATGTACTTTTTCAGTGCAGGTTTAAATCAGATTAGTGGCTGTGACAGGCTTAGGCAGTTCATATTTACAAAAAATGGCTAAATCAGTTTCATATTAGCACCCTTAACTTGCAATGGTAAAAAAAAATCTTTGGTTTGCACAGATAGTTATGTGATTCGCTTTCATATCCATTGTGCATAGCTGAGGCATAATTGAGCATTTATCTATCTGCAACATTTACACTTAAGTAAATGAGTCATTTTACTTTGCTTAACTTACATAAAGATTCAATATATTGCAAAAATATTGTTAGCATTTCTGTTCTATTCCTTAATTTAATTGTAAAGTACAGTGTTTCTGAGGTAAAATTTTGTATAAGGACTTACAATTCAACAAGTCCTTGCAATGATTAATTCACTATTATTACGATTTTATGCATAGAAATCACACAACATGCTGCTTTTTACCATTTCTGCTGTTTCTCAAGAAATGCTGCGAGTGATCATGTTGTTTCTAGAATAAGCAACAGTTAAACTAAATCATTTGCAATTGGCATCCTATAGATATGATTTAAAAATAGATTTAAATATTCCAGCATGACACACACAGAATATATATTCGGATTGCAAGATAGAAAATTATGGAATCAATTCTAGAAAGATTAACTGGGCTTGTTTGAAAAAGAGCCCAGGAGCAAATCTTGACCAAATGTGATAGAAAGATGTAATTATTGCATATAATAAACACAAGTACATGGTTGGCTAATGCTTTCCATTTGCTTCCAATCTGTTAGTCTACAACACTACATTTCAAAAGATTCTAGCTAGCTTAATGCTGGTGGTAAATCCAGATTTCTGACACTGTATTTTACTGTCAATGAGCTTACATAATGGATACTGTCAATGAACTAGTTGGTCTTGGAGGACCATTTAAAGAACTGTAGGGAATAGATTCCTAGGGATCCATGTCAAACTACAAACAATGACACTTTCTCCAGTGGGACTTTAATAACAACAGAAAAAAGAAATATTGTATAAAACAATGCATATTTTATTTGTACAATGGTGACATCATGATACAACCCCCCAACAGGGGGTGACACAGAGTTATCACTATGCCCATGTACCCACTGGTGTGGTAAACCATATACAAATATCCACCAATAGAATTTCTGTATTAAGTTCCTCCTGCCCAACGTGTTTCGATTTTTTCCTTACAAAGCTTCTTCAGGGGAGGAGGTATTTTTAGCTAAGAAAAAAATATATTATATAACATTAAAAACATGATCATGTAGCACTGGTATTTTTGCCTTCTAATGCCATATAATGTTAAACAATGGACAATGTCATAAATTAGTATTTGGCTCCTGTAACGAGCCCCTTGCTCGCTCGGTTCCACTCTCCCGACACTCCTCTGCAGCTATTAAATCAGATTGCAACGTCTGATGGTTCGGTCATCCAATGCTCCGGGATTAGAACTTCAGCTATGTGCCGTTCTAACCCAGTTGTGATAGCTCAGAACAAACACCAGGCAGGCTGTATGTAAGTTCAAACAGGAATCTCTTTTATTGCAATATACAGGCTCTTTTATACACTAAAAGTGGAGGTGCATACCTCCGACTCATATTACTCTAACAATACAGCTGTAACCTAATTAACTCAATTAACATGAGCTAATTAACTAATCCCTTTAGACAGCCTAAATGACTCAGACATGACCTTTAGGCTAGACTGGCCGTCTTGTAGTTCAGAAAATCCAATCAACATTATCACAGTAGCAGAGTTAATTAAACACAAACAACAATGTGATCTAATGACTCTTAGGTCCCATACTAGAGACTTATTTACAATACACATTATAGCAGACAACAGACAGGTAGCTGGAATTGATGATATTAGCATTTAACAGTAGGAGTCCCAATGGTATGAATCAGTCACTATTCCAATATGGCAAATCCAGGGTCCCCAGTGTCTGTGTGTCCTGGGGGACCAGGACCCGAATCCACAGTAATACCACCTCAAGGGTCCCCAGGCATACAGCTCACAAAGAGCACCGTTCCCCCAAATGCCAGGGCCCACGATCGATCGGCAAGAGGCTAGCATATAGTCCCCTCCAAAAGTCTCTCTCCTGGCTAGGTCTGTCACATTTCTCCCCTTTCAGCAGGAGACTAACAAAGGAGGAGACCCCAGACGGGTTGACCCCGAAGTTAGTCAATAGTTCCAGTCCTCTAATGCCTGTACCCACACAGTACCCCAAAAAAATTGTTCCAAACAGAGTATTACTCACCCAGCCAACCTCTGCCTCTCTCAGAGAACATATCTGCCGCTGGGGAGAGGCCTGGACTGGCCCTTCTCCCTGGAGTCCTTTCTGCTGCTGGAGAGAAGACAGGGTGTCTGGGCTCACTCCGTCATGCTGTTGGGGATCTGGGCCGACTGCCCAGCATCCCTGGGGTATGTAGGTGGAGACTGAAGTCCCATACACCTTCACAGGAAATCCATCCTCTGTAAGTTGAGGGCAGAGGCCAGCAGTACTCGGCCCTGTTGCCAGCCCTTCTGCTGGAAACCCCACACCATCTGCTCCGGCTAACTGTTGGGGAGGGACGACAAACACCTCCTCTCCCTTCTCCCCCTGTTTCCTGATCTGCTGCCGGGAAGTGACCATCTCCTTCTCACCCTGAGCCTCCGGAACCGAAGCAGGTGTAGGGCAGAGATCTTGGACCCTCTGTCCGGTTGCCAGCGCTTCAGCTGGGGTAGTTCATTGTAACTTCACAGATACTTCTGTTGGTGCCGGGCAGAGCACAGTGAAGTTTAGCCCTAAAAAACAGGTTGTTCTTCCTCTGCAGAAAAGTCTATCAAATCCCCTGTCTCTGCAACTGGTGTCTGGGGATAAAGGTTCACCATCTCCTCTCCATGGAAACCAGAAGATGCTATCAGTGCTGGGCAGAGGTTAGCAGAGCTCTGCCCTGTTGTCAGCACTTCAGGTTTGGGGACGGCAATCTTCAGATTTTCCACTGCCGATTCTCTGACATTCTGCTGGACAGGCACATTCCTCCATCCAAGATCATCCAATGCAGAAACAGGTTAATCAAGGTCAGTCAGCACTTGCTGCATCCGCCATAAGACCTCCGCCTCCATAGCTGCGGGGCCAGGTTGGCAAAGCACACTGTTACTCTGCCACATTGTCAACTCTTCAGCCAGGATTTCAGAGTTGTCAACTGGTATTTCCTGATAGTCCCAGGCAAAGGGAGCCCCACCATGCTGCGGAGCAGAGTCTAACAGCTGTCTGTAGGCAATCTCAAGCTCCCATTCCTGAACGGCCAGAAACTCCAAATCTTCCTGTGCCCAGTGCACTTCCGAGACATTCAGTCTTCGCTCTCTGTGCTCCATTATTTCCTCCAAATGCCACTCCCGATCACTCCCAAAGTCAGGGTCCCTGGACAGCCTCCAGTATAACAATCCCAGGCCATCATAGTCAAAGCCTTCCGTGGGGCTGTCATCCGCTGTCCACGGGCACACTTGGGCTACACACCACTGGAGGGCTCTGTAGCTCTCGTCCAACCGCATTTCTGCCCGGATCAGCCTGCTTAACTCAGCTGTCCACTCCTGGTTCGGCTGTTCCCCCAAAAACAGCATTCACACTTCATACTGCGACCAGTACCTCACATGGATGGAGGGGAGAACTTTTCCCTGGTGTAGCTGCTCATGGGCTAGCACTTCCTTCCAGAGTTCACAGCGGATAGAATCAAACCATCCTAGCAGGACCTGCTCTGATACTGGTCCTCTTTGCTGTATCTGCATCTCTCACAACCTCCTTCTGAATTCCTCATCCATGGTGGCTGGTATCTCTCCTCTCCTGCTATCTGGACATTGGATCCAGGTGATGGTTTGGATGTGTTTACGGCAAGGAAGCATGATCCCACCATTCCCTCCACGGCTCTCAAGTAAGCCTTTCAGCGTGGCTCTCCTGCAGGCTGGTTTGGAGTGTCCCAGTAACTGGAGAGCAAATCCCACCGCTGCCAACCAATGTAACAAGCCCCTTGCTCGCTCGGTTCCACTCTCCCGACACTCCTCTGCAGCTATTGAATCAGACTGCAACGTCTGATGGTTCGGTCATTCAATGCTCCGGGATTAGAACTTCAGCTATGTGCCGTTCTAACCCAGTTGTGATAGCTCAGAACAAACACCAGGCAGGTTGTATGTAAGTTCAAACAGGAATCTCTTTTATTGCAATATACAATATACTTTTATACACTAAAAATGGAGGTGCATACCTCCGAATCATATTACTCTAACAATACAGCTGTAACCTAATTAACCTAATTAACATGAGCTAATTAACTAATCCCTATAGACAGCCTAAATGACTCAGACATGACCTTTAGGCCAGACTGGCCGTCTTGTAGTTCAGAAAATCCAATCGACATTATCACAATAGCAGAGTTAATTAAACACAAACAATAATGGGATCTAATGACTCTTAGATCCCATACTAGAGACTTATTTACAATACACATTATAGCAGACAACAGACAGGTAGCTGGAATTGATGACATTAGCATTTAACAGTAGGAGTTCCAACGGTATGAATCAGTCACTATTCCAATATGGCAAATCCAGGGTCCCCAGAGTCTGTGTGTCCTGGGGGACCAGGACCCGAATCCACAGTAATACCACCTCAAGGGTCCCCAGGCATACAGCTCACAAAGAGCACCATTCCCCCAAATGCCAGGGCCCACGATCGATCGGCAAGAGGCTAGCATACAGTCCCCTCCAAAAGTCTCTCTCCCGGCTAGGTCTGTCACAGCTCCCTCTACTGGTGTACTTATGAATAGACTTGTTAATCTTTCACATGAAACCCATACAGGAAGTGACTTAATTATTTACTTTGAAAAAGGACTTACCTACCCAGAATGCCCACTCACTCACTGAGTGGCTGAACTGCATGCTGGGTGGGATATAAAAGGGCCGGCAAGGCCATTTTCTTTCGCATTGGGACGCGTGGCCTGCCTGCAAGGATCTGTGAGGAGGTGCCCCAGAAAGCCGCGGCCTACAGCGGAGCAGAGCGACTACAGACTCATCCTTACCCTAGTGTGCTGGAGAGGCAGTGTGACTGGATCAGGAAGGATCCAGAGACACCTGACGGAGCCATTTGAGGGTCCCGGTCATCTGGCGGAATGGAGCAGCACGACGGCGTCGCCGCATTGTATAGACTGAGACAGCCGGAGCTGAGGTTTCCAACTTTCCAGGCCTGGTGTGGTGAGAGGGCTGTCGCCCAACATTCTTTAAAGCACTTTACACACTTAGACATCATACTACAGAGTTGCTGAGACCTGCAGTTCCGCAGAGGGGTCTCATTCAAATAGACCGAGTTCAAGCATGCCTCAAGCCTATACTTCACTAAGGATTGATACTGTGTGGTTCACAGACAACTGTACTGGAGGCAGTTACAAATGTGTTATACAGCAAGAATATTCTACACTATTGCTTTGCTTGTTAAACCCTTGGATTACTAACACTGCAGTATTATAGCTAGCAGAAGACAGAAGATCAAAGACTACATCTTTCATTGTAAGGCCTTGTGTTCAGTCACAGTGACAAGGACTGCATCATAAAGCAGGATGAGCTCATTAGCAATTGTATTGTGCTGTGTTTATAACTTTGCATTACTGTGTTTAGTACAGCGTGCTGGAAGTGGGAAGGTGCCCAGTGTAAAGGTATTGTTCACACTAAGCACTAGTCCCACTTGGAGACGCACCTGCGGGGGATTATCTAAGAAATCTTTATATCTTAATAAGTTGTGAAAGTTCAGAGCATTGTCACATTACGTTTGTGTGGCAGTGCAGCCATTGTAATTACTGTTCATACCAATCTCAGTAAAATTACATTCTGGTTAAATTCAATGTGTGGAGGTGTTGTCAATTCTCCTGCAGGTAAAGCTACAGGATACCCAGGAGCTGGTAAAAGGTACATTATTGTGTATTGTATATTGTGGGAGTGAGTGTCCTTAAGTATTAAACTTCACATCAACAATACACCACAGCTGTGTCAAGTGGGTTTAGCAAATTATAGGGGGTAAGGTTAGCAGAGTACAGGCCCAATCAAATATCAGCAGCTCCTTCGGGGGTCAGTGCTACAATCAAATTATCAAAAAACTTTATATATATCCCTTTATTTATGGACATATACACTCAAATCTTCAGCATGACACCATTAAGCATGGGTCTGAACATTTAACATAGATACCATCTCCTCAGATTCACAGGCTCTAGAACATCCACAAGGACAGCCAAAGAGCACACAAGGGGCCACATGGATATCCACCTCCAGTTGATGGGATAATCGCTAGGGGCAATGGCAAAGTGTAAAAAATTCCCAATAAAAAATAAGTAAATTATTATATATGAGGGGGCGTGGCGACAGAGCTCCAAGATGGACGCATGAGCTGAGAGCTTTGCTCAGCCACTGGAGAAATTCGGCATCCATCAGAGACTTCTTGCCTCAGCTGCTGCCACTCACACCACTTAGAAGCAGCCACAACACCCGGAGATGCTGAGGACCCGAAGAATCCACTGCAGCTCTGCAAAATGCTAGACTTCTTTACCTCAGCCTCATGTGGGCTCCAACAAAATGGCAACAGTGCCCGGGAGCAACAGCCTAATAATAGAGCTGCAGGCCACATCTTAGAGAAGAGCAGATCCTCTTCTGCAGCATCAAATCCTTCCACAAGGAGCCTGGTCAAGTCAAAGCCACAGATGGATTCCACGGCCCAGCTGAGGTCAGATCCAGACATGGAGGTAAGCGGGCCCAGCTTCAGCAATGCTGATGTTTCTCCCCTCACAAATGATCCTATTACTAACTTTCCAACTTTGGATAAACCAATATCTGACACTATGCTCAAAGAAATGCTTTTATCCCTAAGGGCATCCCTGCAATCTGACATACTAACAGGGATCAATAAGTGCCAAGTAGAGGTTTAAGCTATTGGTAATAGAGTCGACCATGTCAAACAAAAAAATGGGAGAATACACTTCCTCGTTCAACACACTGGTAGATGCACATACTGACCAGAATGAAGAAATAGCCTGGCAAAAAACATAAAGTCGCAGACTTGGAGGTCAGATCAAGAAGGAACAACATTAAAATTTGGGGTGTTCCAGAATCTGTTCTAGCCACCCAGCTGCAACAATACACCCAAGCTTTGTTTTCTACCCTGGTGCCATCTCTGTTGGCTCAAGACCTCCTAATAGACAGGATCCATAGGCTGCCCAAACCCTCGTTCCTTCCTGCAGAAACACCCAGGGATGTTCTGCTGAGAGTACACTTCTATCATGTAAAAGAATGAATACTACATGCATCTCACAGACCTGACAACGCATCATCTTCGTATGCAATTTTGCAACTACTCCCAGATCTATCGAGGCACACCTCTACAATGCCGCTACAACCTGGTGACTATCACAAAGGCTCTGAGGAACCACAAACTTACACACAAATGGAAATACCCCGCAATCTTGTCTATCATTCATAATGGGGTCACTACCTCAATCACCATGTTAGAGGAAGGCATAACAGCTCTGTGCCAATGGGGAATCATCCCAGATCAGGCACCAACTCCTACTCATGCTTTGCAACTGCCAACACTGCAGGAGGATTGGCAAGTGGTATTCCATAAGCGCTTCAACAAAAAACACACCAATGGAGGCTCCTGAACAAAACATTTCAACCTTTCCATTCTCCCTCCGGTCTCAGAAAACCATTGAGGCCTTTCCTGTTCCCCCACATCCTTTAAGCAGTAGTTCCTGCTCACGGATCTATCAAAAGATCCCCTTTTTTACACTAATGTTCTTACCATTACCTTGCTTTTGTTTTGCTTTTGTTACTTTATGTTAGATACAAACAGAGGTGTTCTGCGCACAACGCATGCTTAGATTGGCATCTACTCAACCAGCCTCTTGCATCTATACACACCGGGAGATCCTTTCCTGAGAACTATCACGTCCGACAACGTCCATCTCTGTGGACACAATAGAGAATCCAACTTTAGCCTGGGAAAACTTCTGTTTACACAGTAAGTACTACAACTCAATGCTCGCACATCAAAACTAGGGATGAGCCGCACACCCCCTGTTCGGTTTACACCTGAACATGTGAACAGCCAAAAAATTTGTTGGAACACATGAACACCGTTAAAGTCTATGGGACTCGAACATGAATAATCAAAAGTGCTAATTTTAAAGGCTTATATGCAAGTATAAGTGTTTGGGGACCCGGGTCCTGCCCCAGGGGACATGTATCAATGCAAAAAAAGTTTTAAAAACGGACGTTTTTTTCAGGAGCAGTGATTTTAATAATGCTTAAAGTGAAACAATAAAAGTGTAAGATTCCTTAAAATTTCGTACCTGGGGGGTGTCTATAGTATGCCTGTAAAGGGGCGCATGTTTCCCGTGTTTAGAACAGTCTGACAGCAAAATGACACTTCAAAGGAAAAAATTTTCATTGAAAACTACTCGCGGCTATTAATGAATTGTCGGTCTGACAATACACATAAAAGTTCATTGATAAAAACGGCATGGGATTTCCCCACAGGGGAACCCTGCGCCAAAATTTAAAAAAAAAAAGGCGTGGGGTCCCCCCAAAAATCCATACCAGACCCTTATCTGAGCACGCAACCTGGCAGGCAGCAGGAAAAGAGGGGGGGGACGAGAGAGCACCCCCCGAACCATGCCAGGCCACACGCCCTCAACATTGGGAGGGTGCTTTGAGGTAGCCCCCCAAAGCACCTTGTCCCCATGTTGATGAGGACAAGGGCCTCATCCCTTGTGACTCCGCCTCGCTCTGACACACGGGGTAAGCCATAGGGAAGTCCCTGTCAAGTCCCCGTGCGTCAGAGGGGGGGGTCACGGGTGCCCCTGCCCTCCGTTATATAAGAAGTGTCAGAAGAAGAGAAGCATCACACAGCGGGAGCCTCCCATGGATGCAGAGCAGCCCAAGAACAAATCGGGGAAGAAGATGCCGGACGAGAACACCGGAGCAAAAAGCAGAGGATCAGGGGAAGAACCAGAGAAAGAAGAAGATGGAGGAAGAAACAAAGGAAGAAGGAAGGAAGAAGACCCAAAGATGGAAAGAAGAAGACTTTAAATAAAGGAATTGTCAAAAACTGTCTCTTGTCATTTTTAACATTTTTGACACTTTTTTGTGAAATGGTAGGGGTACTTTTGACCCCCGGCCAACCACCGGCCAAGGGTTGTGGAGATGAGGACCTTGTCCTCATCAACATGGGGACAAGGTGCTTTGGGGGGCTACCTCAAAGCACCCTCCCAATGTTCAGGGCATGTGGCCTGGTACGGTTCAGGAGGGGGGCGCTCTCTTGATACCCCTCTTTTCCTGCGGCCTGCCAGGTTGCGTGCTCAGATAAGGGTCTGGTATGGATTTTTGGGGGGACCCCACACCATTTTTTTTAAATTTTGGGGCAGGATTCCCCTTAATATCCATACCAGACCTGAAGGGCCTAGTATGGAATTTAGGGGGACCCCCACGCCATTTTTTTTTAAATTTTGGTTCAGGGTTCCCCTGTGGGGAAATCCCATGCCATTTTTATCAATGAACTTTTATGTGTATTGTTGGACCGACAATTCATTAATAGCTGCGAGTAGTTTTAAATGACTTTTTTTCCTTTGAAATGTCATTTTGCTGTCAGACTGTTCTAAACACGGTAAACATGCGCCCATTTACAGGCATACTATAGCCACCCCCCAGGTACGAAATTTTAAGGAATCTTACACTTTTATTGTTTCACTTTAAGCATTATTAAAATCACTTCTCCCAAAAAAACGGCTGTTTTTAAAACTTCTTTTTGCATTGATACATGTCCCCTGGGGCAGGACCCAGGTCCCCAAACACTTTTTATGACAATACCATGCATATAAGCCTTTAAAATTAGCACTTTTGATTTCTCCCATAGACTTTTAAAGGGTGTTCCGCGGCTTTCAAATTTGCCGCAAACATCCCAAATTGTTAGCTGTTCGGTGAACTGGCGAACAGTCGATGTTCGAGTCGAGCATGAGTTCGACTCCAACTCGAAGCTCATCCCTAATCAAAACCTACGTTACTAATGACCATTAAGTGCTTATCATTAAATGCATGGAGACTTAACCAGTTATTCTATGTGGAGAGAAGCTAGCAAGCAACAAGTGGAAATCTTGTGAATACAAGAAACTCACTTTCAAACTTCCAAAGCCCCTCGTTGCTCCCACAGAGACTATCCACACATCTTCCTAGCTTGCGCCACTGGACATAAAAGAGGGGGTGTTCTAATGGCTTTAGGAAACTCGCTCTCATTCCAACTCAAAGAATCCTTTGTAGATGAAGGAGGTAAGGCAACATCAAGGCAACATCATCGAAACGAGCGACATTAACTCACAACCTTACACCCTAGTAGCAGTTTACGCACCAAATTTCCATCAACTCTGCTTCTTGCGCAAATTACTCTAGCGTATATCTTCCCTAAAATATGGGAATCTTCTTTTATGCAGTGATTTAAACCTAATTGTGGACACAAAGATGGATGCTACAGCCCAAAAAACAACTCATTCCATGACCTTATGCCACCTTCTCCTCACAGAGGAACTGTTTGATGCAGGATGCCTTCATGCTAACGAGCGGGATTATACCTTCTATTCACATAGACATTGCGCATACTCTTGCATTGATATGTTCCTGATGGACAAGTGGCTTCTCCAAAAAGCTGCCCTCTGCCCAAATCCAGGATATCATGTGGTCAGACCACGCCGCGATCTCGTTGTCAATTGCCGAAAAGGATGTCCCCCCTTCCTTCCCTATCTGGCGCTGTAATGTTAGACTCATACAAGAACCCAACACTCTTTCTGTGGTCTCTCAAAGCCTCTGTAGAGGACCCCCACACCTTATGGAATGCCCATTTTCCTGATGGACAAGTGGCTTCTCCAAAAAGCTGTCCTCTGCCCAAATCCAGGATATCATGTGGTCAGACCACTCTGCAATCTTGTTGTCAATTGCTGAAAAGGATGTCCCCCTTCCTTCCCTATCTGGCGCTGTAATGTTAGACTCATACAAGAACCCAACACTCTTTCTGTGGACCCCCACACCTTATGGAATGCCCACAAGGCATACATGAGAGGTATACTTATACAACTAGGAGCTAGAGAAAAGAAATGCACCACGAAACCTAACTCCCTAACCTAACTCATAAATTCATATGCTAGAATCCCAAAATAAAACTTTACCAAATGCATTACTCACAAATACCCTCTCCAAACTCAGAGAGGGCTTGAGGGAACTCCTCTCACAACAGTACGACAGGCACCTCAGACACCTAAAACTAGATTCTTATGCCAACACTAATAGAGTGGGCAAATACCTAGCCAACAGAATCAAAGCAACACACACCAAAACAAGAATAGCCCATCTTATCCAGCCGACCCTTTGCCACAAAATTGTCAACCACAAGAAATAGCTAATCAGTTTTCTGATTATTTTGGAGTTCTTTATTACCTACAAAGGGACACCTCAACACCCCAACTGACCAACAACAGTTTCTCCAAAAGATAAATCTCCCCTCTCTCTCAGATTCACGATTCCAAGAGCTTAATGCCCCATTCACAGCACCCGTAATAGAGTCAGTCATCAATACTAACAGGAAATCTGGCCTTGACAGCTTTTCCAACGAATATCTCAGAACATTTAGAAACAGTCTCTCACCATACCTGCAAAAGGTTTTTACAAAAGCTGTAACAACCTCCTCATTCCTCCCTGCGATGCTGACAGCTTACATAGTACACTTCCTAAACCAGGGAAAGATCCCACTACACCGACCAAACTTTAGGCAGATATAGTTTCTAAATTCCAATGTCAAAATTGATTCTAAATTACTGGCTAGACACCTAACGGATATCATCCTTTCTCTTATACAATGCAACCAGATGGGATTTGTGAAGGGGCGACAGACCTCAGATGCCACAAAAAGGATTGTGAACATTATTCATTATGCTGAAAAAACTTGAACGCCTTCAATAGGGTCCATTGGGGGTATATGTCCCAGGTCCTCTCCAAATTTGGATTTCAAGGCCCTATTATTAATGCGGTGCTAGCACTATACTCCTGTCCTACTGTACAGGTTTACACAGTCCAATGGGACTCGACAGGGCTGCCCCCCTCCCCATTCATCTTTAACTTAATGATAGAATCCCTCGCAGAAGCCATCCGTGCACACTCCTCAATCACAGGATTCCATTTCGACTCAAACCCACGTGTAATAAACTTGTTTACGGACAATGTTATTCTCCTCTTGACAGATCCGCTCACATCTCTTCCTCACTCCCACAAGATCCTAACATTGATAACATTTCTTACTACAAGGTTAATTTTACTAAATCCCTTATTCTAGATTTGGGTGTGCAGATGAAAACTAGGCAAAGGCTTGAGCAAACCCTACCCTACAAGTGGAATGATCATGGTATCCCCTACGTACACTAACAGCTACAACCTCATCCTTAGCCAGTACTATCTTTAAACCCCTAATAGCAAAAATAGAAACCCAACTAAAAGAAGTATTGAAAATAGAACTGTCTTGGCTAGGAATAATAGTGGCATTTAGGTTGACAATATTACCCCAAATCCTCTACATATTTCGAGTTCTACCTATCTCCACCCCTCCCATCACCTTAAAACCCTGTCCAGTCTCATGAGGAGATTCATATGGGGTGGGAAAACAGCAAGATGCCCACGCTCTAACCTCATCACAAATAAGCAAGCAGGATGAGCTGGGCTGATAGATATTTGCGACTACTTTTGGGCAGTTAGATTAGACCAACTTAAGTGGTGGTTCAATACAGGCAGTGAACCACTTTGGGTAGAGATGGAGAAATCCCTAGCCCCAGTGAAAGACTTAACTGCATTTCTTGTAGGAGACATTTGAAAGCCATGGGATAGTCGGGATTTCTCTCCCTCTATACGTGTTTCCATACAAGCCTACATAGCCACAGCACTACCAAATCTTCCACAGTGGAATACAAACTCCCTCTATAATCCCTATATACTAAAAGCCAACATCCCTATGCTATCTACAAAATTATTCCCACACTATGGTATAACTACGGTACATACATTTTTCCTGTGCACGCATACTGCACTTCCTGAGCACATCCTGGATATGCATCTGCCTCCAAAAATATGGCAATTTTTTTCCTCCCCAAAACCCAACACTAAAGGCATATTGCTTTTCTACAATCTTATTCAACAGAAGCATATATTCCGTGAATACGCAACTCTCACCAAATGGGAATAAGATCTGAACACGTTTACAGCGAATCAGTGGAAGTCAGCTTTCAGGGAAACTTCCCAGCTTCCCTTATGATAGATAGCAGTATAATCCCCACAGATTAGCAAAAATCTTTCCTGACACATCCTCTCTATGTTGGCGCAACTCTGGTCAGACAGGTCACCTTCTACATACTTTTTTGGGGATGCCCTAGCCTTGAAAGCTTTTGGAACCAGGTTTTCCCATTAATCTCCTCACTTACAGGGTTTATAACACAGCCCAACCCCGAACTCACAAAACTCCATATTGGCATTGATAAATTCCCTCCAAATTTTAAACCTTCTATCTCTCACGTGTAATTGGCCGCTCGCACTTTAGTGCTCCAAAACTGGAAGGGTACTAAGTCTGTTAATATTTCAGAGGTAAAGACACTAGTCCAACAAAACTACGCTTTGAACGCCTGCTAGCTATTAATTCTCTCTCTTGCTCATCCTTTGACAAGTCTTGGAAAATCTGGACTGAGAATTGTGTAAGTCCATAGCTATAAACATCTTGATCCATTGCCATTGTTGTTGATATTGTCACCACTTACTCCCAACCTTGCATACCCTGTTTATGTGTACTATTATATGTTTGACGAAAAGCATGTGTGCACAACTGTGTGTTCTTCTTGTTTTGTTATTCTTTAAAAACAATAAAAACCTATTGGAAAAAATAAATAAAAATGATATATACTATAGTACCAAATGACACCAAGCATCAAATCTGGGTCAATGAGTTTGGCAGGCCCTCACTCCTGCTTGCAATAGGACAGTCTAATTGGTATATGATTTAGTGGATGTGTGAGCTATAAGGTTTAATTATACTGTTTGAAAAGTAAGTATTACCAATGGAAGATACAGTATACTTGAATCAAACCACTAGTTACATGGCAAAGATAAGAGAGAAAGTATTTTTTCCCAAAAAATGCCTCTGAATTTTTAAGGAAAGGTGCAAAAAATATTTTTTAATTGTATATGCATCACACCTCATCACAGAGGACTCAATGGCATTCTAATCCTAAAAATGAAAAAAGGCAAAACCCATTAATTATATTTCCCCCTCTCAAAGACACCCCTCTAAACTAAAGACTTCCAAACTTGTATCTTTATTACTCACAAATCACGCATAGCCAGCATTCAAACAGGGTGCGTATTAGCTTTCAGGAGACACTTACTGTACATACTTACATACGATGCCTGGTTTATATAGTCCAAATAAGAAAGAGAGAAGTGTGCCAGCCCAGAATTGCCACCAAAAAAAACAGGTGGCTGGGCAGCAAAATGGTCTCTCCAGTGTTTAAAATAAATACAGAAAGGACAGCCCAAAAAAGAGGGGGACATATCCATCACTGCCACACAGCATGGTGATGTCATGTACAGCACCTCATGTAATGACGTCAAGTGCAAACAATACCACACGCCCAAAGAGGAGTCAGGTAACCCTGAAAGGAATTTTCCTGCTGTGGTCTGCATACACAGCTACCGTGGAACAGCATCAAGGTGGCAAAAAAAGGGAGACATCACCCTGCATACCTGTGACAGGTGGTGCATGAGCAATTGCGCATCATGGAGCTACAGGGTACCTGGATCCGAGCGGAAAGCAGCCTACAACAAAGTTAACACATAAAGATTATTTTCAGATCACCTGAGGCCAGGTGACAGATGCACACCGCTGGGGTTAGGAGCATACCACTAAGGTTGTGGACCCTTCGGCTGACTGCTGTGGATGAAGATCTGGGTGGTTCAGGAAAGCAGTTCCACCTGAACACCGACACGGACCAAACAGGGTGCTAGAGTGTAAGATTCCCCAGGGCACAGAATCTAAGAGCAAGCAGGTTTTCACCAGAGCCTCTGGTGGTGAGGATGGATTTGGCTACAACTGACTCCAGGTCACGGCCCCTGGGGTCTCTCAGCTCATGCTCACGGACTGGCTGGTGGACAGAGCAGAAGCAGCAGTATAGGGTTAAACACAGGATAGTCAGGAGAACAAGCCAAGGTTGGGGCAACTAGCAGACAGGGATGGTCAGAAAGGCACGCCAAGGTCAGCGGTCACTAGCAGACAGGAATGGTCAGAAGGATACGCCTAGGTCGGTACATGGAAGTCAGAGATAAACATACAACAGGACACCACACAAAAGCCTAAACACAACTGTTGCTCGGGGAAGGCTGACTTGCAGTGTGCAGGGTTAAATAGTGTTTCCTGTTAGAGGCTGGAGTGGAGCCATGCTGAGAGAAGATTACTTAACCGCTTCCCGACCTGCCGCCACACTTATACTGCGGCAGGATGGCACTGCTGCGCAAGCCATCATAGTTGTACGTCAGCTCTTTAAGACGCTATAGCAGTAGGAACAGTAGGAACTAAGTAGGAACAACGATCTCTCTCCTCTATAGTCAGCCACATTCCCCCTCACAGTTAGAACACACATAGGGAACACATTTAACCCCTTGATTACCCCCCAGTGCTAACCCCTTCCCTGCCAGTGAAATTTATACAGTAATCAGTGGCTATTCTTAGCTCTGATCGCTGTATAAATGTCACTGGTCCCAAAAAAGTGTCAAAAGTGTTAGATGTGTCCATTGCAATGTTGCAGTCCAGAGAAAAATTGCAGGTCACCACCATTACTAGTAAAAAAATAATAATAATAATAAAAATGCCATGAATCATAAATCTATCCCCTATTTTGTAGACGCTATAACATTTGCACAAACCAATCAATATACGCTTATTGCGATTTTTTACCAAAAATATGTAGAATACATATCGGCCTAAACTGATGAAGAAAGTTGTTTTTTTTTTATTTATTTTTTGGATATATATTATAGCAAAAAAGATTGTGTTTTTTTTTCAAAATTGACGCTCTTTTTTTGTTTATAGCGCAAAAAATAAAAACCGCAGAGGTGATCAAATACCACCAAAATAAATCTCTATTTGTGGGGCAAAAAGGACATACATTTTGTTTGGGTACAACATCTCATGACTGCACAATTTTGTCAGTTAAAGCGACGCAGTGCCGTATCGCAAAAAATGGCCTGGTCAGGAAGGGGGTAAATTCTTCAAGCTGAAGTAGTTAAATGGGGTTGTAAACCCTCGTGTTTTTTCACCTTAATGCATCCTATGCATTAAGGTGAAAAATCTTCTGACACTGACCAGCCCCCCAGCCCCCCCGTTTTACTCACCTGAGCCCGTTCGATCCCCCGGTAGAGATGCGCTCTACCTCTCTGCCCGTTGTCTAGGATAGAGATAGATTGATAGCAGCACAGCCATTGGCTCCCCTGCTTTCAATCAAATCCAATGACATGGGTGCCAAGGAGCAGGGCCGAGTCCGGCATTCTGTGTCTATGGATGCAAATGCTGTGTGGGGGGAACTGATAGAGCTGCCCGGAGACCCAAGAACAGGTGGATCGGGGCCACTCTGTGCAAAATGAACTGCACAGTGGAGTATGACATGTTTGTTATTAAAAAATAATAAAACAAGGGTTCACAATCACTTTAAACACACAGGTGTGAGAGCACGGACCCCAAGCTGATACACAGACCAGAGAGGTAAGCAGACAGACAGGGAATAAAACATTACTGCAGATTCATGACAATTATTAATTACAGTGTTTGAAAAATTACATTGTCAGGTGAAAATTAATTTTTACAAACATATTTGTTTCTCATATAAATATAGTATTTATAATAAACAGAGGAGAAACTACACTAATGTCACATCATAATGCACTAAGCAGATAATAAAAAATAAATAGCAAATTGTATCCATTACCATAAGTCAAATATCAACTCTGCAATAATATTGAGGAACCCACGACATTTTATTAGAGAGAGGTCATACGGAATTGTCCTTGATGTAAAGCCTTCCAAGAAAGGTCTATAACTTATGGTTCCATTAAAGTGGTTTTAAAGCCAAAACATTTTTTGCCTTAATGCGTTCCTTGCGTCCACGCATGCCAGGGTGTTAGGTGTAATCCTGGATTCTGAACTATCCTTTTGGCCCCACATGCAATCACTGTCCAAATCTACAGAACATCTCAAATATGCCCTTTTCTAACCAATGACACTACAAAGCTTCTAATTTACTCCCTGGTTATCTCTCGCCTTGACTCCTGCAACTTTATCATTGGATTACCTTTACATAGGCAATTCCCCCTTCAGTCCATCGTGAATGCTGCTGCCAAACTCATCCACCTCACCAGTGGCAGTGAGGTTGAATCAAACCACTAGTTACATGGCAAAGATAAGAGGGAAAGTATTTTTTCCCAAAAAATGCCTCTGAATTTTTAGGGGACGCCCGGGTGCCGCCCCCCCCCCCCTCCAGGCAATCACAAAAAAAAATTAAAACTGGCCCTTTAAAAAAAATACAAAAAAAGGTCCTTAAGTGCATTGTGTTCAGACGCCGGACACAGCGCACTATGGGAAGCACCACGTCTATGCAATCACGAGATTGCAGATGCGGCGCTTCATTTGCGGGCTTTTGTCCCGCCTTGCGGCACTTTCGGAGCACTGAGTAGCTTCTGCCCAGCGCTCGTAGTATCTATTACTATGGCCGGGCAGTTTGATTGACATCTGAGTTAGATGTCACTTCCTGTTTTCTCTCTCCCATTGCACCCAATAGAAAGAGAAAAAAGGAAGTATGAAGAGTGGACTCCTCCATCGCTGCTGCCGGTGGAAGGAGACACCACAGGAGAGGACAACACAGCAAGGTAAGTACCGCTGTGCTCCTGTGGAGAAGGGGGAGGGGGGTTTGATGTGACACAGGCTGCATTTAATGGGACACAGGCTGCATTTAATGGCACACAGGCTGCATTTAATTGGACTACATTTAATGGGACACAGGCTGCATTTAACGGGACACAGGCTGCATTTTATGTGACACAGGCTGCATTTAATGGAACACAGGCTGCATTTAATGGGACACAGGCTGCATTTTATGTGACACAGGCTGCATTTAATGGAACACAGGCTGCATTTAATGGGACACAGGCTGCATTTTGTGACACAGGCTGCATTTAATGGGACACAGGCTATATTTTATGTGACACAGGCTGCATTTAATGGGACTGCATTTTTTGGGACACAGGCTGCATTTTATGTGACACAGGCTGCATTTAATGGGACATAGGCTGCATTTTATGTGACACAGGCTGCATTTAATGGGACACAGGCTGCATTTAACCAGTTCCCGACTGCCACCTGTATATGTACGTAGACAGAATGGCACGGCTGCGCAAATGGGCGTACCCGTACGTCCCTTTGAATTTGCGTGAGTAGGATTCCCGTGATCGTCTCATGGAGAGGAAGAACGGGGAGATGCTAATGTAAACAAGCATCTCCCCGTTCTGCCTAGTGACACTGTCACCGATCACAGCTCCCTGTAATCAGTAATGTGTCACACATAGCCCCTCCCCCCCACAGTTAGAATCACTTGATAGGACACACTTAACCCCTACAGCACCACCTAGTGTTAACCCCTTCACTGCCAGTTACATGTACACAGTAATCAATGCATTTTTAATCGCACTGATCACTGTATAAATGTGAATGGTCCTAAAAATGTGTCAAAATTGTCCGATGTGTCCGCCATAATGTTGCAGTCAAGATAAAAATTGCTGATCTCCACCATTACTAGTAAAAAAAAAATTATTAATAAAAATGCCATAAAACTATTCCCTATTTTGTAGATGCTATAACTTTTGCACAAACCAATCAATAAACGCTTATTGCAATTTTTTTACCAAAAATATGTAGAAAAATGCATATCAGCCTAAACTGAGGAAAAAAAAAGTTTTTTTATATATTTTTTGGAGATGTTTATTATAGCAAAAAGTAAAAAATAATGTGTTTTTTTTTTAAATTGTTGCTTTTTTTGTTTATAGAGCAAAAAATAAAAACCACAGAGGTGATCAAATACAGTACCTGACCGCGAGATTGTGTTTCCAGCGTGATACCATCGCGCTGGTTCTCGGCGACAGGGTACTGTGAATGTCGCGCTGGCTCGCTCATCGGGAAAAGAAAACTTTGTTTTCCTTCCGCGATGAGTGACAGGCAGTGCTGACAGCTGTCTAGTATGAATCCTGAGGCGGGAACACCGCGCCAAATTTTAAATGAAAAAACCGGCGTGAGTTCCCCCCACAGGGGCATACCAGGCCCTTAGGTCTGGCATGGATTGTAAGGGGAACCCCCTATGCCGAAAAATCGGCGTGGGGGTCCCCCCAAATCCATACCAGACCCTTATCCGAGCACGCAGCCCGGCCGGCCAGGAAAGGGGGTGGGGACGAGCGAGCGCCCCCCCCTCCTGAGCCGTACCAGGCCGCATGCCCTCAACATGGGGGGTGGGTGCCTTGGGGGAGGGGGGCGCCCTGCGGGCCCCCCCACCCCAAAGCACCTTGTCCCCATGTTGATGAAGACAAGGGCCTCTTCCTGACAACCCTGGCCGTTGGTTGTCGGGGTCTGCGGGCGGGGGGCTTATCGGAATCCGGGAGCCCCCCTTAATAAGGGGGCCCCCAGATCCCGGCCCCCCACCCTGTGTGAATGAGTTTGGGGTACATGGTACCCCTACCCATTCACCTAGGGAAAAGTGTCAATATAAAAAAAACACAGTACACAGGTTTTAAGAGTAATTTATTATTCAGCTCCGGGGTCTTCTTCCGACTTCGGGGGGTCTCCTTCCGACTTCTCCCGGTGTTCGGCCTCTTCTCCCGGGCCCCGCCGCTATCTTCTTCCAGCTCTATTGCCAGCGAGGGGCCCGGTCTGCTGCCGCTGTCTTGTCGCCGCTGTCTTGCCGCTGCTGTCTTGTCGCCTCTTCTTCTCTTCTTTTCTTCTTCCCCGATGTTGACACGACGCTCTCTCCGGCTCGAATGCTGTGTGCGAGCTGCAGAGCCATTTATATAGGCGGTAACCCCGCCCCCTTACGACGTCATGGTCCCAGCATGCGCAGGGACTCTGGGGTCACGCCCCCTTATGACGCCAGAGTGCCTGCGCATGCTGGGACCATGACGTCGTAAGGGGGCGGGGTCACCGCCTATATAAATGGCTCCGCAGCTCGCACACAGCATTCGAGCCGGAGAGAGTGTCGTGTCAACATCGGGGAAGAAGAGAAGAAGCGGCGAGACAGCGGCGACAAGACAGCGGCAGCAGACCGGGCCCCTCGCTGGCAATAGAGCTGGAAGAAGATAGCGGCGGGGCCCGGGAGAAGAGGCCGAACACCGGGAGAAGTCGGAAGGAGACCCCCCGAAGTCGGAAGAAGACCCCGGAGCTAACTAATAAATTACTCTTAAAACCTGTGTACTGTGTTTTTTTTATATTGACACTTTTCCCTAGGTGAATGGGTAGGGGTACCATGTACCCCAAACTCATTCACACAGGGTGGGGGGCCGGGATCTGGGGGCCCCCTTATTAAGGGGGGCTCCCGGATTCCGATAAGCCCCCCGCCCGCAGACCCCGACAACCAACGGCCAGGGTTGTCAGGAAGAGGCCCTTGTCCTCATCAACATGGGGACAAGGTGCTTTGGGGTGGGGGGGGGCCCGCAGGGCGCCCCCCTCCCCCAAGGCACCCACCCCCCATGTTGAGGGCATGCGGCCTGGTACGGCTCAGGAGGGGGGGCGCTCGCTCGTCCCCACCCCCTTTCCTGGCCGGCCGGGCTGCGTGCTCGGATAAGGGTCTGGTATGGATTTGGGGGGGACCCCACGCCGATTTTTCGGCATAGGGGGTTCCCCTTACAATCCATGCCAGACCTAAGGGCCTGGAATGCCCCTGGGGGGGAACCCACGCCGGTTTTTTCATTTAAAATTTGGCGCGGTGTTCCCGCCTCAGGATTCATACTAGACAGCTGTCAGCACTGCCTGTCACTCATCGCGGAAGGAAAACAAAGTTTTCCTTTCCCGATGAGTGAGCCATCTCGGCGCTGGCTCCTGCGACGGGGCTCGTAGGTGTCAAATCTCGCCGAGAAGTGTGGCGAGATTGACACAATATCGCGGTCACCTACTGTACCACTAAAAGAAAGCTCTATTTGTGGGGAAAAAAGGACTTCAGTTTTGTTTGGGAGCCATGTCGCACGACCGCACAATTGTCAGTTAAGGCGACGCAGTGCTGAATTGCAAAAAGTGCTCTGGTCCTTGGCCAGCCAAATGGTCCGGGGCTGAAGTGGTTAATGGGACACAGGCTGTATTTTATGTTACACAGGCTGCATTTAATGTGACACAGGCTGTATTTTATGGGACACAGGCTGCATTTTATGTGACACAGGCTGCATTTTATGTGACACAGGCTGCATTTGGCGGGACACAAGTTGCATTTGATGAGACACAGGCTGTATTTTATGTGACACAGGCTGTATTTAATGGGACACAGGCTGCATTTTATGTGACACAGGCTGCATTGGATGGGACACAAGCTGCATTTAATAGGACACAGGCTGCATTTGATGGGACACAAGCTGCATTTAATGGGACACAGGCTGCATTTAACCGGTTCCCGACCGCCACCTGTATATGTACGTCGACAGAATGGCACGGCTGCACAAATGGGCGTACCCGTAGGTCCCTTTGAATTTGCGTGAGTAGGATTCCCGCGATCGTCTCATGGAGAGAAAGAATGGGGAGGTGCTAATGTAAACAAGCATCTCCCCGTTCTGCCTAGTGACACTGTCACCGATCACAGCTCCCTGTAATCAGTAATATGTCACACATAGCCCCTCCCCCCCAAAGTTAGAATCACTCCCTAGGACACACTTAACTCCTACAGCGCCACCTAGTGTTAACCCCTTCACTGCCAGTCACATTTACACAGTAATCAATGCATTTTTAATCGCACTGATCACTGTATAAATGTGAATGGTCCCAAAAATGTGTCAAAATTGTCCGATGTGTCCTCCATAATGTCGCAGTCAATATAAAAATCGCTGATCGCCACCATTACTAGTAAAAAAAAAAAATATTAATAAAAATGCCATAAAACTATTCCCTATTTTGTAGATGCTATAACTTTTGCGCAAACCAATCAATAAACGCTTATTGCGATTTTTTTTACCAAAAATATGTAGAAAAATGCATATCGGCCTAAACTGAGGAAAAAAATGTTTTTTTATATATTTTTTGGAGATGTTTATTATAGCAAAAAGTAAAAAATAATGTGTTTTTTTTTAAATTGTTGCTTTTTTTTGTTTATAGAGCAAAAAATAAAAAACACAGAGGTGATCAAATACCACTAAAAGAAAGCTCTATTTGTGGGAAAAAAGGACTTCAGTTTTGTTTGGGAACCATGTCACACGACTGCGCAATTGTCAGTTAAGGCGACACAGTGCTGAATTGCAAAAAGTGCTCTGGTCTTTGGCCAGCCAAATGGTCCGGGGCTGAAGTGGTTAATGGGACACAGGCTGTATTTTATGTGACACAGGCTGCATTTAATGTGACACAGGCTGTATTTTATGGGACACAGGCTGCATTTTATGTGACACAGGCTGTATTTGACAGGACACAAGCTGCATTTGATGGGACACAGGCTGTATTTTATGTGACACAGGCTGTATTTAATGGGACACAGGCTGCATTTTATGTGACACAGGCTGCATTGGATGGGACACAAGCTGCATTTAATGGGACACAGGCTGCATTTGATGGGACACAAGCTGCATTTAATGGGACACAGACTATATTTTATGTGACACAGGCTGCATTTAATGGGACACAGGCTGCATTTTTTGTGACACAAGCTGCATTTTATGTGACACAGGCTGCATTTTATGTGACACAGGTTGCATTTGATGGGACACGGGCTGAATTTGATGGGACATAGGCTGCATTTAATGGGACACAGGCTGCATTTGATGGGACACAAGCTGCATTTTATGTGACACAGGCTGCATTTTATGTGACACAGGCTGCATTTGATGGGACATAGGCTGCATGTAAGGAGGGACTCCGCTGGGGGCACCTGATGTAAAGATGGACTCCGCTGGGGGCACCTGATGTAAAGATGGACTCCGCTGGGGACACCTGATGGCATCTGGTGGCAGGCGACATGGCTAGTGACACGCTTAGGGCTCCCACTGATTCTTCATTATGGTGAGTTGAATGATTTCATTTTATATTACAATGTAATAATAGAAATAATGTGCTTTAATCATCCTGACACCATAACAACTATGGTGCCAGGATGATTGAAGTGCTAATATCAGGTGTTTGGAGTATCTTTATCTGCTGATTGTTAAACTTTCTGGAATACACATATTTCTATTGTTGTGTAGGATCAGGGCCTGCTGTTCCTCCATCCCTCTCTCCCTCTCCCTCCATCCCTCGTTCATCTCAGATGCTAACCACACCATTTTAGGACCACACCCACTATTTCGCTGAAACCACGCCCATTTTCACCAAGTAAGAGGGGTCAAAAAGGAAGGGCGGGGTCTGGCGCCCCTATCCTAAAACTTCACCAGCCGCCACTGCACCTCACCAACAGTTCAGTGTCTGCTACCCCTCTCTGCAATCCCTCCAATAATATCTGTTCACTCAGCAAATTGAATTCAAAATATTAACAATAACTTACAAAGCCCCCAGCTACATCACTAACCTAGTCTGAAAATACCAACCAAATCATACTCTTCCTTCCTCCCTAAACCTACTGCTCTTTGGCTTCCTTGTCACCTCCCCCCATGCTTGCCTCAATGACTTCTCCTGAACCTCTCCCATCCTATGGAACTTCTTTCCCCATTCTACCAGACTATCTACTACTCTGCCCACTTTTAGGCAAAAAGAGAAGCCTATCCTGTCTCCACTTAACAACTGTACTTTCACTTTCTCCATCAGCTCATCTCACACAGTTCTTTTTGTATCCCTTGAATTGTATTGTAAATGTACTGTCTGCCTCCATGTTGTAAATGGTTGTTGGTGCTATATAAATGCTGTATAATAACAATACATTTTGGTCTGTCTGTCAAAAAATCCATGAGGGGTTTTACCGTGCTACAGTGGGGACGGAAAGTATTCAGACCCCCTTACATTTTTCACTCCTTGTTATATTGCAGCCATTTGCAAAAATCATTTAAGTTCATTTTTTGCCTCATTATTGTACGCACAGCACCCCATATTGACAGAAAAGCACAGAATTGTTGACATTTTTGCAGATTTATTAAAAAAGAAAAACTGAAACATCATATGGTCCTAAGTATTCAGACCCTTTGCTGTGACACTCATATATTTAACTCATGTGCTGTTTATTTCTTCTGATCATCCTTGAGATGGTTCTACACCTTCATTTGAGTCCAGCTGTGTTTGATTATACTGATTGGACTTGATTCGGAAAGCCACACACCTGTCTATATAAGACCTTACAGCTCACAGTGCATGTCAGAGCAAATGACAATCATGAGGTCAAAGGAACTGCCTGAAGAGCTCAGAGACAGAATTGTGGCAAGGCACAGATCTGGCCAAGGTTACAGAAAAATTTCTGCTGCACTTAAGGTTCCTAAGAGCACAGTGGCCTCCATAATCCTTTAATCCTTATAATCCTTAAATGGAAGACGTTTGGGACGACCAGAACCCTTCCTAGAGCTGGCCGTCCAACCAAACTGAGCTATTGGGAGAGAAGAGCCTTGGTGAGAGAGGTAAAAAAAGAACCCAAAGATCACTGTGGCTGAGCTCCAGAGATGCAGTCGGGAGATGGTAGAAGGTTGTAGAAAGTCAACTTTACTGCAGCCCTCCACCAGTCAGGGCTATATGGCAGAGTGGCCCGACGGAAGCCTCTCCTCAGTGCAAGACACATGAAAGCCCTCATGGAGTTTGCTAAAAAATACCTGAAGGACGCCAAGATGGTGAGAAATAAGATTCTTTGGTCTGATGAGACCAAGATAAAGCTTTCTGGCCTTAATTCTAAGTGGTATGCGTGGAGAAAAGCAGGCACTGCTCATCACCTACAGTCCCAACAGTGAAGCATGGTGGTGGCAGCATCATGCTGTGGGGGTGTTTTCATCTGCAGGGACAGGACGACTGGTTGCAATCGAGGGAAAGATGAATTCGGCCAAGTACAGGGATATCCCAGACGAAAACTTTCTGCAGAGTGCTCAGGACCTCAGGCTGGGCCGAAGGTTTGCCTTCCAACAAGACAATGGCCCTAAGCACACAGCTAAAATAACAAAGGAGTGGCTTCACAACAACTCCGTGACTGTTCTTGAATGGCCCAGCCAGAGCCCTGACTTAAAGCCAATTAAGCATCTCTGGAGAGACCTAAAAATGGCTGTCCACCAACGTTTACCATCCAACCTGACAGAACTGGAGAGGATCTGCGAGGAGGAATGGCAGAGGATCCCCAAATCCAGGTGTGAAAAACTTGTTGCATCTTTCCCAAAAAGACTCATGGCTGTATTAGATCAAAAGGGTGCTTCTACTAAATACTGAGCAAAGGGTCTGAAAACTTAGGACCATGTGATATTTCAGTTTTTCTTTTTTAATAAATCTGCAAAAATGTCAACAATTCTGTGTTTTTCTGTCAATATGGGGTGCTGTGTGTACATTAATGAGTAAAAAAAAATGAACTTAAATGATTTTAGCAAATGGCTGCAATATAACAAAGACTGAAAAATTTAAGGGGGTCTGAATACTTTCTGTCCCCACTATTTTGTTCACACATCAAAACATTTAAGAATTGCAGCTTACCTTTCTAAGATGCTTTTTCTGGGACATCAAGCAAGGAAAAGTCTATATTGTTCTCTTTGTTATAAGGGGGACTGGAAGCTGAGTTTCTGTGATTAACCCTGTCTGGAGGCAGATATATCCTTAGTTGTATTAAATTTGAATAGGGGATGTCTTAACAAAAAGTTAAAGGCTTAGGAGATGGATTTCTAAGTAGTATTTTTTGCTAGAAAATTACTTAGAACCCCCAAAACATTACCGTATTTTCCGGCGTATAAGACGACATTTATACTTAAAAATCTCCCCCAAAAATTGGGGGTCATCTTATACGCTGGATATCAGCCTGCTGGATGCACGGTAATACTATATGTAGCCTTGGCTACATACAGTATACCGTGCTGAGCCAATCACACCGAGCGATGTATTCTATTAATGAATACAAAGCCTGCTCAGATTGGCAGAGGCTGTAACATCATCAGCCCGCGCCTCTCTGACTCTCCAAGCCAATCCGAGCAGGCTTTGTATTCATTAATAGAATACATTGCTCGCCTTGATTGGCTCAGCGCGGTATACTGTATTATACTGTATACAGCATGATACCGAATGCGCTGATTGGAACCATCTTGTTTGGACAAAATAAAACCTCTTCCTGTCAGCGGTTGTTCCAGCAACCCCTCGGCTCTTCTTCCTTCCACGGCCATCTCGCCATCCACCATCGGAGCTTTGGTTTGAAACACCTGACCCTCCATCTGACTCTGCACACATTGTTTCCCCCCCTACAGTTGATTTTGCCGGACATATGAGGTTTTTACCACCGCAGCATTGCTTCACAGCACTGGTGATCAAGTTGTACAAACTTATTATTGCTGTTTCAGTATGTTACCGAAGCTACTAGACAAACTAGTCAGAAGGGGGTTGTCTTATACGGCGAGTACATCCCAAAACCAACCTTTTAGCTGGAAAATTAGGGGGTCGCCTTATATGCCTAGTCGCCTTGTACGCCGGCAAATACGGTATATATATTTTTTAGCAAAGGCCCTAGAAAATAAAATGGAGATTGTTACAATATTTTATGTCACACTGTATTTGCACAGTCTTTTAAGCACATTTTTTATTGGAAAAAATACACTTTAATGAATTATAAAAAAAACACAAAAGTTACCCCAATTTTTTGGTATAATGTGAAAGATGATGTTATGCAGAGTGAATAGATACCTAACCTGTCATGCGTCACGTTGTCACCATTTACATATGAGGGCACAACTTACGTATGAGTTTGCTTCTGCATTGTCCCTTTATTTATTTTTTATCGCTTTTATTCCTATTACAAGGAATGTAAACATCTCTTGTAATAGAAATAAGCATGACAGGTCCTGTTTATTGAGAGATCTGGGGTCCAAAAGATTTTAATCAAAAAAACAAAATCATTTGTTTATGCCCAAGAATCAGAAGTGACGTCAGAGGTCGCTCTGGTCCTCTAAGGGCATAGAGCCAAGTGGGGACCATATTGCCCTCATTCAACTTCCTGCCCAGCAAACGGCCACATAAAATTGCTTCCGGGCATTACCGATGGCTCCAGTAAGCTTGGAAAGGACCGGTGTCAGGGATCTGCTGTGACAAGACAGAGGTGCGTGCGTGCGCACATGCACACATGGTTACCAGTACAAGCCAGACTGTGGCGTGCGCGCCGGACATGTGTGTGTGCGCACTTGCGCGAATGCACGTGTTGGATGCGTGTGTGCGCGCATTAGATGCTGCTTGCCGCTAATAGGCCTTTAAAAGGACAACAGCTACACAAGTACAGTGCTGTTTGATGTGCAGCTAGTGATCCCTGAAAACCTGTACCTGCCTTCTGATCACCTGTATTGACCCGGCTCTGTTGACTTACCCAATTTCTCCAACTCTGACCTTGGCTTGCCTTGACCCTGCTATAAGGACTTCCTTGCTGATATCTTGTTGCCGACCTCTGCCTGTTCATCTGACTCTGCTTCAGCTACAGCCCTACCTACCTGAATACCTGTGTTTGACTCCGCTTGTCTCACTCCGCTCCAGCCTACTGATCAGTTCTATTTGATTACCTGTATCTGACCCGGCTTGCCTAACTCTGCTCC
Organism: Aquarana catesbeiana; assembly: GCF_042186555.1. Lineage (NCBI taxonomy): Eukaryota > Metazoa > Chordata > Amphibia > Anura > Ranidae > Aquarana > Aquarana catesbeiana. The sequence continues at coordinate 133,730,461 of NC_133332.1, read as the reverse complement.
AGTCTGTACCTGCCAGCTTCCAGGTCGCTGACCTCCACCTGCCTCTGCTGACATCACAATCCGGATCTGGTGGCTCATCGTCCATCCATCCATGCCTACACCACAAACTGGCACTCCTACCTCACTGCGCTCTCGATTCTACTGTTCCCACTCTAGTGGCGCCTGAGCCAGGGCTGTAGAGAGGTCTCCTCCTACAAGTCAGACTTTACGAAACAGTATGTAACAACTGGGAAGTGGCAGGGGGGCACCTCTCCCACCACTTCTAAAAATGATCCTGTGGTGAATGCACCTGCAGGACCACTTTTATCCGTCATGGAATTGCCCATAGTAAAAAATATACTGGGATTATGGCAGCTAGCTGCTGCTATAACCTCAGTATTTAACATCAAAGTAATGTCATATTTTTACTCGGAGAGTGGTTCAGACAGATCAGACCAAGCTAACTGAGAAATGCTTGCAGTCAATCATGACGCCTCTTCAGAAACATGGAAAACTATTATTTTTTTAACCCATTACTGACCGGCGCACGCCGATGTACGTCAGGAGAATGGCACGGCTGGGCAAATGGACTTACAGTTATGTCCACTTGAATTCCCCGCCATGCCATTGCATGCGCGCCGCCGGCGGCGTGTGCGCGCGCCAGCCGGGAGCTCCGTGAGTCGGGTTGCGGGTCCCGCGGACTCGATCACCACGGGGATACCCACGATCGCCTCACGGAAAGGACGAACGGGGAGATGCTGATGTAAACAGCATCTCCCCTTTCTGCCTAGTGACAAGTGTCACTGATCTCTGCTCCCTGTCATCGGGAGCAGTGATCAGAGTAGTGACACAGCTAGCCCATCCCCCCTACAGTTAGAAACATTCCCCTAGGACATACTTAACCCCTCCCCGCCCCCTAGTGGTTAACCCCTTCACTGCCAGTGTCATTTATACAGGAATCAATGCATTTTTATAGCACTGATTGCTGTATAAATGACAATGGTCCCAAAAATGTGTCAAAAATGTCCCACATGTCCACCATAACGTCGCAGTCACAGTAAAAATTGCTGATCGCTGCTATTACTAGTAAAAAAAACAATTATTAATAAAAATGCCATAAAACTATCCCCTATTTTGTAAAAGCTATAACTTTTGCACAAACCAATCAATAAACGCTTATTGCGATTTTTTTTTACCAAAAATATGTAGAAGAATACATATCAGCCTAAACTGAGGAAAAAAATGTTTTTTTAATATATTTTTGGGGGATATTTATTATAGCAAAATGTAAAAAATAATGCGATTTTTTCAAAATTGTCGCTCTTATTTTGTTTATAGCACAAAAAATAAAAATTGCAGAGGTGATCAAATACCACCAAAAGAAAGCTCTATTTGTGGGAAAAAAAGGACTTCAATTTTGTTCGGGTGCAACGTCGCACGACCGTGCAATTGTCAGTTAAGGCGACGCAGTTCCAAATCGCAAAAAGTGCTCTGGTCAGGAAGGGGGTAAATTCTTCTGGGGCTGAAGTGGTTAAGTATGCTGGCTTTCTCAAATATGACAAAAAAGTGGAAATATACTTTAAGTCCTTACAGTAATCCTGTTAGCACAAGGTGAATTGTATAGAATACTATACCTGTAAAAGAACAGGCAATATACTTACTCCCCTGAGTACCCCATGTACTGAAATGCTGCCCCTTCACTGCTTCCCAGTCTTAGCATTTACTCTAGCAATGGTATGGGTTGAATACCTGTTACCACCACCGCCAACCGCCGGTTCCTCTTGCCAACTTGTACTTTCTGTAGTGACCTACAAGCCAGCTCAAGGAACCACTGTGTGAGGTGGGGAAGTGGATATTTTACACACCAGAAAGTGTGGAATACTTGCAGTGGCTGGGAGAGCAATGAATGGTGGCATTACCACTCATTGGCCACTGGAAAAATAGGTATATTGCCTCTTCTTATACAAATATAGTATTGTTCTCATGCTGACAAGTGGGCCATAAATGAGTATTTTTTTTTATCTCAATCAGTAGCCTGAGTGATAGGTGGCAAAGCAACACAAGGGAAAGAAGGGAACAGCGTTCTTAGAATGTAACAGGAAGTGGCTGAACAAGGATCCTCATGGCAGGATTAGTAGTAAATTGTAATGAAACCTGCAGATGTACACTGTATTTAATTGCAACCACTTGTGTCAGCTCCCTCAGTGCATAATTAATGTGATAATTCTGCTATATTAATCAGCTGACAAGCCTATCCAACATCCATCCTTCTTTTCTTTTTTTACTTGTAATCTCTGTATTGTTATTATTGATTACCCACCTGCTCCAGTGTATATGCATTTTGGGATGATTTTACCCATGTCTACATGTTTCTATGACTTATGCTAAAACCAATAAACATCTTTGACAAAGAAATCTGCAGATGTACAAAAATTGAAATTTATAGTATGATGTTAAATCTTGTATGGAATTTTAGTGATTTACAAATACTTTAACTGACAGTGTAGTCCTTAGACAACACTGCCTTTCCTTTTAATTGAGCCAAATAATTAAAAATGAAATTCGTACACATATTCCCATATCTTCAAACCACCCATCGTTAAAATACAACGGTAAATTTTCATTAATAAATATGTTTAATTTCATTTAAGCACATGCATGACTACACTGTTTGATATTTTAACTAACAATCTGAAGTTTAGCTTAAAGTAACACTAAACTTTATCCTTATTCTTCAAAAATAATTCATATCTACCCAATACTTAACCACCTCAATATAGGGCACTTAAACCCCCTTCCTGCCCAGACCAATTTTCAGCTTTCGGTGATCTCACACTTTGAATGACAATTACTCAATCATGCAACACTGTACCCAAATGAAATTTGTGTCCTTTTTTCACACAAATAGAGCTTTCTTTTGGTGGTATTCAATCACTAATGGGTTTTTTATTTTTTGTGCTATAAATAAAAAAAGACCGTACATTTTGTGAAAAATTGCCTTTTTCTTTGTTTTTGTCATAAAATTTAGCAAATTAGTAATTTTTCTTCATAAATTTTGGCCAAAATTTATACTGCTATATATCTTTGGTAAAAATAACCCAAATTAGTGTATATTATTTGGTCTTTGTGAAAGTTATAGAATCTACAAACTATAGTGCCAATCACTGAAAATTGAACATCTGATCAGGCCTTCAGTACATCAGATGAATCTCATTTCTTGAGGTACTAACAAGTCAGAAAAGTACAAATACCCCCCAAATGACCCCTTTTTAGAAGGTAGACATTCCAAGGTATTAAGTAAGTAGCATGGTGAGTTTTCTTAAGTTGTCATTTTTTCCCACAATTCTTTGCAAAAGGAAGATTTTTTTTTTTTTCCAAAATTGTCATATTAACTGGTTATTTCTCTCAAAGAGCATATGCATACAGCAAATTACACCCCAAAATACATTCTGCTACTCCTCCTGAGTATGGGGATACCACATGTGTGGGACTTTTTCACAGCCTGGCCACATACAAAGGCCCAACATTGAAGTAGCACCATTAGACGATCTACGAGCATAAATTGCACATCTCATTTCTCAACCACCTATTACACTTTTGAAGGCCCTGGAGCACCAGGACAATGGAATTGCCCACAAAATGACCCCACTTTGGAAAGAAAATACCCCAACCTATAATCTATGAGGCATAATGAGTCTTTTGAATGGTTATTTTTTTCCAGAAGTTTTTGGAAAATGTGGAAAACAAATAAAAACGCTTTTTTTTTTTTTTTTTTTAAACAAAGTTGTCCATTTATAAGATATTTCCAACACATAGCAAATACATAGCAAAAATGACATCCCAAAATACATTCTGCTACTCCTCTTGAGTATGGCGATACCACATGTGTGGGACTTTTACACAGCCTGGCCACATACAAAGGCCCAACATTGAAGTAGCACCATCAGGCGATCTACGAGCATAAATTGCACATCTCATTTCTCAACCACCTATTACACTTTTGAAGGCCCTGGAGCACCAGGACAATGGAATTGCCCACAAAATTACCCCATTTTGGAAAGTAAACACCCCAACGTATAATCTATGAGGCATAATGAGTCTTTTGAACAGTTATTTTTTTCCAGAAGTTTTTGTAAAATGTGGAAAAAAAATAAAAATGCATTTTTTTTTACACAAAGTTGTCCATTTATATGATATTTCCAACACATAGCAAAAATGACACCCCAAAATATATTCTGCTACTCCTCCTGAGTATGGGGATACCACATGTGTGAGACTTTTACACAGCTTGGCCACATACAGAGGCCCAACATCCAAGTAGCACCATCAGGCGTTTTAGGAGCATACATTACATAGATAATTTCCTGGCAACCTATCATTTTTGAAGGCCCTTCATATTTCTAACACATAGCATGTACATACCAAGAATTACAATCCAAAATAAATTATATTGTGGAAAGGGTAAAAAAAAAAAGTATTACCTGTGCTTTTAATAGTGTCCACAGAAGAGAGCACTGGTCCAGGCAGCAGTCAGGAATGTGCTTAGCGACAGCAATAGTAATTATCCAGGCAGCAGGCAGGAATATTGTCTATAGTCAGCACAAGGATATTGTCAGCACAGCCAAAGCATTTGTCCATAGAAATTGTCCAGGCAGAGACAGCCAGCACAGCCATAATATTGGTCCTGGTACACTGTTACCTGCAGACACTCATTATTGTACCACTCTCCAGCCCTTCATATACATACTGCCTCTTGCTACAGCTCTTGCTACAGCTAATTATTTATAGTCCAGGTAGCAGGCAGATGTGTGGGCCATTCATGCGGCAGGCAAAGGCATGATGGCAGTAAGTCAGCAGCAGGCTGAGGGCCACAATCAGGTAAGACCTGTGCACTGGGGCACAGGGGTAGAGGCTTCGACCCACCCAAATCTCTATGAAGCCTCCGAACTCCAGACCCTAGTCCAGAAATTACAAAACCCGGAGAAAACAAAAAAATTGTTTTCTCCATCCGGAAAAATTATTCTGGAGCCCCTCACATATGTGAGACCCCTGTGTACTACAGTAGCAGGGCAACAGATCAGTCCAAGTGGTAGGCAATAGCATAGTCCATAAAACAGGCCAGGGTCAGTTCACGTGCAAGCAGTCCAAGCGGTGGGCAGAATCATAGTCACAAAACAGGCCAGGGTCAGTTCACGTGGAGGCAGTCCAAACGGTAGGCAGAGGCATAGTCACAAAACAGGCCAGGGTCAGTTCACGTGCAAGCAGTCCAAACGGTGGGCAGAGGCATAGTCACAAAACAGGCCAGGGTCAGTTCATGTGGAAGCAGTCCAAACGGTAGGCAGAGGCATAGTCAAAAAACAGGCCAGGGTCAGTTCATGTGGAAGGCAGTGGCATGGTTATTTGGGGAAGCATGGAAAATGGTCAGCACAGATGATGAAAATTGGGAAAATATGGATTAATATTTTAGGGATGTATGATAAAATTCGAAGCATTCACCAATGCAAATGCCAGGTTGGGAGGGACACTGGGGACAGTGGAAGCTGGTATCTTTTCAAAATCCTCTTCTGCTGCACACGTGACATCTTTTTTGCCGTCTTCGGCCTGCTTCCGATGGTGGAATGTTGTACGAGAAGTGACGTTCATGAAGTTGGCTAACAGCATCAGAGCGAAGGTCTTCTGGGGGGGTCTTTGTTGATAGATGAGGGACGTGACTACTACTTCTATGAATTTTAGGAAGGGGCGGGGCTTTCTGTGGATTTTGTGTAGACTATGTAGGAATTGTAAATGGCCAAATGGATGAGATAAATTGCTACCTTCTTGTACCAGAATCAGACCTCCTTATTGACAAATAGGGCTGAATCATTTGATCATTGAAATCCACCCCCCCATGTAGAGATTATAATCTTGGACACATGTTGGTTTTTCAATGGGACCTCATCTTCGCTGAACTACAACTGTAGTGTCATCGTGAATGGTGGACATCATGTGCACGTTCCTGTTATCCTTCCACCTCAAGGCCAGCACTTCATTACATCTCAGTGTTGCTCTTTCCTCCCTTTGCAGCTTTTTGTTTACTATAGATTGTGGGAAGCCGTTCCTATTTTTTCTTGAGGTTCCGCAGGCCAGGGTTTTTTGATATATAGGTGTCTGAAAAGGAGCAGGCTGGTATAAAAGTTGTCAAGGTATATATGATATCCTTTTTTCAGAAGTGGGTAAGCCAGGTCCCTTACGATTTTTCCAGTTGTGCCCATGTAGGCCGGGCACTCAGGGGACTGGAGCTGGGAATCTCTTCCTTCATATATGTGGAACGCATACAGATATCCCGTGGTTCTCTCACAGAGCTTGTAAAATTTTACTCCGTATTTGGCCTTTTTGCTAGGAATATATTGTTTTATTCCTAGCCAGCCTGAAAATGGTACCAGGGACTCATCCACACATATACGCTTCTTGGGAACATAGAGTTCTGCAAATCATTGGGAAAATACATTTATCAGTTGGAGAATCTTATATAACTTATCAGAATTTGGATGATTGCGGGGAGGGCACTGGGTGTTGTCGTTAAAATAAAAGAATCTCATAATCATCTCATTTCGGGACCTGGGCATTGCGGCAGAATACATGGGCATATGGTGGATGGGGTTGGTGGACCAATAGGCATGTCCTTCATTTTTTTTTGTAAGCCCCATGTTTAGGGTGAGGCCCAAAAACAATTTGAACTCCTCCAACTTCGGATCTCCCCACTCAAACGGAGTGCTGGGCATACAAATTTGTCTGGTCCACAATGAATTGCAGCAAAGTGTCAGGCAAAAACAGGTGAAAGCAATTGATCTCTGTGAAATTTTGGGTGTTGGCCTGCACACCTGGCTGTGCTGTGAAAGGGGGAATAATTGGTGATCCCGAGTTGGAAGGCAGCCATGTTGGGTTGGCAAGACCATCTGGCATGTATGTAGCAGCCCTGGCTCTTGGGGGACGTGACACTCCAGTAGTTAGGGGAGTTGAATTTCCTGTGCTGGTACTCAGGTGTGATGTGGCAGCAATGGTACTGGGCCTGGGCATTTGTGCGCGGGGCCTATCGCTGGCGGCAGCACTGGTACCAGGCCTTTGTTCCTGGGGCCTATTGCTGGCAGCAGCGCTGATACTGGGCCTTTGTTTCTGGGGCCTATTGCTGGCGGCAGCGCTGGTACTGGGCCTGGGAATATAATCCTGGTTGCTGGCAGCTTCCTGGTTTCCAGTGTGTCGTGCCCTTTTAGGAGAGACCCATTCTTCATCTGAATCATTACTACTCTCGATCGCTTTAAATACCAAATTTGATTCGGAATCAGAATTGGAATTGGAATCTGATGAGAACTCCCCGGTGCTCTCATCAGTCATGTAGAGGATCTGGAACGCCTCCTCACTAGTATATACTCTTTTGGACATGGCTGTGTGGCGGGTAGCTATGCGACGGGTGACAGATGGGTGGCAGGTGACGGTCACTGATGAACTGTGTGATGGGTGGCAGGTGATGTTCACTGAGTGGTGATGATGGTCTGATGGGCGATGGTCACTGATGGGTGACAGGCGATGGTCACTGATGGGTGATAGGCCACGGACAGTGATGGGTGATGGTCACAGATGGTTGACAGATGACGGTTACTGATGGGTGACAGGGCACAGTCACTGATGGGTGATGGGTGCACCGCTGATGGTCACTGATGGGTGACAGGGCACGGTCACTGATGGGTGACGGGTGATAGGGCATGGTCACTGATGGGTGACAGGCGATGGTCACTGATGGGTGACAGGCCACGGACGGTGACGGGTGATGGTCACAGATGGTTGATAGACGATGGTCACTGATGGGTGACGGGTGATTGGTGACAGGCCACGGTCACTGATGGGTGACAGGTGCACCGCTGATGGTCACTGATGGGTGACGGGTGACAGGGCAGGTCACTGATGGGTGATGTGTGACAGGGCACAGTCACTGATGGGTGACGGGTGACAGGGCATGGTCACTGATGGGTGATGGTTGCACCGCTGATGGTCACTGATGGCAGTCTCTTTTGTGACAGGTGCACTTTTATGGGGTGACTGTGGGGTGACAGATGACAATTGGGGGGGTGATGGAACAGGTGTGGTGTTGGTGCAGACACTACTAAACATAGATCTGTAACTCACTGCTACTAGCTCTTCTCTCCTCAAACTGGAAACAGTGTGTGAGGAGAGAAGAGCTGGTAACAGCTAGTGACAGCTCTATGTTTACATTTAGTGATCGGCTGTGAATGGATCACAGCCGATCACGGTTTACACAGCCCTGGCCAATGGCTGTGTACTATCGTCAGTGACGAGCAGTGTTCCCGGGAACACGCCGCCACCGACGTGCATGCGCAGTGTGCTCACGATCGCACGCATGCGCCGTGCAATGCGGGGAGTTACCATTCGTGGTCGGCCGTGACTTTATCATGCCCAGTGGCTGTTCACCCCTCGAGCGGTGTCTCAGTGACACGCCGCCACCGACAGTACTGGGCTGTGCGCACACGATCGCGTGCATGCCCTGTTTAAATGGGCTCACGTCATATGACGTCCTCCCAGAACTAGAGCCTTACCGTCCTGCCATCATATGCAGTGGGCAGTAGGCTAGTGGTTAATGACGCTGCAATTTATTTTTTAATAATTTGTTTCTTACTGTGTTTTTGTGCCTCCTTGTAACATCCTCAGTGAGCTCCTGAACCTTTCCTCACTTCCTTTCATCTAGACCAGGGATCTCCAAACAATGGCCCTCCAGTTTTTCAGGAATTACAATTTCCATCATGCCTAGTCATATCTGTGAATGTCAGAGTTTTACAATGCCTCATGGGACGTGTAGTTCGGTAACAACTGGAGGGCTGTAGTTTGGAGATTCCTGATCTAGACCAAGCAGTGCACATTGGTTGTAGTTGTTTGCATTGCTCTAAGCTTCCTTCAAACCCCATAGTCCATAGTTCATAGTCCAGACTCCCTAGTCCATTTTGGGAGTGAGCATGACAGAGTGGCTATGTTTGTATATACAGTGGGACCATGGAGACAGTGAGGCAGGATGTCAGATCACAGCAAAAAAAAAAAAAGGAGACTTATAGGAGATTGAGAAGAACAATAGAGGATACTTTATAAGTTAAAGATACATACTTAAAAAGTTTTTTTCTTTAAATCAGAGCTTAGTGTCACTTTAAACCGGAGGGTGAGTTTACAGCTGCATTATTAATTGTTTGTTATTCCGAATAACATTTTTAGAATTCAATGACCTATAAAATGTGCTGTTGGTAAACAGGGCACCATTTGTGAAAAAAAAGAGAACATCTATATACTAAGAAGAGAAGGTTGGGACTTTAAACAAAGCACAACAAAAATATTGGGGGTCACATGATGGTAGATTCCACAGCGTTATATATGAAATAAGAAGTAGTAACAAAACAACATGGTAATATACGGAACACCTTGACAATTTATTGTACATAGTAATATCATAATTTACAACCATTCTACAGATAATAATACATATGTATACAGTAATATAAATATAAGGGTTCATAATCAACATGATTGTCATAATAACAAAGTCAATAGTTCATAGCGTTAATGATGTGGAATCTCCGAATCACATGATTGTATAGTATAGCATAAGGCAAGGCTCTACATGTTTCGTGGAGTCTATCCACTCATCAGGAGCAGTCATAAATATCGAGATCTATAGTAAGAAGAAAACATCATGACTTTTGCTTGACACTGTGGATTCTAAATATTTTTTGTATTGATGATTTTTTTTGTTGTTGCTGGGAATGCCTGAGTCCTGCATTCCTGCTGCGCTGTGTGGTTTAGGACCCTCCCTCCTCCTCCTTTTCCTGGTTATGGGGTGGTGGGTGGGCACCTACCACACAATGGCACACTGGCCGTACGGCGTCATTGTACGCCGCACGCTGATACGCCGGTTATCCATCTGCATTGCATACGTGTGTGGAGGGTTGGGCTGCACTGTTTGCCATGTGATGTTTTGTGTCCAGGCGCTGGCACTGCCCTTTGTCCCTCCCCCTGTTTTCCTTTATAACGCAGCGTGGCATTGGCGGTACCACTTGGCCAATTGTGTCCATTGAGACCGGATACAGGTGGAGCACACATATTTCTCCTTACTTCCAATACTTGAACACACCAGCCTTCATTATAAGTGGTGGACATCTAAGGTAATTATCCCCTACATATGGGTTACTCATTGAGTTACCGATTTTTCCCACTTTGATCTCCACCCTGGTTGGATATTTTGAATTATAATAAACCTTGTAGCAATCCACCTGTTTTTGGATAGTACCTCTTTAGGGCCAGCTTTATATACTAATATAGTTATTTCTCCCTTATATTGTACACCCATTGGAATTGGCCAACACTAGCCCTTCAAGCCAGCCTTCAGTATTTGTGCTGGAGATCTGAGATAATTATCTCCTGTCTATATTGACTCACTCACTGAGTTTTTTTTATTTTCCCTATTTTGATCCCCACCACAGTTAGACATGTTAGCTACATTAATTAATATATCATATCATTCTATCTATTTTGGATAATATGTTTTTTAAGGCCATTTCCATACACTAATATAGTCATTACTTTTTTAGTATACCTACTGGCATACATTCTCTAGTATCAACAGGACTTCCTGACTGCACCCCTGCTCTTCATGCCCTCTCCCTGGTCACATATTTGGCTATGGTTTTGCTGACTCAGCTCCCATGGGATGCTTGTTTTCTCTATGGAACCCCCGGCTGTTTACTACTCCATATTATTTTACACCTATTTCCTGTTGGAGGTATGAGTGTTTGGTAAATATTTTATTTCACTTTTGTTCCTTCCCAGTGTCTAGCACTCATTCATTTTGCTATTTTTCTTCTTACTATAGATCTCCATATTTATGACTGCTCCTGATGAGTGGATAGACTCTACAAAACGCGTAAAGCCTTGCCTTATGCTATACTATACAATTATGTGATTTGGAGAATCCACATCATTAACGCTATGAACTATTGACTTTGTTATTATGACAATCATGTTGCTTATGAACCCTTGTATTTATATTACTGTATACATATGTATTATTATCCGTAGAATGATTGTAAATTATGATATCACTATGTACAATAAATTGTCAAGGTGTTACGTATCTTACCATGTTGTCTTGTTACTACTTCCTTCTTCATATATATCTCTGTGGAATCTACCATCATGTGACCCCCAATATTTTTGTTGTGCTTCATTTAAAGTCCCAACCTTTTCTTCTTACTTCATTTATGGTACAATATTAGGGATGGAGGCGAATGACTTTGCTTTTTCATTTGCCTCATATAAAGTCCCAACAACCCCCCTCCCCCTTCTCCCCCTTTTCTAAATGTCTATATACTGTAACCCACAAATAGTGCTGCCAGAGCATTACTTCAATTCCTGCTACAGACACAAAACCAGAGCTAAATGTTATAAGCTCTACCCACCAAGTGTGCAGTATGCATTTAATATTAGTAGTAGTATTTTTATTGTTTATTTTACATAGAAAAGGGGAAAGGTTCAAAGGGATTAAAGAAAAACAGAGAGGGAATTAAAATAGTAGACTGACAGCCTTCCAAAGTACAGTGGCAATGCAAACAGATGAGAAGGATGTAAATGAAGACTGCAAAGATTAGCACAATGTTATTCCACTCAGTGTCTTTATAAAGGTTATGTTGTGTGAATTGTTTCCCTTGTTGCTCCATTAGTTATTTCGGCTGTCTAGTGGAGTTAGCAGGATTAACTCCCCCTATGAGACAGTTTTTTCTTCTTTTTTTTTTAATGTGAAATATCTGTTCTCTGTACAGATAGTTACAGTTGTATAAATTTAAGCATAGAGTTCATCATTTATATTTCTCACAAGCTTAGAAATGGTTGATCTATTTTGATACAGGCTACTCTAAAGAAACAACAAACAAGTTATATATATATACACACAGTATATATACACAGAAAAAAAATAAAAAAATAATCCCATATACACAATCCTTCATCCACAGTTGATCCAGAGGAAGGCTAAAAACCCCAGCAAAGCATGATCCAATTTGCTACAGCAGGGGAAAAAATTCCTTCCTGATCCCCCGAGGCAATCCCTGGATCAATTTTAATAAATGTTAGTAACATGCACAGTATATATATATATATATATATATATATATATATATATATATATATATATATATATATATGATATTACCATTCCAAGGGTAGACACAGCACTGTTTAAAGTAAAGCTCAGGTGCTCACCCACAAAGAAATCCATATACATCCAAAACTGGTTTATAGGCACTCACTGGTCTTGCAGAGGAGGAAGATCAGAAATAGCAGCATTTTTATTGTCAACTTTTCGATGAAGCTCAAGGAGAAAGATGAAATGAGCTTCATCGAAAACGTTGACAGTAAAAATAACACTGCTTTTGATCTTCCTCCTCTACAAGACCTGTTAGAGCCTGTAAACCAGTTTTGGCCAATGAATGCCTTTAAACCAGTTTTGGATATATATATATATATATATATATATATATATATATATATATATATATATATATATATATAGTAAGATTCTGCTAAGGGATAGGATCTTGTTGTATGAAATCTAATCAACTGCGCTAACTGGGCTGCATAGAAATATTTAACCAAGTCTGGGATCCTCAAAGTCCCTCTTGCCATGCAGCAACTCTGAGATCTCTGTCAGAAACTCTGAGAATTATATGTGCCCCACCTTGAGGGCAATCTTATCCATAGAAATATTTATTTATTTAACCAAATCTGGGATCCCCAAGCCACCCCTCTTCTCTAGAGTATACAAAGTGTGTTTGTTCACCCAGGGTCTCTTGTCCCCCAAATAAACAATAGCATTTTTCTTTGAAATGCAACCAGGTCAGACCTGCTGAGTGCTACTGGGAAAGTGCAAAATAAATATATGGTCTTCAGAAGAACATTCATCTTCAAAGAATACGGTCTGCCAAACCATGATGGAGGGTGGATTTGCCATTTAGCCAGATCTTCTGTGAGTTATTTGTATGGGGGGTGGGTAATTTTGTGACTATAATGTGTGCAAGGAAGGCATAAGATGAATGCCTGGGTAGGGGAGGGCCTCATTCTGCCATTGGAATGAGTAGGTCTGTTTTAGGGTTTGAACAATATCTTCAAGTGATATATTTAATGCCTGAGATCATGCATGATTTATTGTAAGACCAGCTATCTGTGGGAAAGGTTGAAGTATTCTGCAAAGATTGGGGATGGAGGTAATAGGTGAAGACAGCATCATAAGATAGTATCCAAACAAAAGAACTGCTGCTCCAGGTGAGAAAGGAAGCCTAATGATATCACGGGTGCCTGCCTCGGCTCGCCTCCGCATACGATCAACACTGAAGAAATGGCTGCACTCCAAGATCCATTAAAATTCTTATTTTAATAGATGAACATCCCTTATTTAATAGACAAACATCCATTTTAACTGTTTGTAACACTTGGGATGTTCATCTATTAAATAAGAATTTTGATGGATCTTGGAGTGCAGCCATTTCTTCAGTGTTGATCATAATCATACATTTATGCTCTCTATCCCCACAATCAATACCCTGTACATCTGTACGGTTGTGTATATTTATTGCCAAGGACTCTAGAGCAAAAATAACAGTAAGGGGAGAGAAGGCAGCCTTACCGGGTACCTCTATGAAGGGCAACAAGTATCGTTTGACCAGCAGGGATGCAGAGGAAGCGTTACAGAGTACCTGGAGCATCGATAAAAACTGCAGGCCAAAGCCATAGTGGTCAGGTTTTGTTTCCTTTATTTTTACCTGGTGATCTTTCCAGTAACACTTCATGTCCTAGAATGACACCTTTTAACTTTGAATGGTATATTTAACAGAACATAAAAAAGAGCAAATAAAATAATTTTATTGTAAGAATTGGCATACACTTTAATGTAATGCTCAATTGAACTTTTAATTTATAATATCCTGTTTATTAAAAAAAATGTAATTGTAAAGCATACCCTTGATCAGATCATAGATGTCTATTTGCTGAAAACAAAAAAAAAGGAGGAAAATTAGTTCAGTGAAAAAGTATCATAAATTATTCAGACTTAACTTTTAGACTAAATTGTGATACAAAATTACAAAAAGGTATTTTATTAAATAGAACACCATCCATTTAAATTGGATGGGTATTTGATTCACACTGCTCATGTTTTTGTAAATTCTCTCCATCATGTTTGCAATGCAAACAGTGCGATACAATGTAAATGTTTGTAATGACCTTTGCTAATTAAGTACTGTTTACATTGTTCATGTACAAGAGGATCACTATCACTATCATATCAATTACATTGACCAAATAATCTTAAATATCATTGACATTAAAGATGTATGCATGGTGAGCTGCATCATTTGTGGTGCACAGAATACTAAGAGAGGATGTGAAATAACACACCAAGACTTATATTACATTTTATGTCCAATGCTTGCTCTCTAGGAAGCAGAATACATTCTATGACAAGTGTTATTTGTAGATCACCCTTGTCACAACCTCATGTCTTTACAAATGCATTTACCTCTTCAGTAACATTTACCTTTTCAGGAACATCATTTTTGAAGCACTAGAAAAAAATATATATATATTTCCTGGGTCTTAAACGAAATATGTAGACAATCAAGAAAGCATGAAGTAAATGCAGTATTTCTTTATTTGCACAATACAGTTTTCATTCTTATTTTTGAGTTAAAGGAAAGCTATAGTATTTTAATGCTGTTTGCAGTCCTTATACATTACGTTTCTATATCAGCCCCTTTCCCTATAATATTTTATTTGGGCTTTCATTGGACAATTGCTGGTAATGTTTTAGCACATCTGCCAGCAGCACACCACCAGCTATAGTAGCCGGCAAAATTCTCTGCACCATCTGCTGCAGCGGAAAAAAATACAGTCCCTGCCACCCAAATGCCCAGTATCTGAATGCAAGCTTGTCAAAGCTGTTGGCTCTCCAACTTCTGCCTTTCAGCCTGGTGGATTCTGCCCCCTTCCATGAATTCACACAATGTGCTGTACCACAATGGCAGGTTCCCAGTCGCTACTATTTTTCACGTAAGGCCGTTCCATTTCTCTACCATCAAGTGGAAGGGAATGTTCTGGCATCTTTAAAACCCACCTTACTGCTGACACGTGGTCCAGCAAGCATGGGCAGGGACAATATATTTAGTTTACAGCACACCGAGTAACTCTACTTGCAACTTGAAAGGATGCAAGACAGGGCTCAGTGCTGCAGCTTGTTGTGCTCCCACATCTCCATACAGCTGGTGGTGACGATGCCAAACCTGTGAGTTCTACCCCCTCCTCCTCCTCCGGCACCTCCATGCCCTTCACTGCAGGATTGTCCTATGAACATCATGTACCCCCTAAGCGTTCAAACGGTTTATTCCCAGAGTCAGGCTAAAAGGTGCCATGCAGTGCTTCAGCTGGTGTGTTTAGGGGACAGGAACCACACCAGAGCAGAGATTCTTGCAGCTCTGCAGGGACAGGCCCAGAGGTGGTTCACACCATGCCAGCTGGAGCCAGGAATGGTGGTGTGCGATAGTGGCTCAAACCTCCTGTCCACCCTTAGACAGGGAAAGTTGACACATGTGCCATGCCTGGCCCATGTCCTCAATTTGCTGGTGCAGCATTTCCTTAGTACGTACCCAGGGTTGCAAGATGTACTAAAGCAGGCCAGAAGAGTCTGTAGTCATTTCAGGCAGTCATACACAGCCAATGCTCTGTTGGCTGAAATTCAGCGGGAATTCCACCTGCCCATAAACTGCCTGATTTGTTATATGCCCACCAGGTGGAACTCAACTTTGGGAATGCTGTAGCGGCTATATATGCAGCAGAGGGCCGTCAACGAGTACCTGTGCCAGTACGGCACAACGACAGGCTCAGGCCGACTTGGCTTTTTTCCTCACACCAATGGCTGATCATTAATGATGCATGCACTGTATTGTCACTATTTGAGGGGGCCACAAGGATGGTGAGCAGTGACAGTGCATGCATCAGTGACACAATCCTTGTTGTGTTCCTGCTGGACCAGACTCTGTGTGGCATTATGGACAGTCCACTGGAGGCAGAGCAGCAGGAGGAAGAGCTGGACTTCCTTTCCTCTCAAGGCCCACTTTATCCAGACACCATCATTTCTATGTCACAGAACACACAGGAGGAGAGAGGGGAGGAGGATGAAGAGAAGGATTCTGGCACTTTCATAGGCTTCAAAGAAGAGGAAGACATGCGTCAATCTGTAAGCAATGGCTTTCCAACCCCAGGACCCTTGGGAGCAGTACATGGCTGGGAAGAAGTTCCAGATGCTATTATCCTGAATTACCCCGAGGAGTCTGCTTCTCAAGCCTCGGCAAATTTGAGGCGCATGGGCAACCTCATGCTTCAAAGCCTGCAAAAGGACCCAAGAACACGTGGCATAAAGGAGAAGGATGATTACTGGTTGGCAACCCTCTTTGACCACCGTTATAAGGGGAAGGTCTCAGAAGTCATCTTGTTCCCACAGAGAGTGCAGAAGATAAAATCTCTTGAGGACACGTTAAAGAGGATTTTATTGAATTTTTTTCCTGACTCCAGTAGGTTGCAGTGTCATGGAAAACATAGTTTTGAGTCTTCTGTTGGTCAAGAGAGGAGCGTTGGAGAAGGCTTCTATCTAAGTGAGGCATTTCGGAATTTTTTTAGTCCTCGCCGCCCAAAATGAATCAGTCCTGGATTACCAGCTATGAAGCTCCTGATGCCAATGTGGAATCTCTGCAGGACTTCGAGGCTGCCTAGCTTTGAGGGTGTTCAATCATTTCATCTGGAAGAATGTTTTTGGTATAGGTTTCATGGGCACAATTAACACCCAAAGACCAATTTTCAGCACCTTTTTGACAGGTGCATATCATTGCAATTTTTTACAGCAAGGCCAATTCTTGCTTTCATCAAGTGATCCTCTATAGGGTTACGTTGGGAAGGAGCCACCGACACCGAAAGACCAATTTTTACGCAACCGTTACTCCTATCCAAAGGCAAAGTGACACCAGAATGTATCCAAGAAATATTGAATCTTGTTCCCAGTGCACTACATTGTGGTCTCATCATACACACTGGCTCCCCAGCTTTTGCTGAGCAAAATAAAGGCAGCTTGCAGGGGAAATTTCATTTTTTTGGCTTTATAAATGCAGTTATTGCTGCAGCAGATTCTAGACATGGTACAGATCTTCCAGTTTACAGGTAGACTAAGGGGACCCCCAGGCACTATATTGGAAGGAATTGTCATTATTTTGCTTTCACTTTAAAAATAAAAAAAATCACTGCTCATTTAAAAATTATGTTTTTCACAAACTTTTTTTTTATTGATACATGTCCCCCAGGGCAAGAACTGCACCCATACAACCATTGTATGCCCAATTACTTGCATATAAGCCTTCAAAATGGGCACTTTTGATTTTTGACGTTCGGGTCCCATTGACTGTAATGGGGTTTGTTATTCGGGTCCGAACTTTTGCGGTGTTCGAAAGTTCTGGTGCAAACCGAATAGGGGTCCATTCGGCCCATCCCTACTAGGAAGAAGTAGTATGATTTTTTTGGCTGTGAAGTGTGGCAAAAGTATGCAAATCACTAGACAGTCTTTAGAAAATTACAACTCAGATAGAACAATAAACAACATATGTTTTTTCAACTGTAAAGCTGTTAGCTGTTTACCTGAAGTTCTATTTGAAGGAAGTAAATAAAAAAATAAATATATATATGTTAAGTAAAAAAAAAATAGTCAGAGAAGGGAAGGCTTAAAACAGGTTATTTTTGTTACCTGTGTCCTGAAAGGGAGATTTCCCTTCACTTCCTGCCCTGCAGAAGGAAAAGAAATGAGAGGAAATCTGTTTTCTGGCCTTAAAGCATTATCATAGAAACAGATGCCTCAGTTAGAAGATTGTACCTCATTTCTTGCCCTGGTGATATTTCTAAAATTATTTCTTTCTCCACTTCATCCAAACCTAAAAAATGCTATTACATACACATTATTTTATAATAATAACTCACTCGGAGTTAGTTGTGCTGATACTTAAATGAACAGCAGTGCAAACATTATGTTCAGTCTCAGTACATGAATTTTCTAAGGTCATAAGTGCTTGAGTCCCTCATTCTCAGTAGGTCAGTATTATAAGGAAAGATCAAGGCTTCTGTTTTAGCCACCGGTTAATTACATTTCTCTGATGGCCTTTTAAACAGAGTACTTAAGCATGCTCTGCACTGTTTAACGTTTATTACTATATCAGTATGTGATCTGTTGACAGAAAATTTCATAATCATTGCATGAACTGCTTAATTTTAAAACTGTAATACTTTTTTTTATTTTCTTTGCAAGCTTTAACAAAATCAATAGAAGAAACTCTATATCAAGAATACAGCTAGAATAGAAGATTTATACGTGTTTAGTTAAATATAAATGTTTTAGGTTTTAGAAAGTAGTAAATACTTTCATTAGTAATAGTAAATAGTTTGATTTGATGGCTCATCAGTATCCCTAGTAAGGTAAAATACAATATAGAGACTGTCAAAGAAATGACCACCTCAATCTGCAGTGAATAATGTAAGTAATTTACGTTTCGCATATGGGAATCAAAATCATTCAGCTAGGGTTATTAGTATGCAGGAAGCATAAACCATTAGGATATATAATGGAATAAGAAAACTGTTCGTTGACATTTTAAAAATCAGAATGTTTACCTAAGTCATTTGTCTTTCTGCAAAGTGGTTGGAGAATTATATGTTAATATTATCCTCCTGTGAGTTTATGTATAGATAGATAGTGACTAAGGAAAAACCTTTCAATTGGGATTTATACAATATGATCTTATTTACAGACGAAACAGCATGACTACACCTCTTGGAGATGTGTTAATCAGATTCTGGGGGACAAAGCTAACATATTCAAAAAGTGCTCAAAATGTAGATGTCATATGAACTATATTTTAAAATATCCTATTAACATACAGTACAACCAAATTGTCTGTTGCTCTTCTCAGTGCCTACTATGGTGAGCCTAAATTGTGAATAAGGTTGCTATTGCTATAGTATATACTATATATATACATATCTATAGATATATATAGAAACAGTCCAAGGGGTGAGGTGCACATCAGTCACATCTAGTTGTACTTAGCAATCAAGCCTTCCCACAGGCTTCAATATAGAAAAAATTCAAATGGGATTGCTGCACAAACTGTATTTATTTGAAAAAATTCATCAGAAAGACATAAATATGACATCATACAATCAGGCCCTTCCTCAGAACATCATGCATATCGAAAGAACATACATGTAGTGATATATAGATAGTCCACTAATAATCAATTAATTAATTAAAGTGAACAAACAGTTTATCTGGAATCAATTAAACCATTATTGAAATCACCTGAAAATATCATTAAGTACACATTTTCTGTGGTCTTGGAATCAAAAAGTCACAAATGAGATCGAAAGAGAAAAATGCATACCTTGTAGAATACGGGCTATGCGATCTTTAACCTTTTGTGTGGTCTCCCCGACATAAAGGAGACCACAGGGACATTTAATAATGTACACCACATAGGACGATTGGAAAATATAGTGATCACTTATCGGAATGTCATAGCCCTTAAGTGGGTGGGAAAAACTTTTTCCTTTTATCATGCTCGAATACTGAATACAGCTGAAACATGGAAATGAACCTGTATTCTTTGGACCTAAAAAGGTTACCCGAGGATTTGTCATTACATGTTGATCAGATTTCACTAATTTGTTGCGGATCGTCCTACCTCGTCGGTATGATGGCAATGGAGGATTATAAAACTCAGGAACTGAAGGATAAGCACTTTGTAACATAGGCCAATGTTTCCTAATAATATTATTAATCTTATATGAGAAAGGATGAAATTGGGAAGTAAACGGCATTCTGCGACCTAAGTGTTTGATAGGTAGAATATCATTATTTATATTAACACGTTCAGAATGAACCAAGTCTTCTGGATATCCTCGCTCTCGTAACCTGTCCTCATCTCATTTAATCTAATGTTACAAGTGTCTTTTTCACTTGTGATTCTAGTTACACGTTTTAATTGACTATGGGGAATTGATTTAAATACCCCAGGGGGGTGAAAACTAGAAAATAACAATAATTGATTGCGATCAGTAGGTTTTCTATATAAATCGCTGACTATATGTCCATCCTTAATGGATAAAAGTGTATCCTAAAATGGAACTGCATCGGTGTCACTCATCATGTTGAATTTTAGACCGGGAATTAATTAATTCAAATAACAATTAAACAAAAATAATGAATGTGAATCACCTGTCCATATAGCAAAGGCGTCATCAATTAAAAAGAAAGAACCTCGAAGATGGGATTTTGAGGGCAATTATTTGGAAAATATGAAAAAGTTTTTTTATATATAAAAAATATACAGTTTATTTATAAAAAAATTAATAAAACCATAATTTAGCAACAATCACATTCATGCGAGCAACAATATTACTACATTCACAGTTTGACAGAAATGATAAGAATCCTACTACATAAATGCTGATAATGCATGAGTGAGAGTCCAACGCATTTCAAAATATATAAATACAATATTCTTCAGGGACAATTTTTCCATTTAAGTCAAAAAAATCATTGGAAATTCCTCCATACCAACAGTTCCCCAAGGAAGCCTATGTAAGCCTTTCATCATGCAAAAGAACCCAGGGATATGAATATCCAACAAGGGCGTCAGAAAACAAAAAACCTAAATACGAATAAGGAACAATTTTGTATGGTCCAAAAAGGGGGCCCAGGGAAATGATGACCCCAATAGAATGGTCCAGTCCATATGTGGGACAAAAAACGATTTTGAATGTATGTTCACAATCCCCAAAGGTAAAGGATGGATTGATAAACCAGGTGTGGATAATATGTGGTCCCAGAGTAGGAATCCAAATAACCGTATTGCCTGCTCAAGTGGGTGGGACAAACGGTACCCTCCTCCCTGGGAAAAAAACAACTAGTTCACGGAAAATAAATGAAGCTACCGTGGCATGGAGAGGAAATGGCATTTTGTATTTATATATTTTGAAACACGTTGGACTCTCACTCATGGATTATCAGCATTTATGTAGTGGGATTCTTACCATTTCTGTCAAACTGTGAATGTAGCAATATTGTTGCTCACATGAATGTGATTGTTTCTAAATTATGGTTTTATGATTTTTTTGTAGCAATAAACTGTATATTTTTTTATATATAAAAAAGTTTTCATATTTTCCAAATAATTGCCCTCAAAATCCCATCTTCGAGGTTCTTTCTTTTTTATAAATTTCAAGGGATGTTGGCAATTCTACACGCAACCTTTGGGAGTCAATCTTCTTTTCAAGGCGTCATCAATGAACCTGTACCATGCTGTACAGTGTTCATTGAATAGTGTACAAGGGAAGATAAAAGCTTGCTCAATCATGTCCATGAATGCGTTAGCATAGGGAGGTGCTACATTACTGCGCATCGCTGCTCCGGCTAGTTGTAGATAGTAAATATCTTTAAATAAGAAGAAATTTCTTCCAATACAATAGATAGTAATTTGAGGAGAAAAGAGATCTGGGCAGATGTGTATTTTTTGGAATTGATTAATAAACATTTGCAGGCTTCTATTTCTAGACTGTGTGGAATGGCTGTGTACAAATTGGCAACATCCCATGTGACCAGCAGTGCATTAGAAGGAATAATCAAAGACTGGACTTTATTTAAAAAGTCTTGAGTATCCTCAATGTATGACCGATTCTGAACGATCAGTGGAGTTAGACATTTGTCAAGATATTTAGCCAAAAGCATGGTGACAGATGCAGTGCTGGACACAGTGGGTCGGCCTATGGGATTAATAGGGTCTTTATGTATTTTAGGAAGCACATAAATGATTGGAGTCACAGGGTGTTCAAGAATTAAATAAGTTTGTGTACTAACATCAATAATATTATTTTGTAGTTCTTGACCAACCACCTGTTTAATCCTATTTGAAACACGTAATGTGGGATTGACATCCAGATGTTTATATACTTGGGGATCTGCCAACTGTCTGTGAATTTCTCTCTCATACTGTATGGTATTCATTATCACTATCGAGCCACCTTTGTCAGCTTGCTTGATAGTGATTTCTTTACATGCGGCCAGAGAAGAAAGGGTCAACATTTCCTCTTGAGTCATATTTTTTGGAATATGATCCCTCCCATTATACTTATGCAAAAAGTTATTAATATCCTCATCCACTTTATTGATGAACAATTCAGCTGCTGCACTAGATGTAGGGGGAACAAAGCTACTTTTGTTTTTTAGTTGCAAACTAGAAAAGGATAAAGGCAGCGAGCTGATATTGTTCACCACTGGTCTAAAACTATAATAAGCCTTTAAACGGACATGTCTATAGAAGCGATAAAGATCTTGTCTCAATTGAAATGTGTCCATTTTAGCTTTTGGACTAAAGTTAAGCCCTTTATTTAATACCTGCAATTCAATATCACTAAAAGAAACAGAAGAGATATTGTGTACTGCACAAGTGGTCAAGTCCTTTGTCGATTCCGTCCCCTGTTCGCAACGGCTCTTGTAGTAATGCCTTGTTTTTTCTTCCCTCCTCTCCTGCATGGGCATTTGTAGGGCCCTGCTGCAAAAAAGAACCTCTAGAGGCGCCAGTTGAAGACCCAGTGGAAGCCATGGATGAGTTAGATGTGGATAATTGCTGGTCCCGCCGTTGATTTTTAAATCTTGTTCGAAAACAATTGGATTCTGTCCAATTATATACACGATTATTGAAATAATCCTCATGGTCCCGGTCCATTTTAGCTCTTTTACAAGTTTCAATGATTTTTCTGTGTGTTTTTATTTTCTCATCCAATCTTCCTGCCCCATCAAATCAGATAGTTGCTTCTCTAGGGTAATTATGTCATTAGAAATCATCAGACGTTCCATTTGCAAAAATTCCACAGTGAGAGTAATCAAATCAAACGAACACTTGTGGATGATCTGTGTAAACTGTCTCTTATAATGATAATTTTGGGCAAACAATGTAGTTGCTATACATATTCTAAGTCCACGTGGTATAAGCTGGGATCTGTGGTACTGTGGTATATATATATTTCTGAACTTCCTTAAGGGTAAGTCACAGGTGCAGTGATGAAATGTGTCAAGGTGCAGCATAGTAATTTTATCACACACTCCCGGAAGTAGTCAGATGGAGTGGTTGTAAGGTGATGCCGATTTTAACTGCTTGCCGACCGGCTCACATCGATATACATCGGCAGAAGGGCATGTACAGGCAGATTAACGTACCTGTATGTTGCCCTTTAAGAAGTGGTTTGCGGGCGCTCGCGACCTTCGTGAGTGTGATCGCGGGTCCCGTGGACCCGGTGTCCGAGGGCATACCCACGATCGTCTCACGGGAAGGAAGAACGGAGAAATGCTGATGTAAACAAGCATTTCCCTGTTCTGCCTAGTGACAGGACACTGATCACAGCTCCCTGTAATCGGGAGCGGTGATCAGTGTCATGTCACACATAGTCACACCCCCCACAGTTAGAATCACTCCCAAGGACACACTTAACCCCTTCACTTCCTCCTAGTGGTCAACCCCTTCACTGCCAGTCACATTTACACAGTAATCAATGCATTTTTAATTGCACTGATCGCTGTATAAATGTGAATCGTCCCAAAATCACGCCAAAAGTGTCCGATCTGTCTGCCATAATGTCGCAGTCATGATAAAGATCACTGATCATCGCTACTACTAGTAAAAAAAAAATATTAATAAAAATGCCATAAAACTATCCCCTATTTTGTAGACGCTAACTTTTGTGCAAACCAATCTATAAATGCTTATTGTGATTTTTTTTTACCAAAAATATGTAGAAGAATACATATAAGCCTAAACTGAGGAAATAAAATGTTTTTTTATATATTTTTTGGGGATATTTATTATAGCAAAAAGTAAAAAATAATGTGTTTTTTTCAAAATTGACGCTATTTTTTTGTTTATAGTGCAAAAAAAACGCAGAGGTGATCAAATACCACCTAAAGAAATCTCTATTTGTGGGGAAAAAAGGACATCCATTTTGTTTGGGAGCCACATCGCACGACCGCGCAACTGTCAGATTAAGCAACGCAGTGCTGAATGGCAAAATAGCGTTTGGTCACTGTGGCTTGTCAATAAATATTACACTTTTTAAGAGCAATCACCAGAGTGCAGATCATCTTTTCCTCACTTCCCTACTCTGCCAACGACTGTGGACTGTGGATTGAGCACCTGGGATCTCTGCTTTCTATGTGATGTATGGGTAGTAGCACTGACTTTTTTGTTTATAATCTGCCAATCAGTGCCCACTCACAATGCCTACCACTGCCAGTGCCACCAGGGATGCCTATCAGTGCCACGTATCAGTGCCGCGTATCAGTGCCCATCAGTGCCACCTATCAGTGCACATCAGTGCCCAGCAGTGCCGCCTATCAGTGCCCATCAGTGCCACCCATAAGAACCCACCTTTGCAGCCTTTCAGTGCCCATCAGTGTTGCCTATCAGTGCCCATCAGTGCCCATCAGTGCCCACCAGTGCCACCCATGAGTGCCCATCAGTGCCGCCTATCAATGCCCATCAGTGCTGCATATCAGTGCCACCCATCAGTGCCGCCTACCAGTGCCCATCAGTGCCGCCTACCAGTGCCCATCGTCAGGGCCCGTCATTGCCCGCTCATTGGTGTCACCTCATCGGTGATGCCTTATCAGTGCCTGTCAGTGCTGCCTTATCAGTGCCCATCAGTGAAAGAGAAAACGTACTTATTTACAAAATTTTTTAACACAAACAAAAGCAAAACTCTTATTTTTTCCAAAATTTTCGGTATTTTTTTATTTGTTTAGCAAAAAATAAAAACAGCAGAGGTGATCAAATACCACCAAAAGAAAGCTCTATTTGTGGGAACAAAATGATAAAAATTTAGTTTGGGTACAGTGTTGGATGTCTGCGTGATTGTCATTCAAACTGCGACAGCACTGAAAGCTGAAAATTGGTCTGGGCAGGAAGGTGTATAAGTGCCCTGTATTGAAGTGGTTAAGGGATATATTCACATGCATTTTCAAAAATCCCAGCTAATCTAAAATAATATATTTTACTTTAATAAGAAGAACATGAGTTCTCAGTATCAAAATCAATATCAGATAAAGCTTTTTGTTTATATATTATATAGTTTAAAAATTTAAATAATAATTTATGAAAATAATCTGTATATTTTCAAATGTCTTGGGAGTCATCAGCCTTAGAAGAAATGTATATAATAAAAAACATAATGTCACTTCCGGTTACGGCGCCGTATGTTGTGGACAGATAAGCCAGTGGCTCCACTCCAGCCTGCAGGGAAAACCTCCGTACAAACTCCCAGGGCAGCCCCTCTACTGCTGGATCTCCTCTGCAAGACCCCCACAGCTAGCAGCATGGTGCGGTACCTCTATCAATCCTGGTACCACTCGGGATCTCGTTCACAGCATACGTCCCCCACACAGGCGGTCTCAGATCCTAAAATGGCCACCACAGCACATCCCTCATTTCCCTCACAGGATACACAGTGCTCCATGACAGGAGATACAGCGGATCAGAGGGAGGTGATTGAAAACATGGAGGAATGTGAAATGGGCACCCAGGACCCCCAGGACTCTCATGCGAAAATAGCCCAAGCAGTGGAAGCTCTCCTGTCCCCTACTATCACAGCGGCTGTGGACAGAGCAGTGGCAGCAGGCATTTTACAGCTCAGGAAGGAGCTGGGGGATCACCCTCATAGGCTCAAAGAAGCTGAGCAGCGTATATCATCCCTGGAAAATGACCAGTACCAAACCAATGCAGCAATGGAGCAGTACACACAAGCACAACAACTCCTTCATGACAAAATAGAAGACTTAGAGAACCATTCTAGAAGGAACAATTTAAGAATAATTGGCCTCCCAGAATCATACAAGCCTGGATCATTACTAGGTATCTGTGTAGCCCTCCTCCCAGAGGCTCTGGGTCTATGCTATAAATGTGTGGCAGAAAGAGCACACCGTATTGGTGCTCTAGCGAACAATCCCAACAACCCCAGACCAGTAATAGTCAAATGTCTCAATTATGCAGACCACCTTGCCATCCTGCAAACTTTTCGGAAAGCCTGTTCCATGGAGATTGAAGGGCACAAGCTCCTAATATTCGCAGACTACTCAGCAGAAGTGTCCCGCAAATGCAAGGAATTCCAAATGGTCTGCTCAGAGCTCTATAAGAATAACATCCGCTTTACATTGTCGTATCCAGCCATCCTCTGACTGCAAGCCCCAGACGGGAAACAACTTACATTCCACACTCCGGAAAAAGACTAAAGGCTCTTATACAGTTGTCAATCTATGATGTTATAAAATAAGTACTGTGCAAGACTTTGAATAAGTTCCACTATCAGATAATTCCACTAGGGGGGTACCAGATTGGATTCTATATAACCCACACCCCTACTCTGCATGCAAATAAGGGTAACTGCAGCCGGGTACCCTCTTTTTTCCTATGTCTGCAGGCTAGCGGTCTTACTGGAAGTGGAAGAAACAAACAGAAAAAAATGGAGTCAATTAGTTTAATGGTTTATTGTTTCAGTTTTATTTTCTTTCTTTTTTCACTCCTGCCCTATCCTCTCTCTCTTGGTATGGGAAGCAACCCCCAGTCCACATGCCACAGATGTACCTCTATAACCAATGAGTGAATCATCCGACCCCCCTTCCTAGTAGCCCACTAGTAGTTCACCCCAGTGTCCACACCTCATAGGAGGGGATTTTAATATGACCATGTGCAATAGTGAGGATAGGTCCCTAAAATGCACTAGAGAAACATAAACTATCCAAAGCCAAGACACTCAATTACTCCAGATGACTACTGCCCTACAGCTAATCGACACATGGTGTTTATTGCATCCAACAGACAGAGAGTATACTTTCTACTTTCATGCTCACGATTCATTTGCCAGGCTAGACTACATCCTCTGTACTATCTCCCTTTTACCCAGTATAAAAGAATCTACAATCCATGATCTGGTTATTTCAGACCATAGCCCTATCTCAATAATGCTTGAACACTTTCTACCACGTGACAATACCAGACAATGGCACTTTCTCTCTTATCAAAAACAAAATGATCCATTTAAACGTATGTTAGAGAGCGCATGGTCTGAATATGAGGAAACAAATGCCCCCCCACAGGGAAAACCCCAATCTCTATTGGGAAGCTGGCACAGCATTCTTGCAAGGTAGGATTATATCATATGTAGCCACACACAAGAAAACCACCCAGAAAAAATATCAAGAAGCTAGTGAAAGAGTATGAGTAGCTCAAACCCGACTAAATGAACAACATACACCAGACAACTTAAAGCTTTGGCACGTAGCCAATTGACTTTTTGATGTTTGGGCAGAAAACCTGGAAAACATCAAGTCATCACACATAGAACTTCAATTCCATAAACATGGGAACAAAGCCAGGAGGAAGCTACTAGCTAGGCTAAGCAAGGGCTCATATCATCCAACCCATATCACTTCCCTAAAGAACACTGAAGGCACCTACTCAACATCCCCAAAGAACATTAATAAAATCCTTGAATTATATTCAAACTCTACGCAGACAAACCTATAAACTCAGATTAAGGGTGCAATTGGTTAGAATTGTAGTCCTGCCTAAAATAGATTTAGAACACTTGACATTATTAAACTCCCCAATAACCCAAGAGGAAATTTCTGAAACTATCAAAAAAATAGCAAATGGTAAAGCCCCAGGCCCAGAAGGGTTCACCCCAGAATTTTTTTAAGCTGACCTATAATATGCTATCCAACACTCTACTGGAGGTATACAATGGCATTTGGGACGGAGGTACGTACTTACCATCAGGCCATCAGGCAAACATTAAAATTGATAGCAAAAAAGGTAAAGACCCCACAATCCTGGATCATATTGCGCAATTTTCCTTTTAAAAGTGGACTCTAAAATTCTCTCAAAATTAGTGGCATCCCAATTAGCGAACATTATGCCCTCTCTGATACACCCAGCACAAGCGGGTTTTACCAAAGGCAGGTCAGCCTCTTCAAACATTCGCAAGGTCCTGGCAGAGTATGCTAAATTTACACCCTCTAGAAGATATAGAAATTATCACAGTAGATGCAGAGAAAGCTTTCGATAATGTGAGCTTTCATTGGCTCTCTATGGTCATGTAAAAATGTGGTCTTTCAGGCCCCTTTTGCCATTTTATTCACAGTTTATACTCTGCACCTTTGGCAAGGGTAGTAGCAGCAGGACACATTTCTGACCCAATTAAACTCTACAAAGGCACAAGACAGGGATGCCCCCTTTCCCCGCTATTGTTCAATTTGGCTATTGAACCCCTCTCCTGATACCTAAATAATACGGCCCCTCTACATGGAATCCCTATAGGAAGCGAAGAGCTGCAAGTGGCCCTTTTCGCAGACCACATTTTAATTTTCTCATCATCCCCATCTACGGATATAGCCAATATACAATGGATTTTTGATTCGTTACGTTTATGTTCTGACTTTATCCCCCTTTCCCATCAACAATAAACATATCACGTATATTGGCATAAAAATGGTAGGGAACCTTCCTCCCTCTACTTCTATAACTATCTCTAAAATCGTGGGTAAATTAGGGAGATGCTCTCTGTTTAAGATGGTTTGCATTGCACGCCTCTTTTACCCCCTCCAAACCATACCTCTGCTTATGAAGCATAAAGATATCCAAAAAAATCAAAAAGGCGGCCACCGCTTTCATATGGTGCAGCAAAAAACCTAGAATAGCTCCGAGTAAATTACATCTCCGAAGGAGCAAAGGTGGGCAACTTTCCTAACATCACAGTTTATAACATATCTTGTCTGCTAAGAATGGGGTTGGACTGGATTCTCCAAGCCTCAAAGTACACAAACTATGAATTAGAGTCAGCTATGGTCCAACCCTATAACCTATCTGCACTGCTACATAGCTCATTAAGATCAACTCCCAACCATATCAAGCAAAACCTATTGATCCGCGACACTGTAATAGCATAGAGGGAGACAAGGAAAAAGCTGGGACTTTCTCAATTTGTCTCCAAATACTTACAGTACCTATTCAAGGAAACTCAATGTTCCCTCAAGGCCTTCAATATGAACCATTCTCAAAATGGAAAGACAAGGGTTTGATAACTGTAGTCTCACTATATGAGGAAGACACTGAATCTCTCAAGCCATTTAACTCCCTGGCCGAGGAATTTTATCTACCGAAACATCACTATTTTCACGCATCACAAACCTCAAACTTTATAAATAAGACCTGTCCAAACAAACAAATCAGGTTTCGTCCATTCCTGCTAGACAAGCTGATTAAAGAATGGCATTATTCGATTATGGACATATACAAACCACTCAACTCAACCATCACGAAATCGCTACACCACACATCAATAAAATGCTGGACCAAAGATATATCTGGGGAAGATATTGTCGACAAATTCTAGAAGTTTATGCAATTACCCTAAAATTGGTAACAAATGAATCCTGGAGGGAAACACAGTTCAAATTGATGCACAAAGCCTATATCCCTTTCTCCACCGAACATTCGACACCAAAGGAGGCCTCCTGTCCTTGGTGCTCAGTTTCGAGACCGACATTATACCATCGACAGTCTATGGACATGTCAGCCCATTTCAGAATACTGGGATCAAACCCTATCTTTCATCCAGAAATCCAGAAATCTTTCATCCAGAAATTATCAGAAATTAAAAGGGATCTTAAAACCTTATTATTCAGAGAAAAGCTAGACATTATTCTACAAAATGATTGGCACAACAAAAGCTTTGAAACTAGGTGGCGCTCTTTCATAGACATATGTCTAACAACATTTGAGGTATCCTCTCTACAGACTCCTTTTGTATTTACATCTAGAGGTGGTGGACCCATACAGTAGACTTTTCAGAACAAACAAGTCTTAATTCTCCCTATTAGGTACACTGACCAACTGGGTTTATTGGTTTAAGACATTACTATTGACCATACCCCGGGCTCCGCCCTGCCCAAAGATGTTTGAGAGGGAATAAGCTCATAATGTCCCTTCTCCTCTCCTCCCCTATCTTTTCCTTCTTTCCCTTTCCTTCCTTTCTTTTCTTTCTTTTCTGTGGGTCCCCCCGAGTTTAAATAATTTCTATTCATTAGAAACTTCAGTTCCAGTGATCATAAGACAACAGCTGCTTTGTTTTAGCAGCAATTAATGGCCTTGGTTTCTATAATCTATAACCTTGTGTATTATACTATGTTATGTGTAACATTCTACTTTTGTAATTTGAAAGAAAAACTTCAATAAAATATATTATAAAAAAAACAAAAAAACAAAAAAACAAAACATAATGTAAATAACCTTTTTTACAGCTGAGACTTAAGAGAATATGTAATCTCAGGACTCAAAGAGACCAGCAGCAATCAATTAATGTGATACTAGCAGAAGATACCCAAGCTCAACCGCACAATTAAAAAATACTTGCTGAGATTCGGTGCTCAGGCTGGGGGATCCCCAATCCCCTGTTTCTTAAATCCAAAGCAGAAATTAAGCCGGCAACTTGATAACTCCTTGGTAATATCTTTTATTTGGCTACATCATATACACAGCATCAATGTTGACAAGTTTTGGCTATTACAGCATTACTCATAGCATGAATAACATTAAAATGGCATTGCTTATATATTGTAAAACCCCACCCCCCAAAATGGTGGAGGGGCAGGACTAAACGTAATTACAATTTAAACCAATTAACATCAAATGGTTACACATGGAGGGTGCACACCAGATAACACCACATCAGAAAAACAATAGTATATAAATGACTATAGACATTTCAAAGAAAGTTTTTTGTTGTTAAATACATCAGAAATATAAAAAAAATATATTAAATGTATTTACTTCAGGAATAAGTCTATGTCCCATCTATTGTTTAGACCAACTGGCATTCTAGTATTTAAAGTATGGATCCATCACACTTGCCTCTGCAGGAGTAAGCAGTGCACATTATCTATTGGGGGTTTGTTAACAACTTAAGCCCCGGCTTCCAAAAGACCAGAGCACTTTTTGAGATTCAACACTTCTTTAACTGACAATTGCGCGGTCGTGCGACGTGGCTCCCAAACAAAATTGATGTCCTTTTTTCCCCACAAATAGAGAATATTTCACTTTAAGCAAAAGTGCTCATTTTAAAGGCTTATATGCAAGTTATTGTCATAAAAAGTGTTTGGGGACCTGGGCCCTGACCCAGGGGACATGTATCAATGCAAAAAAGTTTTAACCAGTTGCCGCCCGCCCACCTTCATATGATGGTGGGGCGGTGCAGCTCTTGTTCTGGGCCACCGTCATATGACGGCGGCACAGAACAGCCGCTCTTGAGCGCCCGTGGGGGCACGCACCACGGCGAACGTGGCCGTACCGTGTTGCTAGGACACGGTGCGACACCGATCTGTGTAAAGAGCCACGTCCGCTGCTCTTTAACCATGTGATTGGCTGTGTCCAATCACAGCCTGTCACATGTAAACACGGAGATGCCAGACATCAGCTCTCCTCGCCTCACACTGACAGAGTGCAAGGAGAGAAGAGCCGATCAGCGGCATCTCCTCACAGGGGACAGCTAGGGAAGTAATCAGGGCACTGATCATCAGTGCCCTGATTACAAGATATAAATAAGGTGCAACAAATCAATAAAATGCCATGCCCACCAATGCCAGCATACAGTGCCCACCAATGCCAGTGATCAGAGCCCACCAGTGGCAGCAATCAGTGCCCATACTGTCCACAAGTGCCACAAATCAGTGCCCATTAGTCATGCCAGTCAGTGCTGGCAATTAGTGCCACCTATCAGTGCTGCCCATCATTGCCCATCACTGCTGTCCATCAATGCCCATCAGTGTCACCCATCAGTACCACCTATCAATGCCCATCAGTGCCCATCTGTACCGCCTATCCATGCTGCCTATCCGTGCCCACAGTGCTGCCTCTCAGTGCCCGCCACTGCCGCCTCTCAGTGACCACCAGTGCCGCCTATTAGTGCTCATCAGTGCCACCTAACAGTGCCCATCAGTGCCGCCTATCAGTGCTCATCAATGCCACATATCAGTGCCACCTATCAGTGCCCATAAGTGCCACCTCATCAATGCCCACCATATTAGTACCTTTTTATCAGTGCCAACTCATCAGTGCCCATAAGTGCCACCTCATCAATGCCCACCAGTTCAGCCTATCAGTGCCCATCAGTACTGCCTCATCAGCGCACATCAGTGAAAGCAAAAAATTACTTAGTTACAAAATTTACTGACAGAAAAAAAGTTAAAAAACAATTTTTTTTGGAAATCTTTGGTCTTTTTTTTGTAAAAAATAAAAAACCCAGCAGTGATTACATACCTGCAAAAGAAAGTTCTATTTGTGTGAAGAAAATGATAAAAAATTTGTTTGGGTACAGTGTAGTATGACCGCGCAATTGTCATTCAAAGTGCAACAGCGCTGAAAGCTGAAAAATGGCTTGGGCAGGAAGGGGGTGTTCGTGCCTGGTAGGCAAGTGGTTAAAAACGTCAGTTTTTTCGGGAGCAGTGATTTT
This sequence comes from Aquarana catesbeiana, assembly GCF_042186555.1. Taxonomy (NCBI): domain Eukaryota; kingdom Metazoa; phylum Chordata; class Amphibia; order Anura; family Ranidae; genus Aquarana; species Aquarana catesbeiana. The sequence goes on along the minus strand of NC_133332.1, from coordinate 133,697,764 downwards.
AATAATGCTTAAAGTGAAACAATAAAAGTGAAATATTCCTTTAAATTTCGAAACCTGGGGGGGTGTCTATAGTATGCTTGTTAAGGAGGCATGTTTCCCGTGTTTAGAATAGTCTGACAGCAAAATGACATTTCAAAGGAAAAAAAGTCATTTAAAACTACTTGCGGCTATTAATGAATTGTCGGTCTGACAATACACATAAAAGTTAATTGATAAAAATTGCATGGGATTTCCTCAAGGGGAACCCCCAACCAAATTTTTTTTTAAAAATGGCGTGGGGGTGCCCCTAAATTCCATACCAGGCCCTTCAGGCCTGGTATGGATATTAAGGGGAAGCCCACGCAAATTTAAAAAAAAAAATGGCGTGGGGGTCCCTCTCAAAATTCATACCAGACCCGTCAGGTCTGGTATGGATTTTAAGGGGAACCCCGCACCAAATATTTTTCTTAAAAATGGCGTGGAGGTTACCCTCAAAATCCATACCAGGCCCTTCAGGTCTGGTATGGATTTTAAGGGGAACCCCGCACCAAAATTTAAAAAAAAATGGCGTGGGGTCCCCCCAAAAATCCATACCAGACCCTTATCTGAGCACGCAACCTGGCAGGCCACAGGAAAAGAGGGGGGGACGGGAGAGCGTCCCCCCTCCTGAACCGTACCAGGCCACATGCCCTCAACATTAGGAGGGCATGCCTCATCCCCATTACCCTTGCCCCATGGTTGTGGGGGTCTGCGGGCAGGGGGCTTATCTGAATCTGGAAGCCCCCTTTCTTCTATCTTCTTTCTTCTATTTTCCTTCGGTTTCTTCCTCCATCTTCTTCTTCCTCTGGTTCTCCCTCTGATCTTCTGCTTCTTGCTCCGGTGTTCTCGTCCGGCATCTTCCTCTGCGGCGTCTTCTTCCCGTCTTTGTTCTCGGGCCACTCTGCATCCATATATGTTTGCTAATGTATTATATTTCTTTCATCATTCCCTAATTACCATGATTATGCTGTGAATGTCCTCTTTATCCTCATGCATGCTGGAAGCTTTGAATGCTCCTTTTTTGTCCTTTATGCATATTTGCCTTCACTAACCTCCCCAGCATGCTATCCTGGGCCAAAACATACCTAGCCTAGTCACTTAACAATCTATTTTGTCAGCTAATGTGTTTAAATGTTATTTGTGTCTTTAAATTCATGCAGAGTGCCAGAGGTTTTTTTGGGGTCCCAAACTCATTTGGAACCCTCCCTCCCCCCAACCCCTAAGTCAACCAATACCAATCCTCTATCTGCTGACTTTGGCAAACCCATACACACTATACCTGCCTCTTTTGTGGTCAGATTTATGGATGAACTCACCAAAGCATGTAGTGCAAGGGCCTGCCTGAATACTTTCAAATAGTACTGTTTAAAGTTTTCTTCTCCTATTATCTTAATAGGTAATAGCAGAATGTAAAAATGTGCTTCAATTTGTATAGTGTGTATTCATATTTTTGTATTATGACACTTCTTACCTGTCCAGTGGGCTGCCAATAGTGTAAGTAAGGAGGGGCTGGCCAAAGTAACACACATTATTTATGCATTCAGCTCTCAATGAAGGGGAGAGGGTTAACTGTCCAAAACACCCCCCCCTAATTTTTTTACAATGGGCCATCAGAAGGGATGAGGAATCTGATAAGTGGACCTTAGATTTTTGTCTTTAAATACTCCTTCAAATAAATGTTAATACTGATGTTGGCCAAGAATGTTTGTGTTTAATCTGCTTGCAATGTTATGTGCAAAAGTACTAATTTTTTTTTTATTCTTGTTTGACTCCATAGTTTCCTTCAATGCCACAGGAATGGCAGACTGTGGCCTCCCAGTTTTCCCAGCAGTGGGACTTTCCCAACTGCGGAGGAGCAATAGATGGGAAACACGTCCACATCATCCCACCCCCCCAACTTGGTAATTATATACTATTATAATTACAAGGTGTTTAATAGTATTGTGTTGTTGCTGGTGGTGTCAGTGACTTACGAGTTCCTGTATGTGGACGTGGGGAAAAATGGCGGATGTCGGAAGGTGGAGTCATCGCCCAGACGGAGTTTTACAGATGGCTCCAGAATGGCAGCTTGGGCTTGCCACCTCCAGAAGACAATGTGGCGGCACTCCCATTCGTCTTCATCGCGGATGAAGCATTTGTGCTGGGGGTGCATCTTATGCGGCCATTTCCTATGAGGACCCTCACCCCGGACCAGAGGGTTTTTAATTACTGGCTGACCAGATTCAGAAGGGTAGTGGAGAATAGGTTTGGAATAATGGCCAGCTGGTTCCACCTATTTTTCACAGCTATTAATATGACGGAGTATAAACTCAATCACATAATTCTTGCATGCTGCATTTTACATAACTTTTTGCGCAAAAATGCAGCAAACTATGTGGCCTCAGTTGGGACTGAGTCTGGCTTATTACCAGATACAACAACCCTGATGGCTCTTGAAGCTGGCCATCCTGGCTTGCCCCCCAAAGTGCCCGTGAAGTTCGCCAAAAGTATCTAGTGTACTTTGCGGGTAGGGGGGCCATTGATATGCCACAGAATCTCTAAACATCTTAAAAATAATTTTTTTGGGGAGAAACTGAAATAATATTTCCTTTGTTTTACTGCCTGTGTTTCTTTTAGCTGTCTCCTAGGTTCTCCAATGTGCTATTTTTTTTTTTGCCATTTTCTTCAACAGTGCAAATGTAATTTATTTGATACATGAGGTGACAATCTCTTCTTCAGTGAATTATTATGTTATGGGTCTGCTACACCCACACCTTGTTTTTGTTGTTAATGTAAGTAATGCATTACTGATAAAAATATTCATCATTTTCAGCACCATGAATTAATTTTTGGGAGTCACGAAAATGGCGTGATTGTGGCAAATTATAAAGCACTGTGGGTGTTATTTACTAAAGGAAGATCCACTTTGCACTCCAAGTGCACTGCAAAAGTACACTTGAAACTGCACTTGAAACTGCAATGAAAGTGCACTTGTAGTGCAAAGTGGATTTGCCTTTAGTAAATAACCCCCATTGCCACTGTAAACACCAACTTAGTACCAAAACTGCTATTGACCATTGAAAGAAGAAGCCACACATTGTTGATTTTATAAATTTTTACTCTGTGCACAGACACATGTGCATTAGAAAAGGGTTTTTGAACAAACCAACATATTTTTGGAATAACATTTTTGCATTTGACAGTACAAAATAGACATGTTTAAAAGCATAAAACAATACACAACTCAGGAACTTACAGAGTTTAACTTTGACAAAGTGAAGGCAATATCAGACATTAATATTTCCAAACTGTGTTGATATTGCCTTCATCAGATGGGGTGATGTCACCACTGTGAAAGCCAAATTTTGAAGAAGCACATAAATTGAGAGTCAAAATGGGGATTTCCCTTCTGATCCCATGCCTAATGTCAACATGTGCTAGCTCCCATCATGGGGGATCAATGGATGTGTTTCAGGGGTGCAACCCCTTTCTGTCACCTACTTGAGTTGCGAGGAAGGGGTTGCACCCCCAAAACGTGTACCTTGATATCCCGTGATGGTAGATAGCACATGTTGACACACTGTGTGCATCTTCAAAATTTGGCTTTCAAATTACTTCCAAAAAGTTAACAAAAGATTTAAAATATCAAAAAATTGATGAATATTGGTGTGTTTTAGATTCTGCTAAAACATCAATGATGTTTTTGAGTCTTTTTTCCACATTATTGATGTTTCCTTGATCTTCTGTAAATCACGATTGCACACCATGATCTCACCGATGAGGACGTGTGCACTTGCACTTGTGAAGTGAGTTTCTTCTTCCACAACATCCACATCACCTGAAATTTTAAAACACTCCATGTATTATAAATATGCAGACATCCATCTATTACCTGAAGCTGTGGTATCAGACATACATCTGTTGCGGTCACTATTTTCGCCCACTTCATTAACCTCTCCTTCTTCCACATTCTCTTGTTGTTTTGGTGGTATTTCCGATTCTTTAGGAGGTTGGGGGTCCCTGGTGTCCTCAGATGTCCCAAGTCTTTTCTCCCCTATGTGAATAAAAAAAAGGTATACTTAGCACACAGATATTTGAGGGCAGAAATAGGAATATGAAACATTGCTTGGAAGTATCATGTACAATTGTCTTTTTGTGCAGATTTTCAAGCAGAAGACATATATGTTTCCCCTTTTAAAGCTGGAATTCTTACCTGTTTTGTACAAATTTCACACATGGAGAGACCCCTAGTATCCACTGGAGCACCTGCGTGGGACACCCTAAAAAGTTTGTGATGGTGTCCCACACTAGTGCTCCTGCGTCCAGATGTGTAAACAGCTGCTGAGTGTCCTCTCCTTTACACTGAATCAAATTTACATTTCATTCTAGTTACAAACCCTTCTAGATAACAATGGCATAAACTTCATTTAATACAAATAGGCCTGAACAAATGTAGTTAACCTGCATCTGCCAAAAACATTGTATTAGTGGGCGAAAGAACAACGTTTACTACGAACGATTAATGTGCCCATGAAACTGAAAGTTGCCATTTTAAACTGTACAACAGTAAAGAAAAGCACATGAAGCAGCATACAAGTAATAATAATAGGAGCACATGACAAAAACATACTTTTTAGAAGCAGTTTCCTGATCTTTCTGTACTGATCGTGCTCCCTCAATTTTAGGTCTGACCAGCATTTCCTCATGTGCTCCACCATGTGCTCTCCCACTGTGCCAAAAGACAAGGGGCGGGGAATAGACTAGAAAGAACGAAAGGGGCGGGTGGAGTTTCATGCATGCGCAGTGTATATAAAGCGCAACATGCATGCGTCGTACATACGATCTGTGAGAGGAGGAAGGAGTATCGCAAGCACCAATCGCTCTAAGGAAGGTACAATTTGAGCTTGGTGCACCAGTGGCCTATGGTGTTTTTGTGTGTTAAGCAGATCACAACGCGATTTATTTAGGGCTCGTTTGTATGCTTTTTTGAGACAAGCCCTAATGAGCCCTAAATAAATCGCGTCATGATCTGCTTAACACACAAAAACAACACTCCAATGATGAAACAACACGAATCATTACAACATACTCATCACAACACCAGCAAGTTAAACGGATCATAAACAAATATTGGCATTTATTGACCATGGACCCGACTCTGGCCCCCTTTGTCCCTAGTTCTCCAGCTATTACCTTTAGGAGAGCGCCCTCTATAGGTGACAAATTGGTCAGCAGCGTATATAGACCTTACAAAGGTGATATATGCAAAACATTGGGGACCTTTGCATGTGGGGGATGTCAACACTGCCAGTATATGGACAGACGAAACAATATCATTTTACCAATCGGCCAACACTTCTCCCCAAAACATTATGTGAATTGCAAAACCCCTGGAATAGTGTATTTGTTAACATGCGAATGCGGGTGCTATTATGTTGGCAAAACCATAAATGAGTTTTGGAAAAGGATATACCAACATCTTGGCACTATACGCAAACAAGATCCTGAGGTACCTATTGGCCATCAAATGGCCACAGTCCACCCAGCATCAATTCCCAAAATGTATTTCTTAGCCCTTGACCGTTTCCACTTCAGCCCTAGAGGCGGGGATTCCAACAAACGCCTTCTTCAATGTGAACTAAGGTGGTAATATAATTTACGGGCTAACTTTCCAACCGGCCTCAATGGGGCCTTCAACTTTAGACCATTTCTCCCCGGTTTTGCATCAGGGGTCTGTGAGCTGAATCTATTGGGGTTCCCTTCTGTTGCTCTCTTTTCTGTTCTTTTCATCTGTACATATTGATATGTGCGAATTATGTACTCATTACCTAAGACATAAAAACGAATAATTGTGTATTTATACAGGGCGCTGCTACTCACAGCGAATTATATATCCCCTCTTTGTCACCTCTCATGTATGACTCTGTAAGTTATCTATCATGCAATTTGTATAACTCTGCAAGTTATTCATTATGCAATTTGTATATTTTTGTATATTTTTATATATTGTCCAATGTGACCATGAGATATGCTACCTGTTCTCCTTTTTTCTTTTTTCCTGTTCGATTTCATTAAACTTGTTTTTATTTGTGTACAACAGGTTGGCTGTAACACCTTTATCCACTAGATGGTGCAGTTCATGTTATGCAGGCCGCCTGCCTGCTCACAGACACCCGGTGGCTAAGCTCCACTCGCTCTTGGCTGGGAGGCGGAGATAGTGCAGGGCCTCCTGTGCCTTTTGAGCGTGGAGGAGCTGTCTTTGTGTCCCTGCGTCCGGTCCGCCGTCCATGTGGGAATATCATATCCACCAGTGATGCCCCTCGGGGCGTGGCCACGCCGCGCGCCTCGGCATCAGGGAGACGCTCCGAGCTTCACTCTCAGCTGCTATTCACGCAGCTGAGTAATTGGGGCAGGCTCTGATTGGCTGCAGCCGGATCAGATGCACTATTTGAGATGCAGATACTCACTGGAAACTTGTCAGTTGTGGAACTGCTGCCCAGAGGTCTGCATCTCATGTGAATATGTGAAGCTAAAAGGTAATTAAATTACTATAAGTTACTGATTCAATGGGTTTTAACATCCCTATGTCCCTATACTTCAGTCTGGCAATTTTTCCCAGCTGCATCCAGGACTAATTTATATATTCCTTCTTCTTTTCTACTATTTGATTGTGTAGACTTTAATCAGGTGCCTCTTGTGAATGTGTTGCGACATCCGGTCCTGTACCCAGAATTGCCCATCTCATATCTTTGTGGACTTCTCAGCCAGCCTGTTCCAATTTCTGCTTCCTGCTCTGTTTTGTTTTGTTTTTCTATGAACCTTTTATGTAAGTACAACTAGTCTAAATACTTTAGAAAATTTGGTATGATCAATACTTCACAGTAGCTCCAGATATTATGCTGCTATTTTACTATGTTGAAATTTACATTACAGATAAAGATCTGATCACCCAACTGTAAATCCCTTGATGAAGAAATAATACATACCAATTTCCGAAACATGTCGGGATATGTGCTGTAAATCCATCTGTTTGGCCTCTAATGATATAGGCTGCGGGTTGTAAGCACTGGGTTGATATATCTATCTTGTATAACTCGATGTGTGTATTTTAAACGGTTCAATACCGGGCATTTTCACACCCCCTTCCTTCCCAGACCAATTTTTAGTTTTCAGCGCTGTCGCACTTTAAAGGACAATTGCGCGGTCGTGCGACGTTGTACCTAAACAAAATTGACGTCATTTTTTCCCCCACAAATAGAGCTTTCTTTTGGTGGTATTTGATCACCTCTGCGGTTTTTATTTTTTGCGCTATAAACAAAATAAGAGCGACAATTTTGAAAAAAACACAATATTTTTTACTTTTTGCTATAATAAATATCCCAATTTAAAAAAAAAAAAAAATGTTTTCCTCAGTTTCGGCCGATACGTATTCTTCTACATATTTTTGGTAAAAAAATCGCAATAAGCATATATTGATTGGTTTGCGCAAAAGTTATAGCGTCTATAAAATACGGGATAGATTTATGGCATTTTTAAAAAAAAAATATTTATTTATTTTTTTACTAGTAATAGCGGCGATCGCAATTTTTTTCATGACTGCGACATTATGGCAGACACATCGGACACTTTTGACACATTTTTGGGACCATTCACATTTATACAGCGATCAATGTTATAAAATTGCATTGATTACTGTGCAAATGTGACAGGCAGTGAAGGGGTTAACCACTAGGGGGCGGGGAGGGGTTAAATGTGTTTCCTAGGGAATGCTTCTAACTGTAGGGGGAGGGGACGTACAAAGGGAGGAGACCGATCAGTGTTCCTCCCTTCTGGGAACACAGATCGCTCTCCTCTGAGCTGACAGGACGTGGATCTCTGTGTTTACACACAGAGATCCACGGTCCGACCCGGTTAACGGGCAATCGCGGGTGCCCGGCGGCATCGCAGCCGCCGGGCACACGCTCCGGGTCCCGAGCAATGCGGCAGGCGTGCATGCGGGCCCCCTAGGCAGCCGGGAACCCGAGGCCGTCATATGACGTCCACCCAGGATGGGAGATCCCATCTGTGGATGTCATTTGTCTATGGCCGGGTAGGGAAGCGGTTAATGATTACGTATATTGTAATATTGTATCCGTATTTGTATCTTTCTATTTTTTCTATAACCTAATAAAATTGGCACTTTTGTGCATTTTACATAATCTATTTTTTACACTTTAATATACTACTTGCCATTAAAGTCCTAAGGGGCGACCCCCGTGTGCATCCTATGCACAGTTCTTCTGTTCTAAATTTAATTAAGGATGTTGGCAGTATCTTACACATATTCATTTCTCACTGTACTTCTTATCGATCCATTCCATGATAGGGAATTTATACCAATATTCACTGACATGTTCAGGGAGCTGCCCTGCCTATGGCAGGTGAACCACCCATTTTTTAATAAACTGTCAGAAACCATGAACCAGACCGAGATAGAAGTACAGTAAAATCACACTTGTTTATTAATAAAAATAAAAAGGTAAATAGAGTAAGCGTAGTCAAAGCATAGCCAGAGTCCAGTAACCGGATTGGGTAGTCAGAGTGGTAGAGAAGGAAGCGCCACCTGAGTGTAGCATTAACAAATGATGTTTAATGACACCAGGTAAAAACACACTTACAGGATAAAAACATATAAAAGGCTCATCTGTATAGGTATGTGGTCCTCGGTGTTCCCTCTGATCCCGTGGTGGTGACGCTGCAGGGATGCTGGGCTGCAGAAGGTGGATTACCAGCCGGGAGCTCCTTCTGTGGCCATCAGGAAGAGACTAGGGGCCGACGTGGAGTGCACGTGGAGCATGCATGATGTCACAGGTCGTCCGTCTGCTTCCAGGTTCGGTATCCAGGGGAGGGATCATCCAGGGAGGAGGGCTTGCAGGGAGGTTGAGAGAAGGCTACGCGCTCGGAGCCACTGCTCCTTCAATAGGCCTAATAGGGAGGTGTCTGCAATGTGCTTTTATATGGCAGTGCTGTGGGACAACTGGTCCCAGCATCTGTCAAAAGAAAGCACAGCGCCAACTGTGGGTGGGAGGGGAACTACAAGGTAACATAATATACACAGAGAAAAAAAGGAGGTTATATAATAGTGAGTGGCATGGAAACATATATATGAATGGGGAAAAGTGTATGGTAGTAAACATGGAGACAATAATATTAACAATGGAAAAATGGAGGTAAGTATAAAAAATACATCATTTGTTAATACTACACTCAGGTGGCGCTTCCTTCTCTACCCCTCTCTCATCCATCACAGAGCCAGCTCTCTGAGGACAGCAGCCGCCTAGCCTACCAGCCTACTTTAACCATTACATTACCGGTTACCACTTAACCCTTGAACTTCCAGCCTGCCCCCTATGGACTAAGTTGCTCAGCCCTTTATATCTCCTCTTATATATGGACTTGTGTGTTTGCGCTTACAGTTACCAATACTCTGTTTGTCTGTTACCCTGCTTTAACTGAGCTACGTTACCAAGTGCCATTCATTATTTTACTAATCATATTTTATTTCATATTGTTATTTTTATTGTTTTATATGTCCATTGGTAATTTATGTACCACGATCTGTTCCTATGGATCTCCTAGCTGCCATTGAGGAACACAAACATGTCATCTTGGAAGAATTTTATGCCCTATTCCCCGCCCATTTTTTCAAAAAGGACTGCCATATCACGGGCTCCAAGATCCCCATGCCCAAACTATGCACCCATTTTAGAAAACCAGAGGACCTGATCTCCACTGCCAATCAGCAGTGGTGGGACAAGTTCTTCTTACAGTCATACATACAACATAAAATCTCCCCCAGAGGACTTAGAGTCCTGAAACAATGGGCCTTCCTTGACCCAGAGCTCCACACCGAATGGGCTCACGTATCCAAATTTTGTACAGCAAAATGGATGGGCATCATCATCCAACTGAGAGACAGGAAATATTTGATTCTCAAAGATAAAATCATCACACTTTGTAAAACCATTTATGATACCATTCCCCATTTACCATTTACATGGTTCAGCATGCTTAAGAGAAACACAATTACAAATGAAGATAACACCATTGCCAGCCAACTTGGCAAATTTAGAAGGGACCTGTTTGATTACAACACTAATCAAATATTCAGCTGGAAACACACAAAAAACCCCAATCAGGGCATACCTCCTGGGCCCCGCCCACTCATGTCCTTCCGGCTACATGAGAACACCCCTGGACTTAGTTTGAAACCCCAACCCAAGCCCCCACTCCACAACATACCCAGACCCTGGTCAATGTAATGGCACACTCCCCAGCCTCCTACCATCCCCAAATTCCTTTCCCCCAAGCCAAAACGGTCCAGGAACAGAACAAAAAAAGCCCCCATCACTCAGACAACAGCATCTTGCCCCAATGACAGTTCTATATCACTATCCTATCCCGCCCAAGGATTAGTTCCCACGGATGTTCCCGTGTCCACCCAGTTGCCCAATCCAGAACAGGACTCCGATCATGATTCACTTAGCAATCACCCTAACCACATCCAAGAGCAGCAACCCCCAGCATGGTTGGATAACCTACCCCTTACCCAGTTGTACAAGCCCAAATCCCCTAAGACTGCAACCACTAGTAATACATTAGCCTCCACCTTGGATAATGATTTTTTAATATGTACCCCCCTCCGTTCCTCACCAAAAGAAAACACGAAAGAGAGGACAGAGGGGGGGCGAGGAAGGAAGGTCAGGAAAAATGCGGAAACTGTAAAAATCTACAACCTGTCATGCACTGTACTCACCTCATATGACATATCCCTCCTTGGTAAGGGGCTCACCTTTGCCCCCACCATGCAACCCAATACCTTTACGCTATTCAAGGATCTCAACAAATTTATCAGAGACCTGACTGTTCAGAGATATTTCAGCATCCAATCCTCCAAACAGGTGTCTGACAATACTTACCAGACACCTCACCCAACGGACCATGACATACTTGATGAGACTGATCAACCTGCACTTTCTCAACTCGAGGAACTATATGCTGAAAACTTTAACATTGTCCTGGAATGGCTCACCCAACACTGCCCCACCTCTCCTCCAGTCAGGCATACCACACTACGCCCCAAATCCATTTTTAACCCCACCAACAACAAAGGTCCTTACCTACAAACAAAATGTGTAACACCAACCGTGAACACATCTACATCAAATCCAATCTCTCTCCTTTAGAACGCCAGGCTCTAGAACAGCTCACTCTCAACCAGTCCATTGTCATCAAACCCGCGGACAAAGGGGGTAGTATAGTGATCCAAGTAAAGGATGATTATGTCCGTGAATCAGGTAGACTGCTCTCCGACACCAATACTTACTCCATTCTCTTCAGTGACCCCACATCCCAGTTCGCCCTTGAAGTTGCAACACTGGTCAACCGAGCCCTGACAGAAAAAATCATTTCCAAATCCGAAGCCTCTTTTATTACAAAAAATTTCTATAAAGTCCCCTACTTCTACCATCTACCCAAGATCCATAAAGATCTAACCAATCCCCCTGGCCGTCCAATAGTAGCCGCTATGGACAGCGTCACCAGAGGTTTCTCCATCTACATTGACCAATTCCTTCAACCTCTGGCACAGAACCTCCCCTCCTACATACGTGATGGACCCCACCTACTTGATATGCTGAAGCCTTACACTTGGGAACAGAACTACTGGTGGCTCTCTCTTGATGTCTCATCATTATACACCTCCATCCCCCACGATGTGGGAGTCCGTGCTGTTGAACACTTCCTGGCCAATGATCCCCTCACCAACCCCCGGCAAGCCAATTTCATTCTTAAGGCCTTAACCTTTTGCCTCAAACACAACTACTTCGAATCAGAAGGCACACACTACCTCCAGATCAATAGAACAGCCATGGGGGCTAACTTTGTCCCCAGCTATGCCAATCTCACCAAGGGTTATTGGGAACATATGTACCTTGCAGTTGACCATCCCCACGCTGCCCACGTGATATATTATGGTCGATACATAGACGATATAGTGATCATCTGGGATGGCACGTTTGATGACATCATGACCTTTGTGCAACCATAACAGCTTGGGCCTATCCTTCACTCACGTTGCTGACCCTGACACTTTGGCCTTTCTAGACCTCGAGCTTTGCCATGACAACAAAACTATATATGCAAGAAACTTTACCAAAGCTACTGCTAGTAATTCATTTATACACTATGATAGCTGCCACCATCCAAGATGGGTCAACAACATCCCCCGCAGCCAATTCTGCCACCTTCTAAGGAATTGTACCAGAGACTCAGACTATGACACCCATGGACAACTTCTGTCAAAAAAAATCCTAGACAAAGGATACCCCACCGCACTTATAGATGCGGCCTTCCATCATTACCATAGACTATCCCCAGGCCCCAACCGTCCTCCTACCACTGGTAAACAACCTACCCGCTTCATCACGCATTTTCATGACAAATACAAGAAAATGGAGAAGATCCTGGCTTCACACTGGCCTATTCTGTTGGAAGACCCTCATCTCAGAACCACAGTCGATACCAAATCTAAAGTGGCATATAGAAAATCCAGAAACATTAAGAGTAAAATTGCACACAGTAGAATTAAGCCTACCCAACCCACCTCATCACCACTCACCCTGATACCCCTCAGAGGGATGTATCAATGCAAAAAAAACCCTCTGCTTAACCTGCCAGTTCATACAACACGGTCAGAAAACCTTCACTGTCAAAGGAAAAAACTATACCCTAAAAGAATTCTACAACTGTTCAACTGACTTTGTTATATACTGCCTCACCTGCCCCTGTGGCCCACTATATGTCGGCAGAACCATCAGAGCCCTAAGGGCACATTTTGGGGAGCGCCGGCACTTTATCAAAAAAGGTCGTGACCACCACATCTTCCCTAAACACTTCCTTACTCACCACGGCCGATCTACAGATGGCCTCAGTGTGTGGGTCATTGAAGCAATCCCGGCCACATACCCTGACGCTGAGCGGTATAAATGTCTTTGCCAGCAAGAAACTTACTGGATCTACCCTTCGGGCACTTTAGCACCTGGGGGGTTGAACGAGGATATTGAGGTGCACACACTACTTTAAGCCACCCCGTTTCCTCATGAGACCACCCCTACAGATGTAGCCTTGCTACAATATATATATATATCTTTAAGAACCCTGTACAGATACGTGCTTCCCTGTTCCTTGTGTTTACCCAATACACATGCTTTATCCATGTCCACTTCTTATACCATAATTTTTTCACCATTTTTTTTGCCTTTCTCTACCTATTTATTTATTTATTTATTTATTTATTTATTTATTTTTATTCCTATATCTATTAGTATTCTTATTTTTATTCTTAATTCTATTTTTTTATTTCTTTTTTTTTATTATTATTAATATTAATAATTTTATTATAATATTTGTATTCTCACTTTCAAATGTATTTTTATTTTTATTATTTATTTTATATATATATATATATATATATATATATATATATATATATATATATATATATATATATATATATATATATATATATATATATATATATATATATATATATATTTATACTTACCTCCATTTTTTGCCCCCATTGTTACTCCCATTTTTACTATTTACTATTACTATTAATATTATTGTCTCCATGTTTACTACCATGCACTTTTCCCCATTCATATATATGTTTCCATGCCACTCACTATTATATAACCTCCTTTTTTCTCTGTGTATATTATGTTACCTTGTATTTCCCCTCCCACCCACAGTTGGCGCTGTACTTTCTTTTGACAGACGCTGGGACCTGTTGTCCCACAGCACTGCCATATAAAAGCACATTGCAGACACCTCCCTATTAGGCCTATTGAAGGAGCAGTGGCTCCGAGCGCGTAGCCTTCTCTCAACCTCCCTGCAAGCCCTCCTCCCTGGACAATCCCTCCCCTGGATACCGAACCCGGAAGCAAACGAACAACCTGTGACGTCATGCACGTTCCACGTGCGCTCCACGCCGGCCCCTAGTCTCTTCCTGATGGCCACAGAAGGAGCTCCCGGCTGGTAATCCACCTTCTGCAACCCAACATCCCTGCAGCGTCACCACCACAGGATCAGAGGGAACACCGAGGACCACATACCTATACAGATGAGCCTTTTATATGTTTTTATCGTGTAAGTGTGTTTTTACCTGGTGTCATTAAACATCATTTGTTAATACTACACTCAGGTGGTGCTTCCTTCTCTACCCCTCTCTCATCCATCACAGAGCCAGCTCTCTGAGGACAGCAGCTGCCTAGCCTACCAGCCTACTTTAACCATTACATTACCGGTTACCACTTAACCCTTGAACTTCCAGCCTGTCCCCTATAGACTAAGTTGCTCAGCCCTTTATATCTCCTGTTATATATGGACTTGTGTGTTTGCACTTACAGTTACCAATACGCGGATCGGGTAGTCAGCCAAGCCAGAGTTCAGTAACCAGATTGGGTAATCAGCCAAGCTAGAGTTCAGTAACCAGATCAGGTAATCAGCCACGCCAGAAGTCAGGGATCCAAGTAGAGGAACAGCAAGCAGGATAAGGAACCCGAAGGGATGTCAGCAAAGCCAGTCTTTAAACAGGAACGCAGGAGATGGTTTCTTGTGATGTGTCCAAGGCGAAGGCAGGAATGAAGTGAGCTGGAGATCTTTAAGTAGGCAGGACTGACGAGCAGATCCACAACAGCTGGTTAACTGTGAAGAGAGATGAGAGCTGGCAATTAGCTGACAGCTGAGCGGCCAGCTCAGAGAAGGAAGGGCTGAGCCAGCCCTGACAGTACCCCCCTCCTCAATGACCCCTCCGCCTCAGAGGACCACCAGGCTTGAGGGGAAAATGTCTATGGAAATCACAGAGGAGGGCAGGAGCATGTATGTCTGAGGATGAGACTCAGGAGCGTTCCTTCGGACAGTACCCCTTCCAATGCACCAGGTACTGTATGCGCCCACGGAACCTACGGGAGTCAACAATGGATTGTACGTCATACTCCTCATGTATAGGGTGAAGACGTGGCACTGAGGTGGCGAGGCGGTTGCAGACCAAAAGGTTTTAATAAGGAGACATGAAACAAATTTGAGATGTGCATACTGGGAGGAAGGTCCAACGCGTAAGCCACTGGGTTAATCCTGCAAAGGATACAGAAAGGCCCAATAAACCGAGGTGCGAACTTTAGTGAGGGAACACGAAGTCGGAGGTTGCTAGATGACAGCCAGAACCTGTCCCCAATCTGGTAGGAAGGTGCAGGCAGGTGTCTGCGGTCAGCATGGAGTCTGTACCTATCATTAGCATGACGCAAAGCCTCCTGGACTTGTGCCCAAGTGGAACGAAGACCATGGAGATGCTCCTCTAGCGCAGGAATACTCTGCGGAACAAATGAGTCAGGCAACATGAAAGGTTGGAAACCATAATTCGCCATAAACTGAGACAATCGGGAAGCAGAATTCAAGGCACTGTTGTGGGCAAACTCTGCCCATGGTAATAGGTCTGACCAGTTGTTGTTATGGTCAGACATATAGTAACGTAGGAATTGCTCCAAGGACTGCTTGGCTCGGTCTGCGGCCCAATTAGACTGCGAGTGATACACAGAAGAGAAAGCAAGCTGAATTCTCAGCTGTGCACAAAAGGCTCGGCAGAACCGGGACACAAACTGACTACCCCTTTCCGAGACAATCACCTTGAGTAGCCCATGTAAGCGAAAGATCTCCCGAACAAAAATGGATGCCAGTTCCTTAGAAGTGGGCAACTTCTTAAGTGGAATACAATGACACATCTTTGAGAACCGGTCAACCACCATAAGGATAACTATGTTGCCTTGGGAGTTGGGCAACTCCACAATGAAATTCATAGACAGGTGGGTCCAGGGCCTCTCTCCATTGGGTGTGGGTTGTAGGAGGTCCACTGGAAGGTGTCGTGGAGTATTACTCTGAGCACACACAGAACAGGCAGATACGAAGGCAGTTACATCAGCACATAGACTAGGCCAGCAGAATTGTTGGGAAATGACCCAAACGAGTTGATTCTCACCAGGGTGGCCAGCTGCCTTGGGAGAATGGTAAGTCTGGAGCAGGGCAGTAGGGAGACACTCTGGGACAAAGAAGCAGTCACAAAGTTTCTCAGGAGGAGCATCGACTTGAGCAGCAAGAATTTTGTCACCCAAAGGAGAAGTAAGACTGGTGCGAACCATAGCCAGAATACGATCAGGAGGAATCATAGGAACCGGAACCGACTCCAACTTGGAAGTGGAGGAAAATTGTTGTGACAAGGCATCAGCCCATACATTCTTAGTATCGGGTAAGAATGAGACAATGTAATTGAAACTTGACAAGAAAAGAGCCCATCGCGCATTTCTGGGAGAGAGGCGTTTAGCCTCAGACAAGAATGTGAGATTCTTATGGTCAGTAAGAATGAGAACCAGCACAGTGGTACCTTCGAGGAGATGTCTCCATTCTTTCAGGGCTAAAATGATTGCCAACAGCTCTCTGTCACCAATCTCGTAATTGCGCTCGGCAGGTGACAATTTCTTGGAAAAGTAGCCACAAGGATGGAGAGTAATAAATACTTGTGCGCACACCAAAAAAACAAATGGAAAGGGCGAAAAGATAAAAATAAAGTAACTGCAAGAAAATCATAAATAAACACAGACCCAACAAGATGAAAATAGTAGCTGCCACAAATAACAGTGTTCACACACCAATTGACAAGATAACCGGTAATAAATTGCGGCGCTTTACTAGATGTTGAAACACTAAATGCTATATATGTGCAACTCTCACCATACCAGGAAGATCCAAAATTAGGAACTCCAGGTATAAATAAAGTAAAAACAATTAATATTCCACTAAATTGTGCAACCAGAGGTCACAAAAAAACAATATTGCATCAAAAAATGAATCTAAATCATACTGACATGAAGCCCCTATAAGTTAATGGATAGGGGGGAACGTTTCCAATCAAAAAATTCTTAAAATGATGGAAAAACAGGGGAACATAATGGTCAAGGATCAGTGGTAAAAGTGTAGCAGAAATCAAAAGAGTAATAAATAACCAATTTTAAGTGTAGCGAAAATCCAAAACACACATCCCAAGTGTCAAATGTCATCTAAAAATGTGTCAGACACAACAAAACCAAAATAAAATTTATAAGCTACTTAAGATATTCTGAAACTGCTCCACCAATAATGTAGCAAATTAAATATTAAAAAAAAACAAAAAAAAAAAAACAATTACTTAAAATAGACCACGTGCATAAATTCAAACAGTGAAGCAAAAATAATAATCTAAAACTAAATAATAATGGTAAGTGCACCAAGTGAAGCACAGCAACAAGTGCAGCTTTCAGTTTGCAACTTCAATATATCCTGGCACCCAGTTCTTCAAACAGGTATAAAAGGAAAAAAGTGAAAAAATAGTTGACAATAAATAAATCACATAAATTAACCCATAAACAATCCCATACACAATCCAATCCCCATCGTGATAATTAAATTAGAAGAATTTGTCAGAATGAGTTACTCCAGGTAAAACCAATAATGTGAACAAAAATAGTGAAATAAAAGTGAAAATGGTTGACAATAAAATAATCACATAAATTGTCCCATAAAAAGTCTCATACACAATCAGATCCCCATCATGACAATTGAGTAAAAGAATGTGTCCAATTAGGTTCCTCCAGGTGTGACCGATATTAAAAAAGTGGAAATAATGGTTCCCCCAGCCTCTCACCTCACGGGTGAACGATAACAGCCAAGTAAGCCAGCAAAGATAACCCAGGCACCTCACGATCTCCCTGATGACAATGGCAATCTCAGTATTGCACGTCAATAGCACTACCATCTCATACATACATAGTAAAATACCACATGGATAAAGTGACTGGAAAATAAAACCTATTCAGAATTAAAAGTATAACCATTAAACAACAGAAATCCATGTGGAAATATCAAGACTTAAAATATTCCCAATCTATTAAAAAATGAGGCGATCTAAAAGGATAATAGCCCAGAAATATTGGTAATAACATAACCATAATGAAAACTCCTTAGAGACCAGAAAAAACAAGGTACAGCAAAAAAACGACTCTAATAATTAGAAATAAAACAATTGAGGTCAAACTCCACATTATGACCCAAAGGGGTTAAAGTACGGAGCTCATGGATCCAGCAAGATTCTGACTGACTCAGTTTTATCACTTTGTTGTCACCCCTCCAATGGGGTTTGTATTTCTCAATCCCCCATACTTTCAACGAGGAGGGGTCTCTATTATGGTATTGATCATAATGTTTTGACAAACTATGTTTCAGATAGCCATTCTTTATATGTTGGGTATGTTCTCTGAGTCTATTCCATAATTCCCTTTTAGTTCGTCCTACGTACTGGATCTGACATGGACATTCCAAAAGGTACACTACTCCCTCTGTTCGGCAAGATATAAATTCTTTAATCTGGTACTCTCTATTGGTAACTGTCGATTTAAAATTACACTTCTTATTTTTTGTCTCATCTGTATGTCTGCATGTATAACAAGTCTTGCAGGGGTAGAAACCCTTCCCATCAAAGAAAGAAAACTCTCTCCGAGGGGGAGGGTCTAATACATTCTTCGCAACCAAGTCCCTCAATGTAGGCTCTCTTCGATACGTAAATTTTGGTTTCTCTGGTAGCAGCGTTCCTAGATGTCTGTCCGCTTTCACAATGTTCCAATATTTTCTAAAAATTTTCTCTATTTGCTTATGTTGCAAGCTGTAATCCATCACTAATGGTACAATATTCGCAGAGTCAGAATTTCTGATTGAGTCCTCTATTAGTTTTCTTCTATCCACGGCTTCTACATCTCTAATTCTTTCCTCTATAAAGTCAGAGCAATATCCCTTTTGGATAAATCTTTGCCCGACAAATTCAGCTTGTTTTAAAAACACCTCTTGCTTAGTACAATTCCTTTTTAGCCTAATCAACTGGCCCTTGGGTATATTGTTTAGCCAGGGGGCATGGTGACAGCTATCTATTGACAGGTAACTATTCCTGTCAACTTGTTTAAAACATGTTTGTGTGATTAGTCTTCCATCTTCTTTTAAAATTTCTAAATCTAAAAATTGTATTTTTTTATCATTAATCTCCCATGATAGATTGATATTCTTATTATTTGAATTCAAATTAAAACCAAAGTCCATCGAGCTTTCCCTGTCACCAGCCCAGATAACAATAATGTCATCAATAAATCTCTTGAATAAAAGAAGTTGCTGAGGTTTATTCTTATACACGGCTTCCTCCTCCCACTCAGCCATGTAAAGATTAGCTACGCTGGGTGCATACTTGGCACCCATTGCTATTCCGCAGATCTGTTTAAAAAAGTCATTTTCATACCAGAAGTAATTGTGATCCAAGCTATATCTTAAACAATCCAGTAGGAACTTTCTTTGCACCGCTTTCAGGTCACTGAATTTTTTTAGGGCCCATCTGGTTGCTTGTATTGCCTCTTCGTGGTTGATTATAGTATAAAGCGATGCTACATCTGCTGTTGCAAGATACACAGGTCTATCGCCAAATGTAACAGTATCTAATAGCTGGAGCAGATGTTTTGTGTCTCTTAGATTACACTAATGGTGTAGGAACTAGTCTATATACTCCCCGATTCTTGCTCTGACCAAATTTATTCCATTTACTATTGGCCTTCCAGGAGGTTTATCTTTACTTTTATGAATCTTGGGGAGAGTATATATTACTGGGGTACAGCATCCACGTAGCTGTAGATACTTTGCCTCTTTTTTATTTAGTAGGCCTTTAGATTTTCCTCTTTCTACCAAGTATGCAAGATCATCTTTATACCGTACTATCGGATTCCCGTGCAATTTCTGGTAGGTAGTGGTGTCACTCAATTGTCTTTTAAGTTCTTCCTGGTAGTCCTTCTTTGATTGAATCACTATCGCTCCTCCTTTGTCGGCCTGTCTTACTACAATCTCTCTCTTCTCTTCCAGTTTTTGGATACCCCTCTTGATATCCACCGGGTCATTGGTTTTCTTAATTTTTAAATCCTGCAGATCTTTCAAAACCATTTTCCGAAACACTTTAATATTCCCTTCTGTTCCTAGTGGGGGGTTGAATAGTGATTTATTCTTCAGATCACTATGTTTAATTTCACTTTCCACAATGTTGTTCCTTAATGGGTTTTCTCCTGGTTTGCTTAACATATACTTCTTTATATGAAGACTCCTGGCAAATTTATTAATGTCTACATAAGCATTGAATTTATTTAAGTTCTTTTTCGGTGCGAATTTCAGACCTTTGTCTAATACTTTAATTTCTTCCCTCGTTAGTTCCACTCCACTAATATTAATTATCCCTTCTCCCATTAGTCTCTTTTTCTTCTGTTTGTTTGTTCCTGCTCTGCATCCACATTTGGTTTTTCATTTCTTCCAGACGGTTTTTCTGAACCTCTCCGTGGAGATCTCCTTGCTCTTTCCTCTCGATCCTCCTCTCTCCGCTGTCCTGATTCCTCAATGCATGGTCCAGGCTCCTCCTCGGAGATCTTCGTGATCCATTTTCCATCTGGTAGCATCTGGGAGAACCCCGGCATCTCATCTCTAAAAAACGCCTCGGGGTTCTATCACGTCCCTCATATTGGTGTTTGGGTGTTCTTCCCCTCTCATATTGGTACCTGGAGGTCCGTCCTTCTTCTTCATCTCTTCTTAGATGTTCATACCGATTGTATATTGGAACATTATAATGATTTTCATAAAATGCCTGCTTATGTTTCACATCATAGTATTGTGGCCTGATATCTCTCCTCCTGTTTTCATAGGTTACTTGGTCATACTTCCTGTCATAATCATGTGGCTTGGTGTCTCTCCTCCTGTTTTCATGGGATATTTGGTCATAGTTCCCATCATAATAATGTGGCCTCATCTCACCCCTCCTATTGTCATAGTCACGATTGTCATAGTTTCTCCAAGGGGCTGTTAATGGTTCTCTTCTATCCGGTATGTGTTGGAAAGGTCTCGGAGAATTGTAGTAATTATTATTGTTCTGCCAGCCGTTTTTCCAAAAGGGCTTCTTCCAATTATTATTTCCATTCCATCCCTGTCTCTGATTTGGGGTGTTGTAATTATTACGATTGTCTCCTGGGCCATTTATCAGTAGCTGCTTATTTTTCTCTATTACTGTCAAGATCTTTTCCTCTTTTTCTGGGGTGGTGTAAGTGGAATTAATTTTGGTCTCCTCTAATTTATTTTGCCACTTAAATACCAAATTATCTTGATAGTCTTTTAAGTCTCTTTGATATTTCCTTCTCTTTCTCGCTGCTGTTTCATTGTCTTTTTGTTCCATGTCTCTCTGTAGTTGCTTTGCCAAAGCATCAAATTCCGGAAGTTCTTTTGAGATTTATAGAATTACTTTCAGCTCAGCAATTTTTTTTATCTAGCATTCTCACTTTTTTTTTTTTCAAATTATACTTTATTAAAGAACAAGAGAGGACATGGGTCCCACACGGTGATACAAGGTATGTGCAAAACATTCTATTTTGAGGGCGCAGCCTCTAATTATACATAATCGCCTTACATAGATACAGTAGAGATTACTTCTTTGTAGGAAAACCAATGTAAGTTGCTAATAAACCTCATATGTATGACTAAGAAACAATATGTGAATGGAACCGATCCTCTCCGTTTCCGTTTCCATTTACCTAATTGTAACAACTACAAAAAGAAAGAAGGCCTAAATGAAAAGAAATAGGAGATGAGAAGTACAGAGAAATGGATAGCTAGGGGATCAGAGGGGAAGGATGGGAAGGGATAGGGGTAACGAGGGGGGGGAGGGGGGGACAAGGAGACGGCTATTGCGTGTGTCGTCTGACAGGTTCAGGAAGGATCAGGACTGTTTGTTATACCCAGATAACAGCATATCAAGATGACTTCCACTAAACGGACTAGTTCCCATCTAGAAGCGCTTGGCCTTCGGCCGAGAAGATAAATATGTTCCATCCGGACCAAGTCCTGGTGAACACTTCGCTTTGGTTTCTAGCAGTCAGAGTCAAATCTTCCATTCTCTTAATATCCTCTACCTTTCTGATCCACATACCAACTGATGGGGGTTGCGTAGATTTCCAAAGCAAGGGAATACATGCCTTGGCGGCATCAAGTAGATGTCGGATCAATGATTTTTTATACACTTTGCTGGTTGAAGTGGTGGCGTGGAGCAGAAAGAGGGCAGGATCATTTGACATTGCTCGTTCGGTAAACTTTTGTATAACGTTTCGGACGGTTTCCCAGAACCGTTCCAACAATGGGCATGTCCAAAAAATGTGGAGGATGGTGCCACGGTCACTATGGCATCTCCAACACCTATCCGTAGTGAGAGGGAATATCTTATGTAATTTTACAGGAGTGTTGTACCATCTAGTGATCAATTTGTAATTAGTCTCCTGCGTTTTTGTGCAGATCGAGGATCTGTATGTGAAATGAATTATATTCTGCTTTTGACGCATCGTAAATTTACATTGTAGGTCCTGTTCCCAGGATTCTAGGCTTTGTAAGCTGAAGCTGTCTGGGGGTGTAATTAACAATTGGTATGTGGCTGACAAGGCATGTGGCATGGAGTCTTCTTCCGTACAATATAATTCATATGTCGTCAGGGGTTGGCTAAAGCTATCGGGGGGGTGCTAATGTTTTGAAAAAGTGATCGAGTTGAAGGGCCCTCAAAAAATCTAGTTGAAACGGTCCGGTTGGGTTCCTAAGTTCTGCTACATTAGGCCATTTTCCATTCAGCAGGAAGTGAGAGGCTTGGAAGTGATTAGAATTCTTTAGAGATATAAACAGTGGATCGGTATACCCTGGAGTGAACTCTGGCGTACCTAAAATCGGATGGATTGGGGATGTTGTTGATGTAAGATGGAACCGCACGAACAATGTCGAGCATATGCGCGTGGTCACCCCTATAAGGGGATGTCTTTTCATGTGATTTGGAAGTAAGTCATAGCACCATGGCGCTCTGTTGAGGGGTATGTCACATTGTAATTGTTCCAGTCTGGTCCAGAGTTTGGTAGTGTGATGTCGATTCCAGTCTATAAGTCTGACCAGATGGGTTGCGTAATAATATTTACGAAGGTCTGGGACCGCCAAACCCCCGTACAGTTTAGGTAAGGTAATTAGCTTCCTAGAAAGTAGCATTCTCACTTTACGTTCTTTCCTTTTAATTAGTAAGTCAAGTAATTCTAGACCCTTATCATTAAAAATATGAAACCATTCATCAGTGGATTCTTTATCCACTAGCCCATCATTAATGGGGACATCCCATCTCAATCTTCTTGGTAGAAATCTATCCTTAATATATTGTTCATGTGTCACTATATGCCACCAGGAATTAATCTTTTTTTCCATAAGATGTCCCATTATTCTAAAACATCTCTCTATGTCCCCCACCATGTTGACTTCCTGCTTCTCAAAGACAGTCTCCAAATCCACTGTTCTATTCTCTATGAACCCAAAAACTTCCATGGTTGCAGCACACGTAAGGATAGATAGAAATAACAATATGGAGAGTAATAAATACTTGTGCGCACACCAAAAAAACAAATGGAAAGGGCGAATAGATACAAATAAAGTAACTGCTAGAAAATCATAAATAAACACAGACCCAACAAGATGAAAATAGTAGCTGCCACAAATAAGTGTTCACACACCAGTTGACAAGATAACAGGTAATAAATTGCGGAGCTTTTCTAAATGTTGAAACACTAAACGCTATATGTGTGCAACTCTCACCATACCAGGAAGATCCAAAATTAGGAACTCCAGGTATAAATAAAGTAAAAACAATTAATATTCCACTAAATTGTGCAACCAGAGGTCACAAAAAAACAATATTGCATCAAAAAATGAATCTAATTCAAGCTGACATGAAGCCCCTATAAGTTAATGGATAGGGGGGAACGTTTCCAATCAAAAAATTCCTCAAATGATGGAAAAACAGGGGAACATAATGGTCAAGGATCAGTGGTAAAAGTGTAGCAGAAATCAAAAGAGTAATAAATAACCAATTTTAAGTGTAGCGAAAATCCAAAACACACATCCCAAGTGTCAAATGTCATCTAAAAATGTGTCAGACAAAACAAAACCAAAATAAAATTTATAAGCTACTTAAGATATGCTGAAACTGCTCCACCAATAATGTAGTAAATTAAATATTCAAAAAAACAAAACAAACAATTACTGTATTTATTGGCGTATAACACTCACTTTTTCACCATGAAAATCGGGTGCAAATAGCATGTGCGTGTTATACGCCAATACTTAAATATTAGCTGCCTCAGAGGGGTTAGGGAGTGGGACGGGACGAGCGCCGTCAGATTACATGCAGTGAGAATCTTCTGTTTACTTGGCGGCCTCTGTAATAGGAAGTCCTGTCTCCTGGGCCGCCATTGGACCACTGTTCTATCTATCATAAGATTCTCACTGCATGTAATCTGTCGGCACTCATCCTGCCCCCCTCCCTGTCCCCACTTGCTGCAGATGGGCATCAATCAGGCTGCACTGATGGCAATGGTGAAGCTGCTGCATTGAAGGCAATGGTGAGGCTGCTGCATTGAAGGCAATGGTGAGGCTGCTGCATTGAAGGCAATGGCAAGGCTGCTGCATTGAAGGCAATGGCGAAGCTGTACTGATGGCACTTGTGAGGCTGCAGATGGGCATTGATCAGGCTGCATTGATGGCAATGGTGAGGCTTCAGATAGGCACTGACCCTTATTTTGCTTCAGAGTTCCTTATTTAAAATTTAAGTTTTTTTCCTGAAATTTCCCTCTTAAAATGAAAGTGCGTTTTATACACCTGTGCATGTTATACGCCGATAAATACGGTACTTAAAATAGACCACATGTATAAATTCAAACAATGCAGCAAAAATAATAATCTAAAACTAAATAATAATGGTAAGTGCACCAAGTGAAGCACAGCAACAAGTGCAGCTTTCAGTTTGCAACTTCAATATATCCTGGCACCCATTTCTTCAAACAGGTATAAAAGGAAAAAAGTGAAAAAAATAGTTGACAATAAATAAATCACATAAATTAACCCATAAACAGTCCCATACACAATCCAATCCCCATCATGATAATTAAATTAGAAAAATGTGTCAGAATGAGTTCCTCCAGGTAAAGCCAATAATGTGAACAAAAATAGTGAAATAAAAGTGAAAATGGTTGACAATAAAATAATCACATAAATTATCCCATAAAAAGTCCCATACACAATCAGATCCCCATCGTGACAATTGAGTAAAAGAATGTGTCCAATTAGGTTCCTCCAGGTGTGACCGATATTAAAAAAGTGAAGTGGAAATGATGGTTCCCCCAGCCTCTCACCTCACGGCTGAACGATAACAGCCAAGTAAGCCAACAAAGATAACCCAGGCACCTCACAATCTCCTTGATGACGGATCCCCCCAGGGTCTCCAGGCTTCTGCTTCCAGATGACTCAGGCAGATAACGCTCCAAGAACATAAAGAGGGAGGGACTCCATAGCGTGATAAAGTCTAACAATCTTTATTAAAGCCTCTAGTCACTTACATGTAAAAACACCACAACCAGTAATAAAAAAACTGCAGCTATTCGCTGCTCACCGATCCCGGCCATGATTGGGGAGCCGAGTGCAGCCAAACGATCCACCTCTCTCCTCCCTGACGCATTGCGTGACTGTCACGTCACTTTCTGAAAGGGTACGGAGACAGGCGGAGGCGGATCGCTCTTATGGCAGAGAGGTAGCCATAGCAACCCCTAGACCACGAGCGTACGGCAGAGAAAACAAACGCTCCTACACATTAAACATAATAAAGTTTAAAACGATGATCCAACAACTTACATTAAATAAAATCTAAGTGTATTCGCACCGGCATCTATCCTCTATGTATTGAATCATAATTTACCATACAATTAAAAATCAAAGTTAAAAAATATAAAAATAAAGATAAAAAGAAGGAGAAATAGAGAACCCCCCTCTAGTGGGCAATCGCAGTATTGCACGTCAATAGCACTATCATCTCATACATACATAATAAAATACCACATGGATAAAGTGACTGGAAAATAAAACCTATTTAGAATTAAAAGTATAGCCATTAAACAACAGAAATCAGTGTGGAAATATCAAGACTTAAAATATTCCCAATCCATTAATACTATAATCAATCACGAAGAGGCAATACAAGCAACCAGATGGGCCTAAAAAATTCAGTGACCTGAAAGCGGAGCAAAGAAAGTTCCTACTGGATTGTTTAAGATATAGCTTGGATCACAATTACTTCTGGTATGAAAATGACTTTTTTAAACAGATCTGCGGAATAGCAATGGGTGCCAAGAATGCACCCAGTGTAGCTAATCTTTACATGGCTGAGTGGGAGGAGGAAGCCGTGTATAAGAATAAACCTCAGCAACTTCTTTTATTCAAGAGATTTATTGATGACATTATTGTTATCTGGGCTGGTCACAGGGAAAGCTTGATGGACTTTGGTTTTAATTTGAATTCAAATAATAAGAATATCAATCTATCATAGGAGATTAATGATGAAAAAATACAATTTTTAGATTTAGAAATTTTAAAAGAAGATGGAAGACTAATCACACAAACATTTTTTAAACAAGTTGACAGGAATAGTTACCTGCCAATAGATAGCTGTCACCATGCCCCCTGGCTAAACAATATACCCAAGGGCCAGTTGATTAGGCTAAAAAGAAATTGTACTAAGCAAGAGGTGTTTTTAAAACAAGCTGAATTTGTCGGGCAAAGATTTATCCAAAAGGGATATTGCTCTGACTTTATAGAGGAAAGAATTAGAGATGTAGAAGCCGTGGATAGAAGAAAACTAATAGAGGACTCAATCAGAAATTCTGACTCTGCGAATATTATACCATTAGTGATGGATTAAAGCTTGCAACATAAGCAAATAGAGAAAATTTTTAGAAAATATTGGAACATTGTGAAAGCGGACAGACATCTAGGAACGCTGCTACCAGAGAAACCAAAATTTACGTATCGAAGAGCGCCTACATTGAGGGACTTGGTTGTGAAGAATGTATTAGACCCTCCCCTCGGAGAGAGTTTTCTTTATTTGATGGGAAGGGTTTCTACCCCTGCAAGACTTGTTATACATGCAGACATACAGATGAGACAAAAAAGAAGTGTAATTTTAAATCGACAGTTACCAATAGAGAGTACCAGATTAAAGAATTTATATCTTGCCGAACAGAGGGAGTAGTGTACCTTTGTGGAATGTCCATGTCAGATCCAGTACGTAGGACGAACTAAAAGGGAATTATGGAAGAGACTCAGAGAACATACCCAGCATATAAAGAATGGCTATCCGAAACATAGTTTGTCAAAACATTATGATCAATACCATAATAGAGACCCCTCCTCGTTGAAAGTATGGGGGATTGAGAAATTCAAACCCCATTGGAGGGGTGACAACAAAGTGATAAAACTGAGTCAGTCAGAATCTCGCTGGATCCATGAGCTCTGTCCTTTAACGCCTTTGGGTCACAATGTGGAGTTTGACCTCAATTGTTTTATTTCTAATTATTAGAGTCGTTTTTTTGCTGTACCTTGTTTTTTCTGGTCTCTAAGGAGTTTTCATTATGATTATGTTATTACCAATATTTCTGGGCTATTATCCTTTTAGATTGCCTCATTTTTTAATGGATTAGGAATATTTTAAGTCTTGATATTTCCACACGGATTTCTGTTGTTTAATGGTTATACTTTTAATTCTGAATAGGTTTTATTTTCCAGTCACTTTATCCATGTGGTATTTTACTATGTATGTATGAGATGGTAGCGCTATTGACGTGCAATACTGCGATTGCCCACTAGAGAGGGGTTCTCCATTTCTCCTTCTTTTTATCTTTATTTTTATATTTTTTAACTTTGATTTTTAATTGTATGGTAAATTATGATTCAATACATAGAGGATAGATGCCGGTGTGAATACACTTAGATCTTATTTAATGTAAGTTGTTGGATCATCGTTTTTAACTTTATTATGTTTAATGTGTAGGAGCGTTTGTTTTCTCTGCCGTATACTCGTGGTCTAGGGGTTGCTATGGCTACCTCTCTGCCATAAAAACGATCTGCCTCCGCCTGTCTCCGTACCCTTTGAGAAAGTGACGTGACAGTCACGCAACACTTAAGGGAGGAGAGAGGCGGATCGTTTGGCTGCACTTGGCTCCCCGATCACGGCCGGGATCGGTGAGTAGCGAATAGCTGCAGTTTTTTATCGCTGGTTGTGGTGTTTTTACATGTAAGCGACTAGAGGCTTTAATAAAGATTGTTAGACTTTATCACACTATGGAGTCCTTCCCTCTTTATGTTCTTGGAGCGTTATCTGCCTGAGTCATCTGGAAGCAGAAGCCTGGAGACCCCGGGGGGATCCGTCATCAGGGAGATCGTGAGGTGCCTGGGTTATCTTTGCTGGCTTACTTGGCTGTTATCGTTCAGCCATGAGGTGAGAGCCTGGGGGAACCATCATTTCCACTTCACTTTTTTTAATATCGGTCACACCTGGAGGAACCTAATTGGACACATTCTTTTACTCAATTGTCATGATGGGGATCTGATTGTGTATGGGACTTTTTATGGGACAATTTATGTGATAATTTTATTGTCAACCATTTTCACTTTTATTTCACTATTTTTGTTCACATTAGTGGCTTTACCTGGAGGAACTCATTCTGACACATTATTCTAATTTAATTATTACAATGGGGATTGGATTGTGTATGGGACTGTTTATGGGTTAATTTATGTGATTTATTTATTGTCAACTATTTTTTTCACTTTTTTCCTGTTATACCTGTTTGAAGAACTGGGTGCCAGGATATATTGTAGTTGCAAACTGAAAGCTGCACTTGTTGCTGTGCTTCACTTGGTGCACTTACCGTTATTATTTAGTGTTAGATTATTATTTTTGCTGCACTGTTTGAATTTATGCACGTGGTCTATTTTAAGTAATTGTTTTTGTTTTGTTTTTTTGAATATTTAATTTGCTACACTATCGGTAGAGCAGTTCCAGAATATCTTAAGTAGCTTATAAATTTTATTTTGGTTTTGTTGTGTCTGACACATTTTTAGATCATTTGACACTTGGGATGTGTGTTTTGGATTTTCGCTACACTTAAAATTGGTTATTTATTACTCTTTTGATTTCTGCTACACTTTTACCACTGATCCTTTACCATTATGTTCCCTTATTTTTCCATCATTTGAGGAATTTTTTGATTGGAAACATTCCTCCCTATCCATTAACTTATAGGAACTTCATGTCAGCTTGATTTAGATTAATTTTTTGATGCAATATTGTTTTTTTGTGACCTCTGGTTGCACAATTTAGTGGAATATTAATTGTTTTTACTTTATTTATACCTGGAGTTCCTAATTTTGGATCTTCCTGGTATGGTGAGAGTTGCACATATATAGCGTTTAGTGTTTCAACATCTAGTAAAGCGCCGCAATTTATTACCTGTTATCTTGTCAATTGGTGTGTGAACATTGTTATTTGTGGCAGCTACTATTTTCATCTTGTTGGGTCTGTGTTTATTTATGATTTTCTAGCAGTTACTTTATTTTTATCTATTCTCCCTTTCCATTTGTTTTTTTGGTGTGCGCACAAGTATTTATTACTCCCCATATTGTTATTTCTATCTATCCTTACGTGTGCTGCAACCATGGAAGTTTTTGGGTTCATAGAGAATAGAACAGTGGATTTGGAGACTGTCTTTGAGAAGCAGGAAGTCAACATGGTGGGGGACATAGAGAGATGTTTTAGAAAAATGGGACATCTTATGGGAAAAAGATTAATTCCTGGTGGGATATAGTGACACATGAACAATATATTAAGGATAGATTGCTACCAAGAAGATTGAGATGGGATGTCCCCATTAACGATGGGCTAGTGGATAAAGAATCCACTGATGAATGGTTTCAATTTTTTAATGATAAGGGTCTAGAATTACTTGACTTACTAATTAAAAGGAAACAATGTAAAGTGAGAATGCTAGATAAAAAAATTGCTGAGATGAAAGTAATTCCAGAAATCTCAAAAGAACTTCCGGAATTTGATGCTTTGGCAAAGCAACTACAGAGAGACATGGAACAAAAAGACAATGAAACAGCAGCAAGAAAGAGAAGGAAATATCAAAGAGACTTAAAAGACTATGAAGATGATTTGGTATTTAAGTGGCAAAATAAATTAGAGGAGACCACAATTAATTCCACTTACACCACCCCAGAAAAAGAGGAAAAGATCTTGACAGTAATAGAGAAAAATAAGCAGCTACCGATAAATGGCCCAGGAGACAATCGTAATAATTACAACACCCCAAATCAGAGACAGGGATGGAATGGAAATAATAATTGGAAGAAGCCCTTTTGGAAAAATGGCTGGCAGAACAATAATAATTACTACAATTCTCCGAGACCTTTCCAACACATACTGGATAGAAGAGAACCACCAACACCCCCTTGGAGAAACTATGACAATTGTGACTATGACAATAGGAGGGGTGAGATGAGGCCACATTATTATGATGGGAAGTATGACCAAATATCCCATGAAAACAGGAGGAGAGACACCAGACCACATGATTATGACAGGAAGTATGACCAAGTAACCTATGAAAACAGGAGGAGAGATATCAGGCCACAATACTATGATGTGAACCATGAGCAGGCATTTTATGAAAATCATTATAATGTTCCAATATACAATCGGTATGAACATCTAAGAAGAGATGAAGAAGAAGGACGGACCTCCAGGTACCAATATGAGAGGGGAAGAACACCCAAAAACCAATATGAGGGACGCGATAGAACCCCGAGGCGTTTTTTAGAGATGAGACGCCGGGGTTCTCCCAGACGCTACCAGATGGAAAATGGATCACGAAGATCTCTGAGGAGGAGCCTGGACCATGCATTGAGGAAAGATACAAGGAGGGAAGAAAGGAATCAGGGACAGCGGAGAGAGGGGGATCGAGAGGAAAGAGCAAGGAGATCTCCACGGAGAGGTTCAGAAAAAACGTCTGGAAGAAACGAAAAACCAAACCCGGATGCAGAGCAGGAACAAAAAAACAGAAGAAAAAGAGACTAATGGGAGAGGGGATAATTAATATTAGTGGAGTGGAACTAACGAGGGAAGAAATTAAAGTATTAGACAAAGGTCTGAAATTCGCACCGAAAAAGAACTTAAATAAATTCAATGCCTATGTAGACATTAATAAATTTGCCAGGAGTCTTCATATAAAGAAGTATATGTTAAGCAAACCAGGAGAAAACCCATTAAGGAACAACATTGGAAAGTGAAATTAAACATAGTGATCTGAAGAATAAATCACTATTCAACCCCCCACTAGGAACAAAAGGAAATATTGAAGTGTTTCGGAAAATGGTTTTGAAAGATCTGCAGGATTTAAAAATTAAGAAAGCCAATGACCCGGTGGATATCAAGAGGGGTATCCAAAAACTGGAAGAGAAGAGAGAGATTGTAGTAAGACAGGCCGACAAAGGAGGAGCGATAGTGATTCAATCAAAGAAGGACTACCAGGAAGAACTTAAAAGACAATTGAGTGACACCACTACCTACCAGAAATTGCACGGGAATCCGATAGTACGGTATAAAGATGATCTTGCATACTTGGTAGAAAGAGGAAAATCTAAAGGCCTACTAAATAAAAAAGAGGCAAAGTATCTACAGCTACGTGGATGCTGTACCCCATTAATATAAACTCTCTCCAAGATTCATAAAAGTAAAGATAAACCTCCTGGAAGGCCAATAGTAAATGGAATAAATTTGGTCGGAGCAACAATCGGGGAGTATAAAGAATGGTTCCTACAGCCATTAGTGAGAAAAACTGAGTCCTATCTAAGAGACACAAAACATCTGCTCCAGCTATTAGATACTGTTACATTTGGCGATAGACCTGTGTATCTTGCAACAGCAGATGTAGCATCGCTTTATACTATAATCAACCACGAAGAGGCAATACAAGCAACCAGATGGGCCCTAAAAAAATTCAGTGACCTGAAAGCGGTGCAAAGAAAGTTCCTACTGGATTGTTTAAGATATAGCTTGGATCACAATTACTTCTGGTATGAAAATGACTTTTTTAAACAGATCTGCGGAATAGCAATGGGTGCCAAGTATGCACCCAGCATAGCTAATCTTTACATGGCTGAGTGGGAGGAGGAAGCCGTGTATAAAAATAAACCTCAGCAACTTCTTTTATTCAAGAGATTTATTGATGACATTATTGTTATCTGGGCTGGTGACAGGGAAAGCTTGATGGACTTTGGTTTTAATTTGAATTCAAATAATAAGAATATCAATCTATCATGGGAGATTAATGATAAAAAAATAAAGGGGGCGTGGTTTGCCTTGAGAGAAGATGGCTGCTTAATCCCTCGGCTCCCGCTCACCACAGCCTTTTAATTAGCTAATACTGGGGAATTTCGAGCTTTCTTGACCACCCACTATGGGAACTTCTTCCCGTGGAAGCTCGCAGTCACGATCCCGCTCTCCGAGAGACCTTACCAACCGCACGACCCACACCATACCGGAGATCTTCCGCACCCAGAGGCCTAATATGGCGGCTCCCCTTCCCGCCTCAACTTCTTCTCAGGAACCGACTGGAATTCTCCTCACCCCAACACTACCTCACATCTCACAGATGGAGAATGAAAACACCTCTCTCCGTCAACCGAGTCTACGTGATCTCCAAGCTGTAGCAGCCGACATTAAAGACACTCTATTCTCGGCTATTTCAGACCTGCGCCAGGAACTACAGGCTATATCTGGGAGAATGCAGCGCGTTGAAGACGATGTGGCACTACAAGGCTCAGCAACAACTGCAATTCAATATAAAGTGAACTCCCATACCATGCACCTTAGAGATCTTCAACGCCATGTTGAAGATCTCGACAATCGAGGCCGAAGACACAATCTTAGGGTGAGAGGCCTACCCGAATCCGTGGACCAAGACCGGCTCCTCCAAACTGTCACAGGCCTCTTCAACCAACTCCTCGATAGGCCCCACCACACACCGGTGGCTATGGATCGAATACACAGAGCACTCCGCCCTAGGGGCAGAGACACAGAGCCCCCACGCGATGTCATCTGCTTTGTAAATGATTATGCTATCAAAGAAGAAATCCTCAAGAAGACACGAGAAAAACCGCAGCTGGATTATGAGGAATGCCACATACACATCTATCAAGATCTTTCAGC
Organism: Aquarana catesbeiana; assembly: GCF_042186555.1. Taxonomy (NCBI): domain Eukaryota; kingdom Metazoa; phylum Chordata; class Amphibia; order Anura; family Ranidae; genus Aquarana; species Aquarana catesbeiana. Next base: position 133,664,466 of record NC_133332.1, on the reverse strand, counting down.
GATCACGCTACGACATCGGAAAGACCTCCGACCCCTACTAGATGTTCTGCGAAACAACGGAATCCGCTACCGCTGGAAATTTCCGTTCGGCCTCTCTGCCTCCCATCAAGGCCGCTCGGCCCTACTGAGAGTCCCAGAAGACCTCGAAGGATTCTGCCGCACCTTGGACATTCCCCTTGTGTCGCTCCCACACTGGTACGAGGAATTCAACATCTTACCTTATAACCGCCACCCTCCAACAGATGAACCGATGGACGCCCACAACACCAGCTTCCGAAGACGCAGATCGCCCTCACCATACTCTTCCGGAGGACCCAGGCATCCACCTCCTAGCCCCATGACAGCGCCTCTGCCACGCAGAGCCCGCCGTGATCGGTAACTTAGCTACAGGCCCTTGAAATACAGAGTCCTCCTCAGGCGCACCCGCTGACATCTCTTACGCCACCTCTACCAACCCCTCCTTTTTCAAGACACCCGGACCTGCACAGACTACCTCTCCTACGTTAATCGACACTCCACAGCGGAACAACCGCTCTACACGAACGCTATGCAGTATCGCCCGGGACCTGATCTTCCTCCACGCAAGGATTTTTCCCAACTACATGCAACCTGTCTCTGCTGAGGCCTACAGCAGAACACTGAAACAAGACTACCACGGCAAAAATTATACCTTACACCATCCTCCCTTGTCGCTCATCACCCTTGCATGACCACCGGACCAGAACAACCACGGACTATGTGTTACAGACTCTGCTTCCCACTGCAGCTCATTCACAACCCGAGACACACCGCTCCTGTCTTCTATACAGCTACTCGTATACACTGCTGTTCTACTTTGATACCGGAACCTGTGTATTATACCCTACCAAACTTAATATATACAGATCCTCTGTACTATGCGGAAAGTCTGAAGGGTAACACGTTAGATGTTAGAGTTTAATTTTAGATGTTTTAAGATTTAAGTGGTTATTACCTCCCGTTTCGGGAAGACACTATTATATTGCACCACACACTGACAACATATCACTGACACATCTTATATACAACTGTTATCCCAGCTTATTCTTCCTCACGCTGCAAAACACAATCTCTGCAATCTCGCTCTTTACTGCCACCTACTGACATCAATTCCTAGACGAATACACCTTCTCAAGCATTATACCCCCACAGCACCCAATACATGAACATAGGTACAGTCAACACTGAACATAGCTTACACACCAAACACCTACCATCACACTGAATGCAATAAGATACAATTATTTTTTTTTTTTTTTTTTTTAGTACTGCTGATGTAACCCATTATTCATTTCTAGATTTGCACATACACTACAATAAAGACTGGATCCCCCCTCACTAAGCAACTTTTACATGGATTTGCCACGTGCACCCGCTCCCCTGACACTATCACATATTAACACGCATTGACATCACCTGAGATGCTGTGGATTTCATGTGCAATCCCGTTACCAAAGGCATTTCTCTCAAACTGACGAAATTTATAAACTTGGGCTCTTCACTGCCACCTACTGACTCTATACACACCTTCTCTTCACGCCTATACATAGTGTGTACTCATTCACCTCCATATACCGAAACAAGATTGATAAAGCATTCACCAGGCAACACACTATTTGTCTTTACACTGAATTACACCAGAGGACTGCACCTACTACAACGCTCAGCAAACCTTGTCCATCTCTTACAAATCTGCACACACAATCAATTTACAGATTAAAATCTTCTAAACTGTTATTTTTTGCCTGAGCTGACTACCCACACCTATGCTCACACACTACACAGGTTATAATTACTATGTGATCAGTTAATAATCACTCTATACAAACCTAGAGATATTAATACACAGGGTTGTTACCACATATGATATGTTACCCTGCTTACTCAGCCTTAGGATAGACTGATATATGGATCATATGTCTAGCAATAGATGTTCATTTACTTATGTAGCAATGTTTATTACGGTTATTTTTCTTAGTGCAATTTCCTCCTCTTCCTCCTCACCGATGCGACCCTACCCATAAACACCATACAAGCGTTCACTCACCCCCACTCAATCTGCGGTATAACTAACCATAGATACTATCACTTGTTTAAATATATTATTTACACTAACTATCGACCACCACGTCAACCATGTGACCTAAACCCGCCTAGCTTCCCATCATATATATACCACATACTTATCTCCCCTCCTCCACCACATATGTAATTTAAGGCTGTTGGTGAGCTAGACCTCACTGACAGACTTTCCCACCGAATACAGACATCTCTCGATTGATAAACCAGACCCCCCACAGTGGTTAAAAGAATCTTGACCAGCACCTCAAATATACGAACCCACATATACCACTGACTTTGCCCGGTAAGTAAATTACTGTGTTCCTGACCACTGACTTAGGTGCTCAGGACCACACTTAATACCGGTTGTGTTCACCCTCCCTCACCCCTGTCCCCTAACCTACCTTCCCCACACGCACAAATCTCTCAGCACAAACTATCACTTCCCCCATCGCAACAAATACTACCCTCCTAAATACACTCACTTACACATCCAAACCATGACAAGTCCGTCCAACATCGCCCAAAACACCAAGCTTAAATTCATATCACTAAACGTAAAAGGCCTAAACATACCAGAGAAGCGCTCCAAACTACTCCTCACCATGCACCGCAACAAAGCGGATATTATTTTCATTCAAGAAACCCACTTTCGATCCGACTCCACTCCAAAACTGCAAAACCACCGATATCCCACGGTATATCACGCTACCAATCCACTACATAAAACAAAAGGGGTCTCAATTCTCATCGCCAAATCCTGCCCCATTCAAATTACGGACTCTATAATTGACGAAGAGGGCAGATACCTATTTCTTAAAGGTTCCCTCCTCAATAGAAAGTTCACTTTAGCGAATATTTACGCTCCCAACTGCGGTCAAATACCTTTCTTTCGGAAAATTACGAACATACTTACGACCTTCCAAGAAGGCACCCTCATTTTGGGGGGAGACTTTAATGTTCCGCTTAACCCTGTCCAAGATACGTCTTCCGGCTCCTCCTCACTCCCATATTCGGCCCTTAAAACGATTAAATCACTACTCAATCAACTATTATTACATGACTCCTGGCGAACCCTAAACCCAAACGTTAAAGACTTTACATTTTACTCCGCCCCCCACGACAAATATTCAAGAATTGACTACATCTTTCTAACACAAAAAGATCTATCCCTAATCCACCACGCCTCAATCGACCCGATGCTCCTCTCTGATCATCACCCCACTTCTCTCACACTTAAAATCCCAAACACGACACCCCGCACGCACACATGGAAACTAGACCCATCATTACTGAATGACCCCTCCATCATGGCTGAGGTCGAATCCACCCTCAAACATTTCTTTCAAGAGAATGTTTCGACAGACACGTCCCCACTTACCATATGGGAAACACACAAATGTGTAATCAGGGGAACCTTAATCGCAGCGGCGACTAAACGCAATCGAATACGCAGAAAACAATACTTAGACCTTCTCAACAAAATCCACCGACTAGAAAATGCTCATAAACAAACCCAAGCCCTTTCTACTATGACAGAATTGATTCAAACTAGAAAAGAACTCCTTGACATATTAGACACCCAAATCCGACGCAAATACATCCTCTCCAAAAAAACGTTTTATGAATATGGCAACAAAGCCAGTAAAATGTTAGCGCGAGCCTTACAAGTGGCGAAAGCTCACACAACGATTCACTCCATCACTGACCCAGCAAGAGGCAAACTTACCAAAACCCCAGACATTGCACAACAGTTTGTCCAATATTACAGCAAACTATATAACCTTCACCCGTCTAACTCCTCCACGGATAAAAACAAACGAACAGAATTGATAGTCGACTTTTTACAACAATATGGCCCCACCCCTATCTCGGCTTCTGCTGCCCAAAATCTGGCCTCCCCCCTAACCAGAGAGGAAATAAATCTGGCTTTAAAACAACTAAAATCTGGTAAAAGCCCCGGACCCGATGGTTTGACAGTCGGCTACTATAAAACATATGCAGAAATACTCGCCCCCTTCTTCTTAACAGCCTTTAACTCCTTTGCTGCCCCTACGACACCGCCCAGAGATCTCCTAACTGCCCATATAGCTGTTATCCCGAAACCAGACAAAAACCCTTCCCTAGTTACCAATTACAGGCCCATCTCGCTCCTTAATGTGGACTTAAAATGGTATGCAAAGACCTTAGCAAACCGTATATTACCTCTACTGCCCCAACTCATCGATCTAGACCAGGTTGGCTTCGTACCAGGAAGAGAGGCGAGAGATAATACCCTAAAAGCTCTTAATATTCACCACTGGCTTACGTCTAACCGCTCTAGCGGATTTATGCTTTCTCTCGACGCGGAGAAGGCGTTTGACAGGGTGGCCTGGGACTATATGTCAGAAACCCTACGAATGATAGGTCTTCCCCCAACGATGCTAAATTTCATATCGGCCCTTTACTCTAATCCTACTGCCAAGGTCCACGTAAACGGCCACCTGTCGAGCGCCTTCTCCGTGTCGAATGGAACCCGTCAAGGATGCCCTCTCTCCCCCCTAATTTTTATCTTATCCCTGGAACCCTTCCTGCGACGCCTAAGAGCCAATCAAGACATTAAGGGAATCACCATCAAAAGACGCACATACAAAGTAGCTGCTTTCGCGGACGACATACTCCTCTTTCTCACCGACCCCCTCACGACAATACCCAGCCTCCTCAGAGACTTTGATACTTTTCATACCCTCTCTAATCTCCAAATAAATTACTCGAAATCGACGGCCCTAAATATTACCCTCGCCCCTGAAACAGTCCGACAATGCCAACTCAATTACCCGTTCTCGTGGAATGCTAAAGCAATCCAATATCTAGGTATTCAATTACCGACCTCCTTGAACGACTTATACACCCTAAACCATGCAACAATTTTACAAAAAATACAATTAGACCTAAAAAAATGGTCCTCGGGACTCTTTTCCTGGTTCGGCAGAGCCGCAATAGTCAAAATGAACGTTTTACCCCGACTTTTATACATATTGCAAACTATTCCCATCAAACTTCCGAAGACATTCTTCTCCACATGTCAAAAAATCTGCACATCATTTGTATGGGCCAAAATACGCCCAAGACTAAGCTTCATGAGAATGACCGTTCCAAAACTTTTAGGGGGCATTGGTCTTCCCGATCTACGCAAATACCAACAAGCGTGCCATCTTACTAGAATTATAGATTGGAATATACACTCTACACACAAAGACTGGATCCACATAGAGCAATCATTCTCAGATCTCCCATTATCTCATCTCCCCTGGATCACTAACCCCAACATTCCCCCTGAATCCAAACGCCATCCATTAATTAACCCCACATTGTCCTCCTTCCACACAACCTGTAAACTCCACAAAATCTCTTCACCTAATGGCCCAATGACCCCCCTACGAATGAACCCAGATTTTTTGCCGGGAATGCATCCCACCTTCTTAGCGGACCACTGGCCCCACCCTACTGTAAAAGCTGAGCATTTTTTCGACGGACACCACTTCTTATCCCAATCAGCGCTTGCATCAAAAATGAACGTAAACTCTTTCCCATTCTGGACATACGTCCAATTAAGACATTTTTTTAACAAACCTAAACCCAGACCAGAATGGTCCAGACAGACCACCACATTTGAGAACCTATGCGCAAGTAAGGACCCACAAAAACACCTGATATCCCAGACATATGCACTCCTATTTACAGCTCGCACACCAACGAAACACTGGACCACCAGACAATGGGAACAGGACCTATCAATAACCCTTACTGACGCAGAATGGGAAAAAATATATACCCTGGCCCACAAAGGATCACTCAATGTACAAGTGCAGGAAAACGCCTTTAAAATACTATCCAGATGGTACAGACCACCATTGACGCTACACCGCATTGATCCGTCAATTACCCAAACATGTTGGAGATGCAAAACTGAGATTGGATCGTTCCTACATGTTTGGTGGTCATGCACAAAACTTCAACCCTTCTGGTTAGAAGTACACAAACTGATCAGCAAAATAACGACTTATACGTTAGACTTCGATCCTGCAACATTCCTACTTCATCATTCCAAATTGCCACTATCGACTTACCTCCGATCTCTGGCCATGCATATGGTGAACGCTGCCAAACTTTGTATCCCCCTCAAATGGCGTTCCACAGACCAACCTTCCGTCACAGAATGGTTCACACGCATACAAAAAACGATGGTCATGGAAGACCTCATACATCAGGCCAAAGAAACACAACCTAAGTTCATCAAAACATGGACGTGCTGGATACACTTCACCTCCACTGATGAATACAAACAATATTTTACATAACACTAATACGATTGATGTGACGATGACTACACTACCACACATTTCTTTAACCTGGACAATCATTGCCCCCTGCATCTTCCCCTCCGCTATTGATGACTTCCATTACCCCAAAACTCAAGTTGACACTCCCAAAATCAATATCCTCTGCTGCCAACGATCACGACTACACGCACACTAATGTTCCCCCAACTCGTCCCCTAAGATTCCCTTTTGCAACCCCCTATCCATACTTATTTTCACCCAGACTAAACTCTAAAAACAAGATTTACCGAGTGAACCTCATAACCAGATAATTCATACCCCTATCCACACCCCCACCTTCATTCACCTTATATTCACCAACATCCCTAATGATATGAATAGATAGTGCTCTAGGACTTAATGACAATATCTCTAATGTATAGACTCATTCAAACCTTATAGAATATTTCACCTAAATATATGTCCTAACAATACAGTTTATATATAACAATTCACCTTTCTCTCTCACGAGATTAGCGGCTGCGTCCGCAAATGTATATTGTACTGTATCCAACTTATCCCTGTGCGATACTTCTCCTTTCTGTACTTTTCCCTGTTACTCCTGTTAAAAACCAATAAAAATTATTTCACAAAAAAAAAAAAAAAAAAAAAAAAAAATAAATAAAATTTTTTGATTTAGAAATTTTAAAAGAAGATGGAAGACTAATCACACAAACATGTTTTAAACAAGTTGACAGGAATAGTTACCTGTCAATAGATAGCTGTCACCATGCCCCCTGGCTAAACAATATACCCAAGGGCCAGTTGATTAGGCTAAAAAGAAATTGTACTAAGCAAGAGGTGTTTTTAAAACAAGCTGAATTTGTCGGGCAAAGATTTATCCAAAAGGGATATTGCTCTGACTTTATAGAGGAAAGAATTAGAGACGTAGAAGCCGTGGATAGAAGAAAACTAATAGAGGACTCAATCAGAAATTCTGACTCTGCGAATATTGTACCATTAGTGATGGATTACAGCTTGCAACATAAGCAAATAGAGAAAATTTTTAGAAAATATTGGAACATTGTGAAAGCGGACAGACATCTAGGAACGCTGCTACCAGAGAAACCAAAATTTACGTATTGAAGAGCGCCTACATTGAGGGACTTGGTTGCGAAGAATGTATTAGACCCTCCCCTCGGAGAGAGTTTTCTTTATTTGATGGGAAGGGTTTCTACCCCTGCAAGACTTGTTATACATGCAGACATACAGATGAGACAAAAAAGAAGAAGTGTAATTTTAAATCGACAGTTACCAATAGAGAGTACCAGATTAAAGAATTTATATCTTGCCGAACAGAGGGAGTAGTGTACCTTTTGGAATGTCCATGTCAGATCCAGTACGTAGGACGAACTAAAAGGGAATTATGGAAGAGACTCAGAGAACATACCCAACATATAAAGAATGGCTATCCGAAATATAGTTTGTCAAAATATTATGATCAATACCATAATAGAGACCCCTCCTCATTGAAAGTATGGGGGATTGAGAAATACAAACCCCATTGGAGGTGTGACAACAAAGTGATAAAACTGAGTCAGTCAGAATCTCGCTGGATCCATGAGCTCCGTACTTTAACGCCTTTGGGTCATAATGTGGAGTTTGACCTCAATTGTTTTATTTCTAATTATTAGAGTCGTTTTTTTGCTGTACCTTGTTTTTCTGGTCTCTAAGGAGTTTTCATTATGGTTATGTTATTACCAATATTTCTGGGCTATTATCCTTTTAGATCGCCTCATTTTTTAATGGATTGGGAATATTTTAAGTCTTGATATTTCCACACGGATTTCTGTTGTTTAAAGGTTATACTATTAATTCTGAATAGGTTTTATTTTCCGGTCACTTTATCCATGTGGTATTTTACTATGTATGTATGAGATGGTAGTGCTATTGACGTGCAATACTGAGATTGCCCACTAGAGGGGGGTTTTCCATTTCTCCTTCTTTTTATCTTTATTTTTATATTTTTTAACTTTGATTTTTAATTGTATGGTAAATTATGATTCAATACATAGAGGATAGATGCCGGTGCGAATACACTTAGATCTTATTTAATGTAAGTTGTTGGATCATCGTTTTTAACTTTATTATGTTTAATGTGTAGGAGCATTTTTTTTCTCTGCTGTACGCTCGTGGTCTAGGGGTTGCTATGGCTACCTTTCTGCCATAAGAGCGATCTGCCTCTGCCTGTCACCTTACCCTTTGAGAAAGTGACGTGACAGTCACGCAACGTGTCAGGGAGGTGAGAGTCGGATCGTTTGGCTGCACTCGGCTCCCCGATCACGGGCGTGATCGGTGAGCAGCGAATAGCTGCAGTTTTTTATCGCTGGTTGTGGTGTTTTTATATGTAAGTGACTAGAGGCTTTAATAAAGATTGTTAGACTTTATCACACTATGGAGTCCTTCCCACTTTATGTTCTCGGAGCGTTATCTGCCTGAGTCATCTGGAAGCAGAAGCCTGGAGACCCCGGGGGGGAGATTGTGAGGTGCCTGGGTTATCTTTGCTGGCTTACTTGGCTGTTATCGTTCAGCCATGAGGTGAGAGGCTGGGAGAACAACCATTTCCACTTCACTTTTTTAATATCAGTCACACCTGGAGGAACCTAATTGGACACATTCATTTACTCAATTGTCACGATGGGGATCTGATTGTGTATGGGACTTTTTATGAGACAATTTATGTAATTATTTTATTGTCAACCATTTTCACTTTTATTTCACTATTTTTGTTCACATTATTGGCTTTACCTGGAGGAACTCATTCTGACACATTCTTCTAATTTAATTATCACGATGGGGATTGGATTGTGTATGGGACTGTTTATGGGTTAATTTATGTGATTTATTTATTGTCAACTATTTTTTTCACTTTTTTCCTTTTATACCTGTTTGAAGAACTGGGTGCCAGGATATATTGTAGTTGCAAACTGAAAGCTGCACTTGTTGCTGTGCTTCACTTGGTGCACTTACCGTTATTATTTAGTTTTAGATTATTATTTTTGCTTCACTGTTTGAATTTATGCACGTGGTCTATTTTAAATAATTTTTTTTTTGATTATTTAATTTGCTACATTATTGGTGGAGCAGTTTCAGAATATCTTAAGTAGCTTATAAATTTTATTTTGGTTTTGTTGTGTCTGACACATTTTTAGATGACATTTGACACTTGGGATGTGTGTTTTGGATTTTCGCTACACTTAAAATTGGTTATTTATTACTCTTTTGATTTCTGCTACACTTTTACCACTGATCCTTTACCATTATGTTCCCTTATTTTTCCATCATTTGAGGAATTTTTTGATTGGAAACGTTCCCCCCTATCCATTAACTTATAGGGGCTTCATGTCAGCTTGATTTAGATTCATGTTTTGATGCAATATTGTTTTTTTGTGACCTCTGGTTGCACAATTTAGTGGAATATTAATTGTTTTTACTTTATTTATACCTGGAGTTCCTAATTTTGGATCTTCTGAGTAGAGTGAGAGTTGCACATATATAGCGTTTAGTGTTTCAACATCTAGTAAAGCGCCGCAATTTATTACCTGTTATCTAGCCACAAGGATGCATAGCACTCTCAGAGGTAGGATGTTGAGACAGAAGGTCACCAACACCAGTCTCAGAAGCATCAACCTCAAGGATAAAAGGTAACGTAGGATCAGGATGTGATAACACAGGAGCAGAAACAAAGGCAGCCTTGAGACTTTCAAAGGCCTTAACCACTTCCCCCCCGCCATATGCAGAATGACGTCCAGGAAGTGGTTGTGTTATCCTGACTGGGAGTCATATGATGTCCAGCAGGATAACATGCCGGGCTGCGCCTGCGGGGGCACGCAGGGCGGTGATCGCAAGTGCGGCGTGTGAGTCTGACAAACTGCATCTCCGATCGTGCACCTGTCAGTGCCCATCACAGCCGCCTCTCAGTGCCCATCACAGCCACCTGTCAGTGCCCATCAGTGCCGCCAGCCAGTGCATATCAGTGCCACCAGTCAGTGACCATCAGTGCTGCATATCAGTGCCACCTGGTGCCCATCAGTGCTGCATATCAGTGCTGCCTATCAGTGCCCATTACTTCTACATATCAGTGCATCCTCATTAGTGCCACCTTATCAGTGCCAACTCATCAGTGCCACCTCATCAGTGCCACCTCATCAGTGCCCATCAGTGAAGGAGAAAACAAAATTTTATGACCAAATCGAAGAAAAACTTTTTTTTTCAAAAATGTTGTTCTTTTTTAGTTTGTTTAGCAAAAAATAAAAACCGCAGACATGATCAAATACCACCAAAAGAAAGCTCTATTTGTGGGAACAAAATGATAAAAATTTTGTTTGGGTACAGTGTAGCATGACTGCGCAATTGTCATTTGCGACAGCGCTGAAAACTGAAAATTGTCCTGGGCGGGAAGGGGTGAAAGTGTCTGGTATTGAAGTGGTTAATGGACTCCGGAGACCAACTCTGTGGGTTACCGTTCTTTCTGGTCATATCAGTCAGGGGCTTGACCAGAGACGAGAAGTTACAAATAAACTTCCGATAATAGTTGGCAAAACCCAGGAAACGTTGCAGAGGACATAACCCCACAGGTCGAGGCCACTGTAGGACTGACAAAAGTTTCTCTGGGTCCATAAAAAAACCAGCAGTGGAAATGACATAGCCCAGGAATTTAACCTGTTCCCAATGGAACTCACACTTCTCCAGTTTACAATAGAGATTGTTCTCTCTTAATTTCTGAAGCACACAACAGACATCTGTGTGGTGGCTCTCCAAGGACTTGGAAAATATGAGGATATCATCGAGATAAACCACCACACATAACTGCAGCAAATCTCGGATGACATTGTTGATAAATTCCTGGAAAACTGCTGGGGGGTTACAAAAGCCAAAAGGCATTACGAGATATTCATAATGGCCTGTTCTGGTATTAAACACAGTTTTCCACTCGTCGCCCTCCTTAATCCTCACGAGATTGTAAGCCCCTCTCAGATCAAGCTTAGTGAAAACTGTTGCTCCCTTGAGGCAGTCAAATAACTCTGTAATCAACGGGATCAAGTAGGCATTCTTAAACGTGAAACGATTGAGACCCCCTATAATCAATACAAGGTCTCAGTTCACCGCTCCTCTTCTACACAAAGAAGAAACCAGCACCAGCAAGAGACGAGGATTTGCGGATGAAACCCTGAGAAAGTGCGTCTGCAACATGCTCCTCCATGGCTTTATCCTCCAAGACTGACAAAGGGTAAACACGGCTATGAGGGGAATGGCACCAGGTTGAAGGTCAATTGCGCAATCATACGGCCGGTGTGGAGGCAAACTACTGGCTTGACCTTCGTCAAAGACATTGCTAAAATCATGGTACTCCTCTGGCAGGGGAGAGAGTGAAGAGGTACACAGGACCTTGGCTACCTTCCGGAAGCATGTTTCACTGCATTGTGGTGACCAGAAGAGAACCTCAGCACTAAGCCAATCAAAAGAGGGGTTTTGCCTCTGTAACGAAGGATAACCAATAACCAGCAGAGAGAAAATCACTTGGAATTGGATTATCTCATGGTGAAGAGCCCCTACGACCATGGACAATTCAACCATCTCATGAGTCACATGGGCAGGCTGTAGAGGTCTCCCATCAAGAGCCTCAGTGGCAAGTGGAGTGTCACGCAGCTGCAGTGGAATCGAGTGCTTTGATACAAAGGCAGCATCAATGAACAGGCCTGCAGCCCTAGAGTCGATTAGAGCCTGTATCTCGATAGATGACTTAGCCCAAGAAAGATTGACCGAAACCAGGGGCTTATCCTTCTGGATAACTGGGGACGACATAACACCACCTAAGGTCTGTCCATGACAGGACCTCAAGGTTCAGGTGTTCCCAGAATGGGTAGGACAAGACTTCAAAAAGTGACCTGCCTGGCCACAATAAAGGCACAATCTCTCCCTCCTCCTAAAGGCTCTCTCATCCGCAGAGAGACGCGTGAAACCCAAGTGCATAGGTTCATCTTCACTGACCGACTCGGTACCAGGAGGCATGGGAAGTGAGGGAGACATGGGTGGGACCGCAAAGCTTGGAGGCAAACGTACAGGAGGCTTCCCCAAGCGCTCCTTAAAAGAAAGTCTTTCTCTGAGTCTGGAGTCAATGAGGATGGCAAACGAGATCAAGCTCTCCAGCTCAGTGGGTATATCTTGGGCTGCTATCTCATCCTTGATGGAATCTGAGAAACCATGAGAAAAAGCAGCCACAAGGGCCCCATTGTTCCAAGCAACCTCTGCTGCCAGAGTATGGAACTCAATGGCATAGTTGGCAACAGTTCTCGTACTCTGTTTGATGGACATGAGGCACTTGGCAGCAGAAGCGGAGCGTGTGGGAACGTCAAATACCCAAATACCCTTTTAAAGAAGGCCACAAACTCAGGGTAACTCAAGACAACAGTTTTTGCGTCTCCCATAGAGGGTTAGCCCAGGCCATGGCTCTCTCAGAAAGCAAAGATATCACAAACCCTACTTTGCTTCTGTCCATGGGAAATGCCTGGGGCAGAATCGCAAAGTATTTCTCAACTTGGTTGAGAAACCCTCTGCATTGAACTGGATCACCCCCAAATCGCTGGGGAATCGGGGCGGAACCAGACATACCTCTTATAAAAGTAATACTCAAGGCGGGTGTCTGCACAGAGACTGGCACGGCCGCAGGGACGGCCTGCAACTCAGGTTGTACCGGAGCAACCACAGTGGGGGATTCCAGGTGAGCTGTACAACTCAGGAGCATTTGTAATGCCATGGCAAACTGATCCATTCGGTGATCTTGCTCATCCACCTGAAAAAAATATTACCAACAAGTGGATTGACCATATCTTCTGAATTCATGGCCTTCACCTACTGTCAGAAACCATGAACCAGATCAAGACAGAAGTACAGTAAAATCACACTTGTTTATTAATAAAAATAAAAAGGTAAATAGAGTAAGCGTCGTCAAAGCATAGCCAGAGTCCAGTAACCGGATTGGGTAGTCAGCCAAGCCAGAGTTCAGTAACCAGATCAGGTAATCGGCCAAGCCAGAGTTCAGTATCCAGATCAGGTAATCAGCCAGATCAGAAGTCAGGGATCCAAGTAGAGGAACAGTAAGCAGGATAAGGAGCCAGAAGGGATGTCAGCAAAGCCAGTCTCTTAACAGAAATGCAGGAGATGGTTTCTTGTGATGTGACCAAGGCAAAGGCAGGAATGAAGTGAGCTGGAGATCTTTAAGTAGGTGGGACTGACGAGCAGATCCACAACAGCTGGTTAACTGTGGAGAGAGATGAGAGTTGGCAATTAGCTGACAGCTGAGTGGCCAGCTCAGAGAAGGAAGGGCTGAGCCAGCCCTGACATACGCTTAGAAAGAGGAAGGCAGCGCTGAAGAAACTGCTTGAATTTGTGAAGCCAATGATCCCCACGGCAGACATCCCCTATTTGAAGGCCAAAATTGGTGGTATTAGGAGTACTTATCTTAGGGAGCGAAAGAAGGTCCAGGATTCCATGAGATCAGGAGCAGCAGATGACATCTATGTACCCAGGCTGTGGAGAAGCCCAGCTTGAGCCAGGTAGAGTATTATTCAACATATTTCTTGTCGTAAAATTAATGATGTTAACTAGATGTTATTATTGATCACTAATTTCTGATTTAACAAAGTGGATTACATATCAATAGACAGTAGTGACCAAAAAGGATTGGGACAAGATGAAAAATGCTGGGGTCAGAATGATAGTCTTTTCTATTTGTTAACATTCAATTTGCAACAGTCATGAGCACAAAATTGTGTGTGATTGATGAACAAAAAACTAAAACTATGTCCCTTTTTCATACACAGGAAAGCCTCAGCCAGGAGGAGGCTGTGGCAAGTGGCAGCCAGGAGGTCGACCATCATCCTCCTCCTCCACCCCCTGCCACAATTACAACACTAGAGCCACAGCATGGAAGGAAGCATCTAAGGAAGACAAGAGTGTGATGGCCTGGGTTCAGTCTGGTCTGACAAAAGATGCAGGCTGTTGTAAGACTACAACCTGGGGACATATATGTCATCTGCTGCTGTTCCTGATCTCTTGGACTCCTGGACTGGATTGTGCTCCCTATTATATGGACTCCTCAGGCCGCCAATTTTGGCTGTAAAATAGTTGTGTGCCCTGGGGTACAAAGGCTTCGACAATTTCACCAGTTTCTCCAGCGTTGCCTTCCTCTTTATTTTGTTATGACCCATAATAAATGTCTATTTTTTTCACAAATACTTGGCTATGTGTTTAACTTTAAAAAGGACAGTTTGTGAGTAGGCAGTTACATTTCCAAAATACAATGTCAAATTAACAAGGGACACCAACCAACCTCCTTGAGGTTAAAAAATACAAGATAATAATGGTTTTATGGTAACTTGACACACAAAACACAAAAAAAAAATTATGGAGATCACTAGAAAAAAAAAATAATATTATTCAGGCGATCACGAGAAATAATAAAGAAATCAATTTGTGAGAACTCTGTGTGAATATCAGCAGCAAAGCAACTTCATTATTTTAGCATTATAAAGAAGAAGAGAATGTGCTGCATTAAAAGATTTAAAAATTTGCAGCGTGATGAATGTGCTATCTCCTTTACGAATGCTAGTTTTACCAGACCGAGCGTTTCCGTCTCGTACTTGATTCTGAGCATGCATGGAACTTTGTGCGTTGAAATCGTGTACACAAGATCAGAATTTACAAGAACAGATTTTGTTGTCGGAAAATTTGAGAGCCAGAGTCAAAAATTCCGATGGAAAATGTCCGATGGAGCCTACACATGGTCGGATTTTCCGACAACAAGCTCCCATCGAATATTTTCCATTGGAAAATCCGACCGTGTGTACGGGGCATAAGAGCAATACCCCGTACAATACCCCCGACAGTGCTGAAATCTGAAAATTGTCCTGGGCAGGAAGGGGGGAAGTGCCCTGTATTGAAGGGCACTCACCGGGCAAGCGCATCGGCTCCGGGGACATGCGACGAGCGTGTGTGGGCACCTTCAGTGTCGGTGCTGTGATGTCTTAAAGGAGCGATGTACAGCTATGGCGATTTGTGCAGCAGTGCCAACCTGCTTCTGTATAGCTGAGGCGGCTGGTCGGCTAGTGGTTAAAAGGGAGCATATCTGGGTGCATGGCCATGTGGTTTCCATTCAAGTTGATTGGTGGGTTACAAATGCAGAGCATGTTTGCATTAGATATAACACAAACATACCTGGGTTTGGTTTAGACTACTTTTGGTGAACTCTACCGAATTTGCATGCTCACATCAAGGTCTGGCATTAGTTTTGGAGTGGGCCCCAAACTTTTTTTGTTTGTTTTTGCAAAGGGTCCCACCAAATTCTAAACCAGACACTTCAGGGTCAAGAGGTTTGTTATTTATTTTGTTTTATTTTTGTCCAGTATACATTTTTGAAGGACGTCATGTAATTTTTCCACTTGTCAGACACATCCTACCCTTTTTGTTTACATTCGGCTGTCAGCCAGAGCCCCTACTGGCCACTGGCTCCCTAACAACCATCCTGGTAACAAAGCTGCTGTTAAATGTTTCACTGTGCTACAGCCAGAGAGTGCTGAAATCCAATCATGAATTTGGACTGAACACGGGTTTGGTCTGAACCCAAAGCTAGTCCCTATTTAGCACTTGGCATTATGATTCAAAATCACCATATAACAGTTCTTCATACAAATGTCCATGAATGAAGTTGTGATACAATCCACCAATCATGATCAAGTCCACATACATAGTTCAGTTTGCTGAGAACAGATTGTGTGATAGCAGACACCTCCAGCAATCCCCTTTTAGGCACACACTCACCTTATGGATTGACTCTCTGTACAAAGGACTTTTTGCACCTTTAATCAAATCAGGTAGACTCTATATACCCAGCTGGACTCTCCCAGAGCTCTAACAATCCTTCCCAGTACTCTCACTCGGTAAATCCACAATTCTTTCAGTTCAGGTGATAAAGCATGGATCAGTGCTCAAAAATATACAAAAGCTGACACAGTGCTCATTGAGGTACTTTTATTGATAAAAGAAAGAAGAAAATGCACTCACATGATAAGTGAATAAAATCACCAATATCAATTTAAAAACAATACTGCTCCGGTTCTGGCGCCACATGTAAAGGAGCGAGGAACGGCCTTCCAGGTTCAGTGGCATAGAAATTTGGCTCCCTAGTGCCTAAGGACAGTGAGCGACCCTCTACCTCCACCACACTCACACTGGGAATGGTGTGGATGGACAGATTTGTGCTCCATAGCTCCTCTGGAGCACCCGCAGCCACTCGCTCTGAACTCTTCTCGCCAGGCCCACACACATCCAATATGGCGGACGAAGCTGTAATCTCTGCCACTATGGACACTGCACTCCACACGGCTATGGTGCCTCTCAAACCGGAGGAGCAATATGCAGGCCTGTCTCAACCAGTTGCAGTTCTCCTGTCCCCCACCATTACAGCTGCGGTAGACAGAGCCATAGCTGCAGGAATAACCCAGCACAGGAAGGAGATGGGCGACCACGCTAATCGGCTCTCTGAGCTGGAGCATCATGTATCAGACCTGGAGGATGAATTGCAAAGTTCTTATACATCTGGACCACAGTCAAAGCAAGCCCAGCAATTCATCCTAGATAAGCTGGATGACCTGCAAATCTGTTCACCTGAGGGTTATTCGTCTTCCAGAGTCCATAAACTCAGAATCTCTCCAGCATCTTTGCGCCACACACATCCCGATTGTTCTGGGCATAACAACGCCATGCACAATGGAGATGGCCCACCGGCTAGGGGGCCCCGTCCAATGACAGACTCATGCCAAGACCTGTTATAGTACACTACCAGGTCCTTTGATGATGCCCTGTGGGAGGGCGAAATACATTGACGTGACGCAACTTCTGATACGACTGACCTCACTTCCGGTCTCGTGGAAAGAATGCCAGCAACGGCATCTGCTGCATTTTTCTCCCCATTTTATGCCTGCTTTTAACTTACATCTGTAATAAAGCCTGTTCTTACCTTACTTCACTATTAGTCCATCTCTTTACTTTTGGGTACCTGTTTATGGCCGAGATATCATCTTGAAGAAACATTTACCATCAAGTTCCACCATTAATTCTGCCTGACGTCCTTTGGATATCGGTACAAGCCTTATTAACCCCCAGACTGAAAATCTGGGTGTCATTGTGATCTGGTGAGTGGGGACACATGTGGAGGTGTCTTGTTTGCCTGAAAAATTCTCTGAAACATTTCTTCTGCACTGTTTGCACACCAGATCTGAAGAATTTTTACTATTCTATTCTACTATTCTACTATTATTTGTGGACGACTATTCACAAGAAGTCTCTCGGAGACGTTAATTATTCAAACCACTATGCGCTGTTCTCTTCCAAAAAGGGGTTAAATTCACCTTGGCCTAAATCTTTCTCTCATCCTGAGGAAGCGATACACTATCTGCAAGCCTACCTTCATATCCTGATGGACACCTCTGCACCCCCAACCCATCGCATCTGGCTGAACCAAGAGACCAACACAGCCAAAGGAAGGACCCAGCCAAAAAGCTCCGTCTCTCCAACTCCTCTGGTCAGAAAAAATCATGCTAAACTCTGACTCACGACCTTGAGTCTAATGGCTACCCTTTTCCAGGTCCCATTGATACTTCTGCTTTGATGGCTCTGGCTCAGACTGCTGCCTCACAATGTTTGATGTTAATGTTATATTATAACTATTTTTATTTTCATTGCAGCTGCACAACCTTACCGCGGGATGGCCCACTCTGCTCTATCTGGGGCAGTTAAGGTCTCGTCTGATCACCCCTCGCCTCTTCATTACTTGGACCTGCTCAGAGGATGGCTTGCTTCACGTTCCATGGGCGAGAGCTAAGGAACCCCCCAGCAATGCTGTTCATTTGGGTTGACTAGACATGTGGAAAAAAAGCAAAGTCCAGGCTTCTCTGGGTATGTTATTGTTTTCTTTGGTTCTTAATCCCTTATTGTTTTGTTCTCCATTCTAAACCCCATTCTCTAAGACTCCTATACACTCCGCCCAACCTTTGGTTTTACAGTGATACCCTAGCCGCATCCTATTCACAGCTCATGATATACCACTTTATGACTCTCAACATGCTAGCAAGACCCCCTGTAATATTTGACACCTGATGAAAGTAATCTCCTGGAATGTCAAAGGGTTACGCTGGCCCAATAAGAGTATGGCAATTCTTTGTCTTAAACGCCTAAAAACGGTTATAGAGTTGTTACAGGAAACTCGCCTTACGGCATCAGACTTCATTCGTATGCGCAAACTTAGGGTGGGACAGGTGATCGGGTCACCAGCAGCGAAGGGCAAGGCAGGGTTCCTTCTCCTGATCCACAAAAACCTTCCTTGTGAAGTGATTTCAGTACAGGAAGATAATGAGGGGTGAATTCTCATGGCTAGACTCAAAATATCTGACCATGAATGGATTCTATCCAATGTTTACACTCCTAATTCCCCTTCTAAACTTTTTTTTCACAATTTAACCTCTAGCCTAGTATCTACACCTCCCTCTCCTGGTAGCTGGGGACTTTAATTCAGTTCTCGACAACAGGGAAGATAGATCACCAGGTACACATATCCCAGTCTCACTACCCCCAGAACTCCCCAACACTCCTGCAGCAGTTTGCAGATGGTTTACAAGTAGTGGACCTTTGGAGATTGACACACTCAGAGGGAAGAGAGTATACCGTCTTCTCCCCTCCTCACAACTCGCTGTCCAGGATTGACTACACCTTCCTCAATTCCCCCTCATTGGCTATGCCTCTGATCCATGCATTTATGAAATAGCCATCTCAGACCATGCACCAATCTCGGTAAACTTGACAGGGTTAGTCACACAGGGCTCCACCAGGATCTGGCCTTTTCCTGTCCTATCTGGCTCAAGATAGGGATCTCCAAAAGATCATTAGCGATGCATGGGAGGACTACCCCACCACCAACTCAGAGCACCATGGTAACCCCAATTTTTTGGGGGAAACCGGGAAATCAGTCTTGTGGGTAAGGATCATTTCCTATGCCTCTTGCTTCAAGAAAAAGGTCTCCAGAGAATATTGCGAGGTGAGAAAAGCCCTACGTATGGCTCAAGCTAATCTAACACAAGACAGCTCGCCTATCCACAGGGAAAGGTGGCGAGCTGCAAAAGACCGATTTGATATGTGGACAGAGGCTCAGGAAAAAATGCAATAGTCATTTCTTGATCTTAGCCATCACAAATATGGCAATAAATCAGGCAAACTCCTGGCTGTCTGTTCAAAGACCCTCACACCTCATCACATATAACTGCTCTAAAAGATGTCTACGGAAATCTTACTATTTCACCTAAAAATATAAATCTAATTTTAGAACAATTTTATGCATCACTCTACGGTCCTACAGCATTGTCCTTCCTAGACAAAATCCCATCCCCCAAAATAGATGGCACACTCTTATCTCAGCTAAATGCCCCGATCTCCCTGACGAAGGTCACCAGTGCAGTCAACCCTCTAGCCCCAGGTAAAGCACCATGCTTGGACGGTTACACATCTGAGTTTTACAAGTTCTCCATAAACACCATCGCTCCCACCCTGACATCGGTCTATCAAGGGATACTTGACGGGAACCAATATCTACCCTCAGGTCTTCGAGCCCAAATCAAATTAATCTCTAAGAAGGATAAGGACCTCACTGACCCAGGCTCCTATCGCCCAATCTCTCTAATAAATTTGGACATGAAAATCCTATCCAAAATGTTGGTGAACAGACTAGAACTCATCATGCCTTCCCTCATTCACCCTTCACACGGGTTTCACCCAGGGGAAAGCTGCTACGTCAAACATAAAGAAAGTTTTTCAGTTCTGGAAATGGCCAAGGCCAATCCCTCCAATGAGACTACTATAATCACACTTGATGCACACTTCAGGTTCACAGGCCCATTCCTACACCTCATTCATACTATGTACTCAGCCCCTTCTGCAAATGTGATTGTCATGGGCCTCACCTCCAACAATATATGCTTCCACAAAAGGCACACGCCAAGGGTACCCCCTTCCCCCCCTTTTATTCAACTTAGCACCAGAACCCCTCTCCTGTTTTGTACTCTTACATTACAATCTTTACGGGGTCAGGGTTGGCTCTACGGAGCTACATACAGCACTATTTGCAGATGACATTCTCATTTTTACATCAAACCCCAAAGCGGACATGTGATATATCTGAGAGATTTGTATGACTTTCAGAGCCAAATCAGACTTGAGAATTAACTTCTCTAAAAGTGAAATACTATCCCCTCTATCGAACACGACCTCCCACCTGGGCAGCTGACTCAATCTTCCCAGTTGTTAAAAACCCGCATTACATATCTGGGGATAAAAATAGGCAGGGTTATCTCCTCACTTTACCAACTAAATTTCCTTCCTGTCCTATCCAAAATAACTGCAGAATTAGAAAGCTGGTCAGGTCTCCATCTCTATTTATTCGGCAGGTGTCACCTATTCAAGATGGTCAATTTCCCAAAACTCCTTTACACTCTCCAGGCGATCCCTCTTTTATTAAAGCATAAAGATCTTCAGAAACTACAGAAGACCCTATCCATCTTTCTATGGTAAGGTCATAGTCCTCGAATCTCCCTACAGAAGCTCTTACTTTCTCAACATGAAGGGGGAGCCAATCTTCTCAACATATGTCAAAAAACAATGGTAGAGTGGGGTGGGACTTTAGGTGTACATTGTAAGACTTAATAAACACATATACTAAGAAGTAAAAATATAATTAACTTTATTTTCCATATAACAAATGGTTAAAAAACACATTGAAGCTAAGGGGAAAATATTACTGGGAGTATGCTATAGGCCCCCTAACCTGAGGGAGGAGGGGGAGACGGATCTCCTATCACAAGTTGGATTAGCAGCAAGGATTGAAAGTGTTATCATAATGGGGGATTTTAATTATCCAGACATAGACTGGGCAGAGGGAACCACACATTCGTCTAAGGCTCGACAGTTCCTAAATGTCTTTCAGGACAACTTCATGGTTCTGATGATGGACACACCAACTAGAAATAAAGCATTACTGGATCTACTGATTACCAACAATACAGACCTGATCACAGATGTGGAAATACGGGGCAATTTGGGAAACATTGATCACAGGTCAATTGGCTTCAGTATAAATCACACAAATAGGAAACATATGGGGAATACAAAGACACTGAATTTCAAAAGAGCCACCTTCCCTAAACTACAAACCTTGAAAGAAGGCATGAATTGGGATAAAATCTTAAGAACGAAGAACATGGAGGAGAGATGGGTTTGCTCTAAGAGCATATTAAATAAGGGCATTAGCCAATGCATCCCATTGGGTAATAAATTTAAAAGAGCGAACAAAAGTCCTGGATGGCTTAACTCCAATGTAAAAATGCATATAAAAGCAAAGGAGAAGGCCTTCAAAAAATACAAGGTTGAGGGATCATCATCAGCATTCAGACTTTATAAAGAATGCAACAAGAAAAGTAACGGTGCAATTAGGGAGGCTAAGATAGAACATGAAAGACACATAGTGGAGGAGAGCAAAAAAAAATCCCAAGAAATTCTTTAAGTATGTAAACCAGTGGTCATCAACCCTGTCCTCAGGCCAGGTTTTCAAGATAACTGAAATACATCACAGGTGATATAATTTGCTTCTTAGTGATTGCAGCATTCTAGTCTGCATCTCCCCAAGGTAATACATAAAACCTGGCCTGTTAGTGGGCCCTGAGGACAGGGTTGATGACCACTGATGTAAACAGTAAAAAAGGGAGGACAGACCATATTGGTCCCATAAAGAATGAGGAAGGACATCTGGTTACAGAGGATGGGGAGATGGCAAAGGTATTGAATTTATTCTTCTCCTCAGTCTTCACAAGGGAATCGGGGGGCTTCAGTAACCAAAACTGCAGTGTTTATCCTTATGACACCTCACAGGAAGCACCTCCATGGTTAACAGAGGACAGAATTAAAATTAGACTTGGGAAACTTAACATTAGGGAACTCAGTCAAGTAATTGCCAGACCACTGTTCCTAATTTTTACTGGCAGACTACTGACTGGAATGGTACCAGGTGATTGGAGAAAAGCCAATGTAGTGCCAATATTTAAAAAGGGCTCAAAATACAGCCCTGGGAATTACAGACCAGTTAGCCGAACATCAATAGTATGCAAGATCTTGGAGGGGATGATAAGGGACTATTTACAAGATTTTAGTAACGAGAACGGTATCATTAGCAGTACTCAGCATGGATTCATGAAGAATCGTTCTTGACAAACTAATCTATTAACCTTCTATGAGGACGTGAGTTGCCATCTAGATAAAGGAAGGCCCGTATACGTGGTTTATCTGGATTTTGCAAAAGCATTTGACACAGTTCCCCATAAACTTTTACTGTACAAAATGTACAGGACGATACTAAGCTAAGCAGGGCAATAACTTCTCCGCAGGATGTGGAAACCTTGCAAAAAGATCTGAAAAAATGAATGCGGTGGGCAGCTACAGGGCAAATGAGGTTTAATGTAGAAAAATGTAAAATAATGCATTTGGGTGGCAAAAATATGAATGGAATCTATAAACTGAGGGGAGAACCTCTGGGGGAATCTAGGATGGAAAAGGACCTGGGGGTCCTAGTAGATGATAGGCTCAGCAATGGCATGCGATGCCAAGCTGCTGCTAACAAAGCAAACAACATTGGCATGCATTAAAAAGGGGATCAACTCCACAGATAAAATGATAATTCTTTTGCTTTACAAGACTCTGGTCCGGCTGCACCTAGAGTATGCTGCCCAGTTCTGGGCACCAGTCCTCAGGAAGGATTACTGGAAATGGAGTGAGTACAAAGAAGGGCAACTAAGCTAAAAAAGGGTCTGGAGGATATTAGTTATGAGGAAAGGTTGCGAGCACTGAACTTATTGTCTCTGGAGAAGAGACGCTTGAGAGGGGATATGATTTCAATTTATAAATACCGTACTGGTGACCCCACAATAGGGTAAAACTTTTTCGTGGAAGGGAGTTTATCAAGACACGTGGCCACTCATTAAAATTAGAAGTAAAGATGTTTAACCTTAAACTACATAGAAGGTTCTTTACTGTAAGAGTGGCAAGCATGTGGAATTCCCTTCCACAGGCGGTGGTCTCAGCGGGCGGGGAGCATCGATAGTTTCAAAAAATGATTAGATAAGCACCTGAATGACAGCAACATACAGGGATATACAATGTAATACTGACATATAATCACACACATAGGTTGGACTTGATGGACTTGTGCCTTTTTTCAACCTCACCTTCTATGTAACTATGTAACACTACATTTATAACAGGTTATATTCACAATTACTGTTATTTGGTCCAGAATGTGCTGGTCCTGACTGAATAGAGTGAAGCAGATGGCCTACGTGTTTCATGGGAAATCCAGCTTCGTCAGGGCCTTGAAATAGCACAAGGTTTGTACAAATATTGAGAATAACCTATGAATAAGATGTTAACAAAAGTATAAATACACATTGATAAATGTTTTTAATCATTACTGACTATAAGAGAAATATTTAAAAAGCTTTATGAATACTCAAAAGACATTTGTAGTATATTACCAAGTTAACAAAATTAGAATTACATTTTATTTATTTCTTTTATGCCCAACAGTATGTCAATACCAAGAGAGGACAGAGAAACAAAGGAACAAATAAATCAGTTGTTACCTATTATGTAGAACTATATTAATATACTCAGTATATTAATATAGTTCTACATAATAGGTAACAACTAGGGATGAGCTTGATGTTTGGGTGGAACATAAGTTCGACTCAAACATCGTGTGTTCGCTCAGTCACCGAAGAGCAAACACTATGCGGCATTTGCGTCGCAGAATGTCCCATGATGCACTGCGAAATCACAGTGCATTGCCGTATGATTATTGGCCAAAGCATGCACCTGACCTGCATGCTTTGGTCAATCACAGTGCGCTCTGCTAAGAGAGATATAATTGGCCAAAGGCAGGGTGCCTTTGGCCAATCATGGCTCAGGGGGACTATGCCCCACACTATATAAGACTGCCTACCTGGCAGCTGTGTGTAGTGTTGTTGGCGTGGAGATAGCTTGAGTTGGATTAAGCAGGCAGGTTATTCAGTTAGTGGCAGTGTATTTGAGATATATATGTACATATATATATATATATATATATATATATATATATATATATATATATATATATAAATAAATACACTGCCAGCACTGACTGAAAATGGAGTAAACACTGAATATACAGTCTATGCTAACTGCAGAGTATATATATATATACAAGAGAGGATGGATGGATCACAGGAGGGACGGGTCAGGTACAATGCTCAGGGTCCAGGGTTCAGGTAACAGACAGGAAACAGGATCAACAGGTTCCAGGAATCAGGCTTTAGGTTCAGGAATCAGGATCATAGTAACAGGATGCAGGTCAGGGCTCAAGGACAATACCAGGGCAACATGAGTGTGCACTTGCCGGGTATTTATACTGCAGCTGCTAATTAAGGTCAAGGGACACCTGTCTTCAGAGGAGAATACCTGCTCCATACTGCCAGGATTCCTCCGCTGGTGGACGCCAGTACTGCAGCCCAAAGGTGACAGAATACCAACAGGAAAAAGCTCTTCTGACAGCTCCAAACTGCCAGGAGACACCTGCTGGTGGACCTCAGTAATGCACGCCATATGATAAATATTACCAGCGGAGGAGACCTTTCCTGACAGTACCCCCCCTCGAAGGAGCAACCTCCAGACGCTCCAACTAGCCATTGCTGGGGAAAGTCCAGCCGGGCAGCGGGCACCTCAAGCTGGGCAGCAAGCAGTGGCACATCAGGCTGGGTAGTGGGCAGGAACACATCAGGCTGGGCAGCGGTCAGGAACACTTTAGGCTGGGCAGCGGGCAGGAACACATCAGGCTGGGCAGCGGGCAGGAACACATCAGGCTGGGCAGCAGGCAGGAACACACCAGACTGGGCAGCAGGCAGGAACACACCGGGCTGGGCAGTGGACAGGAACACACCGGGCTGGGCAGCGGGCAGGAACACACCGGGCTGGGCAGCGGGCAAGAACACACCGGGCTGGGCAGAAGACAGGAACACACCAGGCTGGGCAGCGGACAGGAACACACCAGGCTGGGCAGCGGGCAGGAACACACCAGGCTGGACTGCGGGCAGGAACACACCAAGCTGGGCAGCGGACAGGAACACACCAGGCTGGGCAGCGGACAGGAACACACCAGGCTGGGCAGCGGACAGGAATACTTCAAGCTGGGCAGCAGGCACGGGCACTTCAAGCTGGGCAGCAGACATGGGCACTTCAAGCTGGGCAGCAGGCACTTCAAGCTGGGCAGAAGGCACATCAAGCTGAGCAGCAGGCACTTCAAGCTGGGCAGCAGGCACGGGCACTTCAAGCTGGGCAGCAGGCACTTCAAGCGGGGCAGCAGGCATGGGCACTTCAAGCTGGGCAGCAGGCACGGGCACTTCAAGCTGGGCAGCAGGCACACCAATCGGGGCAGCAGGCATGGGCACTTCAAGCTGGGCAGAAGGCACTTCAAGCTGGGCAGCAGGCACCTCAAGCTGGGCAGCAGGCACTTCAAGCTGGGCAGCAGGCACAGGCACTTCAAGCTGGGCAGCAGGCACTTCAAGCTGGGCAGCAGGCACATCAAGCTGGGCAGCAGGCACTTCAAGCTGGGCAGCAGGCACGGGCACTTCAAGCTGGGCAGCAGGCACTTCAAGCCGGGCAGCAGGCATTGGCACTTCAAGCTGGGCAGTGGGCACTTCAAGCTGGGCAGCAGACACGGGCACTTCAAGCTGGGCAGCAGGCACAGGCACTTCAAGCTGGGCCTCAGGCACATCAAGTGGGGTAGCAGGCACATCAAGCGGGGCAGTGGGCACGGGCACTTCAGGCTGGAAGGTGGGCACATCAGGCTGGAAGGCGGGCTCATCAGGCTGGAAGGAGGGCTCATCAGGCTGGAGAGCGGGCACATCAGGCTGGAGAGCGGGGACATCAAGCTGGAAAGTAGGCACTGGCACCTCCGGCTGGAACACTGGCACCTCCGGCTGGAACACTGGAACACTGGCACCTCCGGATGGAACACTGGCACCTCCGGCTGGAACACTGGCACCTCCGGCTGGAACACTGGCCCCTCAGGCTGGAACACTGGCCCCTCAGGCTGGAACACTGGCGCCTCAGGCTGGAATTCTGGCACTTCAGGTTGGAACTCAGCATATGAAGCAAAAGGGAGTACCAGAATCATAGTCAAGCCAGGCCAGGGTCATAAACAGGAGATCAGTAGCTGGGAAGGGAAACAGACAGGACAAGAGAGGATGGATGGATCACAGGAGGGACGGGTCGGGTACAAGGCTCAGGGTCCAGGGTTCAGGTAACAGACAGGAAACAGTATCAACAGGTTCCAGGATTCAGGAATCAGGCTTCAGGTTCAGGAATCAGGAATCAGAGTAACAGGATGCAAGTCAGGGCTCAAGGACAATACCAGGGCAACATGAGTGTGCACTTGCCGGGTATTTATACTGCAGCTGCTAATTAAGGTGACACCTGTCTGCAGAGGGGAATACCTGCTCCATACTGCCAGGATTCCTCCACTGGTGGACGCCAGTACTGCGGCCCAAAGGTGACAGAATACCAGCAGGAAAAAGCTCTTCTGACAACTCCAAACTGCCAGGATACACCTGCTGGTGGACCTCAGTACTGCACACCAAATGATCAATATTACCAGCGGAGGAGACCTACCTTTTCCTTGCTGTATAAAAGACAGCCCTTCCCCCACTGACATGTTCTTTTTTTTGGTCTGCTCCAGGCCACCTGTGGATTGCAGTGGTAATTTTTTTGTTTGCTGCAAGGATATCCCCCCTACCGCACCGCCCATCCATGTGCAGCCTCTTATGGAGTTGGAAGTCCCAGAATGTTGGACGGTAAAGCCTCCTGAAACTGGGTATACCTTGTGCCGGGTCACGGACAAAGTTACTTATATAACACAAATATTTTACAGGTGCGGTATTAGTAAGCTCTGCAATGTCAGAATGGAAAAAATTAAAATACTGCGCTAACAATCATAAAAATGTGTGAGCTGCGACTAAAGTGTTATACAGCACAATCGAATATAAAGGTAAAAGAAGTTGCACTAATGGTGTGATATAGGCAGCAAATAAATGCCTCAAGAACTTATAACAAAATATAAGTAAAAATGTGAGCAATAATCAAAGTATACAATGCATGGGTGATAATCAATATTGTGAAACAAATTAAAAATTATAAATGATGTCCATAAAATCAGTGCACAATAAACCGTGATTGATTACAGTCCATATGTTATGTAAATCAAACGGAAAAAAAACAGAAAAAAGGACCAAAAAAGAAGAATGTTCCCAAGTGACAGGTGAAAAAATAATAATAATCTTGCTGTATTGAATGGAGTGCGTAGATGAAACCTCCACCTTCAAAAAACTGCTGCCTCTTACCAGCGGTTGTAAGAAAGCATATAGAGAAAGCCGTCCGTCTCCACAACAGCCCGTAACTTCCGGGTACTAGAATAGCGGTGTCGTCAGGACGTAGCTCCTCCTCCCTGACGACACCGCTATTCTAGTACCTGGAAGTTACGGTCTGTTGTGGAGCTGGCCGGCTTTCTCTATATGCTTTCTTACAACCGCTGTTTGTAAGTGTATTTTATTGCTTTATTTACTCAATAAATGTAAGGATTTTATGCCATGTGGAGCTATTTATCTTTTTCACACTGACACATCCAATCCATTCTGCGGTTTGTGGAGAGGGTTCCTATGGACCGGATGACACCCAGTGCCTGTCTCTGAGATCCCTGGCTGGGGTTACAGCCGCCTGCCTAGTGAGGTCTCCTATAATTAAGGGACCAACGCTCTCTGGTAAGAGGCAGCAGTTTTTTGAAGGTGGAGGTTTCATCTACGCACTCCATTCACTGCAGCAAGATTATTATTATTTTTTCACCTGTCACTTGGGGACATTCTTCTTTTTTGGTCCTTTTTTCTGTTTTTTTTCCGTTTGATTTACATAACATATGGACTGTAATCAATCACAGTTTATTGTGCACTGATTTTATGAACATCATTTATCATTTTTAATTCGTTTCACAATATTGATTATCACCCATGCATTGTATACTTTGATTATTGCTCACATTTTTACTTATATTTTGTTATAAGTTCTTGAGGCATTTATTTGCTGCCTATATCACACCATTAGCGCGACTTCTTTTATCTTTATCTGCAATGTCACCATTGGGGTTTTCTTGTCTTGTATAGGCTGTGTGCCGCTCTCCTGGCTTTGTCTTCAGTCTGAGCGCGGCGGTGGATAATGTCACAGAGGGCAGGGAGACAGGCGGAGTGGGGTACCAACCGCCAGTCACCAAGCAGCTGCTTAAACAGTCTTAGAACCTCCGGACAGTAGAGGTTTAAAGTTCTGACTTAATATTTGTATGTATCTATAACTGGCCTCTGAGCGAAGTCAGTTCTAATCTATTATTTAACACCATGTGTATGTCAGTTTGATGCAATGTTTTATCCAAATGGAATGCATATGTTCTGGACTCTGTAACGTCAAATATATTTCCATCTATCTGCAGTCCTGCCAGTTTTCTCTTGTGTGGTAAAGACTTGTTTCTGTTTTCTCCCCTGCTGTGCTGTGTGTTCCCGGGGGTTAGACAGTCTTATGCCCCGTACACACGGTCGGACTTTGTTCGGACATTCCGACAACAAAATCCTAGGATTTTTTCCGACGGATGTTGGCTCAAACTTGTTTTGCATACACATGGTCGCACAAAGTTGTCGGAATTTCCGATCGCCAAGAATGCGGTGACGTCAAGCACGTACGACGAGACTAGAAAAGGCCATTTCAGAACCAAGCGCGGCACCTTTTGGGCTCCTTTTGCTAATCTCGTGTTAGTAAAAGTTTGGTGAGAGACGATTCGCGCTTTTTCAGACTCGTGGTTTTCAGATCGTTTTCTGCCGTTCAGTTTGTGCTTGTGGGTTTGTATCTGCTCTTCAGTGCATGCAAGCAAGTTCTGTGTGACTTTAAGTAGTCATTGTGTTCTTGTGCGTTCGTTACTGTTTTTCAGGTCGCTCTTCACAGGCCTTGCTGTTCTTCAGTGCGTTCTGTTACTTCGTTCTGAGCAGCCGACCGTTTTCTAGCCATGTTGCATATGCGTACTCCTCGTAGAGTCCGTGCTGTGCGGGGGCTTGGTGTTGGGGTCCTGACCTTGACACAAGTCCAGTCCATGAACAGGGTGGGGAGGAGTTCATGGACCAAGAATTGGTTGCTTCAGCGTGACCAGTTCTCTCATATGCCTTTGCTCCGTGAGATCCATGAGAATAATCCTGATGATTTCAGGAACTTTCTCAGGATGACAGACCCCGTATTTCACCGTTTGTTGGCTTCGCTGACCCCTTATATTAGCAGGCAGGATACCTGCATGAGGCAAGCCATCACTCCGGAGCAGAGGCTCGTCGCTACCCTGCGGTACTTGGCGACAGGGAGAAGTCTGCAGGACTTGAAGTTCTCGACAGGCATCTCCCCCCAGGCTCTGGGGATCATCATCCCAGAGACCTGTTCTGCCATCATCCAGGTCCTGCAGAAGGAGTATATGAAGGTAAGATTTTTATCCTTTAATATCACATTTTATTGTATTTAATGATTGATAATATATTATATTTCTTTCCTCATTCCCTAATTACCATGATTTGAATATGCTGTGAATGTCCCCTTTGTCCTCATGCATGCTGGATTTGTATGTAATTAATTTTTTAGTCCTTCATACAGATTGTCCTTCAATAACCTCCCCAGCATGTTCTCCTGCCCTATATTCACCTAATGTAGTCACTTAACAATGTATTTTATCATCTCCATAGTAGTGCTTTACCCCAAACACCCCCTAAAATGTTTTGAAATGTGATTTGTGCTTTAAATTCAGGCAGAGTGCCAGAGGCTTTTTTTGTGGTGTTCCCAAATCATTTTTCTTAACCCTCCCTCCCCCCAACTGGTAAGTCAGCTGATCCCAATTCTCTATCTATCCTCAATCATCTATCTGATGACTTTGCCAAACCCATACACACTATACCCACCTCTTTTGTGCTCTGATTTATGGATTAATTCCCCAAAGCATGTAGTGCAGGGGCCTGCCTGTATACTTTCAAATGGTACTGTTTGAAGTTTTTAGATCCTATTATTATCTTGAGACAGGTAATAGCAGAATGTTCAAATGTGCTCAAATGTGTACAGTGTTTATTTATATCTTTGTATTCTGACACTTCTTACCTGTCCAGTGGGCTGCCAATAGTGTAACTAAGGAGGGGCTGTTCCAAGTAATACCCTGTATTTAGGCATTCATCTCTCAATGAAGTGAAGAGGGTTACCTGTCCAAGATTTCCACACCCCCCATAATGTTAGAAATAGCCCATGAGAGGGGGGGGGGATATGATAGGTATACCTTATACTTTGGTGTTGTTAAATTCCCCTTAATAAATGCTATCTGGAGGTTCCCCCAGAATGTTTGTGCCTAATCTGCTTGCCATGTTTCTGAGCAAAAATATAATTTATTTTTTTTTCCTCAACAGTTTCCTTCCACGCCACAGGAATGGCAGACTGTGGCCTCCCACTTTGCCCAGCGGTGGGACTTTCCTAACTGCGGAGGGGCAATTGATGGGAAACACGTCCACATCATCCCACCACCCAACTCGGGGTCGTACTATTTCAACTATAAGGGGTTCAATAGTGTTGTGATGTTGGCGGTGGTGTCGGCTAATTACGACTTCTTGTATTGGATGTGGGGAAGAATGGCCGGATGTCCGATGGTGGAGTCATCGCCCAGACGGAGTTCTACAGGCATCTCCAGAATGGCAGCTTGGACTTGCCAGCTCCAGAGGACAATGTGGAAGGACTCCCATTCGTGTTCATTGCTGATGAAGCGTTTGCGCTGGGGGACCATCTTATGCGGCCATTCCCTATGAGGACCCTCACCCCGGAACAGAGGGTTTTTAATTACCGGCTGGCCAGAGCCCGAAGAGTGGTGGAGAACACATTTGGAATCCTGGCCAGCCGGTTCCGCCTATTTCTGACACCTATCCATATGGCGGAGTATAAACTTAATCATATAATCATGGCATGCTGTATTCTCCATAACTTTTTATGGAAACATTCGGCCAACTATGCTGGCTCAGTTGGGCCTGAGGCCGGAGTGATACCTGAAACAACACTGACGGCGCTTGAAAGCGGCCGTCCTGGCTTGCCCTCCCTGAGTGCCCGTGATGTCCGGTTATGATACCTGGAGTTCTTTGCGGGTAGGGGGGCCATCAATATGCCTGCAAATTTGTGAAGCCTTTTTCAAATAAAAAAGCAAAAAAAAGAAATTCTTTGTGGACATTTACTGCTTGTGTTTGTTTTAGCTGACCCTGACAGAAATGTGTTGAGTCCAGAAAATGGCGTGATTGTGTAACCTTATACAAAGCACTGTTGGCTGTTATTTACTAAAGGTGTATACACCTTTTATACTACAAGTGCTCTTGAAACTGCAATGAAAATGCTCTTGTAGTGCAAAGAGGATTTGCCCTTAGGAAATAACCACCATTTTCTCAGAAAACAGGAATTACATCACCACAAAAGTGTTGTAGCGTTGAGACAATAATCCACACATTCTTGATTAACAAACTTTTTAATACATGCACAATCACATGTGCATTTAGAAACGGTTTTTAAAACAAACCAACATGTTTGTTGTATGACAATTTTTGGGGTGGCATTATCAAAAATAGAAATGTACATTTATGATAAAACAGGCCTGTGTAAAACCAACAAGAAAGACAAAAAACTTGAACTTACAAAGTTCACATATGGTAAAACTTGAAGGCAATATCAGACATGAGTATTTAGGAACTGTGTTTGATATTGCGTTCAGATGGGGTGAAGTCACCCCTTGAAAAGCCAAATTTGGAAGATGCACACCAATTTACGAATGTCAACATGTGCTAGCTGCCATCACGGGGGATCAAGGGACGTGTTTTGTGGGAGCAACCCCTTCCTCACAGCTACTTTATTATTGAGGAAGGGGTTGCACCCCCAGGATGTGTGCATCCTCCAAATTTGGCATTTCGAAACATTGCTAAAAAATTTAAAACATTGTACCACACAAAATAAAGTGAATTTGTGGGGTTTTAAATTTGCCCCAAAACATCAATGATGTTATTATTTTTTTGAATCACATCATTGATTTTTTTCTTGATGTTTTCCAATTCTGAATTACACCCCATTATCTCCCCGATCAGGATCTGGGCACTTTCTGATGTGAAAGGATCTCGATCCCTAACCTCACGATCACCTAAAAAGATAGAAAACAAACAAAAACAGGTATCAAAAATCTGCCAGCATCCATCTCTTACCTGAGCCTTTGGTCGCAGACACTCACCTGTTGTGGTGCCAATTTCCACCACATCTTCTTCCTCCTCCTGCTCCGCTTGTGTTGGAGGTATTTCACCTTCTTCCAGAGGTGGGGGGTCTCTGGTCTCCTCGGATGAGGGGTGTCCTCCGAGTCGTTTCTCCCCTATGTAAAACAAAAATGGTATAATTAGCACACAGATATTTGATGGCAGAACTATAAATAGGAAACATTGCTTGGAAGTGGGGTACAATAGTCAATTTTAGAGTTCCAAGATGTCGCTTTTTTATTGTCCTTTGTCAACCGGCAATACTTTACCTGTTTTGTACAAGCTTCACAGATGGAGACCCCCCTATAGTATACACTGGAGCACCTGTGTGGGCCCCCTAATAAAAAGGGTGTTCTTGTGTCCCACACTAGTGCTCCAGTGTCCAGATGTGAAAACAGCTGCTGAGTGTCCTCTCCTTACACAGAATCTAGTTTGCATTTCATTCTAGTAACAAACCCATCTACACAACCAAATATTTTGCATCCAAGTAGGCCCTAAAAAATGTAGGAAAATGCATATGGCCTAAACAATGGTGTTTTAGAGGCCGAAAAAAAAATGTTTGATACGAACGAATAATGGGCCCATGAACATTAAAATTGACATTTTAAACTGTACAATTAAGAAAAGCATGTGGAGCAGCACGAACGTAATAAAGACAAAAAGAATAGGAACACAGCACAACTACTTACTTTTTTGCAGCACTCTCCGGATCTTTCGGTACTGCTCTGGCTCTCTTAATTTCAGGTCCGACCACCGCTTCCTGAGCTGATCTTTCGATCGTCGTACCCCGAAATTCCGGTGCAGACTTTTGACCACTTTCGCCATGATCTTGGCCTTCCTGATATTGGGGTTGGGGTAAGGCCCATACTTTCCATCATAGTCGGCCTTCTTCAGGATGTCCACCATCTCCAACATCTCCCCAAAGGACATACTTGTGGCCTTAAATCTTCTTCTTCTGGATCGGGACGTTTCTGTCTCCGGGCTTTCCTCCTCCTCCTCCTCGTTGCTATAATTAGCACGCACCTACTGTGACTCCGCCATGTGCTCTTCACCCACTGTGCCGAACGAAAAGGGGCAGGGAATAGACTAGAAAGAACATCAGGGGCGGGCGGAGTTACACACATGCGCAGTGTGTATAAAGCGTAACACACGTGCGTATTACGTACGATCTGTGAGTGGAGGAAGGAGCATTGGACGCGCCAATCGTAAGAACGTAGGTAAGAGACATACTTGTGCCTATACTGCTTCTAGATTGAGGACTATATTGTAACAAGATTAGGAGAGTTTTGTCTGACATTAGGCTTTGTCTTGTGTTGTGTCTTGCAGTGAACATGGATATCTTATTACAAGATAATGACTTCATGTCAATATTCATTGACATGTTCAGGGAGCTGCCCTGTTTGTGGGAGATCAACCACCCACATTATAGGAACCAAACAAAGAGGAAGGCAGCGCTGGATCAATTGTTGGAAATTGTGAAGCAGGTGATCCCCACGGCAGACATCACATATTTGAAGATCTTAATTGGTGGCCTGAGGAGCACATATGTAAGGGAGCACCAGAAAGTCCAGGATTCGCAGAGATCCGGAGCAGCAGATGACATCTATGTCCCCAAGATGTGGTACTATGACAGGCTGCATTTTCTGGCAGGCCAGACTGAACCCAGGTCATCCCTCTCCAGTCTTCCTTCCACGCTTCCTTCCCCTCCAGCTGAGACTTCTGATGCCCAACCTGGGCCTTCCAGGCAACAACATGTGGAGGAGCCCAGCTTGAGCCAGGTATAGCATTCCTCTAAATATTTCAGGTTGTCCAATCAATGATGTTAACTAGATGTTAGTTTGGAGTACTAATTTCTGATTGTGATTGATGATGCAAAAAATAAAACCATGTCCCTTTTTCATACACAGGGAAGTCTCAGCCAGGAGGTGGCCGGGCCGAGCAGGCTGCCTGATCTGCAGGTCCCTCCCCTACACCTGAAAAGAGAAAGTGGCAGGAGGAGGAGTGCCCTAGAGGAGGCTGCCATAGGCCTCTTTTGGAGGGCTACAGAGGCCCTGGGAGCACCACACACCGTGGAGGATGACTTCGCTGCCATCATTGCCTCTAAAATGCAGAGGATGGAGGAGGGACAACAACTCATGTGTGAGTCGCTCATATTGGAGGCTCTTAATAAAGGTATGAGGGCCCAAATTACATCTCAGACACACCTTTGCAAACTCACACATGGTCCTCCTCCTCCTCCTCCTGCAGGTCCTCCTCCTCCTTCTCCTCCAGGTTCTCCCAGTCCTCCTCCTCCAGGTCCTACTCCTCCTCCTGCCACATCTCCAACAGCACAGCCACAGCCCGGAATGAAGCGTGGAAGGAAGACCAGAAAGTGAGGACCCTGGATCCAGTCTGGTCGGCCAAAAGATGCAGCCTCTTGTGGTACCACAGCCTGGGGACACAGATGTCATCTGCTGCTTTCTGGATCTCTGGGACTTCTGGACCAGACTGCCCTCCCTTACATATGGACTCCTCAGGCCACCAATTTTGATGTTCAAGAATTGATGTCTGCCCTGGGGGTCCCAGGCTTCGCTAATTTCTCCTGTTTATCCAGCGTTGCCTCCCTCTTTGTTTGGTTCTGAGCCCTTAATAAAGGAATTTTGTTTTGAATTATACTTGCCTATGTGTGTTTTACTTCAAAAAGGACAGTTTGTTTGTGAGGATTCAGGTACATTTCAAAAATACAATGTGAAATTAACAAGGGACACCAACACCAAGCAATCTCCTTGAGATTAAATAATAAAAGATATCAATGGTGTTGTGGTAACTTGACACACAAAACACACACAAAAATAGTCTGGAGTAAAACTAAAAATAACATTAAACAAAGATCAGTCTTGTAAAAAATACAAACATAAAATCGAAAAGAAAAATGGCTTTAAATCAAAAAAAAAAAAGAAAACAAAAAAAAAAATTCTGTCAGATGAGACAAGTAACAACATATTCAGGGAATCCCAAGAAAAAAACAACAAAAATAAGTTTGTGAGAAGTGTGTGTGAATATGAGCAGCAAAACTACTTAATTCTTGTCACATTATAAAGAAGAAGAGAGTGCGCTGTATTAAACCATTTTGTAACATTGCAGCGTGAAGAAAGTGCTGTATCCATTGCGAACGCTAATTTTACCTGACCGAGCTGTTCCATGTCGAAATTTCTTCTGAGCATGCGTGGCACTTTGTCCACACACGGTTGGAATTGATGCGATCGGATTTTGTTGTCGGAAAATTTTATCTCCTGCTCTCCAACTTTGTGTGTCGGAAAATCCGATGAAAAATGTCCGATGGAGCCCACACACGGTCGGAATTTCCGACAACACGCTCCGATCGGACATTTTCCATCGGAAAATCCGACCGTGTGTACGGGGCATTACTGGTTTTGTCTCAGATTCTGTGTCTCCTGTCTACCTCTGGAAGCCTGTCTGACCTCACCTGCTGCTGCTTAAGTAAGTAGATAAAAGCGGATGTATCTTAAAGAGACAAGGTACCTGTTTTTTTCTTGGTGACAGAATTATGGGTTTTTCCCATTTTTTTTGCACATATGAGCTTGCCACACCTGTCAGTGGCACAGAAGATTAGCAAAGGTATGAGGGGGTGGCATGGGACATATCTTCAAAAGAGTGCTCAAGGAATGCTCAAGGAATGCAGCATGGTTAGGCTCACAGTAAGCTCTGTACCAGCTACTCTTTAATACTATAGAAAGAGTGTTTAAACGTTATCACGCTATGTGAGTTTCTTTACTCCTCGCATGGCATATGGATTACCGTATGGCCTATATCGGAATGTTTATGGATTTGGAAGTTGTATTGCCACTCTTCTCTTCTGCTGTATGCTGACGACATCCGAAGAGACGTATCGTCCAGACCAGTTGGTCAATAAGCCTTTCTGACTTGTATGACGTATGTCTTTTCAAGTCATTAAGTTCCGGTAAGCCCTTATGATGTCTCCAGTGATGGCCCCTGCACCATTTTAGATCCTTTGTCCACATGTGGTTTTTCCATAGCTCACTCACCTGCCAGATCCAGTTGATTCTTTCTACTTAAGAACCTGGGGAGCTAACGATCCACAATTTTTAGTGTTTAACCTCCATAGACCATTGGTGGTGGTTTTTTCTATACATTTTTTATACCATCAATATTGTGGACTTTTTATGTTTCAGGACATTTTCATTTACAAATTTTATGGTGTTAAATTTATTGGACCCTCATGGTCTCCCAATTATATTTTATTAATGTTCACATTTGATTTATCAACAGTTTTTTATCTCATATTGTTTTGATATATTAGCACAGTGTTACTTTATGGTGTAATTTATATTTTATGGTTATACTTTGAGGTGACAATATATTTTCACATACTGTTCACATATACTTATTGAGTGTTGTTCTGATCTGTATGTCTATACAATATACTAGGATTTGACACATTTCTAACTTATTTTTTGGGCCCTATAGCGCTACACTTTTTTTCATTTTATTATCCTTTACCTTTAGTCTATAGGTGTGTTGGCTGCTATTTCTCCCCCCCCTTTTTCTAGCGCAGCGCTGTACTCAATCCCCCCTTTTTGACTGATCCCTTAAAGACTGCTGCTGATGCTGAGTGCCAGGCTCCACCTCCATACTGACACAATCCTTCTCCTCCTCGTCCTCTTCCTGTGTGATCGGCGGGCACGCAGGAACACTGTCTGGATAAAGGGGGCCTTGAGAGCTAAGGAAGTCCTCCTCTTCCTGCCTCTGTTCTGCCTCAAGTGCCCTGTCCATTATTCCACCCAGCGTGTGTTCCAACAGGTGGACAAAGGGGACAGTGTCACTGATGCATGCACTGTCACTGCTCACCATCTTCTTGGCCTCTTCAAATGGTGACAGGACAGTGCATGCATCCCTGATCACAGCCCACTGGCGTGGGGAAAAAAAACAAGTTCCCCTGACCCTGTTCTGGTGCCATAGTTGCACAGGTACTCATTGATGGCCCTCTGCTGCGTGTGCAGCCACTGCAGCATGGCCAACGTTGAGTTCCACCTGGTGGGCATGTCAAAGATTAGGCGGTTCTTGGGCAGGTTAAACTCCTTTTGGAGGTCTGCCAGCTGAGCACTGGCATTATATGACCGGCGGAAATGCACACAGACTTTCCTGGCCTGCCTCAGGACATCCTGTAAGCCCGGGTACCTGCCCAAGAACCGCTGCACCACCAAGTTAAGTACGTGAGCCAAACAGGGCACATGGGTCATTTGTCTCTGTCGGAGGGCAGAGAGGAGCTTGGTGCCATTGTCGCAAACCACCATTCCTGCCTTAAGTTGGCATGGCGTCAACCACCTCTGAACCTGCCCCTGCAGAGCTGACAGAACCTCTGCCCCAGTGTGGCTCCTGTCCCCCAAGCACACCAGCTCAAGCACCGCATGGCATCTTCTGGCCTGCATACTTGCGTAGCCCCTTGAACGGCTACGGAGCACCGCTGGTTCCGAGGACAAAGCACAGGAAGAAGCTATGGAGGAAGAAGAAGAGGAGGGGGTGGAGGAGAGAGGTGTGTCACAATCATTAGTAGTGGCATTTTTGAGGCGTGGTGGCGGAACAACCTCCAACACTACTGCACTTTGTCCTGCATCCTTCCCAACTGCCAGCAGAGTCACCCAATGCGCGGTGAAACTTAGGTAACGTCCCTGTCCATGCCTGCTGGACCATGAGTCAGCGGTAATATGCACCTTACCGCTGACCGTCCTGTCCAGCGAGGCCAAGACATTGCCTTCCACATGCCAGTAGAGAGCCGGAATCGCCTTCCGTGAGAAAAAGTGGCATTTGGGTACCTGCCACTGAGAAACCGCACATTCCACAAACTCACGGAAGGGGGCAGAGTCTAAGAACTGAAAAAGCAGCAGTTGAAGTGCTAGCAATTTTGCCAAGCTAGCATAAAACCGCTGGGCATGTGGATGGCTGGGAGCAAACTTCTTTCGGCGGTGCAGAAGCTGGGGCAGAGAAATTTGCCTGGTACAATCTGACGTTGGTGTACTGAAAGCAGATTGCTCACAAGTACTTGGCTGTGACACACCTAATTCTACACCTTCATTCCTCTCAGTGCAGGTCTCAGAGAGGACTGAAGGTATAGTGGGGTTGGAGATCTCAGCTGATGAGGAGCAAGGAGAGGTTCTCTTTGTTCTTTGGTGTGGGTCTTTTAGATACGCTTGCCAACGAACTGCATGGCAGGTCAACATATGTCTGATCAAACATGTGGTGCCCAAGCGGGAGATGTTTTGGCCACGTGAGATAAGCTTGAGATATATGTTGCAAATAGCAGCGGTGCGATCTGATGCACTCGTCTCAAAAAAGGCCCACACCAAAGAACTTTGGAATAACGCGCAGAGACAGCAGCACCCTGCACATGCGGAGCTTTGCAGTGTGATGCAGTCAGTGTGCTGCCCTTAGGCTGGCCCCTGGAGGGCATCCTGCCTCGTTGGTGATGTTCCTCCTCCTCCTCCTCCCCTCTCCTATCAGGCACCCACATTGAGTCAGTGACCTCATCATCCCCTCCCTCCTCATCACTGGAGCAAACCTGGCAGTATGCTGCAGCAGGGGGAGCATGACTGCCAGATTGCTGTCCTTCTTGGGCACCCCCTCTGTCTGTGCTCATGTTACTGCCTTCATCTAGCTCAGTATCATCATCAGAGCCTTCTAAACGCTGGGCATCCTCCTGGAGCATGTACCCAACACTGTGGTCAAACAGTTCGAGGGACTCCTCAGGAGGACATGGTGGGGCTAGGGAAGGAGTCACTGATGCCATTGAGCCGAGGGAAGAGGCCGTGTTGGCAGCTGCTTTGCCAGACAAAGTACCCTGAGCATGGGTGAGAGAGGATGAGGAGGATGAGGATGGCTTGGTCATCCACTTGACCAAGTCTTCCGCTTGTTGTGGCTCAACATGGCCAGCTGCCGAAAAAAAGGCTAAGCGCGTCCCACGGCCACGTGCTGATGAGGATGCACCCTCTCCACGACCAGCACTGTTACCTCTAGACACAGAGCCTGCTTGCCCTCTTTTATTGGCTTGTGACTGTTGGCCTCTCCTTGTTGGCCTTTTAGGTGAACACTGTGCAGAGCTCGCAAAAAATAACTTGTAGCTTATTTAGCTGCCTGTGGTAGTGATAGGATCAGGAAAACACCACCAACCTTCGACAGGTAGCTTTAGGTGAACACTATGCAGAGCTCGCAAAAAACTAACTTGTAGCTTATTTAGCTGCCTGTGGTAGTGATAGGGTCAGAAAAACACCACCAACCTTCTACAGGTAGCTTTAGCTGAACACTGTGCAGAGCTCACACTACACTAACTTGTAGTTTTAGCTGAACACTGTGCAGAGCTCGCAAAAAACGAACTTGTAGCTTATTTAGCTGCCTGCGGTAGTGATAGGATCAGGAAAACACCACCAACCTTCTACAGGTAGCTTTAGGTGAAAACTGTGCAGAGCTCGCAAAAAATAACTTGTAGCTTATTTAGCTGCCTGTGGTAGTGATAGGATCAGGAAAACACCACCAACCTTCTACAGGTAGCTTTTGCTGAACACTGGTCACAGAACGCACTACACTAACTTGTAGCTTTAGCTTAACACTGTTCAGAGGACGCACTACACTAACTTGTAGCTTTAGCTGAACACTGTGCAGAGGTCGCACTACACTAACTTGTAGTTTTAGCTGAACACTGTGAGGAGGACGCACTACACTAACTTGTAGCTTTAGCTGAACACTGTGAGGAGGACGCACTACCCTAACTTGTAGCTTTAGCTGAACACTGTGCAGAGGTCACACTAAACTAACTTGTAGCTTTAACTGAACACTGTGAGGAGGACACACTACACTAACTTGTAGCTTTAGCTGAACACCGTGCAGAGGTTGCACTATACTAACTTGTAGTTTTAGTTGAACACTGTGAGGAGGACACACTACACTAACTTGTAGTTTTAGCTGAACACTGTGCAGAGGTCACACTAAACTAACTTGTAGCTTTAACTGAACACTGTGAGGAGAATGCACTACACTAACTGTAAATAGTCTATCTGCCTGACTGTGGTACTAATAGGATCAAAAGAACACCAGTAATTTTCTTCAGGTAGCTGTAAATACTGTAACAAGACAAGCCTGCCTGTCAGTAGGAAGATAACAGGAACGGATCTAGCTAAACCAAATACAGTGTATATATATATATATATATATATATATATATATATATATATATATATATATACAACACCTGGGATGCATATATATATACACAATACACTGTAAGTGCAGCTAACTCACTGACTGTTCTGCCTAATCTAGCTAACTCAAATGAAATGACATTGTCTCTCTCTCTAAGCAAGCCGGAACACACTACACGTCACGGGGAATGCCACAGGGAAGTCCCGTCATGTCCCGTGCATCAGAGGGGGGTGGGGTCACCGGGTGGCCCCACCCCCCATTATTTAAGAAGAGGAGACACGTCACACAGTGGGAGCCTCCCACCATGCCAGCATGGATGCAGAGCGGCCCGGAGAAGAAGATGAAGAAGAGAAGAAGAGAAGAAGATGAAGAAAAGAACAGAAGAAGATGAAGAAGAGAAGAAGATGAAGAGAAGAGCGGGAGCCTCCCCCCATGCCATGGGTGTGGAGCGGCCCGAGGAGAAGAAGATAGAAGATGCCATGGAGGAGATGCTGGATGAGAACACCGGAGGAAGAACCAGAAGAGCCAGAAGAACCAGAAGAAGAAGAAGAAGAAGAAGATGAAGGAAGATAGAAGAAAGAAGAAGCAATAAAAGAATTGTCAAAAAGTGTCTCTTGTCATTTTTAACATTTTTGACAGTTTTTTATTGAAATGGTAGGGGTACTTTACCATTTCACACATGGGGGGCAGGATCTGGGGGTCCCCTTGTTAAAGGGGGCTTCCAGATTCCGATAAGCCCCCCGCCTGCAGACCCCCACAACCACCGGCCAGGGTTTTGGGGATGAGGCCCTTGTCCTCATCAACATGGGTACAAGGTGTTTTGGGGGGCTACCCCAAAGCACCCTTCCAATGTTGAGGGCATGTGGCCTGGTACAGTTCAGGAGAGGGGGCGCCTGAAGGGTCTGGTATGGAATTTAGGGGGATGCCCACATCATTTTTTTTTTCATTTTGGTTCGGGGTTCCCCTGTGGGGAATTCCCATGCCATTTTTATCAATGAACTTTTATGTGTATTGTCGGACCGGCCACGCAATAGCCGCGAGTAGTTTTAAATGACTTTTTTTCTTTGAAATGTCATTTTGCTGTCAGACTGTTCTAAACACGGGAAACATGCACCCCTTTACAGGCATACTATAGACACCCCCCAGCTATGAAATTTAAAGGGATATTACACTATTATTGTTTGACTTTAAGCATTATTAAAATCACTGCTCCTGAAAAAACGGCCGTTTTTAAAAGTTTTTTTTGCATTGATCCATGTCCCCTGGGGCAGGACCCAGGTCCCCAAACACTTTTTATGACAATAACTTGCATATAAGCCTTTAAAATTAGCACTTTTGATTTCTCCCATAGACTTTTAAAGAGTGTTCCGCGGCATTCAAATTTGCCGCGAACACCCCAAATTGTTAGCTGTTCGGTGAACGTGCTAACAGTCGATGTTCGAGTTGAACGTGAGTTCGACTCGAACTCGAAGCTCATCCCTACTCAGGAACAAGGGCAAGCTCCTTCGAACTGAGGGGTGGCAGCCTTTGGGGCAGTTATGCCAGGATGTAAGTGAAGAGTATATGAGAGATGGCAAGCCCTTCATTCAACTTTACAAGCTAGGCATGCAGTCGGCAAGTTCTGCAAAGTTTGGTATATGAGACATCTAAATAATTTTTGTCTTTGGCAGCTTTTCCGTGATTGTCAATGTTTTTTTTTCATGTGTTCTCTCCCACCCATTCATTCAGCTAGTTAAATCCCATTGTGTGCTGATGCGAGGTATGGCCAGGAATACGTAAAATTGTTATCAAATACTTACCGTAATTTTCCTTTCCTGGACTATCCTCACTTCAGCACAGCACTACCTCCCAAGTGGCCTGTCGCAGGCTAGATTATCAAACATGTCAGTGGGGGAGGGGTTGTCTTTTATTTATCTAGGAAAAGGTGGTCATGTGGGCGCCAGATGAGGCGTTAACCCATTGTGTGCTGAT
Organism: Aquarana catesbeiana; assembly: GCF_042186555.1. Lineage (NCBI taxonomy): Eukaryota > Metazoa > Chordata > Amphibia > Anura > Ranidae > Aquarana > Aquarana catesbeiana. The sequence continues at coordinate 133,621,340 of NC_133332.1, read as the reverse complement.
GTGAGGATATGCCAGGAAAGGTAAATTACGGTAAGTATTTGATAACAATTTTGATAACAAACTCTGCATCCAGCCTATATCTACAGTGCATTCAGTGGTTTACTGTTTCAAATACACTTCAGGCGGTGTATTAATATATATATATACAGTCTGGCAACTGCGTTGGAAGGCAAACTACTCTGAGCCTGGGTGACAGAGGATGAGGAGGATGAGGACGGACATAATGTATTGTTTGTTTTTTATATATATATATATATATATATATATATATATATATATATATATATATATATATATACTCTGCATCTAATGTAGCCTATATCTACAGTGCATTCTGTGGCATACTGTTTCATATACACTTCGGGCGGAGTACACAGTATCTAATACAGTGTGTACAGTTTCTACTAAATTTCTGGTGGTGTACACAGTATACAATACAGTACAGCCGTAGTACAGTTTTTAATAAAGTGCTGGCGGTGCACACAGTATCTAATACAGTGTGTACAGTTTCTAATATACTTCTGGTGGTGTACACAGTATACACCACAGTGCAGCTATTGTACAGTTGCTAATACAGTGCAGGTGGTGTACACAGTATCTAATACAGTGTGTACAGTTTCTAATACACTTCTGGTTGTGTACAAAGTACACAATACAGTGCAGCCGTAGTAAAGTTTCTAATAAAGTACAGGCGGTGTACACAGTATATAATACAGTGTGTACAGTTTCTACTACACTTCCAGTGTACACAATACAGTGCAGCTGTAGTACAGTTTCTAATAAAGTGCAGACGGAGTACACAGTATCTAATACAGTGTGTACAGATTCTACTACACTTCTGGTGGTGTACACAGTACCTAATACAGTGTAATGTGGTGCTACAAAACAAAAAATACATTATGTCTGTCCTCATCCTCCTCATCCTCTGTCACCCAGGCTCAGAGTAGTTTGCCTTCCAACGCAGTTGCCAAAGTGGCCTATTCCACTGGCTCCTTGTCCACAGTCACTCCTTCCATAGCCCCACCATCATGCACTTAGGAGTCCCCAGAATTATTTGACTACAGTGTCGGGTACATGCTGCCAGTGATTTGAAGGCTCCAATGTTGGTTCCCAGGTTGAGGAAGGGAGTAACATGAGCCTAGAGAGAGGGGGTGCCCAAGAAGGACAAGAAACTGGCAGTCATGTTCCCCCAGCTGCAGCATACAGCAAAGTTTGCTTCAGTGATAAGGAGGGAGGGGATGATGAGTAGGGATGGGCCGAACAGACCCCTGTTCAGTTTGCACCAGAACTTCCGAACACAGTGAAAGTTTGGCCCTGAATAGCAAACCCCATTAAAGTCAATGGGACCCGAATGTCAAAAATCAAAAGTATATGCAAGTAATTGGGCAAACAATGGTTATATGGGTCCGGGTCCTGCCCTGGGGGACATGTATTAATAACAAAAAAAGTTTGTGTAAAACATCATTCTTAAATGAGCAGTGATTTTTATTTTATTTTTTTAAAAGTGAAAGCATAAAAATGAAAATTCTTCCAATATAGTGCCTGGGGGGTCCCCTTAGTCTACATGTAAAGTGGCAGATCTGTACCATGTCTAGAATCTGCTGCAGCAATAATTACATTTATAAAGCCAAAAAAAAAGACATTTTCCCTGCAAGCTGCCTTTATTTTGCTCAGCAACAGCTGGGGAGCCAGTGTGTATGATGAGGCCACAATGTAGTGCACTGGGAACAAACTTAGAGATTTTTTGGATACATTCTTGTATCACTTTGACATTGGATAAAAGTAACAGGTGCGTAAAAATTGGTCTTTGGGTGTCGGTGGTGCCTTCCCACTGTAACCCTATAGAGGTACTCTTGATGAAAGCAAGAATTGGCCTTGCTGTAAAAAATTGCAATGCTATGCACCTGTCAAACGGGTACTGAAAAATTGGTCTTTGGGCTTGAGGAGGGTTGCCAACCAGTAATCATCCTTCTCCTTTATACCACATATTCTTGGGTCCTTTCGTAGGCTTTGAAGCATGAAGTTTCCCATGTGCCTCAAATTTGCCAAGGCTTGAGAAGCAAACTCCTCATGGTCACTCAGGATGACAGCATCTGGAACTTCCTCCTCCCAGCCATATGCTACTCCCAAGGGTCATGGGGTTGGAAAGCCATCGCTTACAGAATGATGCATGTCTTCCTCTTCTTTGAAGCCTATGAAAGTGCCAGAATCCTCCTCCTCCTCCCCTCTCTCCTATTGTGTGTTCTATGACATAGGAATGATGGTGTCTGGATAAATTGGGCCTTGAGAGGAAAGGAAGTCCACCTTTTCCTCCTGCTGCTCTGCCTCCAGTGCCCTGTCCATAATGCCATGCAGAGTCTGCTCCAGCAGGAACACAACAGGGATTGTGTCACTGATGCATGCACTGTCACTGCTCATCACCCTTGTGGCCTCCTCAAATGGTGACACTACAGTGCATTCATCCTTAATGATCAGCCATTGGCATGGGGAAAAAAAGCTGAGGCAGCCTGAGCCTGTCGTTGTGCTGTACTGGCACAGGTACTCATTGACGGCCCTCTGCTACATGTATAGCAGCATTCCCAAAGTTGAGTTCCACCTGGTGGGCATGTAACAAATCAGGCTATGGGCAGGTGAAATTCCCTCTGAATTTCAGCCAACCGAGCACTGGCTGTGTATGACCGCCTGAAATAGCTACAGACTCTTCTGGCCTGTTTTAGTACATCTTGCAACCCTGGTTATGGTACTTAGGAAACACTGCACCACTAAATTGAGGACATGTGCCAGGCATGGCACATGTGTCAACTTTCCCTGTCTAAGGGCGGACAGGAGGCTTGAGCCATTATTGCTCACCACCATTCCTGGCTCCAGCTGGCGTGGTGTGAACCACCTCTGGGCCTGTCCTTGCAGAGCTGCAAGAATCTCTGCTCTGGTGTGGTTCCTGTCCCCTAAACACACCAGCTGAAATGCTGCATGGCACCATTTAGTCCAGCTCTGGGAATAGCCCTTTGAATGATTAGGGGGTACTTAAGGAGGCAGGTTTATCCACTCTGGAAACTGCAGGGAACTGCACACTTGTCTCTACTTGCGTGATGGAGGATCAGGAGGATGAGGAAGGTTTAGTAAGCCAGTCCACTACCTTTTCTGCATGCTGCATAAAAAATGGAAATTTGGGACTTTAAATGAAGCAGTTGAAATGCGGAGGTGAGAGTAAAAAAGTATTTTATTCATAACAAAAATGTAATAGAAGAGTATTTTCATATATATACATATAAATTGCAAAAGGTATAGGCCTGATGGATAAAAAAGTACATGTAAAAGAACACATAATTGTAATGGATACATGATGGTTAATATAATTGTCTAAAAAACAGTAATATGGCCTGAAGGTGCCAAGGGTGGCATGGCCGATAACTGTATCTGTGATCATATGATATATAAATATATTGGATTGTATATTGATGACATTGTCAAACATGATAGATGGTAGATGGATAACAAGGCATATCTGGTATAACTGTGGCATCAGGTATAGCTCGACGCATTTTGTGTGTCCACTCATCAGGAGCACATGCGACACAGATTCCTATGGGATATATAAATATAGTAAACCACACTCTATGTAGAGAGGGAAAAAAAATTAAAAAAAATATAGGCAGTACTTTTCTGTAGATGGTTGGCCAACTACACTTACCAACACAGGCAGTGAATGCGGCATGCGGTAACCGGCACTAGGTGAGCCAGAGGCACAGACCTCGTCGCGGGAGCTGTGGTGGCGTTATATAAGGTTGAAGCATCAGATGGTATTGGGAAGTGCATGGGTGTAAGGATAATCTCCATGTGACAACAATGATGATGTATGGCTCATCAGACAAGAGTATCTGGGAACAAATATTAGATATATATGTAATTGAAACAATAATGAATTGAGAGTAATTTATAAATAATGAACCCAGTGTAACTACATATAAAGTGATAGAAAAAGGGAAAATTATAATGATAAATAATAGCAAGCCTATATGTGAGAAATAATTGACGGTTGCCTGGATGTGTGCATGCACTAAATTCATAAAAAGTGATTGAATGAAGAAACTCCACATGAAAGGGAAAATATAGTGCATGATAGAGCTAAAAACCTAACAACCAGGGTAAACCTAATCCAAGGGACACTTACCCCAGTGCTGCATCCATGCAACACCAGCAGAAAACCAGCTAGTGTGCAAAAGCCCCAGGAGGAGACCAGCCGTGTGAACAGCTCATTCCAACTGGGAGATGTATATATGCATACCACCAACGCCATATACGTGAACCGTAGGGGGAAAGGCAACCGCACCTGAGCTAAATAATCGCTCAGTGATTGGCGCCAAAACTCCTTCACAGAGAACACATGGGTGGTACTTTGTACGTTGGTGCAATGGCATCATGACTGATGTCATGCGCATGATGTAAAGACCGTGATGCCGATGTGCGAAGGGGCATCCACCCGAGCCTCCTGAACACTGAAAGTGTAAGGAGAGGAGGGGGAGGACCCACAAAGCGCAGCTCCGGCAATGAAGAAAAAACCCACAGCACCACTGAGATGCTTAACAAACCACAGAGGCACACAGCACTGGCCAGGCGATAGGCGTGTATTGAACAGAGAGACATTAGTAATCATGTAGAAACACAAGACCAGTGCCGGGAATGCCGTCTATTAATATAATTTATAAAGCCGGTAAATGCATACAAAAATGAACAAAGTTTATAACTGTCCCTAATGTGTAAGTCTTATATAGGGCATATAAATATTTGAGGGCAAACCTCACACGTGGATGGCAGGAGAACACTGCTAATCCAACTTTTCAACTGTTTCCATCACTGTATATAATCCACAGAGTGTGGTTTACTATATTTATATATCCCATAGGAATCTGTGTCGCATCTTCTCCTGATGAGTGGACACATCCATGAAATGCGTCGAGCTATACCTGATGCCACAGTTATAACAGATATGCCTTGTTATCCATCTACCATCTATCATATTTAACAATGTCATCAATATACAATCCAATATATTTATATATCATGTGATCACAGATACAGTTATCGGGCATGCCGCCCTTGGCACCTGCAGGCCATATTACTGTTTTTTATACAATTATATTAACCATCATATATCCATTACAATTATGTGTTCTTTTACATTTTTATCCATCAGGCCTATACCTTGTGCAATTTATATGTATATATATATGAAATGACTCTTCTATTACATTTTTGTTTTGAATAAAATACTTTTTTACTCTCACCTCCGCATTTCAACTGCTTCCTTTAAAGTTCCAAATTTCCTTTTTTTTTATGTATCCGAACCAGGGATGGAGGCACTGAACCATGCCTTTAAAATCCCCCTTTTATGGATTATATACAGGGATGGAAGCAGTTGAAAAGTTGGATTAGCAGTGTTCCCCTGCCATCCACGTGTGAGGTTTGCCAAATTTTTATTGTTTATACGCCCTATGTAAGACTTACACTTTGGGGATAGTTATATACTTTGTTCATTTTTGTATGAATTTACCGGCTTTATAAATGATATTAATAGACGGCATTCCCGACACTGGCATCTCAGTAGTGCTGTGGGTTTTTTCTTCATTGTGGGAGCTGCGGTGCGCTTTGTGGGTCCCCCCTCCTCCCCTTACACTTTCAGTGTTCGGGAGGCTCGGGTCGACCCCCCTTCCCGCATCGGCGTCACAGTCTTTACGTCATGCGCATGACATTAGTCATTGTGCCATTGCACCGGCATACAAAGTACCACCCACATGTTCTCTGTGAAGGAGTTTTGGCACCAATCACAATCATGAGGTCACTGACTGTTCTTGGGTGCCTGAGAAAAGAGAGGAGGAGGAGGAGGCACAAATCCAACGAGGCAGGATGTCCTCTAGGGGGCAAATTAAGAGAAGCCACCCTATTGCATCACACCAAAGAGCTCCGCAGGTGCAGGGCACTGCTGTCTCCCCTCTGACTTTTAAAAGTTCCTATGTGTGGGCCTTTTTCGATACGTATGCAGCAGATTGTACCCTTGCTGTTTGCAACCTGGAAGGCAACGCTGGAGAAACAGTTGTAATTGGTGAAGCCTTTGTACCCCAGTGCAGACATCAATTATTTGATAGGCAAAATTGGTAACCTGAGGAGTACATTTAATAGGGAGCACAATCTGGTCCAGGACTCTGAGAGATTGGGAGCAGCAGCAGATGACATATATGTCCCAAGGCTGTGGTCTTACAACAGCCTGCAGCTTTTGCCAGACCACACCAAACCCAGGCCATTACTCTCAACACTTCCTTCCATGCTTCCTTCCAGACAGCTGTGTAGGGATGAGCCGAACACTCCCCGGTTCGGTTCACACCAGAACCTGCGAACGGACCGAAAATTTGCACGATCGTTAGAACCCCATTGACGTCTATGGGACTCGAACGTTCAAAATCAAAAGTGCTCATTTTAAAGGCTAATTTGCATGGTATTGTCCTAAAAAGGGTTTGGGGACCCGGGTCCTGCCCCAGGGGACATGTATCAATGCAAAAAAAGTTTTAAAAATGGCCGTTTTTTCGGGAGCAGTGATTTTAATGATGTTTAAAGTAAAAAAAAAGTGAAATATTCCTTTAAATATCGTACCTGGGGGGTGTCTAGTATGCCTGTAAAGTGGTGCGTGTTTCCCGTGCTTAGAACAGTCCCTGCACAAAATGTCATTTTTAAAGGAAAAAAAGTCTTTTAAAACTGCTTGTGGCTTTAATGTAATGTCCTGGCAATATGGATAAAAATCAGTGAGACAAACGGCATGGGTACCCCCAAGTCCATTACCAGGCCCTTTTGGTCTTGTATGGATATTAAGGGGAACCCCGCACCCAAATTAAAAAGGAAAGGTGTGGGCCCCCAGGCCCTATATACTCTGAACAGCAGTATACAGGCGAAGCAAACAAGACAGGGACTGTAGGTTTGTTGTTAAGTAGAATCTGTTTGTAATTTTGAACTGGTACATTTTTAACGTGTTTAGCTCCAGCCAAAAAATCTATTTTAAGCTTTTTGGAAAACCTAGGGAAGGGTTATCACCCCTGTGACATTTGTTTTGCTGTCTGTGCTCCTCTTCAGAAGATTTCACCTCGCTTTTTGTCCCAATGACAAATGTTTTTTGAAAATTTGGGGTTTTTTTGTGAAACAAGGATTGGTGATAAAGCATCAGTGGAAAGGAGAAAAGTTTTTCCCATATTAACTTTTACAGGAGAGAATTTCCCTTCCTAGGGGTAGACTTAATCTCACTTCCTGCTGTCTCGGTCCGTTTGCAAATAGGAGTCGTTTGTATGTTGGATATTTGAAAGTAGGGGCCTGCCCTATATAGTTAGCAGAAATTTGGGCCTTAGGTGTTGTTGCGGCCACAACACTGTAAGCCCTCACTGGGCCCTGCTGTGAAATATTAGATCAAGAATTGTAATTACATGCCCCTGTTGAACAGGGGCAGTAAAATTGGGCCTTTGGTGGTGGTGGTGGTGGTGCTGGTGCCACAACAGTGTAAGTCCTCACAGATACTCTTGGTGGGCGCAGAAATGGGCCCTGCTGTGAAATATTAGATCAAGAATTGTATTTACATGCCCCAGTTGAACAGGGGCACAAAAATTGGGCCTTTGGTGGTGGTGGTGGTGCTGGTGCCACAACACAGTAAGTCCTCACAGTTATGCCCCGTACACACGGTCGGATTTTCAGACGGAAAATGTGTGATAGGACCTTGTTGTCGGAAATTCCGACCGTGTGTAGGCTCCATCACACATTTTCCATCGGATTTTCCGACACACAAAGTTTGAGAGCAGGATATAAAATTTTCCGACAACAAGATCCGTTGTCGGAAATTCCGATCGTGTGTACACAAATCCGACGGACAAAGTGCCACGCATGCTCAGAATAAATAAAGAGATGAAAGCTATTGGCCACTGCCCCGTTTATAGTCCCGACGTACTTGTTTTACGTCACCGCGTTTAGAACGATTGGATTTTCGGACAACTTTGTGTGACCGTGTGTATGCAAGACAAGTTTGAGCCAACATCCGTCGGAAAAAATCCTAGGATTTTGTTGTTGGAATGTCCGAACAAAGTCCGACCGTGTGTACGGGGCATTACTCTTGGTGGGTGCAGAAACGGGCCCTGCTGTGAAATATTAGATCAAGAATTGTAATAACATGCACCTGTTAAACACGGGCAGAAAAATTGCACCTTTGGTGGTGGTGGTGGTGTTGCCACAACACTGGAACCCCTCACAGATGCTCTAGTTGGAGTGCAGGAACTAGCCCTGCTGCAAAGAATTGCATCAAAAATTGTAATTACATGCCCCTGTTAAACAGGGGTTGAAAAATTATGCCTTAGGCACTGGTGCTGGTGCCACAACACTGCAACCCCTCACAGATACTCTAGTTGGAGCGCAGGAACTAGCCCTGCTGAAAAGAATTGCATCAAAAACTGTAATTACACGCCCCTGTTAAACAGGGGCTGAAAAATTGGGCCTTAGGCACTGGTGCTAGTGCCACAACACTGCAACCCCTCACAGATACTCTAGTTGGAGCGCAAGAACTAGCCCTGCTGCAAAGAATTGTAATTACATGCCCCTGTTAAACAAATAGAAATTGTCTGAATGCATCAGTCAGACGGCCACCTTTTCCACCGCTCCTTCTTTGACTGACCGAAGCCTCAGCAACACGTTGTCCAGAAACAGGAGTTTGTAACCTCCCAGTCTCAGGGAACGCATTGCACAGACCTTTCTGCAAGGCCCCCCGATGATGTTTCATCCTCTGCTCCCTCTGCGATGGCAAGATAAGGTCCGCAACCTTACCCTTGTAACGTGGATCAAGGAGGGTTGCCAGCCAGTATTGTTCCTACTCCTTGATACCAAGAATACGAGGATCCTTCCGCAAGCTTTGTAGGATCAGGGAGGCCATGCAGCGTAGGTTTGCTGAGGCATTCGGTCCGGAGTCTTCTGGGTCATTAAGGATGACATGATCCGCAGCCACATCCTCCCAGCCACATACAAGTCCATGTGCTGGGCATCCTCCTTGAGCATGTACCAACACTGTGGTCAAACAGTTTGAGGGACTCCTCAGGAGGACATGGTGGGGCTAGAGAAGGAGTCACTGATGCCATTGAGCCGAGGGAAGAGGCCACGTTGGCAGCTGCTTTGCCAGACAAAGTACCCTGAGCATGGATGAGAGAGGATGAGGAGGATGAGGACGGCTTGGTCATCCACTCGACCAAGTCTTCCGCATGTTGAGGCTCAACACGGCCAGCAGCCGAAAAAAAGGCCAAGCATGTCCCACGGCCACGTGCTGATGAGGATGCACCATCTCCACAACCAACACTGTTGCCTCTAGTCACAGAGCCTGCTTGCCCTCTTTTATTGGCTTGTGATGGTCTGCCTCTCCTTGTTAGCCTTCCAGACATACTGATAAATATACTATATACTATATACTATACTATATATACACTGATATTGCAGCTAGCAAAATCAACTGCCTGCCTGTAGTATGAGAACACCACCAATCTTCTATAGGTAGCTTTAGCTGAACACTGTGCAGAGGACGCACTACACCAACGTTAAAATAATGTAGCTGCCTGCGGTAGGGATGGGATCAGGAAAACACCACCACCCTTCTACAGGTAGCTTTAGCTGAACACTGTGCAGAGGACGCACTAGACTAACGTGTAAATAATGTAGCTGCCTGCGGTAGTGAAAGGATCAGGAAAACAACACCAATCTTCTACAGGTAGCTTTAGCTGAACACTGTGCAGAGGACACACTACACTAACGTTAAAATAATGTAGCTGCCTGTGGTAGTGATAGGATCAGGAAAACAAAACCAACCTTCAACAGGTAGCTTTAGCTGAACACTGTGCAGAGGTCGCACTACACTAACTTGTAGCTTTAGCTGAACACTATTCAGAGGACGCACTACACTAACTTGTAGCTATAGTTGAACACTGTGCAGAGGTCGCACTACACTAACTTGTAGCTTTACCTGAACACTGTGAGGAGGACGCACTACACTAACTTGTAGCTTTAGCTGAACACTGTGAGGAGGATGCACTACACTAACTTGTAGCTTTAGCTGAACACTGCTCAGAGGATGCACTACACTAACTTGTAGCTTTAGCTGAACACTGTGCACTACACTAGCTTGTAGCTTTAGAAGAACACTGTTCAGAGAACGCACTACACTAACTTGTAGCTTTAGCTGAACACTGTGCAGAGGTCACACTACACTAACTTGCAGCTTTAGCTGAACACTGTGAGGAGGACATACGACACTAACTTGTAGCTTTAACTGAACACTGTGAGGAGGATGCACTACACTAACTTGTAGCTTTAGCTGAAAACTATGAGGAGGACGCACCACACTAACCTGTAGCTTTAGCTGAACACTGTTCAGAGGATGCACTACACTAACTTGTAGCTTTAGCTGAACACTGTGCAGAGGTCGCACTACACTAACTTGTAGCTTTAGCTAAACACTGTACACTACACTAACTTGTAGCTTTAGATGAACACTGTTCATCGGACGCACTACACTAACTTGTAGCTTTAGCTGAACACTGTGCAGAGGTCACATTACATTAACTTGTAACTTTAACTGAACACTGTGCAGAGGTCACACTACACTAACTTGTAGCTTTAGCTGAACACTGTGAGGAGGATGCACTACACTAACTTGTAGCTTTAGCTGAACACTGTGAGGAGGACACAATACACTAACTTGTAGCTTTAGCTGAACACTGTTTAGAGGACACACTACACTAACTTGTAGCTTTAGCTGAACACTGTGCACTACACTAGCTTGTAGCTTTAGCTGAACATTGTGAGGAGGACACAATACACTAACTTGTAGCTTTAGCTGAACACTGTTCAGAGGATGCACTACACTAACTTGTAGCTTTAGCTGAACACTGTGCAGAGGTCGCACTACACTAACTTGTAGCTTTAGCTAAACACTGTACACTACACTAACTTGTAGCTTTAGATGAACACTGTTCAGCGGACGCACTACACTAACTTGTAGCTTTAGCTGAACACTGTGAGGAGGACACAATACACTAACTTGTAGCTTTAGCTGAACACTGTTTAGAGGACACACTACACTAACTTGTAGCTTTAGCTGAACACTGTGCAGAGGTCACACTACACTAACTTTTAGCTTTAGTTGAACCCTGTGAGGAGGACATACTACACTAACTTGTAGCTTTAGCTGAAAACTGTGAGGAGGATGCACTACACTAACATGTAGCTTTTGCTGAAAACTGTGCACTACACTAACTTGTAGCTTTAGCTGAACACTATGAGGAGGACGCAGTAAACTAACCTGTATCTTTAGCTGAACACTGTTCAGAGGATGCACTAACCACTTGACGACCGCCTCACGCCGATGTACGTCGGCAAAGTGGCACGGACAGGCAAAATCACGTACAGGGTACGTGATTTGCCTTCCGCGGGTGGGGGGTCCGATCGGACCCCCCCCCGGTGCCCGAGGCGGTCGTCTTTTGTCCAGCGGCGATCGGTGATGAGGGGGAGACCATCCGTTCGTGGCCCCCCCCTCGCGATCGCCGCCGGCCAATGAAAACACTCCTTTGCTGCTGTATGCTAAACAGCAGCAAAGGAAGTGATGTCATCTCCCCTCGGGTCGGTATTTTCCGTTCCGGCCCGAGGAGAGAAGACATCTATGTGAGTGCACCAACACACACACACACAGTAGAACATGCCAGGCATACAAAACACCCCGATCCCCCCCCGATCGCCCCCCGATCCCCCCCCAATCACCCCCCCCCCCCCCTGTCACAAACTGACACCAGCAGTTTTTTTTGTTTTTTTTTTTTTTTTTTTCTGATTACTGCATAGTGTCAGTTTGTGACAGTTACAGTGTTGGGACAGTGAGTATTACCCCCCTTTAGGTCTAGGGTACCCCCCTAACCCCCCCTAATAAAGTTTTAACCCCTTGATCACCCCCTGTCACCAGTGTCACTAAGCGATCATTTTTCTGATCGCTGTATTAGTGTCGCTGGTGACGCTAGTTAGTGAGGTAAATATTTAGGTTCGCCGTCAGCGTTTTATAGCGTCAGGGACCCCCATATACTACCTAATAAATGTTTTAACCCCTTGATTGCCCCCTAGTTAACCCTTTCACCACTGATCACCGTATAACCGTTACGGATGACGCTGGTTAGTTCGTTTATTTTTTATAGTGTCAGGGCACCCGCCGTTTATTACCAAATAAAGGTTTAGCCCCCTGATCGCCCGGCGGTGATATGCGTCGCCCCAGGCAGCGTCAGATTAGCGCCAGTACCGCTAACACCCACGCATGCAGCATACGCCTCCCTTAGTGGTATAGTATCTGATCGGATCAATATCTGATCCGATCAGATCTATACTAGCGTCCCCAGCAGTTTAGGGTTCCCAAAAACGCAGTGTTAGCGGGATCAGCCCAGATACCTGCTAGCACCTGCGTTTTGTGCCTCCGCCCAGCCCACCCAAGTGCAGTATCGATCGATCACTGTCACTTACAAAACACTAAACGCATAACTGCAGCGTTCGCAGAGTCAGGCCTGATCCCTGCGATCGCTAACAGTTTTTTTGGTAGCATTTTGGTGAACTGGCAAGCACCAGCCCCAGGCGTCAGGTTAGCGCCAGTACCGCTAACACCCACGCACGCACCGTACACCTCCCTTAGTGGTATAGTATCTGAACGGATCAATATCTGATCCGATCAGATCTATACTAGCGTCCCCAGCAGTTTAGGGTTCCCAAAAACGCAGTGTTAGCGGAATCAGCCCAGATACCTGCTAGCACCTGCGTTTTGCCCCTCCGCCCGGCCCAGCCCAGCCCACCCAAGTGCAGTATCGATCGATCACTGACACTTACAAAACACTAAACGCATAACTGCAGCGTTCGCAGAGTCAGGCCTGATCCCTGCGATCGCTAACAGTTTTTTTTGTAGCGTTTTGGTGAACTGGCAAGCACCAGCCCCAGGCAGCGTCAGGTTAGCGCCAGTACCACTAACACCCACGCACGCAGCATACGCCTCCCTTAGTGGTATAGTATCTGAACGGATCAATATCTGATCCGATCAGATCTATACTAGCGTCACCAGCAGTTTAGGGTTCCCAAAAACGCAGTGTTAGCGGGATCAGCCCAGATACCTGCTAGCACCTGCGTTTTGCCCCTCCGCCCGGCCCGGCCCAGCCCACCCAAGTGCAGTATCGATCGATCACTGACACTTACAAAACACTAAACGCATAACTGCAGCGTTCGCAGAGTCAGGCCTGATCCCTGCGATCGCTAACAGTTTTTTTGGTAGCGTTTTGGTGAACTGGCAAGTGCCAGCGGCCTAGTACACCCCGGTCGTAGTCAAACCAGCACTGCAGTAACACGTGGTGACGTGGCGAGTCCCATAAGTGCAGTTCAAGCTGGTGAGGTGGCAAGCACAAGTAGTGTCCCGCTGCCACCAAAAAGACAAACACAGGCCCATCGTGCCCATAATGCCCTTCCTGCTGCATTCGCCAATCCTAATTGGGAACCCACCGCTTCTGCAGCGCCCGTACTTCCCCCATTCACATCCCCAACCAAATGCAGTCGGCTGCATGAGAGGCATTTTTATGTCCTCCCGAGTACCCCTACCCAACGAACCCCCCAAAAAAGATGTCGTGTCTGCAGCAAGCGCGGATATAGGTGTGACACCCGCTATTATTGTCCCTCCTGTCCTGACAATCCTGGTCTTTGCATTGGTGAATGTTTTGAACGCTACCATGCACTAGTTGAGTATTAGCGTAGGGTACAGCATTGCACAGACTAGGCACACTTTCACAGGGTCTCCCAAGATGCCATCGCATTTTGAGAGACCCGAACCTGGAACCGGTTACCGTTATAAAAGTTAGTTACAAAAAAAGTGTAAAAAAAAAAAAAAATATGAAATAAAAAAAAATAGTTGTTGTTTTATTGTTCTCTCTCTCTCTCTATTCTCTCTCTCTATTGTTCTGCTCTTTTTTACTGTATTCTATTCTGCAATGTTTTATTGTTATTGTTATTGTTATTATGTTTTATCATGTTTGTTTTTCAGGTATGTAATTATTTATACTTTACTGTTTACTGTGCTTTATTGTTAACCATTGTTAACCATTTTTTTGTCTTCAGGTACGCCATTCACGACTTTGAGTGGTTATACCAGAATGATGCCTGCAGGTTTAGGTATCATCTTGGTATCATTCTTTTCAGCCAGCGGTCGGCTTTCATGTAAAAGCAATCCTAGCGGCTAATTAGCCTCTAGACTGCTTTTACAAGCCGTGGGAGGGAATGCCCCCCCCCCCCCACCGTCTTCCGTGTTTTTCTCTGGCTCTCCTGTCTCAACAGGGAACCTGAGAATGCAGCCGGTGATTCAGCCAGCTGACCATAGAGCTGATCAGAGACCAGAGTGGCTCCAAACATCTCTATGGCCTAAGAAACCGGAAGCTACGAGTATTTCATGACTTAGATTTCGCCAGATGTAAATAGCGCCATTGGGAAATTGGGGAAGCATTTTATCACACCGATCTTGGTGTGGTCAGATGCTTTGAGGGCAGAGGAGAGATCTAGGGTCTAATAGACCACAATTTTTTCAAAAAAGAGTACCTGTCACTACCTATTGCTATCATAGGGGATATTTACATTCCCCGAGATAACAATAAAAATGATTAAAAAAAAAAATATGAAAGGAACAGTTTAAAAGTAAGATTAAAAAAGCAAAAAAATAATAAAGAAAAAAAAAACAAAAAAAAAAAACACCCCTGTCGCCCCCTGCTCTCGCGCTAAGGCGAACGCAAGCGGCGGTCTGTCGTCAAACATAAACAGCAATTGCACCATGCATGTGAGGTATCACCGCGAAGGCCAGATCGAGTGCAGTAATTTTTCCAGTAGACCTCCTCTGTAAATCTAAAGTGGTAACCTGTAAAGGCTTTTGAAGGCTTTTAAACATGTATTTATTTTGTTGCCACTGCACGTTTGTGCGCAATTTTAAAGCATGTCATGTTTGGTATCCATGTACTCGGCCTAAGATCATCTTTTTTATTTCATCAAACATTTGGGCAATATAGCGTGTTTTAGTGCATTAAAATTAAAAAAAGTGTGTTTTTTCCCCAAAAAATGCGTTTGAAAAATCGCTGCGCAATTACTGTGTGAAAAAAAAAAATGAAACACCCACCATTTTAATCTGTAGGGCATTTGCTTTAAAAAAATATATAATGTTTGGGGGTTCAAAGTAATTTTTTTGCAAAAAAAAAAAACTTTTTCATGTAAACAATAAGTGTCAGAAAGGGCTTTGTCTTCAAGTGGTTAGAAGAGTGGGTGATGTGTGACATAAGCTTCTAAATGTTGTGCATAAAATGCCAGGACAGTTCAAAACCCCCCCAAATGACCCCATTTTGGAAAGTAGACACCCCAAGCTATTTGCTGAGAGGCATGTCGAGTCCATGGAATATTTTATATTGCGACACAAGTTGCGGGAAAGAGACAAATTTTTTTTTTTTTTTTTTGCACAAAGTTGTCACTAAATGATATATTGCTCAAACATGCCATGGAAATATGTGAAATTACACCCCAAAATACATTCTGCTGCTTCTCCTGAGTACGGGGATACCACATGTGTGAGACTTTTTGGGAGCCTAGCCGCGTACGGGACCCCGAAAACCAAGCACCGCCTTCAGGCTTTCTAAGGGCGTGAATTTTTGATTTCACTCTTCACTGCCTATCACAGTTTCGGAGGCCATGGAATGCCCAGGTGGCACAAAACCCCCACAAATGACCCCATTTTGGAAAGTAGACACCCCAAGCTATTTGCTGAGAGGTATAGTGAGTATTTTGCAGACCTCACTTTTTGTCACAAAGTTTTGAAAATTGAAAAAAGAAAAAAAAAAAATGTTTTTTCTTGTCTTTCTTCATTTTCAAAAACAAATGAGAGCTGCAAAATACTCACCATGCCTTTCAGCAAATAGCTTGGGGTGTCTACTTTCCAAAATGGGGTCATTTGGGGGGGTTTTGTGCCACCTGGGCATTCCATGGCCTCCGAAACTGTGATAGGCAGTAAAGAGTGAAATCAAAAATTTTCACCCTTAGAAATCCTGAAGGCAGTGATTGGTTTTCGGGGTCCAGTACGCGGCTAGGCTCCCAAAAAGTCCCACACATGTGGTATCCCCATACTCAGGAGAAGCAGCTAAATGTATTTTGGGGTGCAATTCCACATATGCCCATGGCCTGTGTGAGCAATATATCATTTAGTGACAACTTTATGAAAAAAAAAAAAAAAGTGTCACTTTCCCGCAACTTGTGTCAAAATATAAAATATTCCATGGACTCAATATGCCTCTCAGCAAATAGCTTGGGGTGTCTACTTTCCAAAATGGGGTCATTTTGGGGGGTTTTGTGCCACCTGGGCATTCCATGGCCTCCGAAACTGTGATAGGCAGTGAAGAGTGAAAGCAAAAATTTACACCCTTAGAAATCCTGAAGGCGGTGATTGGTTTTCGGGGCCCCGTACGCGGCTAGGCTCCCAAAAAGTCCCACACATGTGGTATCCCCATACTCAGGAGAAGCAGCTAAATGTATTTTGGGGTGCAATTCCACATAGGCCCATGGCCTGTGTGAGCAATATATCATTTAGTGACGACTTTTTGTAAATATTTTTTTTTTTTTTTTTTTTTGTCATTTTTCAATCACTTGGGACAAAAAAAATAAATATTCAATGGGTTCAACATGCCTCTCAGCAATTTCCTTGGGGTGTCTACTTTCCAAAATGGGGTCATTTGGGGGGGTTTTGTACTGCCCTGCCATTTTAGCACCTCAAGAAATGAGATAGGCAGTCATAAACTAAAAGCTGTGTAAATTCCAGAAAATGTACCCTAGTTTGTAGACGCTATAACTTTTGCGCAAACCAATAAATATACGCTTATTGACATTTTTTTTACCAAAGACATGTGGCCGAATACATTTTGGCCTAAATGTATGACTAAAATTTAGTTTATTGGATTTTTTTTATAACAAAAAGTAGAAAATATCATTTTTTTTCAAAATTTTCGGTCTTTTTCCGTTTATAGCGCAAAAAATAAAAACCGCAGAGGTGATCAAATACCATCAAAAGAAAGCTCTATTTGTGGGAAGAAAAGGACGCAAATTTCGTTTGGGTACAGCATTGCATGACCGCGCAATTAGCAGTTAAAGCGACGCAGTGCCAAATTGGAAAAAGACCTCTGGTCCTTAGGCAGCATAATGGTCCGGGGCTCAAGTGGCTAAACTAACTTGTAGCTTTAGCTGAACACTGTACACTACACTAACTTGTAGCTTTAGATGAACAGTGTTCAATGGACGCACTACACTAACTTGTAGCTTTAGCTGAACACTGTGCAGAGGTCGCACTACACTAACTTGTAGCTTTAGATGAACACTGTGAGGATGACGCACTACACTAACTTGTAGCTTTAGCTGAACAATGTTCAGAGGACGTACTACACTAACTTGTAGCTTTAGCTGAACACTGTTCAGAGGACGCACTACACTAACTTGTAGCTCTAGCTAAAAACTGTGCAGAGGTCGCACTACACTAACTTGTAGCTTTAGCTGAACACTGTGAGGAGGACGCACTACACTTACTTGTAGCTGTAGCTGAACACTGTGCACTACATTAACTTGTAGATTTAGATGAACACTGTTCAGAGAACGCACTACACTAACCTGTAGCTTTAGCTGAACTCTGTGCAGAGGTTACACTACACTAACTTGTAGCTTTAGCTGAACACTGTGAGGAGGACGCACTACACTAACTTGTAGCTTTAGCTGAACACTGTGAACTACACTAACTTGTAGCTTTAGCTGAATACTGTGAGGATGACACACCACACTAACTTGTAGCTTTAGCTGGACACTGTGCAGAGGTCACACTACACTAACTTGTAGCTTTAGCTGAACACTGTTCAGAGGACGCACCACACTAACTTGTAGCTTTAGCTGAACACTGTGCACTACACTAACTTGTAGCTTTAGATGAACACTGTTCAGAGGACGCACTACACTAACTTGTAGCTTTAGCTGAACACTGTGCACTACACTAACTTGTAGCTTTAGCTGAACACTGTGAGGAGGGTGCACTATACTAACGTGTAGCTTTAGCTGAACACTGTTCAGAGGACGCACTACACTAACTTGTAGCTTTAGCTGAACACTGTGAGGAGGACGCTCTACACTAACTTGTAGCTTTAGCTGAACACTGTGCACTACACTAACTTGTAGCTTTAGATGTACATTGTTCAGAGGACGCACTACACTAACTTGTAGCTTTAGCTGAATACTGTGAAGAGATCGCACTACACTAACTTGTAGCTTTAGCTGAACACTGTGAGGAGGACGCACTACACTAACTTGTAACTTTAGCTGAACACTGTGCACTACACTAACTTGTATCTTTAGCTGAACACTGTGAGGAGGACGCACTACACTAACCTGTAGCTTTAGCTGACCACTATTCAGAGGACGCACTACACTAACTTGTAGTTTTAGCTGAACACTGTGCAGAGGTCGCACTACACTAACTTGAAGCTTTAGCTGAACACTGTGAGGAGGGTGCTCTACACTAATTTGTAGCTTTAGCTGAACACTGTGCACTACACTAACTTGTAGCTTTAGATGAACACTGTTCAGAGGACGCACTACACTAACTTGTAGCTTTAGCTGAACACTGTGCAGAGGTAGCACTACACTAATTTGTAGCTTTAGCTGAACACTGTGAGGAGGACGCACTACACTAACTTGTAGCTTTAGCTGAACACTGTGAGGAGGCACTACACTAACTTATAGCTTTAGCTGAACACTGTAAGGCGGACGCACTATACTAACTTGTAGCTTTAGCTGAACACTGTGCACTACACTAAGTTGTAGCTTTAGATGAACACTGTTCAGTGGATGCACTAAACTAACTTGTAGCTTTAGCTGAACACTGTGAGGAGGACGCACTACACTAACTTGTAGCTTTAGCTGAACACTGTGAGGAGGACGTACTACACTAACTTGTAGCTTTAGCTGAACACTGTTCAGAGGACGCACTACACTAACTTGTAGCTCTAGCTAAAAACTGTGCAGAGGTCGCACTACACTAACTTGTAGCTTTAGCTGAACACTGTGAGGAGGACGCATTACACTTACTTGTAGCTGTAGCTGAACACTGTGCACTACATTAACTTGTAGATTTAGATGAACACTGTTCAGAGAACGCACTACACTAACCTGTAGCTTTAGCTGAACTCTGTGCAGAGGTTACACTACACTAACTTGTAGCTTTAGCTGAACACTGTGAGGAGGACGCACTACACTAACTTGTAGCTTTAGCTGAACACTGTGAACTACACTAACTTGTAGCTTTAGCTGAATACTGTGAGGATGACACACCACACTAACTTGTAGCTTTAGCTGGACACTGTGCAGAGGTCACACTACACTAACTTGTAGCTTTAGCTGAACACTGTTCAGAGGACGCACCACACTAACTTGTAGCTTTAGCTGAACACTGTGCACTACACTAACTTGTAGCTTTAGATGAACACTGTTCAGAGGACGCACTACACTAACTTGTAGCTTTAGCTGAACACTGTGCACTACACTAACTTGTAGCTTTAGCTGAACACTGTGAGGAGGGTGCACTATACTAACGTGTAGCTTTAGCTGAACACTGTTCAGAGGACGCACTACACTAACTTGTAGCTTTAGCTGAACACTGTGAGGAGGACGCTCTACACTAACTTGTAGCATTAGCTGAACACTGTGCACTACACTAACTTGTAGCTTTAGTTGTACATTGTTCAGAATACGCACTACACTAACTTGTAGCTTTAGCTGAATACTGTGAAGAGATCGCACTACACTAACTTGTAGCTTTAGCTGAACACTGTGAGGAGGACGCACTACACTAACTTGTAACTTTAGCTGAACACTGTGCACTACACTAACTTGTATCTTTAGCTGAACACTGTGAGGAGGATGCACTACACTAACCTGTAGCTTTAGCTGACCACTATTCAGAGGATGCACTACACTAACTTGTAGTTTTAGCTGAACACTGTGCAGAGGTCGCACTACACTAACTTGAAGCTTTAGCTGAACACTGTGAGGAGGGTGCTCTACACTAATTTGTAGCTTTAGCTGAACACTGTGCACTACACTAACTTGTAGCTTTAGATGAACACTGTTCAGAGGACGCATTACACTAACTTGTAGCTTTAGCTGAACACTGTGCAGAGGTAGCACTACACTAATTTGTAGCTTTAGCTGAACACTGTGAGGAGGACGCACTACACTAACTTGTAGCTTTAGCTGAACACTGTGAGGAGGCACTACACTAACTTATAGCTTTAGCTGAACACTGTAAGGCGGACGCACTATACTAACTTGTAGCTTTAGCTGAACACTGTGCACTACACTAAGTTGTAGCTTTAGATGAACACTGTTCAGTGGATGCACTAAACTAACTTGTAGCTTTAGCTGAACACTGTGAGGAGGACGCACTACACTAACTTGTAGCTTTAGCTGAACACTGTGAGGAGGACGCACTACACTAACTTGTAGCTTTAGCTGAACACTGTGCACTACACTAACTTGTAGCTTTAGATGAACACTGTTCAGAGGATGCATTACACTAACTTGTAGCTTTAGCTGAACACAGGTCAGAGGACGCACTACACTAATTTGTAGCTTTAGCTGAACACTGTGCAGAGGTCGCACTACACTAACTTGTAGCTTTAGCTGAACACTGTTCAAACAATGTACTACACTAACTTGCAGCTTTAGCTGAACACTGTACAGAGGACGCACTACACTAACTTGCAGCTTTAGCTGAACACTGTGAGGAGGACGCACTACACTAACTTGCAGCTTTAGCTGAACACTGTGCAGAGGTCGCACTACACTAACTTGTAGCATTAGCTGAACAATGTACACTACACTAACTTGTAGCTTTAGATGAAAACTGTTCAGGGGACGCACTACACTAACTTGTAGCTTTAGCTGAACAATGTGCAGAGGTCGCACTACACTAACTTGTAGCTTTAGCTGAACACTGTGAGGAGGATGCACTACACTAACTTGTAGCTTTAGCTGAACACTGTGAGGAGGATGCAATGCACTAACTTGTAGCTTTAGCTTAACATTGTTCAGAGGATGCACTACACTAATTTATAGCTTTAGCTGAACACTGTGCACTACACTAGCTTGTAGCTTTAGATGAACACTGTTCAGAGAACGCACTACACTAACATATAGCTTTAGCTGAACACTGTGCAGAGGTCACACTACACTAACTTGTAGCTTTAGCTGAACACTGTGAGGAGGACATACTACACTAACTTGTAGTTTTAGCTGAACACTGTGAGGAGGATGCACTACGCTAACTTGTAGCTTTAGCTGAACACTGTGCACAGGTCGCACTACACTAACTTGTAGCTTTAGCTGAACACTGTGAGGAGGACGCTCTACACTAACTTGTAGCTTTAGCTGAACACTGTGCACTACACTAACTTGTAGCTTTAGATGTAAATTGTTCAGAGGACGCACTACACTAACTTGTAGCTTTAGCTGAATACTGTGAAAAGGTTGCACTACACTAACTTGTAGCTTTAGCTGAACACTGTGAGGAGGACGCACTACACTAACTTGTAACTTTAGCTGAACACTGTGAGGAGGACGCACTACACTAACTTGTAGCTTTAGCTGAACACTGTGAGGAGGACGCACTACACTAACTTGTAGCTTTAGCTGAACACTGTGCACTACACTAACTTGTAGCTTTAGCTTAACACTGTGAGGAGGACGCACTACACTAACTTGTAGCTTTAGCTGAACACTGTGAACTACACTAACTTGTAGCTTTAGCTGGACACTGTGCAGAGGTCACACTACACTAACTTGTAGCTTTAGCTGAACACTGTGCACTACACTAACTTGTAGCTTTAGCTGAACACTGTGAGGAGGATGCACTATACTAACGTGTAGCTTTAGCTGAACACTGTTCAGAGGACGCACTACACTAACTTGTAGCTTTAGCTGGACACTGTGCAGAGGTCGCACTACACCAACTTGTAGCTTTAGCTGAACACTGTGAGGAGGACGCTCTACACTAACTTGTAGCTTTAGCTGAACACTGTGCACTACACTAACTTGTAGCTTTAGATGTACATTGTTCAGAGGACGCACTACACTAACTTATAGCTTAAGCTGAATACTGTGAAGAAGTCGCACTACACTAACTTGTAGCTTTAGCTGAACACTGTGAGGAGGACGCACTACACTAACTTGTAACTTTAGCTGAACACTGTGCACTACACTAACTTGTATCTTTAGCTGAACACTGTGAGGAGGACGCACTACACTAACTTGTAGCTTTAGCTGACCACTATTCAGAGGATGCACTATACTAACTTGTAGTTTTAGCTGAACACTGTGCAGAGGTCGCACTACACTAACTTGAAGCTTTAGCTGAACACTGTGAGGAGGATGCTCTACACTAATTTGTAGCTTTAGCTGAACAATGTGCACTACACTGACTTGTAGCTTTAGATGAACACTGTTCAGAGGACGCACTACACTAACTTGTAGCTTTAGCTGAACACTGTGCAGAGGTAGCACTACACTAATTTGTAGCTTTAGATGAACACTGTGAGGAGGACGCACTACACTAACTTGTAGCTTTAGCTGAACACTGTGAGGAGGCACTACACTAACTTATAGCGTTAGCTGAACACTGTTAGGCGGACGCACTATACTAACTTGTAGCTTTAGCTGAACACTGTGCACTACACTAAGTTGTAGCTTTAGATGAACACTGTTCAGTGGATGCACTACACTAACTTGTAGCATTAGCTGAACACTGTGAGGAGGATGCACTACACTAACTCGTAGCTTTAGCTGAACACTGTGAGGAGGACGCACTACACTAACTTGTAGCTTTAGCTGAACACTGTGCACTACACTAACTTGTAGCTTTAGATGAACACTGTTCAGAGGATGCATTACACTAACTTGTAGCTTTAGCTGAACACTGGTCAGAGGACGCACTACACTAATTTGTAGCTTTAGCTGAACACTGTGCAGAGGTCGCACTAAACTAACTTGTCGCTTTAGCTGAACACTGTTCAAACAATATACTACACTAACTTGAAGCTTTAGCTGAACACTGTACAGAGGACGCACTACACTAACTTGCAGCTTTAGCTGAACACTGTGAGGAGGACACACTACACTAACTTGCAGCTTTAGCTGAACACTGTGCAGAGGTCACACTACACTAACTTGTAGCATTAGCGGAACACTGTACACTACACTAACTTTTAGCTTTAGATGAAAACTGTTCAGCGGACGCACTACACTAACTTGTAGCTTTAGCTGAACACTGTGCAGAGGTCGCACTACACTAACTTGTAGCTTTAGCTGAACACTGTGAGGAGGATGCTCTACACTAACTTGTAGCTTTAGATGAACGCTGTTCAGAGGATGCATTACACTAACTTGTAGCTTTAGCTGAACACTGGTCAGAGGACGCACTACACTAATTTGTAGCTTTAGCTGAACACTGTGCAGAGGTCGCACTAAACTAACTTGTAGCTTTAGCTGAACACTGTTCAAACAATATACTACACTAACTTGTAGCTTTAGCTGAACACTGTGAGAAGGACGCAATGCACTAACTTGTAGCTTTAGCTGAACATTGTTCAGAGGATGCACTACACTAATTTATAGCTTTAGCTGAACACTGTGCACTACACTAGCTTGTAGCTTTAGATGAACACTGTTCAGAGAACGCACTACACTAACTTATAGCTTTAGCTGAACACTGTGCAGAGGTCACACTACACTAACTTGTAGCTTTAGCTGAACACTGTGAGGAGTACATACTACACTAACTTGTAGTTTTAGCTTAACACTGTGAGGAGGATGCACTACGCTAACTTGTAGCTTTAGCTGAACACTGTGCAGAGGTCGCACTACACTAATTTGTAGCTTTAGCTGAACACTGTGAGGAGGATGCTCTACACTAACTTGTAGCTTTAGCTGAACACTGTGCACTACACTAACTTGTAGCTTTAGATGTACATTGTTCAGAGGACGCACTACACTAACTTGTAGCTTTAGCTGAATACTGTGAAGAGGTCGCACTAAACTAACTTATAGCTTTAGCTGAACACTGTGAGGAGGACGCACTACACTAACTTGTAACTTTAGCTGAACACTGTGCACTACACTAACTTGTATCTTTAGCTGAACATTGTGCGGAGGACGCACTACACTAACTTGTAGCTTTAGCTGACCACTATTCAGAGGACGCACTACACTAACTTGAAGCTTTAGCTGAACACTGTGAGGAGGATGCTCTACACTAATTTGTAGCTTTAGCTGAACACTGTGCACTACACTAACGTGTAGCTTTAGATGAACACTGTTAAGAGGACGCACTACACTAACTTGTAGCTTTAGCTGAACACTGTGCAGAGGTAGCACTACACTAATTTGTAGCTTTAGCTGAACACTGTGAGGAGGACGCACTACACTAACTTGTAGCTTTAGCTGAACACTGTGAGGAGGCACTACACTAACTTATAGCTTTAGCTGAACACTGTAAGGCGGACGCAATATACTAACTTGTAGCTTTAGCTGAACACTGTGCAGAGGTAGCACTACACTAATTTGTAGCTTTAGATGAACACTGTGAGGAGGACGCACTACACTAACTTGTAGCTTTAGCTGAACACTGTGAGGAGGCACTACACTAACTTATAGCGTTAGCTGAACACTGTAAGGCGGACGCACTATACTAACTTGTAGCTTTAACTGAACACTGTGCACTACACTAAGTTGTAGCTTTAGATGAACACTGTTCAGTGGATGCACTACACTAACTTGTAGCATTAGCTGAACACTGTGAGGAGGATGCACTACACTAACTCGTAGCTTTAGCTGAACACTGTGAGGAGGACGCACTACACTAACTTGTAGCTTTAGCTGAACACTGTGCACTACACTAACTTGTAGCTTTAGATGAACACTGTTCAGAGGATGCATTACACTAACTTGTAGCTTTAGCTGAACACTGGTCAGAGGACGCACTACACTAATTTGTAGCTTTAGCTGAACACTGTGCAGAGGTCGCACTAAACTAACTTGTCGCTTTAGCTGAACACTGTTCAAACAATATACTACACTAACTTGAAGCTTTAGCTGAACACTGTACAGAGGACGCACTACACTAACTTGCAGCTTTAGCTGAACACTGTGAGGAGGACACACTACACTAACTTGCAGCTTTAGCTGAACACTGTGCAGAGGTCACACTACACTAACTTGTAGCATTAGCTGAACACTGTACACTACACTAACTTTTAGCTTTAGATGAAAACTGTTCAGCGGACGCACTACACTAACTTGTAGCTTTAGCTGAACACTGTGCAGAGGTCGCACTACACTAACTTGTAGCTTTAGCTGAACAATGTGAGGAGGATGCTCTACACTAACTTGTAGCTTTAGATGAACGCTGTTCAGAGGATGCATTACACTAACTTGTAGCTTTAGCTGAACACTGGTCAGAGGACGCACTACACTAATTTGTAGCTTTAGCTGAACACTGTGCAGAGGTCGCACTAAACTAACTTGTAGCTTTAGCTGAACACTGTTCAAACAATATACTACACTAACTTGTAGCTTTAGCTGAACACTGTGAGAAGGACGCAATGCACTAACTTGTAGCTTTAGCTGAACATTGTTCAGAGGATGCACTACACTAATTTATAGCTTTAGCTGAACACTGTGCACTACACTAGCTTGTAGCTTTAGATGAACACTGTTCAGAGAACGCACTACACTAACTTATAGCTTTAGCTGAACACTGTGCAGAGGTCACACTACACTAACTTGTAGCTTTAGCTGAACACTGTGAGGAGTACATACTACACTAACTTGTAGTTTTAGCTGAACACTGTGAGGAGGATGCACTACGCTAACTTGTAGCTTTAGCTGAACACTGTGCAGAGGTCGCACTACACTAATTTGTAGCTTTAGCTGAACACTGTGAGGAGGACGCTCTACACTAACTTGTAGCTTTAGCTGAACACTGTGCACTACACTAACTTGTAGCTTTAGATGTACATTGTTCAGAGGACGCACTACACTAACTTGTAGCTTTAGCTGAATACTGTGAAGAGGTCGCACTAAACTAACTTATAGCTTTAGCTGAACACTATGAGGAGGACGCACTACACTAACTTGTAACTTTAGCTGAACACTGTGCACTACACTAACTTGTATCTTTAGCTGAACATTGTGCGGAGGACGCACTACACTAACTTGTAGCTTTAGCTGACCACTATTCAGAGGACGCACTACACTAACTTGAAGCTTTAGCTGAACACTGTGAGGAGGATGCTCTACACTAATTTGTAGCTTTAGCTGAACACTGTGCACTACACTAACTTGTAGCTTTAGATGAACACTGTTAAGAGGACGCACTACACTAACTTGTAGCTTTAGCTGAACACTGTGCAGAGGTAGCACTACACTAATTTGTAGCTTTAGCTGAACACTGTGAGGAGGACGCACTACACTAACTTGTAGCTTTAGCTGAACACTGTGAGGAGGCACAACACTAACTTATAGCTTTAGCTGAACACTGTAAGGCGGACGCAATATACTAACTTGTAGCTTTAGCTGAACACTGTGCACTACACTAAGTTGTAGCTTTAGATGAACACTGTTCAGTGGATGCACTACACTAACTTGTAGCTTTAGCTGAACACTGTGCAGAGGTCGCACTACACTAACTTGTAGCTTTAGCTTAACACTGTGAGGAGGACGCACTACACTAACTTGTAGCTTTAGCTGAACACTGTGAGGAGGACGCACTACACTAACTTGTAGCTTTAGCTGAACACTGTGAGGAGGACGCACTACACTAACTTGTAGCTTTAGCTGAACACTGTGAGGAGGACGCACTACACTAACTTGTAGCTTTAGCTGAACACTGTGAGGCGGACGCACTATACTAACTTGTAGCTTTAGCTGAGCACTGTGCACTACACTAACTTGCAGCTTTAGATGAACACTGTTCAGAGGATGCACTACACTAACTTGTAGCTTTAGCTGAACACTGTGAGGAGGACGCACTACACTAACTTGTAACTTTAGCTGAATACTGTGAGGAGGACGCACTACACTAACTTTTAGCTTTAGCTGAACACTGTGCACTACACTAACTTGTAGATTTAGATGAACACTGTTCAGAAGATGCATTACACTAACTTGTAGCTTTAGCTGAACACTGGTCAGAGGACGCACTTCACTAATTTGTAGCTTTAGCTGAACACTGTGCAGAGGTTGCACTACACTAACTTGTAGCTTTAGCTGAACACTGTTCAAAAAATGTACTACACTTACTTGTAGCTCTAGCTGAACACTGTACAGAGGACGCACTACACTAACATGCAGCTTTAGCTGAACACTGTGAGGAGGACGCACTACTCTAAATTGTAGCTTTAGCTGAACACTGTGAGGAGGACACACTATACTAACTTGTAGCTTTAGCTGAACAATGTGCACTACACTAACTTGTAGCTTTAGATGAACACTATTCAGAGGACGCACTAAACTAACTTGTAGCTTTAGCTGAACACTGGTCAGAGGACGCACTACAATAACTTGTAGCTTTAGCTTAACACTGTGCAGAGGTCGCACTACACTAACTTGTAGCTTTAGCTGAACACTGTGAGGAGGACGCACTACACTAACTTGTAGCTTTAGCTGAACACTGTGAGGAGGACGCACTGCACTAACTTGTAGCTTTAGCTGAACACTGTGAGGAGGACGCACTTCACTAACTTGTAGCTTTAGCTTAACACTGTGAGGAGGACGCACTACACTAACTTGTAGCTTTAGCTGAACACTGTGAGGCGGACGCACTATACTAACTTGTAGCTTTAGCTGAGCACTGTGCACTACACTAACTTGCAGCTTTAGATGAACACTGTTCAGAGGATGCACTACACTAACTTGTAGCTTTAGCTGAACACTGTGAGGAGGACGCACTACACTAACTTGTAACTTTAGCTGAATACTGTGAGGAGGACGCACTACACTAACTTGTAGCTTTAGCTGAACACTGTGCACTACACTAACTTGTAGATTTAGATGAACACTGTTCAGAAGATGCATTACACTAACTTGTAGCTTTAGCTGAACACTGGTCAGAGGACGCACTTCACTAATTTGTAGCTTTAGCTGAACACTGTGCAGAGGTTGCACTACACTAACTTGTAGATTTAGCTGAACAATGTTCAAACAATGTACTACACTTACTTGTAGCTCTAGCTGAACACTGTACAGAGGACGCACTACACTAACTTGCAGCTTTAGCTGAACACTGTGAGGAGGACGCACTACACTAACTTGTAGATTTAGCTGAACACTGTGAGGAGGACGCACTACACTAACTTGTAGCTTTAGCTGAACAATGTGCACTACACTAACTTGTAGCTTTAGATGAACACTATTCAGAGGACGCACTAAACTAACTTGTAGCTTTAGCTGAACACTGGTCAGAGGACGCACTCCACTAACTTGTAGCTTTAGCTGAACACTGTGCAGAGATCGCACTACACTAACTTGTAGCTTTAGCTGAACACTGTGAGGAGGACGCACTACACTAACTTGTAGCTTTAGCTGAACACTGTGAGGAGGACGCACTACACTAACTTGTAGCCTAAGCTGAACACTGTGAGGAGGACGCACTACTCTAACTTGTAGCTTTAGCTGAACTCTGTGAGGAGAACGCACTACACTAACTTGTGGCTTTAGCTGAACACTGTGAGGCAGACGCACTATACTAACTTATAGCTTTAGCTGAGCACTGTGCACTACACTAACTTGTAGCTTTAGATGAACACTGTTCAGAGGATGCACTACACTAACTTGTAGCTTTAGCTGAACAATGTGAGGAGGACGCACTACACTAACTTGTAGAGTTTAGCTGAACACTGTGAGGAGGACGCACTACACTAACTTGTAGCTTTAGCTGAACACTGTGCACTACACAAACTTGTAGCCTTAGATGAACACTGTTCAGAAGATGCATTACACTAACTTGTAGCTTTAGCTGAACACTGGTCAGAGGACGCACTTCACTAATTTGTAGCTTTAGCTGAACACTGTTCAGAGGATGCACTACACTAACTTGTAGTTTTAGCTGAACACTGTGCAGCGGTCTCACTTCACTAACTTTTAACTTTAGCTGAACACTGTGAGGAGGACGCACTACACTAACTTGTAGCATTAGCTGAACACTGTGCACTACACTAACTTGTAGCTTTAGCTGAACACTGTGAGGAGGGTGCACTACACCAACTTGTAGCTTTAGCTGAACACTGTTCAGAGGACGCACTACACTAACTTGTAGCTTTAGCTGAACACTGTGCAGAGGTCGTACTACACTAACTTGTAGCATTAGCTGAACACTGTACACTACACTAACTTGTAGCTTTATATGAACACTGTTCAGCGGACGCACTACACTAACTTGTAGCTTTAGCTGAACACTGTGCAGAGCTCGCACTACACTAACTTGTAGCTTTAGCTGAACACTGTGAGGAGGATGCACTACACTAACTTGTAGCTTTAGCTGAACACTGTGAGGAGGACGCAATACACTAACTTATAGCTTTAGCTGAACACTGTAAGGCGGACGCACTATACTAACTTGTAGCTTTAGCTGAACACTGTGCACTACACTAAGTTGTAGCTTTAGATGAACACTGTTCAGTGGATGCACTAAACTAACTTGTAGCTTTAGCTGAACACTGTGAGGAGGACGCACTACACTAACTTGTAGCTTTAGCTGAACACTGTGAGGAGGACGCACTACACTAACTTGTAGCTTTAGCTGAACACTGTGCACTACACTAACTTGTAGCTTTAGATGAACACTGTTCAGAGGATGCATTACACTAACTTGTAGCTTTAGCTGAACACAGGTCAGAGGACGCACTACACTAATTTGTAGCTTTAGCTGAACACTGTGCAGAGGTCGCACTACACTAACTTGTAGCTTTAGCTGAACACTGTTCAAACAATGTACTACACTAACTTGCAGCTTTAGCTGAACACTGTACAGAGGACGCACTACACTAACTTGCAGCTTTAGCTGAACACTGTGAGGAGGACGCACTACACTAACTTGCAGCTTTAGCTGAACACTGTGCAGAGGTCGCACTACACTAACTTGTAGCATTAGCTGAACAATGTACACTACACTAACTTGTAGCTTTAGATGAAAACTGTTCAGGGGACGCACTACACTAACTTGTAGCTTTAGCTGAACAATGTGCAGAGGTCGCACTACACTAACTTGTAGCTTTAGCTGAACACTGTGAGGAGGATGCACTACACTAACTTGTAGCTTTAGCTGAACACTGTGAGGAGGATGCAATGCACTAACTTGTAGCTTTAGCTTAACATTGTTCAGAGGATGCACTACACTAATTTATAGCTTTAGCTGAACACTGTGCACTACACTAGCTTGTAGCTTTAGATGAACACTGTTCAGAGAACGCACTACACTAACATATAGCTTTAGCTGAACACTGTGCAGAGGTCACACTACACTAACTTGTAGCTTTAGCTGAACACTGTGAGGAGGACATACTACACTAACTTGTAGTTTTAGCTGAACACTGTGAGGAGGATGCACTACGCTAACTTGTAGCTTTAGCTGAACACTGTGCACAGGTCGCACTACACTAACTTGTAGCTTTAGCTGAACACTGTGAGGAGGACGCTCTACACTAA
Organism: Aquarana catesbeiana; assembly: GCF_042186555.1. Lineage (NCBI taxonomy): Eukaryota > Metazoa > Chordata > Amphibia > Anura > Ranidae > Aquarana > Aquarana catesbeiana. Next base: position 133,590,461 of record NC_133332.1, on the reverse strand, counting down.
CTTGTAGCTTTAGCTGAACACTGTGCACTACACTAACTTGTAGCTTTAGATGTAAATTGTTCAGAGGACGCACTACACTAACTTGTAGCTTTAGCTGAATACTGTGAAAAGGTTGCACTACACTAACTTGTAGCTTTAGCTGAACACTGTGAGGAGGACGCACTACACTAACTTGTAACTTTAGCTGAACACTGTGAGGAGGACGCACTACACTAACTTGTAGCTTTAGCTGAACACTGTGAGGAGGACGCACTACACTAACTTGTAGCTTTAGCTGAACACTGTGCACTACACTAACTTGTAGCTTTAGCTTAACACTGTGAGGAGGACGCACTACACTAACTTGTAGCTTTAGCTGAACACTGTGAACTACACTAACTTGTAGCTTTAGCTGGACACTGTGCAGAGGTCACACTACACTAACTTGTAGCTTTAGCTGAACACTGTGCACTACACTAACTTGTAGCTTTAGCTGAACACTGTGAGGAGGATGCACTATACTAACGTGTAGCTTTAGCTGAACACTGTTCAGAGGACGCACTACACTAACTTGTAGCTTTAGCTGGACACTGTGCAGAGGTCGCACTACACCAACTTGTAGCTTTAGCTGAACACTGTGAGGAGGACGCTCTACACTAACTTGTAGCTTTAGCTGAACACTGTGCACTACACTAACTTGTAGCTTTAGATGTACATTGTTCAGAGGACGCACTACACTAACTTATAGCTTAAGCTGAATACTGTGAAGAAGTCGCACTACACTAACTTGTAGCTTTAGCTGAACACTGTGAGGAGGACGCACTACACTAACTTGTAACTTTAGCTGAACACTGTGCACTACACTAACTTGTATCTTTAGCTGAACACTGTGAGGAGGACGCACTACACTAACTTGTAGCTTTAGCTGACCACTATTCAGAGGATGCACTATACTAACTTGTAGTTTTAGCTGAACACTGTGCAGAGGTCGCACTACACTAACTTGAAGCTTTAGCTGAACACTGTGAGGAGGATGCTCTACACTAATTTGTAGCTTTAGCTGAACAATGTGCACTACACTGACTTGTAGCTTTAGATGAACACTGTTCAGAGGACGCACTACACTAACTTGTAGCTTTAGCTGAACACTGTGCAGAGGTAGCACTACACTAATTTGTAGCTTTAGATGAACACTGTGAGGAGGACGCACTACACTAACTTGTAGCTTTAGCTGAACACTGTGAGGAGGCACTACACTAACTTATAGCGTTAGCTGAACACTGTTAGGCGGACGCACTATACTAACTTGTAGCTTTAGCTGAACACTGTGCACTACACTAAGTTGTAGCTTTAGATGAACACTGTTCAGTGGATGCACTACACTAACTTGTAGCATTAGCTGAACACTGTGAGGAGGATGCACTACACTAACTCGTAGCTTTAGCTGAACACTGTGAGGAGGACGCACTACACTAACTTGTAGCTTTAGCTGAACACTGTGCACTACACTAACTTGTAGCTTTAGATGAACACTGTTCAGAGGATGCATTACACTAACTTGTAGCTTTAGCTGAACACTGGTCAGAGGACGCACTACACTAATTTGTAGCTTTAGCTGAACACTGTGCAGAGGTCGCACTAAACTAACTTGTCGCTTTAGCTGAACACTGTTCAAACAATATACTACACTAACTTGAAGCTTTAGCTGAACACTGTACAGAGGACGCACTACACTAACTTGCAGCTTTAGCTGAACACTGTGAGGAGGACACACTACACTAACTTGCAGCTTTAGCTGAACACTGTGCAGAGGTCACACTACACTAACTTGTAGCATTAGCGGAACACTGTACACTACACTAACTTTTAGCTTTAGATGAAAACTGTTCAGCGGACGCACTACACTAACTTGTAGCTTTAGCTGAACACTGTGCAGAGGTCGCACTACACTAACTTGTAGCTTTAGCTGAACACTGTGAGGAGGATGCTCTACACTAACTTGTAGCTTTAGATGAACGCTGTTCAGAGGATGCATTACACTAACTTGTAGCTTTAGCTGAACACTGGTCAGAGGACGCACTACACTAATTTGTAGCTTTAGCTGAACACTGTGCAGAGGTCGCACTAAACTAACTTGTAGCTTTAGCTGAACACTGTTCAAACAATATACTACACTAACTTGTAGCTTTAGCTGAACACTGTGAGAAGGACGCAATGCACTAACTTGTAGCTTTAGCTGAACATTGTTCAGAGGATGCACTACACTAATTTATAGCTTTAGCTGAACACTGTGCACTACACTAGCTTGTAGCTTTAGATGAACACTGTTCAGAGAACGCACTACACTAACTTATAGCTTTAGCTGAACACTGTGCAGAGGTCACACTACACTAACTTGTAGCTTTAGCTGAACACTGTGAGGAGTACATACTACACTAACTTGTAGTTTTAGCTTAACACTGTGAGGAGGATGCACTACGCTAACTTGTAGCTTTAGCTGAACACTGTGCAGAGGTCGCACTACACTAATTTGTAGCTTTAGCTGAACACTGTGAGGAGGATGCTCTACACTAACTTGTAGCTTTAGCTGAACACTGTGCACTACACTAACTTGTAGCTTTAGATGTACATTGTTCAGAGGACGCACTACACTAACTTGTAGCTTTAGCTGAATACTGTGAAGAGGTCGCACTAAACTAACTTATAGCTTTAGCTGAACACTGTGAGGAGGACGCACTACACTAACTTGTAACTTTAGCTGAACACTGTGCACTACACTAACTTGTATCTTTAGCTGAACATTGTGCGGAGGACGCACTACACTAACTTGTAGCTTTAGCTGACCACTATTCAGAGGACGCACTACACTAACTTGAAGCTTTAGCTGAACACTGTGAGGAGGATGCTCTACACTAATTTGTAGCTTTAGCTGAACACTGTGCACTACACTAACGTGTAGCTTTAGATGAACACTGTTAAGAGGACGCACTACACTAACTTGTAGCTTTAGCTGAACACTGTGCAGAGGTAGCACTACACTAATTTGTAGCTTTAGCTGAACACTGTGAGGAGGACGCACTACACTAACTTGTAGCTTTAGCTGAACACTGTGAGGAGGCACTACACTAACTTATAGCTTTAGCTGAACACTGTAAGGCGGACGCAATATACTAACTTGTAGCTTTAGCTGAACACTGTGCAGAGGTAGCACTACACTAATTTGTAGCTTTAGATGAACACTGTGAGGAGGACGCACTACACTAACTTGTAGCTTTAGCTGAACACTGTGAGGAGGCACTACACTAACTTATAGCGTTAGCTGAACACTGTAAGGCGGACGCACTATACTAACTTGTAGCTTTAACTGAACACTGTGCACTACACTAAGTTGTAGCTTTAGATGAACACTGTTCAGTGGATGCACTACACTAACTTGTAGCATTAGCTGAACACTGTGAGGAGGATGCACTACACTAACTCGTAGCTTTAGCTGAACACTGTGAGGAGGACGCACTACACTAACTTGTAGCTTTAGCTGAACACTGTGCACTACACTAACTTGTAGCTTTAGATGAACACTGTTCAGAGGATGCATTACACTAACTTGTAGCTTTAGCTGAACACTGGTCAGAGGACGCACTACACTAATTTGTAGCTTTAGCTGAACACTGTGCAGAGGTCGCACTAAACTAACTTGTCGCTTTAGCTGAACACTGTTCAAACAATATACTACACTAACTTGAAGCTTTAGCTGAACACTGTACAGAGGACGCACTACACTAACTTGCAGCTTTAGCTGAACACTGTGAGGAGGACACACTACACTAACTTGCAGCTTTAGCTGAACACTGTGCAGAGGTCACACTACACTAACTTGTAGCATTAGCTGAACACTGTACACTACACTAACTTTTAGCTTTAGATGAAAACTGTTCAGCGGACGCACTACACTAACTTGTAGCTTTAGCTGAACACTGTGCAGAGGTCGCACTACACTAACTTGTAGCTTTAGCTGAACAATGTGAGGAGGATGCTCTACACTAACTTGTAGCTTTAGATGAACGCTGTTCAGAGGATGCATTACACTAACTTGTAGCTTTAGCTGAACACTGGTCAGAGGACGCACTACACTAATTTGTAGCTTTAGCTGAACACTGTGCAGAGGTCGCACTAAACTAACTTGTAGCTTTAGCTGAACACTGTTCAAACAATATACTACACTAACTTGTAGCTTTAGCTGAACACTGTGAGAAGGACGCAATGCACTAACTTGTAGCTTTAGCTGAACATTGTTCAGAGGATGCACTACACTAATTTATAGCTTTAGCTGAACACTGTGCACTACACTAGCTTGTAGCTTTAGATGAACACTGTTCAGAGAACGCACTACACTAACTTATAGCTTTAGCTGAACACTGTGCAGAGGTCACACTACACTAACTTGTAGCTTTAGCTGAACACTGTGAGGAGTACATACTACACTAACTTGTAGTTTTAGCTGAACACTGTGAGGAGGATGCACTACGCTAACTTGTAGCTTTAGCTGAACACTGTGCAGAGGTCGCACTACACTAATTTGTAGCTTTAGCTGAACACTGTGAGGAGGACGCTCTACACTAACTTGTAGCTTTAGCTGAACACTGTGCACTACACTAACTTGTAGCTTTAGATGTACATTGTTCAGAGGACGCACTACACTAACTTGTAGCTTTAGCTGAATACTGTGAAGAGGTCGCACTAAACTAACTTATAGCTTTAGCTGAACACTATGAGGAGGACGCACTACACTAACTTGTAACTTTAGCTGAACACTGTGCACTACACTAACTTGTATCTTTAGCTGAACATTGTGCGGAGGACGCACTACACTAACTTGTAGCTTTAGCTGACCACTATTCAGAGGACGCACTACACTAACTTGAAGCTTTAGCTGAACACTGTGAGGAGGATGCTCTACACTAATTTGTAGCTTTAGCTGAACACTGTGCACTACACTAACTTGTAGCTTTAGATGAACACTGTTAAGAGGACGCACTACACTAACTTGTAGCTTTAGCTGAACACTGTGCAGAGGTAGCACTACACTAATTTGTAGCTTTAGCTGAACACTGTGAGGAGGACGCACTACACTAACTTGTAGCTTTAGCTGAACACTGTGAGGAGGCACAACACTAACTTATAGCTTTAGCTGAACACTGTAAGGCGGACGCAATATACTAACTTGTAGCTTTAGCTGAACACTGTGCACTACACTAAGTTGTAGCTTTAGATGAACACTGTTCAGTGGATGCACTACACTAACTTGTAGCTTTAGCTGAACACTGTGCAGAGGTCGCACTACACTAACTTGTAGCTTTAGCTTAACACTGTGAGGAGGACGCACTACACTAACTTGTAGCTTTAGCTGAACACTGTGAGGAGGACGCACTACACTAACTTGTAGCTTTAGCTGAACACTGTGAGGAGGACGCACTACACTAACTTGTAGCTTTAGCTGAACACTGTGAGGAGGACGCACTACACTAACTTGTAGCTTTAGCTGAACACTGTGAGGCGGACGCACTATACTAACTTGTAGCTTTAGCTGAGCACTGTGCACTACACTAACTTGCAGCTTTAGATGAACACTGTTCAGAGGATGCACTACACTAACTTGTAGCTTTAGCTGAACACTGTGAGGAGGACGCACTACACTAACTTGTAACTTTAGCTGAATACTGTGAGGAGGACGCACTACACTAACTTTTAGCTTTAGCTGAACACTGTGCACTACACTAACTTGTAGATTTAGATGAACACTGTTCAGAAGATGCATTACACTAACTTGTAGCTTTAGCTGAACACTGGTCAGAGGACGCACTTCACTAATTTGTAGCTTTAGCTGAACACTGTGCAGAGGTTGCACTACACTAACTTGTAGCTTTAGCTGAACACTGTTCAAAAAATGTACTACACTTACTTGTAGCTCTAGCTGAACACTGTACAGAGGACGCACTACACTAACATGCAGCTTTAGCTGAACACTGTGAGGAGGACGCACTACTCTAAATTGTAGCTTTAGCTGAACACTGTGAGGAGGACACACTATACTAACTTGTAGCTTTAGCTGAACAATGTGCACTACACTAACTTGTAGCTTTAGATGAACACTATTCAGAGGACGCACTAAACTAACTTGTAGCTTTAGCTGAACACTGGTCAGAGGACGCACTACAATAACTTGTAGCTTTAGCTTAACACTGTGCAGAGGTCGCACTACACTAACTTGTAGCTTTAGCTGAACACTGTGAGGAGGACGCACTACACTAACTTGTAGCTTTAGCTGAACACTGTGAGGAGGACGCACTGCACTAACTTGTAGCTTTAGCTGAACACTGTGAGGAGGACGCACTTCACTAACTTGTAGCTTTAGCTTAACACTGTGAGGAGGACGCACTACACTAACTTGTAGCTTTAGCTGAACACTGTGAGGCGGACGCACTATACTAACTTGTAGCTTTAGCTGAGCACTGTGCACTACACTAACTTGCAGCTTTAGATGAACACTGTTCAGAGGATGCACTACACTAACTTGTAGCTTTAGCTGAACACTGTGAGGAGGACGCACTACACTAACTTGTAACTTTAGCTGAATACTGTGAGGAGGACGCACTACACTAACTTGTAGCTTTAGCTGAACACTGTGCACTACACTAACTTGTAGATTTAGATGAACACTGTTCAGAAGATGCATTACACTAACTTGTAGCTTTAGCTGAACACTGGTCAGAGGACGCACTTCACTAATTTGTAGCTTTAGCTGAACACTGTGCAGAGGTTGCACTACACTAACTTGTAGATTTAGCTGAACAATGTTCAAACAATGTACTACACTTACTTGTAGCTCTAGCTGAACACTGTACAGAGGACGCACTACACTAACTTGCAGCTTTAGCTGAACACTGTGAGGAGGACGCACTACACTAACTTGTAGATTTAGCTGAACACTGTGAGGAGGACGCACTACACTAACTTGTAGCTTTAGCTGAACAATGTGCACTACACTAACTTGTAGCTTTAGATGAACACTATTCAGAGGACGCACTAAACTAACTTGTAGCTTTAGCTGAACACTGGTCAGAGGACGCACTCCACTAACTTGTAGCTTTAGCTGAACACTGTGCAGAGATCGCACTACACTAACTTGTAGCTTTAGCTGAACACTGTGAGGAGGACGCACTACACTAACTTGTAGCTTTAGCTGAACACTGTGAGGAGGACGCACTACACTAACTTGTAGCCTAAGCTGAACACTGTGAGGAGGACGCACTACTCTAACTTGTAGCTTTAGCTGAACTCTGTGAGGAGAACGCACTACACTAACTTGTGGCTTTAGCTGAACACTGTGAGGCAGACGCACTATACTAACTTATAGCTTTAGCTGAGCACTGTGCACTACACTAACTTGTAGCTTTAGATGAACACTGTTCAGAGGATGCACTACACTAACTTGTAGCTTTAGCTGAACAATGTGAGGAGGACGCACTACACTAACTTGTAGAGTTTAGCTGAACACTGTGAGGAGGACGCACTACACTAACTTGTAGCTTTAGCTGAACACTGTGCACTACACAAACTTGTAGCCTTAGATGAACACTGTTCAGAAGATGCATTACACTAACTTGTAGCTTTAGCTGAACACTGGTCAGAGGACGCACTTCACTAATTTGTAGCTTTAGCTGAACACTGTTCAGAGGATGCACTACACTAACTTGTAGTTTTAGCTGAACACTGTGCAGCGGTCTCACTTCACTAACTTTTAACTTTAGCTGAACACTGTGAGGAGGACGCACTACACTAACTTGTAGCATTAGCTGAACACTGTGCACTACACTAACTTGTAGCTTTAGCTGAACACTGTGAGGAGGGTGCACTACACCAACTTGTAGCTTTAGCTGAACACTGTTCAGAGGACGCACTACACTAACTTGTAGCTTTAGCTGAACACTGTGCAGAGGTCGTACTACACTAACTTGTAGCATTAGCTGAACACTGTACACTACACTAACTTGTAGCTTTATATGAACACTGTTCAGCGGACGCACTACACTAACTTGTAGCTTTAGCTGAACACTGTGCAGAGCTCGCACTACACTAACTTGTAGCTTTAGCTGAACACTGTGAGGAGGATGCACTACACTAACTTGTAGCTTTAGCTGAACACTGTGAGGAGGACGCAATACACTAACTTGTAGCTTTAGCTGAACATTGTTTAGAGGACGCACTACACTAATTTATAGCTTTAGCTGAACACTGTGCACTACACTAGCTTGTAGCTTTAGATGAACACTGTTCAGAGAACGCACTACACTAACTTATAGCTTTAGCTGAACACTGTGCAGAGGTCACACTACACTAACTTGTAGCTTTAGCTGAACACTGTGAGGAGGACATACTACACTAACTTGTAGCTTCAGCTGAACACTGTGCAGAGGTCGTACTACACTAACTTGTAACTTTGGCTGAACACTGCGCAGAGATCGCACTACACTAACTAGTAGCTTTAGCTGAATACTGTGCAGAGGTCGCACTACACTAACTTGTAGCTTTAGCTGAACGCTGTGAGGAGGACGCACTACACTAACTTGTTGCTTTAGCTGAACACTGTGCACTACACTAAGTTGTAGCTTTAGATGAACACTTTTCAGAGGATGCACTACACTAACTTGTAGCTTTAGCTGAATACTGTGCAGAGGTCGCACTGCACTAACTTGTAGCTTTAGCTGAACGCTGTGAGGAGGACGCACTACACTAACTTGTAGCTTTAGCTGAACACTGTGAGAAGGACGCACCACACTAACTTGTAGCTGTAGCTGAACACTGTGCAGAGGTCACACTACACTAACTTGTAGCTTTAGCTGAACACTGTGAGGAGGATGCACCAAACTAACTTTTAGCTTTAGCTGAACACTGTGAGGAGGACGCACTACACTAACTTGTAGCTTTAGCTGAACACTATTCTCAGGACACACTACACTAACTTGTAGTTTTAGCTGAACACTGTGCAGAGGTTGCACTACACTAACTTGAAGCTTTAGCTGAACACTGTAAGGAGGATGCTCTACAATAACTTGTAGCTTTAACTGAACACTGTGCACTACACTAATTTGTAGCTTTAGATGAACACTGTTCAGAGGACGCACTACACTAACTTGTAGCTTTAGCTGTACACTGTTCAGAGGACGCACCACACTAACTTGTAGCTTTAGCTGAACACTGTGCAGAGGTCGCACTACACTAATTTGTAGCTTTAGCTGAACACTGTAAAGAGGACGCACTACACTTACTTGTAGCTTTAGCTGAACACTGTGAGGAGGACACACTACACTAACTTGTAGCTTTAGCTGAACACTGTGAGGCGGACGCACTATACTAACTTGTAGCTTTAGCTGAACACTATGCACTACGCTAACTTGTAGCTTTAGATGAACACTGTTCAGAGGATGCACTACACTAACTTGTAGCTTTAGCTGAACACTGTTCAGAGGACGCACTACACTAACTTGTAGCTTTAGCTGAACACTGTGCAGAGGTCACACTACACTAACTTGTAGCTTTAGCTGAACACTGTGAGGAGGACGCACTACACTAACTTGTAGCTTTAGTTGAACACTGTGCACTACACTAACTTGTAGCTGTGACGGGAGTTCCTGTGGAACTTAGAATACATCTTATGTCTAAGTCACCCTGTGCCATCCTGGCACAGGGTGAGTGAGAAAATATATCTTGGACTACTTAAAATGGGACAGTAATATTTGTCCACAATATCTCCCAGGATGTATGTAGAGACTATTATTGGTTTGGTTGATTCTGAACGCAACCTGTTAATTGAATGAGCTGATCACATTGTCCTCTATATAATGTAGGAGACGGACGACTCCTATTGGAGCTCATGTTAATTAGGTTAATTAGGTTTTGTTTGTATTGTTAATTGGAATTAGCTCCAGCTATTGTGTTTATATTACTGTGTGAAGCTCGGTGCCCACAAGTCTCGGCGAAAGGTCATGTCTCAGTCACCTAGGCTGTATAAAGGATTAGATAATTAGCTCATGTTAATTAGGTTACAGTTGTATTGTTAGAGGAGGTTCCAACGCCATATAAAGTCTTGTAATTTTGATTCTAAATAAAGTTAGTCCTGATGTACTCCAAGACTGGTGTTGTCTAGTTCTTGGGGGTTCCTATAGCCAGATCCATTGTACTTGTGTTCCAGAACTTAGGAAGCGGTATACAGACGGAAGCACTCAAGCAGAGTGTGTGACATTCCGTGACATTGGTGGCAAGCAGAGGGAAAGCTTCCTGCAGTCTGGGAAATCTAAACCTCCAACTGGATCCAAGATCAGGATAGCAGACTTCAGTCACCCCAGCGGAGATATTTACCTGGCATCAGAATTCCCGGGTCTGCTGCGGATCATCCTTTCAACATACACCAGGACTGTGTCTGAGGATGAATACCTGGAGCTTAGGCAGCAAATTCGGGTGGAGCTCTGGATTGCAGCCCTCCAGCTCGCTGGTATAAAACAGGGCAAGTGCTTTCCAACCCAAGAGCAACGGGCCAGTGACCAACGGGCATTGCGGATGGCATTCCTGGGAGAGCGGCCCCAGGAGCAATGGGTGACTGAGTTGGACAGGTTGGTCCAGCAGGAGATAGAGCTGGACAATCGTTATCGGGCTCTGCAATGGCACGCAGAGGAAGGATATTTAGGGGAGACAACAGAATGCTCTCCGGAGGGATATGACTTTGGCGGCCCTGGATTGCTGTGGGAGAGCCTTACAGATCTTTTTATGTTTGGCGATGAAGGGGAACCTGACCTTGAGGACCTGAGAGAATATAGAGAGTCTATGCTCAGTCTTGCAGGGGTCTCAGAGCTCAAACCTGATCTGGACCATTTGCTAAGGAAGGAACAGCATCTGGAAAGGGCATACAGGAAACTGCTAGAACAAGTTCAGCAGCATGCCAGAGAATCGGTAGTGGAAAATCCGAGATTGCCGTCCCCAAACCTGAAGTGCTGACAACAGGGCAGAGCTCTGCTAACCTCTGCCCAGAAATGATAGCATCTTCTGGGTTCCATGGACAGGAGATTCTGAACCTCTATCCCCAGACATCAGTTGTAGAGACATGGGATTTGATAGACTTTTCTGCTGAGGAAGAACAACCTGATGAGCCTCCAGCAGAAGAGCTGCTATCAGGGCCAAAGTTCACTGTGTTCTGCCCAGCACCAACAGTGGCTTCGGCCTTCCTGAGAGAAGAGGTAGTCGGCCTTTCTCCCACAACAATGACAGGGACATGTGATTTTCTGCCAGCAGCATCTATGGAGTTAAAACAAACTTCTCCAGCTGAAGATCTGGTAACTGAACAGAGGGTCCAAGACCTCTGTCCCACATTTTTACCAATTCCAGAGACTGGGGATTTAATAGACGTTTCTGTAGAGGAGGAACCACCTGGCAAACCCCCAGCAGAAGTGCTGGCAACCGGACAGAGGGTCCAAGACCTCTGCCCCATACCTGCAGCAATTGTGGAGGCTCAGGGTGAGAAGATGGCAATCACTTCCCAGCAGTAGATACAGGGGGAGAAGGGAGAGAAGGTGTGTGTTGTCCCTCCCCAACAGTTGGCCAGGGTGGAGGAAGTGGGCTTTCCTCCCCAGCAAAGATCCGTGTACCTGGGAGACAGTACCATCGACATATCGTCCCAGCAGCCAGATGAGGGAATAGAAAAGGAAGCAGCCCAATGGCAGCTACACAGTTTGGGAGTGGAGGAAGCCAGCCTCCTGCCCCAATGGTTAGCTTGAGCGGAGGATGCGGAGTCCCCAGCAGAAGTGCTGGCAACAGGGCAGAGTGTTACCAACCTCTGCCCAGCACCGGCAACAACTACAGAGTTCCAGGGAGGCGGGGCAGTTGGCCTCCCTCTCCAACAGTTAGCCAGAACAGATGGTGTGGGGTTTCCAGCAGAAGGGCTGGCAACAGGGCCGAGGACTGCTGGACTCTGCCCTCAACTAACAGAGGATGGATTTCCTGTGAAGGTGGATGGGACTTCAGTCTCCACCTGTATACCCCAGGGATGCTGGGCAGTGAGCCCCGATCCCCAACAGCATGACAGAGTGAGCCCAGACACCCTGTCTTCTCTTCAGCGGTAGAAAGGATTCCAGGGAGAAGGGCCAGTCCAGGCCTCTCCCCAGCGGCAGATATGTTCTCTGAGAGAGGCAGAGGTTGGCTGGGTGAGTAATACTCTGTTTGGAACAATTTGTTTGGGGTACTGTGTGGGTACTGGCATTAGAGGACTGGAACTACTTACTAACTTCGGAGTCAACCCGTCTGGGGTCTCCTCCTGTGTTAGTCTCCTGCCGAGAGGGGAGAGATGTGACGGGAGGGCCCGTGGAACTCAGAATACATCTTATGTCTAAGTCACCCTTTGCCATCCTGGCACAGGGTGAGTGAGAAAATATATCTTGGACTACTTAAAATGGGACAGTAATATTTTTCCACAATATCTCCCAGGATGTATGTAGAGACTATTATTGGTTTGGTTGATTCTGAATGCAACCTGTTAATTGAATGAGCTGATCACATTGTCCTCTATACAATGTAGGAGACGGGACGACTCCTATTGGAGCTCATGTTAATTAGGTTAATTAGGTTTTGTTTGTATTGTTAATTGTAATTAGCTCCAGCTATTGTGTTTATCTTACTGTGTGAAGCTCGGTGCCCACAAGTATGGGCGAAAGGTCATGTCTCAGTCACCTAGGCTGTATAAAGGATTAGATAATTAGCTCATGTTAATTAGGTTACAGTTGTATTGTTAGAGGAGGTTCCAACGGCATATAAAGTCTTGTAATTTTGATTCTAAATAAAGTTAGTCCTGATGTACTCCAAGACTGGTGTTGGCTAGTTCTTGGGGGTTCCTATAGCCAGATCCATTGGACTTGTGTTCCAGAACTTAGGAAGCGGTATACAGACGGAAGCACTCAAGCGGAGTGTGGGACGTTCCGTGACAGTAGCTTTAGCTGAACACTTTTCAGAGGTCACACCACACTAACTTGTATCTTTAGCTGAACACTGTGAGGAGGACCCACTACACTAACTTGTAGCTTTAGATGAACACTGTTCAGAGGACGCACTACACTAACTTGTAGCTTTAGCTAAACACTGTTCAGAGGATGCACTACACTAACTTGTAGCTTTAGCTGAACACTGTGCAGAGATTGCACTACACTAACTTGTAGCTTTAACTGAACACTGTGAGGAGAATGCACTACACTAACATGTAGCTTTAGCTGAACACTGTGAGGAGGATGCTCTACACTAACTTGAAGCTTTAGCTGAACACTGTGAGGAGGATGCTCTACACTAACTTGAAGCTTTAGCTGAACACTGTGCACTACACTAATTTGTAGCTTTAGATAAACACTGTTCAGAGGAGGCACTACACTAACTTGTAGCTTTAGCTGAACACTGTGCAGAGGTCGCACTACACTAATTTGTAGCTTTAGCTGAACACTGTAAAGAGGACGCACTACACTAACTTTTAGCTTTAGCTAAACACTGTGAGGAGGACGCACTACACTAACTTGTAGCTTTAGCTGAACACTGTGCACTACAGTAACTTGTAGCTTTAGATGAACACTGTTCAGAGTGTGCACTACACTAACTTGTAGCTTTAGCTGAATACTGTGCAGAGGTCACACTACACTAACTTGTAGCTTTAGCTGAACACTGTGAGGAGGACGCACTACACTAACTTGTAGCTTTAGTTGAACACTGTGCACTACACTAACTTGTAGCTTTAGCTGAACACTGTTCAAACTATGCACTACATTAAATTGTAGCTTTAGCTGAACACTGTACAGAGGTCGGACTACACTAACTTGTAGCTTTAGCTGAACACTGTGAGGAGGACGCACTACACTAACTTTTAGCTTTAGCTGAACACTGTGAGGAGGACGCACTACACTAACTTTTAGCTTTAGCTGAACACTGTGCACTACACTAACTTGTAGCTTTAGATGAAAGCTGTTCAGAGGATGCATTACACTAACTTGTAGCTTTAGCTAAACACTGGTCACAGAATGCACTACACTAACTTGTAGCTTTAGTTGAACACTGTGCACTACACTAACTTGTAGCTTTAGCTGAACACTGTTCAAACTATGCACTACACTAACTTGTAGCTTTAGATGAACACTGTGCACTACACTAACTTGTAGCTTTAGATGAACACTGTTCAGAAGATGCACTACACTGACTTGTAGCTTTAGCTAAACACTGTTCAGAGGACGCACTACACTAACTTGTAGCTTTAGCTGAACACTATGCAAAGATTGCACTACACGAACTTGTAGCTTTAACTGAACACTGTGAGGAGAATGCACTACACTAACTTGTAGCTTTAGCTGAACACTGTGAGGAGGATGCTCTACACTAACTTGAAGCTTTAGCTGAACACTGTGCACTACACTAATTTGTAGCTTTAGATAAACACTGTTCAGAGGACGCACTACACTAACTTGTAGCTTTAGCTGAACACTGTGCAGAGGTCGCACTACACTAATTTGTAGCTTTAGCTGAACACTGTAAAGAGGACGCACTACACTAACTTTTAGCTTTAGCTAAACACTGTGAGGAGGACGCACTACACTAACTTGTAGCTTTAGATGAACACTGTGCACTACAGTAACTTGTAGCTTTAGATGAACACTGTTCAGAGGATGCACTACACTAACTTGTAGCTTTAGCTGAACACTGTGAGGAGGACGCACTACACTAACTTGTAGCTTTAGTTGAACACTGTGCACTACACTAACTTGTAGCTTTAGCTGAACACTGTTCAAACTATGCACTGCACTAAATTGTAGCTTTAGCTGTAACACTGTACAGAGGTCGCACTACACTAACTTGTAGCTTTAGCTGAACACTGTGAGGAGGACGCACTACACTAACTTTTAGCTTTAGCTGAACACTGTGCACTACACTAACTTGTAGCTTTAGATGAAAGCTGTTCAGAGGACGCATTACACTAACTTGTAGCTTTAGCTAAACACTGGTCACAGAACGCACTACACTAACTTGTAGCTTTAGCTGAACACTGAGAAGAGGTCGCACTACACTAACTTGCAGCTTTAGCTAAACACTGTGAGGAGGACGCACTACACTAACTTGTAGCTTTAGCTTAACACTGTGCAGAGATTGCACTACACTAACTTGTAGCTTTAGCTAAACACTGTGAGGAGCATGCACTACACTAACTTGTAGCTTCAGCTGAACACTATTCAGAGGACGCACTTCACAAACTTGTAGTTTTAGCTGAACACTGTGCAGAGGTCGCACTACACTAACTTGAAGCTTTAGCTGAACACTGTTCAAACGATGCACTACACTAACTTGTAGCTTTAGCTGAACACTGTACAGATGTCGCACTACACTAACTTGTAGCTTTAGCTGAACACTATTCAGAGGACGCACTTCACAAACTTGTAGATTTAGCTGAACACTGTGCAGAGGTCGCACTACACTAACTTGAAGCTTTAGCTGAACACTGTGAGGAGGATGCTCTACACTAACTTGAAGCTTTAGCTGAACACTGTGCACTACACTAATTTGTAGCTTTAGATAAACACTGTTCAGAGGACGCACTACACTAAATTGTAGCTTTAGCTAAACACTGTTCAGAGGACGTACTACACTAACTTGTAACTTTAGCTGAACACTGTGCAGAGGTCGCATTACACTAATTTGTAGCTTTAGCTGAACACTGTAAAGAGGACACACTACACTAACTTTTAGCTTTAGCTAAACACTGTGAGGAGGACGCACTACACTAACTTGTAGCTTTAGCTGAATACTGTGCACTACAGTAAATTGTAGCTTTAGATGAACACTGTTCAGAGGATGCACCACACTAACTTGTAGTTGTAGCTGAACACTGTTCAGAGGACGCACTACACTAACTTGTAGCTTTAGCTGAACACTGTGCAGAGGTCACGCTACACTAACTTGTAGCTTTAGCTGAACACTGTGAGGAGGACGCACTACACTAACTTGTAGCTTTAGTTGAACACTGTGCACTACACTAACTTGTAGCTTTAGCTGAACACTGTTCAAACTATGCACTACACTAACTTGTAGCTTTAGCTGAACACTGTACAGAGGTCGCACTACACTAACTTGTAGCTTTAGCTGAACACTGTGAGGAGGACGCACTACACTAACTTGTAGCTTTAGCTGAACACTGTGAGGAGGACGCACTACACTAACTTTTAGCTTTAGCTGAACACTGTGCACTACACTAACTTGTAGCTTTAGATGAAAGCTGTTCAGAGGACGCATTACACTAACTTGTAGCTTTAGCTGAACACTGGTCACAGAACACACTACACTAACTTGTAGCTTTAGCTGAACATTGTGCAGAGGTCGCACTACACTAACTTGTAGCTTTAGCTAAACACTGTGAGGAGGATGCACTACACTAACATGTAGCTTTAGCTGAAAACTGTGCACTACACTAACTTATAGCTTTAGCTGAACACTGTTCAAACGATGCACTACACTAACTTGTAGCTTTAGCTGAATACTGTATAGATGTCGCACTACGCTAACTTGTAGCTTTAGCTGAACACTGTTCAGAGGACACACTACACTAACTTGTAGCTTTAGCTGAACACTGTGAAGAGATTGCACTACACCAACTTGTAGATTTAGCTGAACACTGTGAGGAGGATGCACTACACTAACTTGTAGCTTTAGCTGAACACTGTGCACTACACTAATTTGTAGCTTTAGATAAACACTGTTCAGAGGACGCACTACACTAAATTGTAGCTTTAGCTAAACACTGTTCAGAGGACGTACTACACTAACTTGTAACTTTAGCTGAACACTGTGCAGAGGTCGCATTACACTAATTTGTAGCTTTAGCTGAACACTGTAAAGAGGACACACTACACTAACTTTTAGCTTTAGCTAAACACTGTGAGGAGGACGCACTACACTAACTTGTAGCTTTAGCTGAATACTGTGCACTACAGTAAATTGTAGCTTTAAATGAACACTGTTCAGAGGATGCACCACACTAACTTGTAGTTGTAGCTGAACACTGTTCAGAGGACGCACTACACTAACTTGTAGCTTTAGCTGAACACTGTGCAGAGGTCACGCTACACTAACTTGTAGCTTTAGCTGAACACTGTGAGGAGGACGCACTACACTAACTTGTAGCTTTAGTTGAACACTGTGCACTACACTAACTTGTAGCTTTAGCTGAACACTGTTCAAACTATGCACTACACTAACTTGTAGCTTTAGCTGAACACTGTACAGAGGTCGCACTACACTAACTTGTAGCTTTAGCTGAACACTGTGAGGAGGACGCACTACACTAACTTGTAGCTTTAGCTGAACACTGTGAGGAGGACGCACTACACTAACTTTTAGCTTTAGCTGAACACTGTGCACTACACTAACTTGTAGCTTTAGATGAAAGCTGTTCAGAGGACGCATTACACTAACTTGTAGCTTTAGCTGAACACTGGTCACAGAACACACTACACTAACTTGTAGCTTTAGCTGAACATTGTGCAGAGGTCGCACTACACTAACTTGTAGCTTTAGCTAAACACTGTGAGGAGGATGCACTACACTAACATGTAGCTTTAGCTGAAAACTGTGCACTACACTAACTTATAGCTTTAGCTGAACACTGTTCAAACGATGCACTACACTAACTTGTAGCTTTAGCTGAATACTGTATAGATGTCGCACTACGCTAACTTGTAGCTTTAGCTGAACACTGTTCAGAGGACACACTACACTAACTTGTAGCTTTAGCTGAACACTGTGAAGAGATTGCACTACACCAACTTGTAGATTTAGCTGAACACTGTGAGGAGGATGCACTACACTAACTTGTAGCTTTGGCTGAACACTGTGAGGAAGATGGTCTACACTAACTTGAAGCTTTAGCTGAACACTGTGCACTACACTAATTTGTAGCTTTAGATAAACCCTGTTCAGAGGACGCACTACACTAACTTGGAGCTTTAGCTGAACACTGTTCAGAGGACGCACTACACTAAATTGTAGCTTTAGCTGAACACTGTGCAGAGGTCGCACTACACTAACCTGTAGCTTTAGCTGAACACTGTGAGGAGGATGCACTACACTAACTTGGAGCTTTAGTTGAACACTGTGCACTACACTAACTTGTAGCTTTAGCTGAACACTGTGAGGAGGACACACTACACTAACTTGTAGCTTTAGCTGAACACTGTGCACTACAGTAACTTGTAGCTTTAGATGAACACTGTTCAGAGGATGCACTACACTAACTTGTAGCTTTAGCTGAACACTGTTCAGAGGATGCACTACACTAACTTGTAGCTTTAGCTGAACACTGTGCACTACAGTAACTTGTAGCTTTAGATGAACACTGTTCAGAGGATGCACTACACTAACTTGTAGCTTTAGCTGAACACTGTTCAGAGGATGCACTACACTAACATTTACCTCCCATGTATCATGACCTAATATGATTTAGATGGGTATTAAGGCATATAATTATATTTTAGTATAAGAATGGCTTACGCCTTTTATAATAATTCTTTTTGGTTTTATTGTTTATAATGTAGCCTAATGCCTACTGACATCCAGAATGTATATTGGAGTTTAATTAACAGGGTTATCTATTTGCAATTTGGGTTTATATATCCATTTTGGGAGATTATAATGATCACCATTCAGCTTAGTTATATAATATATCACGTCCTAATAGAAACCCTCAATGATCCATTTGGAACGCATTTGCGTTTCAATAGCTTTTTGTGATGTGTGTTTTACTTCCGATAC
The DNA here is from genome assembly GCF_042186555.1 of Aquarana catesbeiana. Classification (NCBI taxonomy): domain Eukaryota; kingdom Metazoa; phylum Chordata; class Amphibia; order Anura; family Ranidae; genus Aquarana; species Aquarana catesbeiana. Next base: position 133,571,612 of record NC_133332.1, on the reverse strand, counting down.
AATACAATGATGTAAACCTATCGGTATGCCAGACGCTGTCACATGATGGAGGTCGTGTGTACGTCATACGGCGTTGACTCCGATTGGGTGAGTAACTGAGGAACGGACTCCTCTATCCAAGGAGTGCGCACAACGTGTCGGGATCCACATCGAGGCTTGGTGGATAGAGGCGGTGCTATTATTCTGTCTCCCCATTGGCTAAGTGGTTCACACGTGATTTCGTATGGAACGCACGCTTTGTATTCAGGAAGTCAGCGCGCACGACGCTGTAACAGCTGTTTGTAGGAAATCATTACTATGAATGTATATAAGCGTGGAGGTGGCGGGATGGCATATACCCCAGCCGAAGTCTTTGTAGACGAAACCGGTCGGGTTTCTTTGCTGTACCCAGCCACTTTTACCACGCTTACCAATTTTTATTCACTTTGTACTATTGGAATCGATTCTGCCTATTTTTTTTTTTGTAGCTTTAGTTGAATACTGTGCACTACACTAACTTGTAGCTTTAGCTGAACACTGTTCAAACTATACACTACACTAACTTGTAGCTTTAGCTGAACACTGTACAGAGGTCACACTACACTAACTTGTAGCTTTAGCTGAACACTGTGAGGAGGACGCACTAAACTAACTTTTAGCTTTAGCTGAACACTGTGCACTACACTAACTTGTAGCTTTAGATGAAAGCTGTTCAGAGGACGCATTACACTAATTTGTAGCTTTTGCTGAACACTGGTCACAGAACGCACTACACTAACTTGTAGCTTTAGCTGAACGCTGTGCAGAGGTCGCACTACACTAACTTGTAGCTTTAGCTAAACACTGTGTGGAGGACGCACTACACTAACTTGTAGCTTTAGCTGAAAACTGTGCACTACACTAACTTATAGCTTTAGCTGAACACTGTTCAAATGATGCACTACACTAACTTGTAGCTTTAGCTGAACACTGTACAGATGTTGCACAAACTAACTTGTAGCTTTAGCTTAACACTGTTCAGAGGACACACTACACTAACTTGTAGCTTTAGCTGAACACTGTGCAGAGATTGCACTATATTAATTTGTAGCTTTAGCTGAACAGTGTGAGAAGGACGCACTACACTAACTTGTAGCTTTAGCTGAACACTGTGAGTAGGAGGCACTACACTAACTTGTAGCTTTAGCTGAAAACTGTGAGGAGGACGCACTACACTATCTTGTAGCTTTAGCTGAACACTGTTCAGAGGACGCACTACATTAACTTGTAGCATTAGCTGAACACTGTACACTACACTAATTTTTAGCTTTAGATGAACACTGTTCAAACTATGCACTTCACTAACTTGTAGCTTTAGCTGAACACTGTGCAGAGGTCGCACTACACTAACTTGTAGCTTTAGCTGAACACTGTTCAGAGGATGCACTACACTATCTTGTAGTTTTAGCTGAACACTGTGAGGAGGACGCAATACACTAACTTGTAGCTTTAGCTGAACATTGTTCAGAGGATGCACTACACTAATTTATAGCTTTAGCTGAACACTGTGCACTACACTAGCTTGTAGCTTTAGATGAACACTGTTCAGAGAAAGCACTACACTAACTTATAGCTTTAGCTGAACACTGTGAAGAGGTCACACTACACTAACTTGTAGCTTTAGCTGAACGCTGTGAGGAGGACGCACTACACTAACTTGTAGCTTTAGCTGAACATTGTGAGGAGGACGCACTACACTAACTTGTAGCTTTAGTTGAACACTGTGCACTACACTAACTTGTAGCTTTAGATGAACACTGTTCAGAGAAAGCACTACACTAACTTATAGCTTTAGCTGAACACTGTGAAGAGGTCACACTACACTAACTTGCAGCTTTAGCTGAACGCTGTGAGGAGGACGCACTACACTAACTTGTAGCTTTAGCTGAACATTGTGAGGAGGACGCACTACACTAACTTGTAGCTTTAGTTGAACACTGCACTACACTAACTTGTAGCTTTAGCTGAACACTGTTCAAACTATGCACTACACTAACTTGTAGCTTTAGCTGAACACTGTACAGAGGTCACACTACACTAACTTGTAGCTTTAGCTGAACACTGTGAGGAGGACGCACTACACTAACTTGTAGCTTTAGCTGAACACTGTGAGGAGGACGCACTAAACTAACTTTTAGCTTTAGCTGAACACTGTGCACTGCACTAACTTGTAGCTTTAGATGAAAGCTGTTCAGAGGACGCATTACACTAATTTGTAGCTTTTGCTGAACACTGGTCACAGAACGCACTACACTAACTTGTAGCTTTAGCTGAACGCTGTGCAGAGGTCGCACTACACTAACTTGTAGCTTTAGCTAAACACTGTGTGGAGGACGCACTACACTAACTTGTAGTTTTAGCTGAACACTGTGAGGAGGACGCACTACACTAACTTGTAGCTTTAGCTGAACACTGTGAGGAGGACGCACTACCCTAACTTGTAGCTTTAGCTGAACACTGTGCAGAGGTCACACTAAACTAACTTGTAGCTTTAGCTGAACACTGTGAGGAGGACACACTACACTAACTTGTAGCTTTAGGTGAACACTGTGAGTAGGACGCACTAGCTGAAAACTGTGCACTACACTAACTTATAGCTTTAGCTGAACACTGTTCAAATGATGCACTACACTAACTTGTAGCTTTAGCTGAACACTGTACAGATGTTGCACTACACTAACTTGTAGCTTTAGCTTAACACTGTTCAGAGGACACACTACACTAACTTGTAGCTTTAGCTGAACACTGTGCAGAGATTGCACTATATTGATTTGTAGCTTTAGCTGAACAGTGTGAGAAGGACGCACTACACTAACTTGTAGCTTTAGCTGAACACTGTGAGTAGGACGCACTACACTAACTTGTAGCTTTAGCTGAAAACTGTGAGGAGGACGCACTACACTATCTTGTAGCTTTAGCTGAACACTGTTCAGAGGACGCACTACACTAACTTGTAGCTTTAGCTGAACACTGTGCAGAGGTCACACTACACTAACTTGTAGCTTTAGCTGAACACTGTGAGTAGGACACACTACACTAACTTGTAACTTTAGCTGAACACTGTGCACTACACTAACTTGTAGCTTTAGCTGAACACTGTTCAGAGGATGCACTACACTATCTTGTAGCTTTAGCTGAACACTGTGCCCTACACTAACTTGTAGCTTTAGATGAACACTGTTCAGAGGACACACTACACTAACTTGTAGCTTTAGCTGAACACTGTTCAGAGGATGGACTACACTAACTTGTAGCTTTAGCTGAACACTGTGCAGAGGTCGCACTACACTAATTTGTAGCTTTAGCTGAACACTGTGAGGAGGACGCACTACACTAACTTGAAGCTTTAGCTGAACACTGTGAGGAGGATGCTCTACACTAACTTGAAGCTTTAGCTGAACACTGTGCACTACACTAATTTGTAGCTTTAGATAAAACCTGTTCAGAGGACGCACTACACTAACTTGTAGCTTTAGCTGAACACTGTTCAGAGGACGCACTGCACTAAATTGTAGCTTTAGCTGAACACTGTGCAGAGGTCGCACTACACTAATTTGTAGCTTTAGCTGAACACTGTGAGGAGGATGCACTACACTAACTTGGAGCTTTAGTTGAACACTGTGCACTACACTAACTTGTAGCTTTAGCTGAACACTGTGCACTACAGTAACTGGTAGCTTTAGATGAACACTGTTCAGAGGATGCACTACACTAACTTGTAGCTTTAGCTGAACACTGTTCAGAGAATGCACTACACTAACTTGTAGCTTTAGCTGAACACTGTGCAGAGGTCACACTGCACTAACTTGTAGCTTTAGCTGAACACTGTTCAGAGGACGCACTACACTAACTTGTAGCTTTAGTTGAACACTGTGCACTACACTAACTTGTAGCTTTAGCTGAACACTGTTCAAACTATGCACTACACTAACTTGTAGCTTTAGCTGAACACTGTACAGAGGTCGCACTACACTAACTTGTAGCTTTAGCTGAACACTGTGAGGAGGACGCACTACACTAATTTGTAGCTTTAGCTTAACACTGTGAGGAGGACGCACTACACTAACTTTTAGCTTTAGCTGAACACTGTGCACTACACTAACTTGTAGCTTTAGATGAAAGCTGTTCAGAGGACGCATTGCACTAACTTGTAGCTTTAGCTGAACACTGGTCACAGAACGCACTACACTAACTTGTAGCTTTAGCTGAATGCTGTGCAGAGGTCGCACTACACTAACTTGTAGCTTTAGCTAAACACTGTGTGGAGGACGCACTACACTAACTTGTAGCTTTAGCTGAAAACTGTGCACTACACTAACTTATAGCTTTAGCTGAACACTGTTCAAATGATGCACTACACTAACTTGTAGCTTTAGCTTAACACTGTTCAGAGGACACACTACACTAACTTGTAGCTTTAGCTGAACACTGTGCAGAGATTGCACTACATTAACTTGTAGCTTTAGCTGAACTGTGTGAGGAGGACGCACTACACTAACTTGTAGCTTTAGCTGAACACTGTGAGGAGGACGCACTACACTAACTTGTAGCTTTAGCTGAACACTGTGAGTAGGACGCACTACACTAACTTGTAGCTTTAGCTGAAAACTGTGAGGAGGACGCACTACACTATCTTGTAGCTTTAGCTGAACACTGTTCTGAGGACGCACTACACTAACTTGTAGCTTTAGCTGAACACTGTGCAGAGGTCACACTACACTAACTTGTAGCTTTAGCTGAACACTCTGAGTAGGACACACTACACTAACTTGTAACTTTAGCTGAACACTGTGCACTACACTAACTTGTAGCATTAGCTGAACACTGTTCAGAGGATGCACTACACTATCTTGTAGCTTTAGCTGAACACTGTGCACTACACTAACTTGTAGCTTTAGATGAACACTGTTCAGAGGACACACTACACTAACTTGTAGCTTTAGCTGAATACTGTTCAGAGGATGGACTACACTAACTTGTAGCTTTAGCTGAACACTGTGCAGAGGATGCACTTCACTAACTTGTAGCTTTAGCTGAACACTGTGCAGAGGTCGCACTACACTAATTTGTAGCTTTAGCTGAACTCTGTGAGGAGGACGCACTACACTAACCTGTAGCTTTAGCTGAACACTGTGAGGAGGATGCACTACACTAACTTGTAGTTTTAGCTGAACACTGTGCACTACACTTATGCCGCGTACACATGAGCAGACTTTACGGTAGACTTTGCCCGGCAGACCAGAGTCCGCCGAACAATCCGACCGTGTGTAGGCTCCGGCGGACTTTTTCCCAAAAGCCCGCCGGACCTTTTCCCAAAAGCCCGCCGGACCTTTTCCCAAAAGCCCGCCGGACCTAGATTTGAAACAAGTTTTAAATCTTTCCGTCGAACTCAGTTTCTGGCGGAAAGTCCGCTCGTCTGTGTGCTGGTCCGACTGAAAGCCTGCTTGTGTGTATGCTGGTCCAATGGACCAGATACGACGCGAGGGCAGGGTATTGCATTTAGCGCTCGCTGCAATAGGAAAAACATATTTTCCTATTGTGGCGAGCGCGGGGCATACCAGGCCCTTATGTCTGGTATGGATTATAAAGGGAAGCCTCCCTACGCCGAAAAAACGGCATGGGGTCCCCCCTAAAATCCATACCAGACCCCAATCCGAGCACGCAGCCCGGCCGGTCAGGAAAGGGGGTGTGGACGAGCGAGCACCCCCCTCCTGAACTGTACCAGGCCGCATGCCAAGGGACATGACAAGGGCCTCTTCCCGACAACCCTGTCCGTTGGTTGTCGGGGTCTGCGGGCAGGGGGCTTATCGGAATCCAGGAGCCCCCTATAATAAGAGGGCCCCCAGATCCCGGCCCCCCACCCTATGTGATTGAGTATGGGGTACATGGTACCCCTACCCATTCACCTAGGGAAAAAGTGTCAATAAAACACACTACACATGTTTTTAAAATAATTTATTAAACAGCTCAGGGGGTCTTCCTCCAGCTTCGGGTGTCTTCTTCCGGCTTCGGGGGTCCCTCAGGTTCCTCTTCTCCCGGTGTTCCAGTTCTTCGGCCGGCTCCTCCGCTGTCTTCAGACCGCTCTCTTGCCAGCGGAGGTCTGGACTTCTGGGCTTCTTGGCTTGTTGGCTTCTTGTCTTCTTCCCTCTTCTCTTCTCTTCTCCAGATGTTGACACAACGCTTTTTCCGGCTGGACTGCTCTCTGAGTGCTCCGTTGTGACTTATATAGGGGGAGACCCCGCCCCCTTATGATGTCACAGTCCCTGGGCATGCTGGGACTGTGACATTTTAGGGGGCATGGTCAACATCACCCGGTGACCACGCCCCCTAAAATGTCACAGTCCCAGCATGCCCAGGGACTGTGACATCATAAGGGGGTGGGGTCTCTGCCTATATAAGTCGCAACAGAGCCCTCAGAGAGCAGTACAGCTGGAGGGAGCATTGTGTCAACATCTGGAGAAGAGAAGAGAAGAGAAGAGAAGAGAAGAGAAGAGAAGAGAAGAGAAGAGAAGAGAAGAGAAGAGAAGAGAAGAGAAGAGAAGAGAAGAGAAGAGAAGAGAAGAGGGAAGAAGACAAGAAGCCAAGAAGCCCAGAAGTCCGGACCTCCGCTGGCAAGAGAGCGGCCTAAAGACAGCGGAGGAGCCGGACGAAGAACTGGAACACCGGGAGAAGAGGAACAGGAGGGACCCCCGAAGCCGGAAGAAGACCCCCGAAGCTGGAGGAAGACCCACCCGGAGCTGTTTAATAAATTATTTTAAAAACCTGTGTAGTGTGTTTTATTGGCACTTTTTCCCTAGGTGAATGGGTAAGGGTACCATGTACCCCATACTCATTCACATAGGGTGGGGGGCCAGGATCTGGGGGCCCTCTTATTATAGGGGGCTCCCGGTTTCCGATAAGCCCCCTGCCCGCAGACCCCGACAACCAACGGCCAGGGTTGTCGGGAAGAGGCCCTTGACCTCATCAACATGGGGACAAGGTGCTTTGGGGTGGGGGGCCCCGCAGGGCCCCCCTCCCCCAAGGCACCCCCCATGTTGAGGGCATGCGGCCTGGTACGGTTCAGGAGGGGGGGCGCTTGCTCGTCCCCACCCCCTTTCCTGACCGGCCGGGCTGCGTGCTCGGATCGGGGTCTGGTATGGATTTTAGGGGGACCCCATGCCATTTTTTCGGCGTAGGGGGGCTTGCTTCCCTTTAAAATCCATACTAGACCTAAGGGCCTGGTATGACCCACGGCGGGGCTCGCAAGGTGTCAATCTCGCCGATAAAAGCGGCAAGATTGATTTCCTTTTCTAGTCCCGTCGCACCTGAATCACGTTCAAAATGAACGGACTTGTCCATGTGTGAGCAAGTCCGTTCATTCTGAAAGTCCGCCGTAACTCCGGCGAAAGTCCGTCGAAAAGACGGGCGGACTTAGCCCGCTGCAAAGTCCGGTCGTGTGTGTTCAAGTCCGTCCGGTTTAAAGTCCGGCGCACCTGTCGGACAAAGTCCAGCAAAAAGTCAGTCGAGCAAAGTCTGCCATTAAGTCCGCTCATGTGTACACGGTATTACTTGTAGCTTTAGATGAACACTGTTCAGATGATGCACTACACTAACTTGTAGCTTTAGCTGAACACTGTTCAGAGGATGCACCACACTAACTTGTAGCTTTAGCTGAACACTGTGCAGAGGTCACACCACACTAACTTGTAGCTTTAGCTGAACACTGTGAGGAGGACGCACTACACTAACTTGTAACTTTAGCTGAACACTGTGCACTACACTAACTTGTAGATTTAGCTGAACACTGTTCAGAGGATGCACCACACTAACTTGTAGCTTTAGCTGAACACTGTGCAGAGGTCACACCACACTAACTTGTAGCTTTAGCTGAACACTGTGAGGAGGACGCACTACACTAACTTGTAGCTTTAGCTGAACACTGTGAGGAGGACACACTACACTAACTTGTAGCTTTAGCTGAACACTGTGCACTACACTAACTTGTAACTTTAGCTGAACACTGTTCAGAGGACGGACTACACTAACCTGTAGCTTTAGCTGAACACTGTGCAGAGGTCACACTACACTAACTTGTAGCTTTAGCTGAACACTGTGAGGAGGACACACTACACTAACTTGTAACTTTAGCTGAACACTGTGCACTACACTAACTTGTAGCTTTAGCTGAACACTGTTCAGAGGATGCACTACACTATCTTGTAGCTTTAGCTGAACACTGTGCACTACACTAACTTGTAGCTTTAGATAAACACTGTTCAGAGGACACACTACACTAACTTGTAGCTTTAGCTGAACACTGTTCAGAGGACGGACTACACTAACTTGTAGCTTTAGCTGAACACTGTGCAGAGGATGCACTACACTAACTTGTAGCTTTAGCTGAACACTGTGAGGAGGACGCACTACACTAACTTGTAGCTTTAGCTGAACACTGTGAGGAGGACGCACTACACTAACTTGTAGCTTTAGCTGAACACTGTGCACTACACTAACTTGTAACTTTAGATGAACACTGTTCAGATGATGCACTACACTAACTTGTAGCTTTAGCTGAACACTGTTCAGAGGATGCACCACACTAACTTGTAGCTTTAGCTGAACACTGTGCAGAGGTCACACCACACTAACTTGTAGCTTTAGCTGAACACTGTGAGGAGGACGCACTACACTAACTTGTAGCTTTAGCTGAACACTGTGAGGAGGACGCACTACACTAACTTGTAGCTTTAGCTGAACACTGTGCACTACACTAACTTGTAACTTTAGCTGAACACTGTTCAGAGGACGGACTACACTAACCTGTAGCTTTAGCTGAACACTGTGCAGAGGTCACACTACACTAACTTGTAGCTTTAGCTGAACACTGTGAGGAGGACACACTACACTAACTTGTAACTTTAGCTGAACACTGTGCACTACACTAACTTGTAGATTTAGCTGAACACTGTTCAGAGGATGCACCACACTAACTTGTAGCTTTAGCTGAACACTGTGCAGAGGTCACACCACACTAACTTGTAGCTTTAGCTGAACACTGTGAGGAGGACGCACTACACTAACTTGTAGCTTTAGCTGAACACTGTGAGGAGGACGCACTACACTAACTTGTAGCTTTAGCTGAACACTGTGCACTACACTAACTTGTAACTTTAGCTGAACACTGTTCAGAGGACGGACTACACTAACCTGTAGCTTTAGCTGAACACTGTGCAGAGGTCACACTACACTAACTTGTAGCTTTAGCTGAACACTGTGAGGAGGACACACTACACTAACTTGTAACTTTAGCTGAACACTGTGCACTACACTAACTTGGAACTTTAGCTGAACACTGTTCAGAGGATGCACTACACTATCTTGTAGCTTTAGCTGAACACTGTGCACTACACTAACTTGTAGCTTTAGATAAACACTGTTCAGAGGACGCACTACACTAACTTGTAGCTTTAGCTGAACACTGTTCAGAGGACGGACTACACTAACTTGTAGCTTTAGCTGAACACTGTGCAGAGGATGCACTACACTAACTTGTAGCTTTAGCTGAACACTGTGCAGAGGTCGCACTACACTAACTTGTAGCTTTAGCTGAACTCTGTGAGGAGGACACACTACACTAACTTGTAGCTTTAGCTGAACACTGTGAGGAGGATGCACTACACTAACTTGTAGTTTTCGCTGAACACTGTGAGGCGGATGCACTACACTAACTTGTAGCTTTAGCTGAACACTTTGAGGAGGATGCACTACACTAACTTTTAGCTTTAGCTGAACACTGTGAGGAGGACGCATTACACTAACTTGTAGCTTTAGCTCAACACTGTGCACTACACTAACTTGTAGCTTTAGATGAACACTCTTCAGAGGACACACTACACTAACTTGTAGCTTTAGCTGAACACTGTGCAGAGGTCACACTACACTAACTTGTAGCTTTAGCTGAACACTATGAGGAGGATGCACTACACTAACTTGTAACTTTAGCTGAACACTGTGAGGAGGACGTGCTACACTAACTTGTAGCTTTAGCTGAACACTGTGAGGAGGACGCACTACACTAACTTGTAGCTTTAGCTGAACACTATTCAGAGGACTCACTACACTAACTTGTAGTTTTAGCTGAACACTGTGCAGAGGTCGCACTACACTAACTTGTAGCTTTAGCTGAACACTGTGAGGAGGATGCACTACACTAACTTAGCTGAACACTGTGCACTACACTAACGGGTAGCTTTAGCTGAACACTGTTCAGAGGATGCACTACACTAACTTGTAGCTTTAGCTGAACACTGTTCAGAGGATGCACTACACTAACTTGTAGCTTTAGCTGAACACTGTGCAGAGGTCGCACTACACTAACTTGTAGCTTTTGCTGAACACTGTGATGAGGGCGCACTACACTAACTTGTAGCTTTAGCTGAACACTGTGCACTACACTAACTTGTAGCTTTATATGAACACTGTTCAGAGGACGCACTACACTAACTTGTAGCTTTAGCTGAACACTGCAGAGGTTGCACTACACTAACTTGTAGCTTTAGCTAAACACTGTGAGGAGGACGCACTACACTAAATTGTAGCTTTAGCTGAACACTGTGAGAAGGACGCACCACACTAACTTGTAGCTTTAGCTGAACACTGTGCAGAGGTCACACTACACTAACTTGTAGCTTTAGCTGAACACTGTGAGCTGGACGCACTACACTAACTTGTAGCTTTAGCTGAACAATGTGCACTACACTAATGTTAGAAAAGTTTTAAATGTTTATTGTGTGACTATTAGAAAAACTATTAGAAAAACAATAACCCTGAGACTTTTGTTAAGATGACTTCTGAGCACATTGTTGTACTAACTAGCTGTATCGTTTGCTTTAACTAACTCCATAGTAAGTTGTAGGATGATTAGTCTTAACCATATATGGTAGAACAAGAATGTACAGGAAACACTAATTAGCGAAATAAAGTACCATTTTGTACCAGGCACGTTATCTGTGTTTCCTCAGCCAATAGAAGCGTTATAGCTATATTATTGTAGGTATTAGGTGGGGGGATGTACATCTCTTTGTTTGATTCTTACTGCATCTTTTGGCTTGTAAGCATCATCCATTTGTGTGACATATCTGAAATAAATTGTCTGCTTTTCAATACATCTGGAGTTCGACTGATCACAAGAGGAGAGTAATCCTAACATTTTTCGTCCTCCGAGCCGGAACCAACAAGTGCATTTCGGGTCAGATGGTCCCGACAAAAACTTCGGTGAGTATTGGACCTCATAGCTCACTGAGAATTAAAAGTTCCCCCACTCAACGTTAGTGGTGAAATAGGGGCGGGGGCCTGAGACCCAGATCCACTGTCTGGTTTCGAACTTCGTGATCCAGTCCTCCTGGTGTTTGAGAGGTAAGATAATTTAACTTATTCTTAATACTCTCTAAGAGTCTTTTCTTCTCTTTCTATTTGATTCTGGTTTAATGTGTTGTAATTGCCGACACTGGTATTGATTGTATAATATCTTAATAATCCAGTGTGCAAAGACAGAGACACTTGGGAGCGTTGTCTAAGGTAAAAAATAGCGTTACCCGCTGTCCAGGACAGATTAAAAAAAAGATTTGAGGTATACCGAACGTCAGAGGGTGAATGCCTGACGTCATCGTCGGAGGTGGTTTGCCCGACGATGTAAGTGATTAAGTGATCTAGAAAGATCACAAGAATATCTTTCTTCTGTGTGTTTAGTTTCTCCTTTCTCATGTTAACCTTTCTGTTGATGCTGTAACCTTGCTGAAAAGAAAAAAAAAAAAAAAAAAAAAACAGTACTGCAGAGACAAGTTAATTATTTTTTGATTCTCCCTATAGTGTGGGGAGTGATGATATTTTTACACTTCTTGTATTGCTATTGTTACCGTGGGCAGAGGGTCACTATACCAGTGTTATATAGGTAAATGAGAGACCCGTCTCGTACTGACAATGGGGAATAATCTCTGTAAAAGAATGTTTTGTGCCTGCTTATGAGGCTGCTGTGTTCCAAATGTGCCAAGTGGGAGACTGGAATTCCTCTTTAAGGACACAGGGCTTTATAGGGAAGTTTGGATTCAATAGTAAACTAACTGTAAAAGTGTCAGGATTTGATGGATAAATTTAAATTGTTAGGACCCAAAGATCAAAAAAGGTATGGGTTGATAATAGGAGTTTAAATAACCAGCAAAAAAATCTTTCTTCACATCTCATGTTCTGTGTGCATGTAAAATTTGTGTTGTAGCCTGTTTGCCTATCAGTGACAGATTGGGAGCTGGCAGAGAAGCAGGGAACTTTGCAAAAGCTTAAAGAGATACTTGGTTTAATTGTCTTATGGCTTCGCTCTATAAGGCAGCCAACACCTTGCTAGCCAATGTATTAAGCAGATAAATATGTAAGATACCAGGTGACATTGCACTATATGGCCCATGGGGATTGGACCGGAGCCGGCGTCTTGGATTACTGCACTGTCTCAGGTACCACTGGACAACATTGTCTGGGAGACTGTGCTACATCTGGGCCGCCTGCTCGGGGACAACCCTCGGTGGGACTCAGAGAAACCAAACAGTTGGAGCTGCAACTTCAGGTAAAGGTGATCCAATAGCCATATCACTGATGGGTCTAGAAAAAGAATTAGACCAGACGTAAGTGTTATCTAAATGTTTAACAAATATTTGAGAAGCAGAAAAATAGCTAAGTATGACTGAGTAAAAAATAAATAAATAAGTGCGAGAAATCATCACGTGGAGATTAAAGCCTGCAGTTTTTCCCCACCCCCTCCCCTCGTGTGAATCTCCTGTATTACAGGAGGGAGTGAATTGCTCCTCCGTTTCAAATTCCTGTGTGAGAGATTGTCTCTGTAAAAAAAGTTGACTCTTGACCAGCTATGACAATACAGAAGGGTTATATTGTAAATATTGAAACTGAGCATTAAAAAAAAAAAAAAAAAAAAGGTACACTGATAACACCAGGGTGCTTTATTATTTTAGCATGCCATGGTGTTAAAGGAAGCACATGGCAGAAATTGTTGATGGTTTTGAGGAGGTAGATGGGAGACATGAAGGTGGATTACATTGTGGAGTGAACAGAATGTTGTGGAGTTGTCAAGTGGCTTGATGAATGTGAGAAAAGGAAAGACTGAGAATGTTTTGATTATTTTAAATGTGTCCAGTCCAGAGACAGTATGTGACTGAGTGCTAATTTCATTGCCATAAGGAAATAGGGATTTGAATGGGCTTTGCTAAGAGAAGTGTGCAGTAGTTTTGAAGTCCAGAGAGAGGAGAGAAGGGAATACAACAGACTTGATGCTTTTTCTCAGAAACAAGAAAATGCAGATTGCCTGACAGACATAGCAGAAGAGAGAGGGAGATGATGATGGATGACTAGTAGGGCAGCATTAACCCTTTGAGCGCACAGAGGTTAATTTGTGCATCTATGAAAATATTAGGATTTTCGGTGGGAAAGAAAGTCCGAATAATAGTCTTAAAGTAAATATTTCTTGGATATGTTACTTTTAGAACTCCCAGATTTTCAACTGTAAAGTGTTAATGATGCAATGCTGTTTATATTTGGGTACATTTATAAAGTTAAAAGGCTAAGTTCTGAATCAGAATATGTGTTTGGGTTAAATAAAAAAAAAAAAAATGTTTTGGGACCAGAGAATAAGGGGAACAATACAAAAGGGGATTCATGTTTTATTCAATTCTGCTAAAATATCGGGGTCTGAGAAAAATATTTTTATATATATTGAATATATATGTCAAATAATGTAAATGTCGCTAGGAAACATTTTATGTCTGCATACTTGGTGGACTTATGGACTTATATTTGAATAAATGAAAGAATATTGTTTTTAACAATTCCAAAGTAAGGAAGGCTTTCTTTGGTAGTTTGATCTGTGATCCTGCGCTCATTCATGTTAGATAAAGAGTATCTATTTTCCCAAGCCCCAATTCAAGTGCAGATATGACACCCCCCCTCCTCCTTCTACACAACTGAAGAATGAGGCGAGTTCCTTTTTATGGGGTGGGTGTCGAGTGATTGCATGAATGGGTACAAAATTGAACCTTTAGAGGTATTTTAGAGTTTAGAACATTAAATTAAGGTATGAAATAAAGTAGACTACACAGTCCTTAGAGACAAAGATACAATATTGGAAAACAAAAGGTTGCACAGGTATAGATAACATCTACATGTCACCTGATTGAAAACAGGTATTGCCAAAATCCTTATTTAGGTATGCAGCAGTATTGACACATGGAGTAACACATGTGTCAAACAGGGGGGTGACTGAGATGTTAAATAAGGTATGTAAAGCCTATGGCTTCACTAACTACTAAAAAACTTTTTGCTCTCAATGGATTATATGTGCAAGATACAATGCTTAGGGAGGCATAAGACCACGGAAAGGGAAGTTCCCCACACCGCAATATCCATTCCAACACATTTGCATGGATTTTATTGAATTGGACAAATGTGAAAGGAAGAAATATTGTTTGCTAATCATAGACACCCTGACCAAATGGATGGAGAATTCCAGACAGGAAGTGCAGATGCACAGACAGTGATAATGGACCCTATTTTGTAAATAAAACTATACTACATTTGACAGAAGTGATGGGAATTTAAGTGAAATACCATTGTGCCTATCATCCCCAATCAGCTGGCTAGGTGGAAAGACATAATGGCATTCTAAAAAAGCAAACTGAGGAAAGCTATGGAAGAAACAGGTAAAAATTGGATGTACTGCCTACTAGTAGCTGTGACCAGTATTCATATCACACCCACAAAAGAAGGTTTAAGCCCATTTGAAATGATACATGGAAGGCCATATAAGATACCCTAACAACCAAATGAAACACCTACTGAGGAGTCTGAGCACACACTAGCAGAATACATGTCTAGGCTGTTAAGACAAAGACATACTAATGATGTTTGTTCTGTCCTAGAAGGTCCAATTTGAGAAGATGAAAAGGTGCATGTGGGAGATTGGGTCTTAACAAAAAGTAATAAGAAAAATCAGTGGTACTCCCCAAGGTGGGATGGTCCTTTCAAAGTCCTCCTAACTACCCCTACTGCGATAAGGATTGCAGAGAGGTCTACATGGATTCACCAGTCCCATTGTAAAAAGGTTTTACAGGTAGAGTAGGGCCAGTTGGCTACAAGAGGTTCAGAAAGTCTGGCTACAAAGGGAGGTCTCACACAAGGTGAGACTTGTCTCAAACCGGTGAAGTCTTCCTCCCCTTCCAACTCCCCTACCCTATCCGCTGGAACTCTGTAGCTGGATAGGATGAAAGGGACAGTAATTATCCTTGGGTTACTGGTGATTCTAGGAGAGGCATCCATAAGAGGGGTTATACGTTATGGAAGAGCAGAGGAACCTTTGGAATGGGAAAGAACAGGAAAAACATTGACTCTAACCTTTATAGAGGGAATAACTAGCACTATACTGGTAGACTTCTGTCAGATTGCAGATTGTGGGGATACAACTGGGGCTAGAGGGCCTGTGGACCAGTGTATTAAGATTGGGGGTATAATCTACCAGGGCCTAAAAAGAGTGGACTAAAGGAAAGATTCAATTACAGAAGCGGCCAACTCCCCCTACACACATAGTAAGAACTGTAAATAATTATTAATAACATTAAAGGAGTCGAGGAAGGAAGATCAGTGGTTGTATTCTATGGGAGCAAGGGTGTCAGGAACTGACCCCTCAGGCAAATTTTTCCTCAAGGTATTACCACCTAATAAAACCTGACAACAGGAAAAGGTAGATTATGGGAGTGTAGACGTGGCACTATTTTCCTTCAAATTAATATATATATATATATATATATATATATATATATATATATATATATGTAAAATATTAGGGGAGGTATGCCTCAAATAAAATGAACTGTGATACACCCTCTGTCTGTTGGTCTCAAAATGTGTTTGAAAAAAAAAACAAATAAAAATATATATAAATGCCAAACATCTAAACAAATGCAACTACTTTATGTATTAAACCTCTGATGCAGTAAACCACTTTTGTGTTGCACCCCCTGGGGGCAAGAATTAAAAATAACCTATACAAGTGATAGTGTTACACCCCCTGTTGATGAATATCAGAGTGTGTGTGTTGAAGGTGCTGAACTTCAGATAGGGTGTCCAACTGGTGTGCTACACCCTCTAGAGTCCGCAAACTAAATTCCATGATCTACAATATCTGGAACTGTAGAAATGCAGTGATCTAATACCTAGTTGGCAAAGTGATAAATATGGATGTCTGCTGTATCAAAAATCTGGTATGTGAATAAAAATCCAATTATGCCAATAGATAAACTTAAAGCAGAAGTGAAAAAAAAAAAAAAAAAATAATAAACAACAAAAATGTGAATGCACAATTCAATATACGTCTCTGTGTTACACCACAGTAAGACCACATTCAAAACCAAAACAAATGATGAAATTGTTGCAAACACTAAATTATGAGTAGATAAGTCCATACAATAAATAAAGTGACGTGCTTAAAAAAAAAAAAAAAAAAAAAAACAGTGTCCAGTGCTTCATCAAAATTTGGTGCTAAATATCCTTTCAAGTGACAGTGGTGCCAGGTGATATTATCCGTGTTGATAATGTGATTGCACTCACCAGATGACATTACCCCCCAGGGGTATTATGCCTTCACAGTGTGAGCTACTGGGTTTTGCTGGGCAATCTGAGAAACGTTTTGCTGGCTTTTCCACCGAGATGTCACATAGGGGAAAGAGTAATGCCCATAGTGTGATATTGTTTAAAAAGGCTTTATTTATTAAAAAGTTTAGGAGATATACTCACATGATAAAACAAGAGCCGGCGCTGTGTAAACAACAATCGCCGCTCAGACCGGAAGTGACGCCATACTAAAATAGAAGTTCTGAGTAAAACTATAAGATTTACTAACCTAACAGTAGAAGATGCCATAGCTTTGGAGACAGGATACCAGGGAAAAAAAATGAGTGGTTAGAATGGTTGAGGTACACAGTTAAAACTTAAAAAAAGGAAAACTGTTTAGTTTGTGCCAGAGCAAGACTACATTTAGCAACTATTCCTTTTCCTCTAGATCACAATACAGATCCAGGAGGTTTAAAATGTATGTTGCGATTGTATAATAAGAGCGATAAACCTGAAACAAATTCTACCTGTCACATGTTGAGTTTGTTGTTTCCCCCAGTACAGAGACCTCTGATACCTCCAGCGGTTACTGCTTATCCGGGCAACTTTACTTGTTTTGCACTCCCAGGGAATCATAGCGGGGTGGATCTTGGGTCGCTACCCGATGACTATTGTAGGGAGAGGATTAACATGGGCAATGGTGACTGGGTTGAACATGACATTCAGAGAGCTGATGTCTGGTGGATGTGTGGGGATAAGAAACTGTGAGCTAGGATACTGGCCAATGCCCAAGGGAATTGCGCTATGGTCCAGCTGGCTATGCCCCTGAGGATCCTGTCAGAACACCCGTGGACTAATGCCCCGTACACACGGTCGGACTTTGTTCGGACATTCCGACAACAAAATCCTAGGATTTTTTCCGACGGATGTTGGCTCAAACTTGACTTGCATACACACGGTCACACAAAGTTGTCGGAAAATCCGATCGTTCTGAACGCGGTGACGTAAAACACGTACGTCGGGACTATAAACGGGGCAGTGGCCAATAGCTTTCATCTCTTTATTTATTCTGAGCATGCGTGGCACTTTGTCCGTCGGATTTGTGTACACACGATCGGAATTTCCGACAACGGATTTTGTTGTCGGAAAATTTTATCTCCTGCTGTCCAACTTTGTGTGTCGGAAAATCCGATGGAAAATGTCCGATGGCGCCCACACACGGTCGGAATTTCCGACAACACGCTCCGATCGGACATTGTCCATCGGAAAATCCGACCGTGTGTACGGGGCATAAGAGTCACCAACGGTATCGGAGGGACACCTCTCCCATAGGGTCATTCGACTCTCGGATCTACATAGATGAGATTGGGGTTCCTCGCGGAGTGCTGGATGAGTTTAGGGTCAGGAATCAGGTGACAGCTGGGTTTGAGTCTCTTCTCTGGTGGGTGACTATAGATAAAAATGTTGACTGGATTAACTATATATACTATAACCAACAATGATTGGTAAACTATACTAGGGATGCTGTGAAGGGCCTAACAGAACAGTTGGCCACCACATCTCTAATGGCATGGCAGAACCGAATGGCCTTAGATATGGTCCTAGTTGAAAGAGGAGGGGTATGTAAAATGTTTGGTAGCATGTGTTGCACCTTTATCCCTAATAATACAGCTCCTGGAGGGACCATGACCAGAGCCTTGGAAGGACTGACGGCTCTATCGAATAAATTAGCGGAAAACTCAGGTATTAATGATCCATTAAAAAACTGGCTTGAAGGATGGTTTGGTAAGTGGACTGGACTTATCACATTATGTTTGATCTCAATTGCTGTGGCTTTGGCCGTTTTGGTCACTTGCGGATGCTGCTGCATTCCCTGTATTTGAGGACTTTCACAAAAACTGACTGAAACCGCAGTCTCAAGAACGATGTATCAAGACCTTCCTATCTCTGAGGAGATCTGTGTGGACATTGAAGCTCAACTTAATGACATACAGACCGAAAGTGTATAACACTGGGACTATCATCGAAATGTGTTGAGATAAAATAGTCACACAAGAGGAGGGAATGTTAGAAAAGTTTTAAATGTTTATTGTGTGACTATTAGAAAAATTATTAGAAAAACAATAACCCTGAGACTTTTCTTAAGATGACTTCTGAGCACATTGTTGTACTAACTAGCTGTATCGTTTGCTTTAACTAACTTCATAGTAAGTTGTAGGATGATTAGGCTTAAAAATATATGGTAGAACAAGAATGTACAGGAAACACTAATTAGCGAAATAAAGTACCATTTTGTACCAGGCACATTATCTGTGTTTCCTCAGCCAATAGAAGCGTTATAGCTATATTATTGTAGGTATTAGGAGGGGGGATGTACATCTCTTTGTATGATTCTTACTGCATCTTTTGGCTTGTAAGCATCATCCATTTTTATGACACATCTGAAATAAATTGTCTGCTTTTCAATACATCTGGAGTTCGACTGATCACAAGAGGAGAGTAATCCTAACAACTAACTTGTAGCTTTAGCTGAACACTGTGAGGAGGGCGCACTACATTAACTTGTAGCTTTAGCTAAACACTGTTCAGAGGATGCACTACACTAACTTGTAGCTTTAGCTGAACACTGTGAGGAGGATGCATTACACTAACATGTAGCTTTAGCTGAACATTGTGAGGAGGACGCACTACACTAACTTGTTGCTTTAGCTGAACACTGTGCACTACACTAGCTTGTAGCTTTAGATGAACACTGTTCAGAGGACGCACTACACTAACTTGTAGCTTTAGCTGAACACTGCTCAGAGGACGCACTACACTAACTTGTAGCTTTAGCTGAACACTGTGCAGAGGTCGCACTACACTAACTTGTAGCTTTAGCTAAACATTGTTCAGAGGATGCACTACACTAACTTGTAGCTTTAGCTGAACACTGTGCAGAGATCGCACTACACTAACTAGTAGCTTTAGCTGAACAATGTGAGGAGGACGCACTACACTAACTTGTTGCTTTAGCTGAACACTGTGCACTACACTAACTTGTAGCATTAGATGAACACTTTTCAGAGGATGCACTACACTAACTTGTAGCTTTAGCTGAATACTGTGCAGAGGTCGCACTACACTAACTTGTAGCTTTAGCTGAACGCTGTGACGAGGACGCACTACACTAACTTGTAGCTTTAGCTGAACACTGTGAGAAGGACACACCACACTAACTTGTAGCTTTAGCTGAACACTGTGAGGAGGGCGCACTACATTAACTTGTAGCTTTAGCTAAACACTGTTCAGAGGATGCACTACACTAACTTGTAGCTTTAGCTGAACACTGTGAGGAGGATGCATTACACTAACATGTAGCTTTAGCTGAACATTGTGAGGAGGACGCACTACACTAACTTGTTGCTTTAGCTGAACACTGTGCACTACACTAGCTTGTAGCTTTAGATGAACACTGTTCAGAGGACGCACTACACTAACTTGTAGCTTTAGCTGAACACTGCTCAGAGGACGCACTACACTAACTTGTAGCTTTAGCTGAACACTGTGCAGAGGTCGCACTACACTAACTTGTAGCTTTAGCTAAACATTGTTCAGAGGATGCACTACACTAACTTGTAGCTTTAGCTGAACACTGTGCAGAGATCGCACTACACTAACTAGTAGCTTTAGCTGAACAATGTGAGGAGGACGCACTACACTAACTTGTTGCTTTAGCTGAACACTGTGCACTACACTAACTTGTAGCATTAGATGAACACTTTTCAGAGGATGCACTACACTAACTTGTAGCTTTAGCTGAATACTGTGCAGAGGTCGCACTACACTAACTTGTAGCTTTAGCTGAACGCTGTGACGAGGACGCACTACACTAACTTGTAGCTTTAGCTGAACACTGTGAGAAGGACACACCACACTAACTTGTAGCTTTAGCTGAACACTGTGCAGAGGTCGCACTACACTAACATGTAGCTTTAGCTGAACACTGTGAGGAGGACGCACTACACTAACTTGTAGCTTTAGCTGAACTATGTGAGAAGGACACACCACACTAACTTGCAGCTTTAGCTGAACACTGTGCAGAGGTTGCACTACACTTACTTGTAGCTTTAGCTGAACACTGTGAGGAGGATGCACTACATTAACTTTTAGCTTTAGCTGAACACTGTGAGGAGGATGCACTACACTAACTTTTAGCTTTAGCTGAACACTGTGAGGAAGACGCACTACACTAACTTGTAGCTTTAGCTGAACACTGTGAGGGGGACGCTCAACAATAACTTTTAGCTTTAGTTGAAAACTGTGAGGAGGACGCACTACACTAACTTGTAGCTTTAGATGAACACTGTTCAGAGGACACACTACACTAACTTATAGCTTTAGCTGAACACTGTGCAGAGGTCACACTACACTAACTTGTAGCTTTAGCTGAACACTATGAGGAGGATGCACTACACTAACTTATAACTTTAGCTTAAAACTGTGAGGAGGACGCACTACACTAACTTGTAACTTTAGCTGAACACTATGAGGAGAAGGCACTACACTAACTTGTAGCTTTAGCTGAACACTATTCAGAGGACGCACTACGCTAACTTATAGTTTTAGCTGAACACTGTGCAGAGGTCACACTACACTAACTTGTAGCTTTAGCTGAACACTGTGAGGAGGATGCACTACACTAACTTGTAGCTTTAGCTGAACACTGTGCACTACACTAACTTGTAGCTTTAGATGAACACTGTGAGGAGAACGCACTAAACTAACTTGTAGCTTTAGCTGAACACTGTGAGGTGGACGCACTACACTAACTTGTAGCTTTAGCTAAACACTGTGCACTACACTAACTTGTAACTTTAGATGAACACTGTTCAGAGGATGCACTACACTAACTTGTAGCTTTAGCTGAACACTGTTCAGAGGATGCACTACACTTACTTGTAGCTTTAGCTGAACACTGTGCAGAGGTCACACTACACTAACTTGTAGTTTTAGCTGAACACTGTGAGGAGGACGCACTACACTAACTTCTAGCTTTAGCTGAGCACTGTGCACTACACTAACTTCTAGCTTTAGTTGAACACTGTTTAAACGATGCACTACACTAACTTGTAGCTTTAGCTGAACACTGTACAGAGGTTGCACTACACTAACTTGTAGCTTTAGCTGAACACTGTGAGGAGTACGCACTACACTAACATGTAGCTTTAGCTGAATATTGTGAGGAGGACGCACTACACTAACTTGTAGCTTTAGATGAACACTGTTCAGAGGACGCACTACACTAACTTGTAGCTTTAGCTGAACACTGCTCAGAGGACGCACTACACTAACTTGTAGCTTTAGCTGAACACTGTGCAGAGGTCGCACTACACTAACTTGTAGCTTTAGCTGAACACTGTGAGGAGGACGCACTACACTAACTTGTAGCTTTAGCTGAACACTGTGAGGAGGACGCACTAGACTAACCTGTAGCTTTAGCTGAACACTGTGAGAAGGATGCACTACACTAACTTGTAGCTTTAGCTGAACACTGTGCACTACACTAACTTGTAGCTTTAGCTGAACACTGTTCTGAGGACGCACTACACTAACTTGTAGCTTTAGCTGAACACTGTTCAGAGGACGCACTACACTAACTTGTAGCTTTAGCTGAACACTGTGCAGAGGTCACACTACACTAACTTGTAGCTTTAGCTGAACTCTGTGAGGAAGACACACTACACTAACTTGTAGCTTTAGCTGAACACTGTGCACTACACTAACTTGTAGCTTTAGCTGAACACTGTTCAGAGGTTGCACTGCACTAACTTGTAGCTTTAGCTGAACACTGTACTGAGGTCGCACTACACTAACTTGTAGCTTTAGCTGAACACTGTTCAGAGGACGCACTACACTAATTGTAGCCTTAGCTGAACACTGTGCACTACACTAACTTGTAGATTTAGCTGAACACTGTTCAGAGGACGCATTACACTAACTTGTAGCTTTAGCTGAACACTGTTCAGAGGACGCACTTCACTAACTTGTAGCTTTAGCTGAACACTGTGCAGAGGTCGCACTACACTAACTTGTAGCTTTAGCTGAATACTGTGAGGAGGACGCACTACACTAACTTGTAGCTATAGCTGAACACTGTGAGGAGGACGCACTACACTAACTTGTAGCTTTAGCTGAAAACTATGAGGAGGACGCACTACACTAACTTGTAGCTTTAGCTGAACACTGTGCACTACACTAACTTGTAGCTTTAGCTGAACACTGTTCAGAGGTCGCACTACACTAACTTGTAGCTTTAGCTGAACACTGTGCACTACACTAACTTGTAGCTTTAGCTGAACACTGTGAGGAGTATGCACTACACTAACTTGTAGCTTTAGCTGAACACTGTTCAGAGGACGAACTACACTAACTTGTAGCTTTATTTGAACACTGTGAGGAGGACACACTACACTAACTTGTAGCTTTAGCTGAACACTGTGAGGAGGATGCATTACACTAACATGTAGCTTTAGCTGAACATTGTGAGGAGGACGCACTACACTAACTTGTTGCTTTAGCTGAACACTGTGCACTACACTAACTTGTAGCTTTAGATGAACACTGTTCAGAGGACGCACTACACTAACTTGTAGCTTTAGCTGAACACTGCTCAGAGGATGCACTACACTAACTTGTAGCTTTAGCTGAACACTGTGCAGAGGTCGCACTACACTAACTTGTAGCTTTAGCTAAACATTGTTCAGAGGATGCACTACACTAACTTGTAGCTTTAGCTGTGCAGAGATCGCACTACACTAACTAGTAGCTTTAGCTGAACAACGTGAGGAGGATGCACTACACTAACTTGTTGCTTTAGCTGAACACTGTGCACTACACTAACTTGTAGCATTAGATGAACACTTTTCAGAGGATGCACTACACTAACTTGTAGCTTTAGCTGAATACTGTGCAGAGGTCGCACTACACTAACTTGTAGCTTTAGCTGAACGCTGTGACGAGGACGCAATACACTAACTTGTAGCTTTAGCTTAACACTGTGAGAAGGACACACCACACTAACTTGTAGCTTTAGCTGAACACTGTGCAGAGGTCGCACTACACTAACATGTAGCTTTAGCTGAACACTGTGAGGAGGACGCACTACACTAACTTGTAGCTTTAGCTGAACACTGTGAGAAGGACACACCACACTAACTTGCAGCTTTAGCTGAACAATGTGCAGAGATTGCACTACACTTGCTTGTAGCTTTAGCTGAACACTGTGAGGAGGATGCACTACACTAACTTTTAGCTTTAGCTGAACACTGTGAGGAGGACGCACTACACTAACTTGTAGCTTTAGCTTAACACTGTGAGGGGGACACTCAACAATAACTTTTAGCTTTAGCTGAACACTGTTCAGAGGACACACTACACTAACTTGTAGCTTTAGCTGAACACTGTGCAGAGGTCACACTACACTAACTTGTAGCTTTAGCTGAACACTATGAGGAGGATGCACTACACTAACTTGTAACTTTAGCTTAAAACTGTGAGGAGGACGCACTACACTAACTTGTAACTTTAGCTGAACACTATGAGGAGAAGGCACTACACTAACTTGTAGCTTTAGCTGAACACTATTCAGAGGACGCACTACACTAACTTATAGTTTTAGCTGAACACTGTGCAGAGGTCACACTACACTAACTTGTAGCTTTAGCTGAACACTGTGAGGAGGATGCACTACACTAACTTATAGCTTTAGCTGAACACTGTGCACTACACTAACTTATAGCTTTAGATGAACACTGTGAGGAGAACGCACTACACTAACTTGTAGCTTTAGCTGAACACTGTGAGGTGGACGCACTACACTAACTTGTAGCTTTAGCTAAACACTGTGCACTACACTAACTTGTAACTTTAGATGAACACTGTTCAGAGGATGCACTACACTAACTTGTAGCTTTAGCTGAACACTGTTCAGAGGACGCACTACACTTACTTATAGCTTTAGCTGAACACTGTGCAGAGGTCACACTACACTAACTTGTAGCTTTAGCTGAACACTGTGAGGAGGACGCACTACACTAACTTCTAGCTTTAGCTGAGCACTGTGCACTACACTAACTTGTAGCTTTAGCTTAACACTGTACAGAGGTTGCACTACACTAACTTGTAGCTTTAGCTGAACACTGTGAGGAGTACGCACTACACTAACGTGTAGCTTTAGCTGCATATTGTGAGGAGGACGCACTACACTAACTTGTAGCTTTAGATGAACACTGTTCAGAGGACGCACTACACTAACTTGTAGCTTTAGCTGAACACTGCTCAGAGGACGCACTACACTAACTTGTAGCTTTAGCTGAACACTGTGCAGAGGTCGCACTACACTAACTTGTAGCTTTAGCTGAACACTGTGAGGAGGACGCACTACACTAACTTGTAGCTTTAGCTGAACACTGTGAGGAGGCGCACTAGACTAACCTGTAGCTTTAGCTGAACACTGTGAGATAGGACGCACTACACTAACTTGTAGCTTTAGCTGAACACTGTGCACTACACTAACTTGTAGCTTTAGCTGAACACTGTTCACAGGACGCACTACACTAACTTGTAGCTTTAGCTGAACACTGTTCAGAGGACACACTACACTAACTTGTAGCTTTAGCTGAACACTGTGCAGAGGTCACACTACACTCACTTGTAGCTTTAGCTGCACTCTGTGAGGAAGACACACTACACTAACTTGTAGCTTTAGCTGAACACTGTGCACTATACTAACTTGTAGCTTTAGCTGAACGCTGTTCAGAGAATGCACTACACTAACTTGTAGCTTTAGCTGAACACTGTACTGAGGTCGCACTACACTAACTTGTAGCTTTAGCTGAACACTGTTCAGAGGACGCACTACACTAACTTGTAGCCTTAGCTGAACACTGTGCACTACACTAACTTGTAGCTTTAGCTGAACACTGTTCAGAGGACGCATTACACTAACTTGTAGCTTTAGCTGAACACTGTTCAGAGGACGCACTTCACTAACTTGTAGCTTTAGCTGAACACTGTGAGGAGGACGCACTACACTAACTTGTAGCTATAGCTGAACACTGTGAGGAGGACGCACTACACTAACTTGTAGCTTTAGCTGAAAACTATGGGGAGAACGCACTACACTAACTTGTAGCTTTAGCTGAACACTGTGCACTACACTAACTTGTAGCTTTAGCTGAACACTGTTCAGAGGTCGCACTACACTAACTTGTAGCTTTAGCTGAACACTGTGCACTACACTAACTTGTAGCTTTAGCTGAACACTGTGAGGAGTATGCACTACACTAACTTGTAGCTTTAGCTGAACACTGTTCAGAGGATGCACTACACTAACTTGTAGCTTTATTTGAACACTGTGAGGAGGACACACTACACTAATTTGTAGCTTTAGCTGAACACTGTGAGGAGGATGCATTACACTAACATGTAGCTTTAGCTGAACATTGTGAGGAGGACGCACTACACTAACTTGTTGCTTTAGCTGAACACTGTGCACTACACTAACTTGTAGCTTTAGATGAACACTGTTCAGAGGACGCACTACACTAACTTGTAGCTTTAGCTGAACACTGCTCAGAGGACGCACTACACTAACTTGTAGCTTTAGCTGAACACTGTGCAGAGGTCGCACTACACTAACTTGTAGCTTTAGCTAAACATTGTTCAGAGGATGCACTACACTAACTTGTAGCTTTATCTGAACACTGTGCAGAGATCGCACTACACTAACTAGTAGCTTTAGATGAACAATGTGAGGAGGACGCACTACACTAACTTGTTGCTTTAGCTGAACACAGTGCACTACAATAACTTGTAGCATTAGATGAACACTTTTCAGAGGATGCACTACACTAACTTGTAGCTTTAGCTGAATACTGTGCAGAGGTCGCACTACACTAACTTGTAGCTTTAGTTGAACGCTGTGACGAGGACGCACTACACTAACTTGTAGCTTTAGCTGAATACTGTGAGAAGGACACACCACACTAACTTGTAGCTTTAGCTCAACACTGTGCAGAGGTCGCACTACACTAACATGTAGCTTTAGCTGAACACTGTGAGGAGGACGCACTACACTAACTTGTAGCTTTAGCTGAACACTGTGAGAAGGACACACCACACTAACTTGCAGCTTTAGCTGAACACTGTGCAGAGGTTGCACTACACTTACTTGTAGCTTTAGCTGAACACTGTGAGGAGGATGCACTACACTAACTTTTAGCTTTAGCTGAACACTGTGAGGAGGACGCACTACACTAACTTGTAGCTTTAGCTGAACACTGTGAGGGGGACGCGCAACAATAACTTTTAGCTTTAGCTGAACACTGTGAGTAGGACGCACTACACTAACTTGTAGCTTTAGATGAACACTGTTCAGAGGACACACTACACTAACTTGTAGCTTTAGCTGAACACTGTGCAGAGGTCACACTACACTAACTTGTAGCTTTAGCTGAACACTATGAGGAGGATGCACTACACTAACTTGTAACTTTAGCTTAAAACTGTGAGGAGGACGCACTACACTAACTTGTAACTTTAGCTGAACACTATGAGGAGAAGGCACTACACTAACTTGTAGCTTTAGCTGAACTCTATTCAGAGGACGCACTACACTAACTTATAGTTTTAGCTGAACACTGTGCAGAGGTCACACTACACTAACTTGTAGCTTTAGCTGAACACTGTGAGGAGGATGCACTACACTAACTTGTAGCTTTAGCTGAACACTGTGCACTACACTATCTTGTAGCTTTAGATGAACACTGTGAGGAGGACGCACTACACTAACTTGTAGCTTTAGCTGAACACTGTGAGGTGGACGCACTACACTAACTTGTAGCTTTAGCTAAACACTGTGCACTACACTAACTTGTAACTTTAGATGAACACTGTTCAGAGGATGCACTACACTAACTTGTAGCTTTAGCTGAACACTGTTCAGAGGACGCACTACACTTACTTGTAGCTTTAGCTGAACACTGTGCAGAGGTCACACTACACTAACTTGTAGCTTTAGCTGAACACTGTGAGGAGGACGCACTACACTAACTTCTAGCTTTAGCTGAGCACTGTGCACTACACTAACTTCTAGCTTTAGCTGAACACTGTTTAAACGATGCACTACACTAACTTGTAGCTTTAGCTGAACACTGTACAGAGGTTGCACTACACTAACTTGTAGCTTTAGCTGAACACTGTGAGGAGTACGCACTACACTAACGTGTAGCTTTAGCTGAATATTGTGAGGAGGACACACTACACTAACTTGTGGCTTTAGATGAACACTGTTCAGAGGACGCACTACACTAACTTGTAGCTTTAGCTGAACACTGCTCAGAGGACGCACTACACTAACTTGTAGCTTTAGCTGAACACTGTGAGGAGGACGCACTACACTAACTTGTAGCTTTAGCTGAACACTGTGAGGAGGACGCACTAGACTAACCTGTAGCTTTAGCTGAACACTGTGAGAAGGACGCACTACACTAACTTGTAGCTTTAGCGGAACACTGTGCACTACACTAACTTGTAGCTTTAGCTGAACACTGTTCACAGGACGCACTATACTAACTTGTAGCTTTAGCTGAACACTGTTGAGAGGACGCACTACACTAACTTGTAGCTTTAGCTGAACACTCTGCAGAGGTCACACTACACTAACTTGTAGCTTTAGCTGAACTCTGTGAGGAAGACACACTACACTAACTTGTAGCTTTAGCTGAATACTGTGCACTACACTAACTTGTAGCTTTAGCTGAACACTGTTCAGAGAATGCACTACACTAACTTGTAGCTTTAGCTGAACACTGTACTGAGGTCGCACTACACTAACTTGTAGCTTTAGCTGAACACTGTTCAGAGGACGCACTACACTAACTTGTAGCTTTAGCTGAACACTGTGCAGAGGTCACACTACACTAACTTGTAGCTTTAGCTGAACTCTGTGAGGAAGACACACTACACTAACTTGTAGCTTTAGCTGAACACTGTGCACTACACTAACTTGTAGCTTTAGCTGAACACTGTTCAGAGGATGCACTACACTAACTTGTAGCTTTAGCTGAACACTGTACTGAGGTCGCACTACACTAACTTGTAGCTTTAGCTGAACACTGTTCAGAGGACGCACTACACTAACTTGTAGCCTTAGCTGAACACTGTGCACTACACTAACTTGTAGCTTTAGCTGAACACTGTTCAGAGGACGCATTACACTAACTTGTAGCTTTAGCTGAACACTGTTGAGAGGACGCACTTCACTAACTTGTAGCTTTAGCTGAACACTGTGCAGAGGTTGCACTACACTAACTTGTAGCTTTAGCTGAATACTGTGAGGAGGACGCACTACACTAACTTGTAGCTATAGCTGAACACTGTGAGGAGGACGCACTACACTAACTTGTAGCTTTAGCTGAACACTATGAGGAGGACGCACTACACTAACTTGTAGCTTTAGCTGAACACTGTGAGGAGTATGCACTACACTAACTTGTAGCTTTAGCTGAACACTGTTCAGAGGACGCACTACACTAACTTGTAGCTTTATTTGAACACTGTGAGGAGGACACACTACACTAACTTGTAGCTTTAGCTGAACACTGTGAGGAGTATGCACTACACTAACTTGTAGCTTTAGCGGAACACTGTGCACTACACCAACTTGTAGCTTTAGCTGAACACTGTGCACTACACTAACTTTTAGCTTTAGCTGCACACTGTTCAGAGGACGCACTACACTAACTTGTAGCTTTAGCTGAACACTGTGCAGAGTTCACACTACACTAACTTGTGGTTTTAGCTGAACACTGTGAGGAGGACGTACTACACTAACTTGTAGCTTTAGCTAAACACTGTGAGGTGGACGCACTACACTAACTTGTAGCTTTAGCGGGGGCGGAGCCGGCGCGCAGCATGTGAGGACGTCTTGAGAGGAGCTCTCCCTGCAGATTCCACATCCTGACCTAATCCTGTGAGCAAAAGCCGGCGTTTTGCCCTGGACTGCTGGGGTATGAGTGGCAGACCCTCCGGAGAGCCTCAGGGGATGGTGAAATACGGGCCTCCATGGCCAAAAACACCGGGGGAGAGACTGGCCCGGTATGCCTGGGGCTCTCAAGATGGCGCCGCGGCGCCGGGCAGAGAGGAGGATGAGGAATGGCCGCCGCTCCAGCTGCAGCATGAGGACACAGAAAGACCACAGCCTGCTTCCTCTGGTCGGGTGAGTCCCAGAACACAGAGGGACCATACTATGCGCAGGGGGAGATCACTGGACAGGGACGAGGTGCTCCTACATGATGCAGACAGGGCCCTGGAGGAGGAGGGAGAACCGACCCTTAAGCAAATAATGGCTGCCATACAGGGATGTCAAGCTAAGCTGCTAGACCACTTTGGGGAACTGCAAATGGAATTCTCCTTTATGAAACATGATATGCAGAAGCTTAGAGAAAAAGCCCAGGCTACTGATCATCGCATTGCTGTTCTGCAGGACACTGTTAGACCTATGACCATTGATAACCAAGTCATTAAAAAGACCCTCTCTGAGCACACTCTTAAAATGGCCGACATGGAGGACCGCATGAGAAGAAATAACATAAGGCTGGTGGGGTTCCCTGAAGGAGTGGAAGGTAGTCATCCTGAGGAATTCTTGGAGGACTGGCTGAAGGAGAATATTGCCCCTGGAACTTTTACTGCTATGTTTGCTATAGAGAGGGCGCACCCTGTACCAGGTAAACCACCACCAAAGGGAGCAATCCCCAGACCCATGATAGCAAAGATTCTGCACTTCAGGGACAGAGAAAATATCCTAAAAGGAGCCAGGACAGGCCCTGAGCTGAAGTGTCATAATTATCGGATATCTATCTATCCTGATTTCTCTGCCACCACGCAAAAACAGAGGGCTTCTTTCTCTCCAATAAAGAAACGGCTTAGAGAACTGAATCTGATGTACAGTATGCTATACCCAGCAAAACTACGCATTGTGGATAATGGTAAAACACATTTTTTTACCACCCCCACGGAGGCTGCTGATTGGCTGGATGCGAGGGGACGACCGAGAAGAGGGGGCTCTCCAAGATCACCTTAAATTACTACATACAGATGAAGATGTTGGGAGATAAGGGATGCCAGGAGAAGGTAATATGGCGGACGCTGAGCTGCTCTTTTACCGCCCTTTTTTCCCCACAACCCTCTGTATAAGGTGTATGGAGGCACTGACTGGGGGCCCCCAGATGTGACCTTATGCACCTGGCAGTCTGGAGGACTACAGAAGATCTATGTTTGCTGCTTTCAAATGCTCAATTATACTTTTAACACTGAAGGAATCTGCAGGTTTTTTCTCCTTTCGGAAACAAAGGGGTTTTTTTTGTTGTTTTCCTATTTTCACTTAAAACCTGAGGAGTGGAACAAGAAGTCTTCCTCTTCTCCCTGAACACATATATTTTTTATTTTTGTGTTGCAGGTTTTTTTTTCTGTGGGGTTTTTTGTCCCTCACAATTGAACTTATTCCTCACAGTGCTGGAGCCTGTGTGTTTTTTTTTAAATCACACATCCGTTATAACCTCTTTTGGGTTAAAGGTTTTGGGAATGAAGTGCCTTGCAAGTTGGGGGCGGGTACAGGGTGGGGGGAGGGGGATAAGGGGGGGGTATCAGAGAAAATTATCACCATGCTGTATGTATGCTCATGATCTCAAGCTCATTTTTGATACCTGCTGTCTGCCTTATATGTTGCTGCTCACCAGGATGGGGGGGGGGTACTGGAGCCCTGGAGGATGCCCTACCTGAACGTTGGGAGTGAGGAGGAGGGGGAGGGGGGTAGATTTTTGTTCTATCCAATATGGCTGTGAACCTTAGAGTGATCTCCTGGAACGTTAGAGGCCTTAACTCCAAATTTAAAAGATCGCTGGTCTTTGATTATCTAAAAAAATATAAACCGCATTTAATATTGTTGCAGGAGACACATCTGCAGGGCTCCAGGACTCTCTCTTTAAAAAGGGCGCATATTGCTGGGGCTTACCATGCAAGTTACTCTTCATTTGCTAGGGGAGTGTCCACACTAGTAGCTAAATCCCTACCCATATGTATTCATGCAATTAAAACGGATATAAAGGGTAGATATGTTATCACAGTGATAAAGGTGTATAACAGGTTCATGACCTTTGTGAACTTTTATGTCCCGCCTCCCTTCTCCTTGTCTCATCTGGATGATATGCTTCAAGTGACTTTTGAGATAGCGGAAGGGAGGATTTTCATTTTGGGAGACTTGAACGCGGTGGTGGATCCGACAATGGACAAGCTGGATGCACCGCCGAAAACGCCAACACCGCTTGCGAAGTGGATATCAGCCCATGGCTTCTGTGATGCATGGCGGGCGAGACACCCAAAGATCAGGGAATATTCTTGTTACTCTGAGACACATAAAACATTGTCTAGGATAGACACTGTGTTGGTTGAACCTGAGGGACTGCAACTGGTGGCTGGGGCGAGGTACTTACCAAGAGTGCACTCGGACCATTCACCCATACTGGTGGACATTATAGTGGGACAGAGACAGGGTATCAGACACTAAGGATGGAGGCTAGTTGGCTACAGGAGGAATATGTTAAAATTAAATGTAATGAGACCATTCAGCGGTTCTGGAAGGAAAATAAGGAAGCAGGCTCAGATCTAATAAAGTGGGAGGCATTCAAAGCTACTCTATGAGGGGTGTTCATGGCGGAGGTGGGTGGCTTCAAGAAGCAACTAGCCTCTTCAATAATGGACAGGGAACGAGAGGTATCCCTAGCTGAGGCAGAATACGTTAGGCGACCAACTAGGGAGGGTTTGTATACTCTCCAGGATAAGACACGGGCATACAAGGAAATACTGACTGACCAGACTACCAAACTCAGACTGGCGCAACGTAGACGTATCTTTGAATTTGGGGACAAGAATAGTAGACTGTTGGCATATTTGGCACGACCAGAATACACACCCATATGTATAACGAGTATTTATGGTCAAGGAGGAGTAGAGGTGAGTGATTCCGAGGGTATACTACAGGTCTTTGTTCAATTTTACAAAGAACTTTACAAGTCATGCATCCCACCAGGAGGTAACGCTCTAGAAAATTATCTGAATGATATTGATCTTCCTAAGTTAACAAATCTAGACCGTGCAGAGTTGGAGGCTGACATAACTGTGGAGGAGGTTGCGGGGGCGATAGCTTCTTTTGCCCCTAGGAAATCTCCGGGCCTAGATGGTATACCCTCGGAGTGCTATAATACCTTTAGGGGTGGACTGGCGCCCCAACTATTGCGAGTGTTCCTGACTGCGCGGCGGGAGGGGAAACTTCCCCCCTCTATGAGAGAGGCCTTGGTGGTCCTGATACATAAAGGGGGAAAAGATCCTAAAGAATGTGAATCCTATAGACCCATTTCATTGATGAATGTTGACACCAAAATACTAGCGAAAGTATTGGCGGGGAGACTGCAGTCTGTAATCTTAAAACTAGTTAACCCGGATCAGACAGGCTTTATACAAGGGCGCTGCGCACAAATGAACGTTAGAAGGTTATTTATTAACCTGCAGATGGACCATGATAATCCTGGGGAGAGAGTGGTGGCCTCTTTGGACACCAAGAAGGCCTTTGATTCGGTTGAGTGGGCCTATCTGTTTGGTCTCCTGGAGATATTGGGATTTGGGCCTATATTTATATCCTGGGTGAAGCTGTTATACACTGACCCATTGATCAGGGTGAGGGTAAATGGAATTATATCTGAGCCCTTCTCTGTCCTCCGGGGGACCAGGCAGGGGTGCCCGCTATCCCCCTTCTTTTTGCTTTGGCCATAGAGCCACTTGCGGCAAAGATAAGGGATACTCCCCATCTGAATGGACTTCGGGTGGGGGGGATTGAGGAACGAGTCTCCCTTTATGCGGATGACATGCTTTTGTATCTGTAAGGAGATTCCATAATACATTGCATTATTGGTTATTGATTTTGATTATTGATTTTACCCTGAGGATATAAGTTCAGGATTGCTTATCTGCTTAGTGATTTAAAAAGATTTTCTTGGTACATTTTAGAGAATCTATCTCATGACAGTATTACTTAATAACTGAATTATCTCATTGCCATATCACCCTGTCTGTCTATTCCTGTTTGATGTCTTCATCTGAGGAAACATCTGTCTGTGGCTTTTATCTCTGTATACTGTTACTGGGTATGAAAAGGCTAAGAATTAATTTTTAGGAAGTTGCGGCTGGGCACTTCATGGTCAGCAGACGTTAACAGAAAGTAAGGAATCATTGAACTGTAATAGCTTGAACTATAGAGGTTAAAATTAAGGTCACAAGATGAAGACATTACCAAAAATCACAAGATTAAGAAATTACCGAATAATATGCTAATGAACATTTATGTGTATCATTTTGATTGGCCCCCAAATGGGGCAGAGTCTTGTAGAGGCACAGCATAAAAAAGCAAAGCATTCAATAAACCATTGTAATCATTTTCAGCATACCTATGTGTGTATGTGTCTTTGATTAACCGCCGGCGAGGACCTCCACTAAGCCACATCCCTAAGAGCCTAGGCCATAAGGAGAAGACGGGCGCCTAACAGTTTTGGTACCAGAAGTGGGGTGTTTTGAACAGGTAAGACATTCTGCTCCTTTTTTACCTATTTTAGGTAACTGGTGTTGATGCTTGCCTTGTTCAAATAACCTTGTATGCCCACCTACTCACATAACTGTGCCTTCGCAACGGACTAGGCTGGTCCCTTGGAGGGTTAAAGGGCTCGCAGAGGTTTTTTGGTTTTTTATAGTCTGACCTAGGTTGGTCTGACTGCTGTGTTGAGTAGATATATGTGTGTTTAAAACTCGGGAAGTATAGAATACGCCCGTAGTATAAGGAGTGGCTAAGTGGACGCCCAAGTTTTGGGGAAAATATTGAAAAGTGCACTTATCATACTTATTATAACATGTTCATATAATGTAACTTTATCTTGCCACTGTATATATAAGATTTTGCTTGTTTTCTTGCTTGTTTTTTCTTTTAGGTAACACCGTAAGTATTTAGAGTGTATAGAGAATTAGAGAATTAGAGATAAGTGTATGATAATATATGTGTATGACAACTGAATGTAAAGTACTGTATTGATTTAGAGGATTTTTTTTTGTTAAAGTATTACACATATATGCACTAAATGAACGACCTAAGACAGGAGCCTGACTGTAGTGAGATAGCGCCCGCCTGCCCACATTGCACCTTTGGTTTACTGTTCCTCAGTGTTGACAGGACGTGGATCCTGCTTACCACTAGACCAACTGGGTTTTCATACCGACTTGGTGCAAGGGGAGTATATCCTACCACAAGGAGGGGTTTCCTATACCGAGTACTGAGGGTTAACCTTCATAGCTATATCAGCCCCACAGCGATAACAGACGAGGGGACTTATTCCCAAGTCAGGGAACAGATTATAGCACAAACAGGTTGCTTTCATCTCTGTCCCTGTACTAGACACACCCTACCAAGGTTATTAGATGGGGAATTCTGCAGCAACCCAGACCACGGCCAACCCATCCCCCTATGAGTATGTTAAAAACACACTACCGGGGCCACAGGTAGAACCTTTTTGGACACAGGTCAGAGAACGGTGCCAACAGCTAGGAATACATGACCCAGGACCACTAGGTCCCTGTTCAGAGGATGATTGGAAAGAAGTGAGCAAGGTGTGTCAGGTACACAAGCACTCTTACCCACCTGGGAAATGGGAAGACACCCAGTACATGAAAGATTGTTACAAAACATGGAATAAATGCTTAGCCAAGTATAAAACAAAGTATGTCACTAAAGTCCCCATAACAAAACCTGTAAACTCACCCGCCCTATCTCAGCAACCTGAGGCACCACCCCCCCCTTATGTGATGGTTAAACAGGAAGATGGAACATTGGGTCCACGTCTTCAGCTGTATCCATCTTTGGACCCAGCAGTGTTAGCTACCATGATATATAGTGCAGCTGATCAGGCGCAGGTTACACGATGGGAAAACGAAAGTAGAAACAGGGAAGAGGAAGTCCGGGTAGAAGGTATACGTAGGAAGGAAGAAGAGAGGATTAGGAGGTTGGATCCGAAGGAAAGGGAATTAGAAGAGAAGTTAAAAGAGTTTAAGAAGAGAAAGGAGGAATTAGAGGAGAAAATGTCTAGGAGGGAGGAAGAGCTAGAACATTACAAAAGAGAGCTAGATAAGAGGGAAGGTGAGATGAGAGAGTATTCTGCGATAACTAAGGAAGAAAGGGATGGAATGTCCCTGGAAAAGGGAGAAGAGGAAGGAGTCAGGAAGTTAAGCCCCAGGGAAAAGGAATGGGAGGAGAAACAGAAAGAATTTAATAAAAGACAGCAGGAAGAGGAAGAAAGGATACAAAGGAAAAGGGAAGATTTAGAGGCATATGAGAGGAAACTAGAGAAAGAAGCAAGAAGGATTAAGGAGGCCAAGGAAAAGATAATTTCACAGCCATCCACCACACTCAGAAGCCAAACAAAACCGGCCATAAGCCAGAAACCCCCACAGGAGGAAAGGGAGCAGGGTGAATCCTCTACTGAGGAAAGAGAAATAGGCATGGAACAGGAAAGTCTAGGTGCCACCTTTAAAGCACCACTTATGCATATAGGGGAGACGGTAGTCCATATTCCCCTACCCCTAGGCACACTGTCAAAAATAAAGGAGTTATGCCCCAGCCCAAAGAAAAGCCCTAGGGAGGCTGGAGCTTTCCTTGCAAAATACAGTGCAGGGACAAGCCTGGATAAAGAAGATATAGCGGGGATCCTTAGTATAGTTGACCCTGACAGCCCAGAAGGGCATCCCGTAGATGCCTTATGGACAGCCCACATAGAAGAAGATAAAGATTGGGTATCTTTTTGGAAAGGTATGGGGAATCATTGGTCTACTATATACAAGGGTTCATCTGCACTTCAGGAACTTGTCCTAGCAAAACAGGGACCGAAGGAAAAGTTCTATGAATTTTGTACCCGGGTATATGGTCTGTGGAAAGCAGTAGATAACGCCAACCCCCAGTTGTTCACCACCACCATTATGGCTGGTGGAGATACGAAGGTGACACAGTTGCTTAAATTCACTAATCCAAAGTGGGCAGAACAACCCCCAGATGAATTTATGAAGGATGCTAGGTCACGAGAAACATCAGGGGTATTTGAACAGAAGGGTGGCATTTTTCCCTCCCTGACACCAACCCAGACTCTGCCAACTGGTGGGACTCCGCCCACCCACATAATGACAATGCAACCTTATCCACCAATGCAATCTTATCTCCCAGACCAGGCTTACCCACCAGACCAGGGGTGCTTTAACTGTGGGGAACTGGGGCACTGGAAGTCCCAATGTCCCTACAGAATTAGAACAAACGCCCAGAGAGGGAGAGGTAGGAATCTTAACACCACCCCCCGTCGCCTTCAGGATATCAGGTATCCTCACCCACCACAACCCCAACCACCCCAACCACAACCCCAATACCAGCCTCAGCCTAACAGACCTCCCCCACGCATTCCGATGCAGTGGCCATCCGCTCGGCGGACGCCACAATAGGGATGCCAAGAGTATGTCCCGTCCCTCAGCCTTGTGTGTTACAATCCATCATGGAAAAGTCTTCCGCAGGTACTATTGCGGGTAGACAATCACCTGATATGTCTATTGTTGGATTCAGGGGCTACATTCAGTAGTTTGAATGATGCCATATATGACACACCGCACTGCACTGAGGGAAACTCTATTGGTATAAATGGGACATCAATTACCCACCCCATCACTCCACCATTGCCCGTGGCTACTCCAGAAGGGCAGGAACTGTGTACCCAGAGTTTTGCTGTCCTTGTGGATTGCCCAGTATCTTTAATGGGGAGGGACCTACTCTCAAAACTGAATATCACCATTAAATTTGACAGAGGGGGCTCCCTCACTGCCAGCTCACCGTTCTGTGATTTACATGCTCCAAAGAGACACACTTTCAGGGGACTCTTTGCATCATTACCACCCACTCTAGAAACACATGCCATATGGGCAGAAAACAAAGGGAGTGTGGGTTTTATTAACTGTACACCTTACACACCACAAATGCGTCCAGACGCTGAAGTACAATATCACAAGCAATACCCCCTGCCACTTGAAAAAATTGAAGGCATCACACCACTAATCAATGATTACATAGCAAAAGGGATTCTGAAACACATTATAAGCCCCTGGAATACACCAATCTACCCTGTGAAAAAGGCAAATGGAGAGTGGAGGCTTGTACAGGACCTAAGGGCCGTGAACAAGCAGGTTATACCTCTGCCACCTTTGGTAGCAGATATTTCTTTCATCTTTTTGAAAATACCAGCTGATTCCCTTTGCTACACAGTAGTAGACCTGGCGAATGCATTTTTTAGCATCCCGATCGATGAAGGGGTATTGCCCATGTTTTCATTCTCATGGGGGAGGGAAAAGCAGTTGACCTGGTCCAGATTACCTCAGGGGTATGTGGACAGTCCAGCAGCCTTCTCCATGGTCCTTAATGAGACAATTAAGTCATGGACTGCTGAGCGCGGGTCGGTACTGATACAGTATGTGGACGACTTGCTCCTGTGCAGTCGATCTGCTGAAGATTGTGCGGTCGATTCCACATCTCTGTTACATCACCTGGCCAGGTCTGGCCACCTAGCATCGCGGAAGAAGATACAATGGTGTCAAAGTCAGGTAGAATACCTGGGATGCATTCTGAAGGAGGGAACCAGGCTGGTATCCCCCAAACGTGCCGCAGCCCTGCAGGCTCTCAGTCCTCCAAGAGACAAAGCAACTTTGCTCTCATTCTTGGGCGCAATCGTATATTGCCGCCAATGGATCCCAGATTGTTCATATTATGATGGCATTCTGAGGGAGGCTACCCTGTCAGGAATGTTGCATCAGAGGGGCGAGTACAACTGCCGTCTATGAAGACGTCCTGTACTCCTGGTAGGGGAATGTCAGTGAGATCTGGGCGAGGGCTGGTTATTGCTGCAACCTGTTCAACACAATTGTGCTTCTGATCAGGGTCTCGCGGTAACCTGAGCAAAGAGTGCAAAAGACGGACAGTGGGATTACTTGGTGGTGCGTGTTTGAGAGTGAGGTTATCAGTATTCAGAAGTGTGATCTCATACCCACTAAGCCTCTGTGCTGTCATATGCTGTGTGTTCATGTTCTGCAGGAGGTGAGTTACTGAATGAGTGGTGTAGAGAGTCAGTTCATGGCCTAATACTGATTTGTTAGCCTCTTGAACTGCCATAGCACAAGCAGCAAGGTTTTGTAGACAAGATGGCATCCCTTAATGTAATAATGTCATAGTAATCAGGGATCTCGATACTCGTGTTATGTATCCAGGTGCAGCATTCATAGTCCTCAGTAATTTCACAGAGGCCAGTGAGGGCTGCACTCATGCTTTCTATAGCCAAGTCATGTAACTCTAGTTGTTTTTTAATTGCTCTGGTTTCTAGGTTTAATTTTGAGATGTCATCAGAGTCCTTTTCCAAGATCTCATCAATGATTGAGGTGTAGTTATTCAGTTTCTTCATCAAATCTATTCCCCACCCTGTCCAGGAAGGAAACCAGGCCCAGGTCATATCTTTTTCTAGGAACATTTCTCTTTTCACAAGGTGTTTTAGAGGGTATCTTGGGTGGGTACTAGCCTTAAGTAGGTGTCCTTGTCCATTATCCCCCACTACTCCCATTACAGGGACTATTTTAGCAAGATAACACCACCCTTGGGGTTTTTCAGGAATCCATGGGTAACAGAGCTTGCCACAACAGATGTAGGTTGTGTTACCTAATGCTAAGGGTCGTTGACTAACAACGGTCCTTGCACCCTTTGAATGACCAGATGCCATCAGCAGAGCTAGCAACTGTGCGACCGTGGAGTGGGAACTAGAATTAAAGAGGTCATAGATGGTAGCATTTATCACAGGGTCTGAGGTGCGGAAAAATGAGTTATCGGTAAGGGAAGCCATGGAGACATTAAGTTTCGACCATTTGCACACCTCAGCTCCCCTGGAAATGTTTCCCAGTATGAAACACCAATCTGGAGCATGGCTTCTACCCACGATTTGAAAACTGAGGGGCTTGTTGGGACTTTTTCTTATGACATTGGCAAGAACAATAGGGGGTGTTCCATTCAGGAAAGGAGTGATGTTTAAGGGAATGGCCATTAATGGGATTCTGGCTGTACTAGGGTGGAGTTTGCTGCATATCCAACATTTCTCAAAACCAGACTTCTGTGCATAACTGTACTTAAACTTCAACAACAACATCTTGTCAGTGAAACCTGAAGGGGGTTCAGTGGGGTGTATACTTCTTTTATATTTTAAACTAGGTGCATTGGCTGTCTGGGCTTTCCCACATATACCTTCTAGTAGCCCTAAATTTTCTGGATGGTACACACAATTTGCTATTAACCAAGCAGGTGTGAATACTATCAGAATCAGACATGTCCAGAAGCATAATGCTTTTCCTGACACAAAGGTGGAAATCATTTTGTCAGGTACTGTATACAAAGTTCTGTTTCTTGTTTCTTCCTGTTGGTGGGGGATTCGTCTCGTTGGTCCGAGAGATTTGTTTTATGCCTTCTTGAATGTCCTTCAAATCAAATCTGGTCGCTGTTCCTGGTCAGAGGAGTCTTGGGGTGCTGGAGGAGGGTCAGGGGTCTGGGGTTGCTGTGGACACTTCTTTAACCGGCTGGCGTGGATCCAGGTGTTTCCTAGATCGGTCAGTACAGCAGTTCTGGAAACCTTCTCTATTTTCCAAGGTCCAGAGAAAATGGGTCCAACCTTCTTTTTGTGTGCCAGTTGTTTCACCAGTACTTTGTCTCCTGGGATGAAGGGATGAGTAGGTTCTGTTGAAAGAGGAGAAAAGGTGACAGAAACTTGTTCGTTCATATCCTGTAGCATACTTACCAGATTTTTCACGTACATTTCCTGTTGAGAATAGATGTTAATGTCAGTGTTTTGATCTAAGAGGGGCAGCTCTATGTTTGCAGGAACTCCCATTAAGATCTCAAAGGGCGAGAGTTTTGTTCTAGCATGTGGTGTTGTTCTGATCTGAAATAGGACAGAAGGAAGGTAATCCAACCATCCTTTCATGGTGCCCCCCGTGGCTTTTTTTAACTTGTCCTTAATATTCCTATTCATTCTTTCCACTACTCCTGCACTTTGTGGGTGGTAAGGGATGTGCAGTTTCCACTGTAAGCCTAGTAGCTTAGCTAAAGTCTGTGTAACAGAGGAGCTGAAGGCAGGCCCTCTGTCTGACCATATGGCCGTTGGTATTCCGAACCTACAAACCCAATGGTTCAGTATGCATTTGGCAGCAATTTTGGCAGTCTCACCTGTACATGGAATTCCTTCAACCCAGCCTGACCATTTGCATACGATTACGCAAAGGCATTTCAAATTACCTCTTTGTTTGGGCATGTGTGTGAAGTCTATTTGCAAATCTGTTAGGGGACCCAGGGGTGGGGGCAGGTGGCCATGTAATCCATGATTTTTCCCTTGGACATTGTTTTGTGCACAGGTCAGACAACTGCTGGTGAGGAGTTTTGCCTGTTTACTTAAGTTGTTCGTGCAGAAAGACTTTGTGTATATGTTTGTTAGGGCGGTGGTACCTATATGTCCTGGACCATGGAGATAGGAAAGTATGAGAACACTGCTTGATTCTGGTATGCCCAATATCTTCCCCTCTTTTGACCAAAGACCTTCTTGGTCCTTGGTCAAGCCATCCTTGACCCAAAAAGAAACATCCTCTTCTGTAGCTAATCCCTGTATTTGTGCCACAACGGTTTTGAAGTTGGGTGATGTAAAATGTTCTTTGAAGAACATTGTTGTGGGAGCTGGCTGACCAATGTATAGGGCAGCGGCTTTTTTCGCTTCTCTGTCTGCCAGAGCGTTTCCTTTGGAAACTCTGCTGTTATCCGATGAATGTGCTTTTACTTTGATGACCGCTATCCTCTTTGGGAGAAGAATCGCTTGCAGGAGTGCTTTAATTTGTGTAGAGTTAGCGATTGGCTTGTTGTCAGCGGTTTTAAATCCTCTATTCGCCCAGATTACGCCATAGTCGTGCGTTACGCCAAAAGCGTACCTACTATCTGTGTAGATGTTTACCTCCTCATCAGAGAAAAGTATGCAAGCTCTTGTGAGCGCCTCCAGTTCTGCTACCTGTGCTGAGGAGGGTGGTAAGGCTTTTGCTTCCAACAGTATCTGCAAGATCCGGGTGCTTCGTTATCTACGGCCTTCCGGTTGATACAGGAATTCGGAGATTACTCTGGGTTCCGTATCAATTGGAGCAAATCATCCCTGTTTGCTATAGATGACACAGTGGTGGTCCCGGCGGAATCCCCCATTCAACTGTCCCAATCCTTTAAGTATCTGGGAGTTGTGATTCAACTTCCCATTTCGGGGTATCTAGACCTTAATTTGAGACCTGTAGTCGAGGCTCTATGTGAGAAGGTGCAGCGGTGGAGGAATATGCCATTGACAGTGATGGGTCGTATAAACCTATTTAAAATGATTGTCCTTCCAAAGCTGTTGTACGTTCTATCTAACTCGCCTGTATATGTCTCGGTGAAACTGTTTAAATGCATAGACTCCATTGTGGTGGATTTCTTGTGGGGAGCCAAGGCTCCCAGGTTATCCCTAGCAATCCTGAAACTACCAATAACTCGGGGGGGGGGGGTTGGCTATGCCGGACATGAGATCCTATTTCTTCGCATCCCAAATGACATTCTTGCATTGGCGATGTTTCCCCCAGATACCTAATGCCACTACTTTACTGGAGGCAGCTGTTGCCACATCTCAGGAAACATTACTGAACATCCTGTTTAGAAAAGAGATACCAGGGAGAGGGATGGGATCTGTTATGGCACTACCAGGGAGGGTATTCCATCTTTGTGCGCAGAAAATAATGGATGACCCGCTATGGTTATCACCTAATTGTCCCCTCTGGTATAATAAATCCTTAAAAGAGTTCTGCAAAATAGAGGATGGGCATGGATGGGCCAAATTTGGGATAAAATATCTACATCACATATACCAGGATGGCAGGCTAATATCCTTCGCACAACTGAGGGAACAGTTTGGTGTACCTAGGACATGGCAGTTCAGATATACCCAACTGCAGCATGCAGCGACAGCCCAGTTCGGGAGGGGGGAGGTGAAAGTACAAAACACAGCCTTGGAAAAGGTCCTGATTGACCCGGAACCGACTAAGCGTATATCTAGATACTACAAGGAGATTAGATTGGGAGGACCTGACCTGACCGCTAGGACCAGAAGTAGGTGGACGACTTTCATTCCAGAACTAACTGAGGAATTGTGGCAGGAGGTACTCGATACATATTTTGTATCGGTGATTTCCTCCACGGATAGAATGATACAGCTTCGATATCTACACCAGATGTACTACACCCCAACCAGACTATTTAAAATGCACAGAAGGGACAACCCAGAGTGTCATAAATGTAGGGGAGATGAGGGAACTTTCCTTCATATGGTGTGGGATTGCCCTAAGATAAGACCTTTGTGGTCTCAGGTGACTGAGTTCATACCTGACCACTTTGGTCTTCCAAACATATGCTCTCCTATGAGGTGCCTGTTTGATCAGGAAGAGATGAATACAAATACTAAACTGTTCCTTAGACTTCTCTATTTTGGGGTGAGAAAACTGATCGCTCGACGATAGATTCATGGTGAACAACTCACCTTGGGAATGTGGATAAAAATAATAAATGCTGATGTACTCATGTATAGAATGACATACGAGGCGAGAGGTGCCCCCAAAAAATTTAAGAAAGTGTGGTGTAGGTGGACTGAGTCCAAAAATACCTTATCGGTAGAAGAGGAGGGGAGCAATAGAGAGGAAAGAATCTAGACAATGATAAGGGCGGACAGTAGAGTGTTGAAAGAAAGGATGCATACAATATTATGAGCAGATAAATAATGAGGGGGGGTGGGAAGGGAGGGGAGGGAGTCCATACAGGAGGGGGGATCTTTTGGTAGTTTGTTTTTCTCTGGCTGAAACTAAAGTTCCAATGTTTATGTTGACTGTCCAGGCGCTCTTCTTTCTGAGCAGTTTTCCAATAAAATATGACATACATATAAATAAAGATTTAAAAAAAAAAAAAAAAAAAAGAGAGCAGAACACTCAGGTTGAATGAAGTAAAAGGGTTTCTTTAATATTGAAAGGAATAACTACAAAACATGTGAAACTGGATGTGTTATATGGGTAGAGGTAATGTTATCCTCAATGAGATGTACAACGACCTATTGATTACAGAATGTGATGTAACATGTCAATATGCTCAATAAAATCTTGTTTAAAAAAAAAAAAACTTGTAGCTTTAGCTAAACACTGTGCACTACACTAACTTGTAACTTTAGATGAACACTGTTCAGAGGATGCACTACACTAACTTGTAGCTTTAGTTGAACACTGTTCAGAGGACGCACTACACTTACTTGTAGCTTTAGCTGAACACTGTGCAGAGGTCACACTACACTAACTTGTAGCTTTAGCTGAACACTGTTCAGAGGACGCACTACACTAACTTGTAGCTTTAGCTGAACACTGTGCAGAGGTCACACTAAACTAACTTGTAGCTTTAGCTGAACACTGTGAGGAGGACGCACTACACTAACTGTAAATAGTCTAGCTGCCTGACTGGGGTACTAATAGGATCAGGAGAACACCAGCTATTTTCTTCAGGTAGCTGTAAATACTGTAACAACACAAGCCTGCCTGTCAGTAGGAAGAAAATAACAGGAACAGATCTAGCTAAACTGAATACAGTGTATATATATATATATATATATATATATATATGTACACAACATCTGGGATGCATATATATATATATATATACACAATACACTGTAAGTGCAGCTAACTCACTGACTGCCCTGCCTAATCTATCTAACTTAAATCAAATGACACTGTCTCTCTGTCTCTGTCTCTCAATGCCGGAACACACACTACACAGGGCCGCCATGCA
This sequence comes from Aquarana catesbeiana, assembly GCF_042186555.1. Taxonomy (NCBI): domain Eukaryota; kingdom Metazoa; phylum Chordata; class Amphibia; order Anura; family Ranidae; genus Aquarana; species Aquarana catesbeiana. The sequence goes on along the minus strand of NC_133332.1, from coordinate 133,526,878 downwards.
GGTGGCCTTATATAGTGTTGGGCGTGTACTAAACCCCCTGAGCCATAATTGGCCAAAGCCACCCTGGCTTTGGCCAATTACAGCTCTCTCTACAGACAGCGCTGTGATTGGCCAAGCATGTGGGTCATAGTGCATGCTTGGCCAATCATCAGCCAGCAATGCACTGCGATGCCGCAGTAAATTATTTGCCGTGACGCGCCACATGAATTTGGAGCGAACGGCCCATATCATTCGCAATTCGGTGAACGGGCAAACAGACGATGTTCGAGTCGAACATGGGTTTGACTTGAACACGAAGCTCATCCCTACTGCTGTTGTGGGTTGGGTGGTTCTGGTGGTGTTGGTGTTGCTGGAGGTGGTGGAGGAGTATGATCCAACTCACACACGTGGCTTTTAGTTGTGAGTTGGTCCCTCATCCTCTTGTTTAGGGCCTAAAGAATTATCTCCTCACAGATGAGGCATTGGCCCTCCTCCATTCATTCCAGTTTACTGGCTGTCAGACAGCCATATGACTCGGGGCCACCAGGGGTCATTGTTAATACCACAGTAGCCTGGCGAATTAAAGTAGTCACTGACTCCTCCAGATTCCTCACCTTCCTGGTCCTTTTGGTTGGAAGGTGGAAGGAGGGAACCTGGGATTCAGTCAGGCTGCTTTCCACGTCCTCCTCCTGGCTGAGACTTTCCTGTATATAAAAATGGTACATAGTTTTAGGTTTTTGGTCATCAATCGCATACGATTTTGAGCTCATAACTGTTGCAAATTGAATGTTAACAAATAGAAAAAAACTATCATTCTGACCCCAGCATTTTTCATTCTTGTCCCAATCATTTTTGGCTACTATTGTCTATTGATATGTAAACCACTTTGTTAAATCAGAAATTAGTGATCAATAATAGCATCTAGTTAACATCATTCAATTTTTGTCCAAAAATATGTTGAACAATGCTATACCTGGCTCAAGCTGGGCTCCTCCACATTTTCCTGGGTGGAAGGCCCAGGTTGGACATCTGAAGCCTCATTTGATGTTGAAGGAAGTGTGGAAGGAAGGGTTGAGACCAATGGCTTGGGTTCACTCTGGTCTGACAAAAAAAGCAGTCTGTCGTAGTACCACAGACTGGGGACATAAACGTCATCTGCTTCTGCTCCTGATCTCATGGAATCTTGGACCTTTTTGCGCTCCCTATTATATGTGCTCCTTGGGCCACCAATTTTGGCCTTCAAATAGGTGATACTGCCGCAGGAGTCACCGGCTTCATCAATTCCAACAGTTTCTCCAGCACTGCCTTCCTCTTTAGCTTGTTGGAGTAGTCACTGTTTTTGACTTACCAGAGACATGGCACCTCCCTGTACCTGTCTATAAAGTTTGGCAGGATGTCTGGGTCTGTAAATGTATCCATTTTCTTTGCAAGACACAACACAAGACAAACCCTAATGTCAGGCTAAACTCTCCTAATCTTTTCCCAATATAGGACTCAATCTATAAGCAGTATAGGCCACTAACCACTCATGCCCCAAGTTAAAATTGTACCTTCATTTGCACGATCGGCGCTTACGCTACTCCATCCTTTGCTCACAGATTTTATGTACGACGCATGCGTGTTATGCTTTATATAGACTGCACATGCATGAAACTCTGCCCCTGACCTTCTTTCTAGTATATTCCCTGCCCCTTCTCTTTTGGCGCAGTGCACATGGAGGAGACAAAGCAAGTGCATGCAGAGAGCAGTAATGAGGAGGAAAGCCCGGAGCAAGGCAGTTCCCAATCTAGGAGGAGATATAAGACCTCAAATATGTCCTTTGTAGAGATGGTGGAGATAGTGGACATCTTGAAGAGGGCAGACTATGATGGGAAGTATGGACCTTACCCAAACCCATATGTGAGAAAGGCCAAGATCATGACTAAAGGTGTGAGAAGTCTGCACAGGAATTTTGGAGTACGACGATCCAAGGAGAAATTGAGGAAATGCTGGTCAGACCTGAAATTGAGGGAGCACAATCAGTACAGAGGGATCAGAAAACTGCTTCTAAAAAGTAAGTATTTGTCGTGTGTTACTATTATTATTATTACTTTTGTGCTGCTCCATGTGCTTTTCTTTACTGTTGTACAGTTTAAAATGGCAAGTTTGAGGTTCGTGGGCACAGTAATTGTTCGTATTAAACATCATTCGTTCGACCACTAATACGACATTTTTGGCAGATGCAGGTTAACTACATTTGTTCATGCCTATTTGTATAAAAAGAAGTTTAGCACATTGTTGTCTAGATGTGTTTGTAACTATAATGAAATGCAAACTTGATTCAGTGTAAGGAGAGGACACTCAGCAGCTGTTTACACATCTGGAGCACTAGAGGGACACCAGAACATGCTTTTTATGGTGTCTTACGCAGGTGTTCTAGTGAATACTAGGGGTCTCTCCATGTGTGAAACTTTAACAAAAAAGGTAAGTATTCCAGCTTTGGAAAGGGAAAAAATCAGGTCTTCAGCTTGGAACACTTCCAAGCAATGTATCATATTACTATTTCTTGCCTTAAATATCTGTGTGCTAAGTATACCTTTTTTGTATTCTCATGGGGAGAAAAGAATCTGGACATCTGAGGACACCACAAACCCCACTCTCCTGAAGAAGGGGTACTCCCCACACACCATGAAGATGTGGATTCTGAGGTTCAGGAAGTTGGACGAAATAGTGACCACAACAGGTCAGTGTCTGAGACCACAGCTTTAGGTAACAGATATATGTAAACACATGGTGTGTTTTTTTTTTTTTTTTTTTTCAGTGATGAGGATGTTGGGGAAGAAGAAACTCATTCAACAGTGCCCAATCCTGATCAGCGAAATAATGGTGTGCATTGGTGAATTAGAGAAGGTCAAGGAAAACATCAATGATGTTGAAAAAAGACTCACCAACATCATTGGTGTTTTAGCCAAAATCTAACGAAAAAAAAAAATTCAATGTTGTCGTTATTTTATAAGTTTTTATATATAATTTGAAAGCCAAATTTTGAAGATGCACAGTGTGTCAACATGTGCTATCAGCCATCATGGGATATCAATGTATGCGTTTTGTGGGTGTAATCCCTTCCTCGCACCCCCGAAACACGTCCATTGATCCCCCATGATTGGATCTAGCACATGTTGACACACTGTGTGTTTTGTGGCTTTAGAAAAATAGATGTAGGTAAAAGACACACATTTTAGGCATGGGATCGTGATGGAAATCCACATTTTTGAGTCCCAATTTGTGTGCATCTTCAAAATTTGGCTTTTACAGTGGTGACATCACCCCATCTGATGAAGGGAAAATCAACACAGTTTTGACATACTAATGTCTCATATTGCCTTCACTTTATTAAAGTTGAACTTTGTAAGTTCCTGAGTGGTGGATGTGTATGTTATGGTTTTAAACATGCCTGTTTAGCCACAAAAAAGGCTATATACTGTCACACATACATGTTATACACAAAAGATGTTGGTTTGTTAAAAAAACCCTTTTATAATGCACATGTGAATGTGCTTGGAGTAAAATGTTTTATACTTAACAATGTGTGGCTTCTTCTTTCAATACTCAATACCAGTTATCGGAGTAAGTTGGTGTAGTTACAGTGACAATGGGGGTTATTTACTAAAGGCAAATCCACTTTGCACTACAAGTGCAGTTTCAGTGCACTTTCAAGTGCACTTGCAGTGCACTTGTAGTGCAAAGTGGATTTGCCTTTAGTAAATAACCCCCACAGTGCTCTAAAATTTGCCCCAATAAGGCCATTTTAGGGACTCCAAGAAATTAATTCATGGAGTTGAAAAGGATGATTATTTTTATCATTAATGCATTACATACATTAACAACAAAAACATTGTGTATGTGTAGCACATCCATAGCACAACATAATAGTTAGCTGAAGAACAGATTGTCACCTCATGTATCAAATAAGTTACGTTTGCACTATTGAAGAAAATGCCCCCAAAAAAAGGCCATTGGAGAACCTAGGAGACAGTTAAAGAAACACAAGCAGTAAATCAAATGAAATATGAGTTCAGTTTTTAACAACAAATGTATTTTCCATAGTTTTTTAAACAGCATCTGGCATATCAATTGCTCCCCTACCCACAAAGTACTCCGGATAGCTTTGCCATACTTCGCAGGCACTTTGGGGGGGCAAGCCAGGACGGCCAGCTTCAAGTGCCATCAGGTTTGGTTCCAGTGAGCTGGCCTCAGTCACAACTGAGGCCAGATAGTTGGCTGCATTTTTTCTTAAGAAATTGTGCAAAATGCAGCAGGAAAGAATAATGTGATTTAGTTTATATGCCACCATATTGATTGCAGTAAGGAATAGGTGTAACTGGCTGGCCATTATGCCAAAGGCATTTTCAACCACTCTTCTGGCTCTGGCTAGCCGGTAATTAAAAACCCTCTGGTCCAGGGTGAAGCTCCTCATAGGGAATGGCTGCATAAGATGGTATCCCAGCGCAAAGGCTTCATCTGCCACAAAGATGAATGGGAGGTCCGCCATGTTGTCTTCTGGAGGTGGCAAGCCCAAGCTGCCATTCTAGAGCCGTCTGTAGAACTCCGTCTGGGCAAGGACTTCACCATCTGTCATCCGGCCATTCTTCCCCATGTCCACATAGAGTAATTCATAAGTCGCCGACACCACCGCCAACAACACGATACTACTATACCCCTTATAGTTATAATAGCATGACCCCGAGTTGGGGGGTGGGATGATGTGGACATGTTTCCCATCAATTGCCCCACCGCAGTTGGGAAAGTCCCACTGCTGGGCAAATTGGGAAGCCACAGTCTGCCATTCCTGTGGATTGGAAGGAAACTGTGGAGTCAAACAAGAAAAAAAAATAGTACTTTTGCACATAACATTGAAAGCAGATTAGACACAAACATTCTTGACCAACATTTATTGAAATAAGTATTTATAGACAAAAGTATAAGGTCCACTTACCAGATTCCTCACCCCCTCTGATGGCCCATTGTAAAAATTTTATGGTGAGAGGGAGATATTTTGGACAGGTAACCCTCTACACTTCATTGAGAGCTGAATGTATAAATAATGTGTATAACTTCAATGTGTATCCTCCTTACTTACACTATTGGCAGCTCACTGGACAGGTAAGAAGTTTCATAATCCAAAAATATTAATACACACTGTACAGTTTGAAGCACTTTTTTTTACATTCTGCAATTACCTATCAAGATAATAGGAGAAGAAAACTTGAAACAGTACCATTTGAAAGTATTCAGGCCGGCCCTTGCACTACATGCTTTGGTGAATTCCTCCATAAATATGACAACAAAAGAGGTAGGTATAGTGTGTATGGGTATGGCAAAGTCAGCAGATAGAATATTGGTATCGGTTATGGTGGGGGTCCAAATGAGTTTTGCCCCCCCAAAAAAATCCTCTTGTACTCTGCCTGAATTTAAGGACAAAAAACGGAAAATTGTATACTCACCTTTCCGTAATTTTCCTTTCCTGACGCATCCCATGACAGCACACTGGGTTGTGACTCCACCTCCACAACCTGATAGGACTGATTAGCTATAAGTTTTGAAGAGGAGCCCCCCGCTGCAATCTCAGTATCTATCACCTTAGACGGGAGGGAATCTGTGTGCTGCCATGGGATGCGTCAGGAAAGGAAAATAACGGAAAGGTGAGTATACAATTTTCCGTTTTCCTGACGCATCATGGCAGCACACACACTGAGAAATAACTCGCTACATGGGTGGGTGCTTTGCAAGAAGATTTTATTTTATTCACAGGATATGGAAGAATTTGCTTTAATGATCGATCTCCCAAATTCAACAGTCGTTAAACGAGCCAGGCCTATTCTGTAGTGAGACATGAACGTGGTTCTAGAAAACCAAGTTGCTGCTTTGCAGATCGTTTCTGGAGACTCTCTACAATATGCTGATCAAGAAGTCACCACTGCCCTGGTCGAATGAGCCTTTAGGTTGTTAGGTATTGGAAGAAGCTGGATTGCATATGCTTTTTTAATGATCTTTATTAGCCAAGAGGCTATTGTCCTGGAAGAAGCTGCCTGACCTTTCCTGGGGCCGTATGGTATGACTAGCACGTTTTCTGTTTTCCTGAATGGTTTTGTGGCCTCCAGATATGAAGAAATTAGTGATTTAATATCTAGTGCATGTGGAATCCCTTGGTTAATGAGAAATGCTGGTAAATTGATCTCTGGATTGAAGTGGAAAGCAGATGCCACCTTTGGTATGAATTGTTCAGATGATGTTAATACAACTCTATCAGGATAGAACAGCAAATGAGGCTCTTTTATTGAAAGTGCTTGCAGCTCGGACACTCTTTTTGCAGAAGTTATTGCCACTAAGAAGATTAATTTGAAGGTTAGATCCAATACAGACACAGACACAGAGGAAAATTCTTTTGCTAAGGCTTCCAGAACTATTTTTAAGTCCCAGGTCGGGAAGGTTGGCTTTCTGCGTGGTCTTAGTTTCAAGCATGCTTTTGGAAATTGGATTATAAGAGGATTGAAGTCCCATTTGATTCCCATCATGGCCGATAAGGCAGAAATTTGAACCTTTAGGGTGCTTGAACTTAGCCCCCTCTCCAGGCCTAGTTGTAAAAATTCAAGAATTTGTGACACTGTAGGAGAAAGTGGATCCCAGGACTGTTCTTGTGCTAACGTAGTGAATCTTTCCCAAATTCTGTTATATGTGGCGTTTGTAGACTTCTTCCTTGCCTGTTTTAAGGTGGCCACCACCCTTAGCGAGCAACCTTGATCTAGCCTCTCCCTTTCAACTTCCAAGCCATTAGGTATAACCTTTCTGGTGCTGGGTGTAGGAACTGGCCCTGTGAGAGTAGGCCTGGAGTTACCGGAAGGAGTAACGGGTTCTCTGTACTCAGTTGTAGGATGGTTGTGAACCACGGCCTCCTCGGACAAAACGGAATTACCGCAATCACCGTGGATGTTGAGTTTCTTAGCCTGGCTAGGAACCTGGCTATTAAGGGAATTGGAGGGAATATGTAACCTAAACGGAACCTCCACTGGTGATGGAGACAGTCGACCCCTAGTGCGGTTGGATAGGCAACTCTCGCCAGGAACTTGGCACACTTGTTGTTCATTGGAGTTGCTGCCAAGTTGATATCAGGAATTCCCCATTTGTGTGTTAGAAGGGAAAAGGTTTGTTGACTTAGTGACCATTTGTTGTTTGAGATGAACGTTTGGCTTAGATCGTCCGCCAGTTGGTTCTGCACTGCCAGAACATACACTGCTTTCAGGTCTTCCAAATGGATCTGAGCCCAGTCAAGGTTAGGATGTACCACCCACATGAGGGCACTGCTCCGGGTGCACCCTTGCCTCTGGATGTAGTTCACTGCCACCGTATTGTCCATGCGTACTAATACACTCCTTCCTGTGAGTGATGGCCTGAATGCTAGGAGAGCCTTAAAGGCGGCCCTGAGTTCTAAAATGTTCGATACCACGCCCAGATGGCGGAACAACCAGTGGCCTTGTACCGCTTGATCCTGGTAATGTGCTCCCCAACCTTGTAGGCTGGCGTCCAATGTGACTATTTCCAGCTGAGGGGGCACAATATGTCAATGACGCTTTAGATTGCTGGTTCGCGTTCACCACCATGCAGACTGTTTCACCAATTGGTTGATGAAAATTTGTTGACTCATTGATGTTCTGTTCCATTGTTTCAGGAATGATATCTGGAATGTCCTCGTATGCCACTGGGACCACCGGACCATTGGAAAGGTGGCAGACATGGATCCCAATATGCTGAGACATGTTCTGGCAGATAGGTGTGTTGCTTCCACTAGTTTTTTTAGTTTACTGGACCAAATGTCCTATTTTTTCCTGAGGGAGACTCACCGTGTTGGCATTGGTGTCGAGTTCTGCTCCCAAAAGATCATTGATTGGGTTGGTTCCAGACTGCTTTTTTCCAATTTATCATCCACCCGAATTGATGTAATGTGGATATTAGTATTTCCCAATGTTGGAGAAGTAACTGCTGGTTGTTGGCCAAGAGTAAGATATCGTCAAGATAGTGGTGGACTCTTAGTCCTTTCTCTCTCAGATATGCTATGATTGGAAGCAGGATTTTTGTGAATGTTCTGGGTGCCATTGATATCCCAAACGGGAGACTCCGAAATTGAAAATGTCGTCGCCCAATTGCAAACCGAAGGTGTTTTTGAAAACTTGTGTGTATAGGAATATGGAGATAGGCGTCGCATTAATCTATTGATAGCATCCAGTCTCTTGTATTTATTGCCAGTAGAATAGATTGGAGACTCTCCATTTTGAAAGACTCTACCAGTATCATTCTGTTGAGGTTCTTTAGGTCAACTGTTTTTTTCTTGACAAGAAAAAGGGGGAAGTAAAAACCTTTGCTTTTCTGATGTTTTACTGTGATGGTGGGAAGAAGTCCTTGACCGGCTTCTTCTAGAATGTAAATGTCTTGAAGGGGATCTCTCTTTCCGTTTAGATTGAGATGATTTTGACGACCTGCCAGGGCTATCAGGATAAAGTGATATTAGTGGCATGGCTCTCTTTTACTCCTCTTCTCTACTTACCAAACATGATGCCTCTTACCTTACTGGCTGTGGATGGTCTGCTGGGGCAGCGGCCTCCATGAGCAAAAGATAGAGTGTATCTGTGAATGGAAGGGGTTAACCCCGTGAAACTCAGTACAGTATATTTAGCATGCATTAGCATCTATGTAAAAAACAGCCATGAGAAGGAAGATAAGTATTACCGGGTTAGCAGGTAGTCAGTAAGCTGTGGCAGCAACAGGAGATGATTTAGAGACTGTACAGTCAGGGCTTCCAACTAGGAGAGGCTAAACCTAGTTGGGGTAAAGTGGTAAGAAGTCCTTGCTTTATCCTGGTCAGTCCTAACAGGTGAGGAAAAAAAGGAGAATGCAGCGGGGGGCTCCTTTTTCAAAACTTATAGCTAATCAGTTCTATCAGGTTGTGGAGGTGGAGTCACAACCCAGTGTGTGTGCTGCCATGATGCATCAGGAAATAACATTTGGACACATTTTAGGGGGTGTTTATGGTAAGCACTACAATGGAGCTGACCAAATACATTGTTAAGTAACTAGGCTAGGTGTGTATGGGCCCAGGAAAGCATGCAAGGGAGGTTAGTGAAGGCAAATATGCATGAAGGACAAAAAAGAGCATTAAAAGCTTACTGCATGCATGAGGACAAAGAGGACATTCACAGCATATTACAATCATGGTAATTATGGAATGATGAAATTAATACAATACTATAGCAATCATTAAGTACATAGAATGTGATGTTAAAGGATAAAACTTACCTTAATATAGTCCTTCTGCAGGACTTGGATTATGGCAGAACAGGTCCCTGGAATAATGATTCCCAGAGCCTGGGGGGAGATCCCAGTCATGAACTTAATATCCTGTAGACTTCTCCCCATCGCCAAGTACCGCAAGGTGGCGACGAGCCTCTGCTCGGGAGTAATGGCTTGCCACATGCAGATGTCCTGCTTCATAATATAAAGGGACAGCAAAGTCAACAGACGGTGAAAAACGGGGTCCGTCATCCGGAGATAATTACTGAAATCATCAGGATTATTCTCCTGGATCTCCCTCAGCAAAGGCATGTGAGAGAATTGGTCATGCTGGAGCAACCAATTCTTGGTCCATGAACTCCTCCTAGCCCTGTTCATGGACTGGACTTGGGTCAAAGCAAGAACTCCAACACCAAGCTCAATAACGGCACAAGCTCTCCAACAAAGGACTTAACCACAACATGGCTAGAAAACAGTTAGCTGGTCAGAATGAACTAACAGAACACACTGAAAATCAGAAAGGACCTGAGAAGAACGAGCTGAAATTCAGAAAGGAGCGGAGAAGAACGCACTGAAAAACAGAAGCGAACTATAAATAGAATGCACTGAAAGACAGGAACAAACTGACATAACGCACTGAAGAACAGATACGAACCCACAGGCACAAACTGAAAAGCAGAAATGAACTGAAAAGCACAAGGCTGAAAAGCGTAAATCGTCTCTCACCAAACTTCTACTAACACAAGATAAACATGAGATTAGCAGAAGGAGCCCAAAGGGTGGCACACTGACTATTGAACTTCCTTTTTATAGTCCCAAGGTACGTGTTATACGTCACCGCGTTCTCATGTTCGGAATTTTAGGCCAATTCTTCAGAAAAAAATCTGCGGTTTTGTTGTTGGAAAATCTGATCGTGTGTTCTTGTACCACCAACACCTAAGGCCAAATTTTCTGCAGAGTATATAGGGCAGACATATAGTATATATACTGCTGTTCAGAGTATATAGTGCCTGGGGGCCTGAGGGACCCCCATGCCATATAAAAAAAAAATGGTATTTGTATCCATATTGCCAGCATCCGACAATTCATTACAACCGCAAGTAGTTTTAAATGGCATTTTTTCCCTTTAGAAATGTCATTTTGCTGTGGCACTGTTATAAACATGTGAAAGATGTGCTACTTTACAGGCATACAATGGACACCCCCCAGGCATGATATTTAAAGGAATATTTAATTTCTATTGTTTCACTTTAACCGCTTCCCGACCAACCACCAAAGTTATACTGTGGCAGGTTGGCTCCCCTGCGCGAGCCATCGTAGCTATAAAAAAAACGCAGAGGAGATCAAATACGACCGAAAGGAATCTCTATTTGTGGGAAAAATAGGATGTCAATTTTGTTTAGGTGCAACGTCGCACGACTGCGCAATTGTCAGCTAAAGTGACGCAGTTCTAAGTCACAAAAAGCGCTCTGGTCAGGAAGGGTGTAAATTCTTACAGGGCTGAATTGGTTAAGCATTATTAAAATCACTGCTCCCGAAAAAACAGCCATTTTTAAAACTTTTTTTGCATTGATACATTGCCCCTGGGGCAGGACCCGGGTCCCCAAACACTTTTTATGGCAATAACTTGCATATAAGCCTTTAAAATTAGCACTTTTGATTTTTCACATTCGTGTCCCATAGACTTTAAATGTGTTCGCGTATTCAAACAAATTTTTTGCCTGTTCGCATGTTCTGCTCATCCCTAGTAACAACTGATTTATTTGCACCTATTTCAAGGCCCTGACAAAGCAAGTGATTTCCCAAGAAACGCGTAGGCCATCTGTTTTGCGCTATTCAGTCAGGACCAGCACATTCTGGACCAAATAACAGTAATTGTGATTATAACCTGTTACTGTATAAATGCAATGTGTTTTTTAACCTTTGTTATACGGAAAATAAAGTTAATTATATTTTTACGTCTTAGTATATGTGTTTATTAAGCCCTACAAGGTACACCTAAAGTCCCACCCCACTCTACCATTGTTTTTTTACTTTATCTACATTTGGGATGGTACCTGCGTAGGATTATAATTACTTCACATCTACCCCCTACCCTTATACACTTCTCAACATACGGCTTTACAATTTATCCTGTCTTTTGAGAGTGGGGTTAGACTGGATAAAACAAGCCTCCAGATATTCCAATTAGGAGCTGGAGTCTCAGATGACAGGTTCCTGTGGTTTACCCACGTTTCTGACAGGTTCCTGTGGTTTATCCACGTTTCTGCACTGTGGAACCAGATCGATCCCCTCTCCACTGAATCACAACCTCCTTACCTGGGACACAGTAGTGGCCTGGAGAGAGATTGGAAAGAAACTGTTAATTTCCCCCCTTATGTCTTGCCATCTTCTTATTTGCGGTCATTCTCTGTTTCCTCAGACGCACCGACACGCAGTGTTCTCCACATGGGCCTCACATGGCCTTTCCAGTTTTGCTCAACTATTTTATGCCTCCTTAGGGAAACCCCTCCCTTCTTCACAAATTCTACATCTGTTCAAGATACCCACCCACCACTATACATCCACCAAGCAACAAGCTTTGTGGCCAGTATATGCCCTCCTAGAGACTTACGCTTAAAAACTTCCCTCCTGGACACCTTCCTGGATCGGCATCATCATAAAATAGCTGATCTCTATAAACCTCTGAATTCACTCTTTACAAAACCAGTCCACTCCACCACTTCCATCTCCTGGAACAAGGATTTGCAATTTCCAAAGGCACTAACCCTCATCTTGGCAAGCTACAATACCACGTGTGCTTTTGTAATGAACGAGTTTTGGCCTGAACAAGAATACAAAATCATTCACCGGGCATACATTCCTCACCTAACTTCCACCTAGATGACTCTAACTGCCCTTTATGTAACGTCCGCAAACCTTTCCTGTTGCACAGGCTTTGGTCTTGCCCTCTCAACTCACACTTTTGGAACCAAGTTGAGCTTTTCACACAAGATCATTTACCCCCTCCTATTTGGATGCCTAGAAGCTCCTAACCAAGACATGCCTAGGTCACAGGCCAAGATCATACAAAACCACAAAACCACAAAGCATGGCTATCTACATGCTACATGGCTGCAAGGAGAGCAATCCTCAAAACATTATTGCGATTTATACTACACTTTTTTTATGGGATTTGCTATAATATTTTATACTTATTCCTGCAAATAGTCTATGATTAGATGTCTGACTTAATTTGTCTTTGGCAATTGTATAACTTACCAATTGTCTATGCAATACATTCCTTTGTGTATGTTATATTGCGGAGACCTTGACTTTTCTATTCCTTTGACTGAATATGTGCAACGTAGGTACATGTTTTTATCACTGTTGCTGTTGTTACTATATGTCCATTTCAATAATAAAAACTATTTTGGATTAAAAACAAATTAAGATGAATTTTGAAAATGATTTGCAGGTATGTTGAGGGAATAGAGTTTTCATCACACACCCTTTATTTACATCACTGCATTTTCAAAACACAAACACATTATATGCATATTACACAATTTGTGAAGGGCTAGGCACACAATACCCACCTTCTGTAGTTACAGCTAGTTTCAATCCCCAGCTAAAATGACTGACGTTTGATCAGGGAGTTCAGCTCATTATAATCAGTATACATTTTGGCTTTCATCCCAGACAGAGCTTAAACTGGATTTATCTATTTGCCAGTGAAGACTGAGAGATGTGGGAGCCATACAATACATGCAATGTTAAAGAAGCATGCAATATTTTATCAGTTATAAGTTGTTTCTAAAGTGTTTTGCCCTATGAGCATTCAATCTCAGTGAGGATTATGATTTACAATGAATTACATCCACTTAGATAATTATCATTTAAAGCATACATTGTTTCTCTACAATAGAAGAGAAGGAAATCTCTGGAGTTGTACTTTAAAGATGTGCCATTTGATAAATCATGTTATTTTCATACTGTACTGCTGAGTAAATTTGAACATGCAAGATTCCGGATATTTATTTGCTTGCAATTTAATTTATAGTGTCATTTCATAAAATCATGACTTAGATCAGGTATTATCCTCAAGAAATTAAATAAGATGAATGCCACCTCATTTTTTTTTAGCTGTTGTCCTTAAAGGGGTTGCAGCACATATAGCAACATACTGGGATTGAGTTACCAAAGGCAAATAGACTGTGCACTTTGTAAGTGCAGTTACACTCTGAAAGTGCAGCTTTTCCAGAGCTTAATACATGAGGTGAAGCTGCACTTTGCAAAGAATACCCAATCACATACAAGGAAAAAAAAACAGCAAATTTGCTTGCATAAGATTGGATGATGGAAGCCAGCAGAGCTTCCCCTCATTTACAAAGCTCTGGAACAACTGCACAATCTATTTCCCTTTAGTAAAACAACACCACTGCATTCTTATTGTGTGCAGTCTAGGGTGTGATGTAGGGTGAGGTGATCAGCATCATGCCTGTCATTTGCATCTTTTTTTTTTGTTTAATATTTGTTTATTAGTCAAACAAAGAAGAATAATACAAGAATATGTAGCAACAGTGTATGCATGCAAGCATAACAATTACAATGCCCTTGGACACACAGGAATGAGAAAACGTATGAAATACATCATACAATTTTGTGCAACGACCTGGGTCTGGGAGGGTATGAAATAAGTAGATACAAACAATATAGCAGGGATCCTCAAAGTATGGCCCTCCAGCTGTTGTGGAACTACACATCCCATGAGGCATTGTAAAACTCTGACATTCACAGACATGACTAGGCATGATGGGAATTGTAGTTCCTGAACAACTGGAGGGCCGTAGTTTGAAGACCCCTGCAATATAGTATAGTAGCTGGACAATTAGTAGACATTTTTAGGGAGTGGTAATAGAAAGAGAGGGGGGAATAAAAGGTTGGGTAAAAGGGGGAGGTGAGTGACAGATAAGAGAGGGGGAGGTAAGGGGGGAAGAGTGGGTTGAGGAGGAGAAAGGAGAAATGCTGGTAAGCTATGTACCACATAAGACAACATAACACAGGCTGCATAATAATATAGCAATACAGTAGACTATGGCTACCTCTACATGGCCCTGCATCACTTGGTTATGAAAGGGGGAGTTTTTTGTGCGGATCCATGAGACACAAACATGATATTCTTGTAGGCAGTGGAACTTTTAAATTCTATCCATTGGGCCCAGGTAGCAGTATGACTATTACGTTTATCCCTGGCTGTAAGGGTGAGTTCTTCCATAAGACAGGTATTTTCTACTGCCTTTATCCAATTTTCCAGAGAAGGAGCAACAGATTGATCCCAAATGGCTGGAATGAGCGCTTTAGCAGCATTCAGTAGGTGTGGAGTAAGGGAACGCTTGTAAGAGCCAACTGTTTCCATAGTGTTATGCAAAAGTATAGTTCATGGATCCATGGGTAGAGAAGAGTTCGTTATTTGGTTTACAAGTTGGATGATGTTAGACCAGAAAGGTTGGATTACCGGGCACGACCACCAGATGTGCGCGTGAGAGGCTGTGTTCCCACAATTCCTCCAACACAGCGGGGAATTGGAGGGGAACATACTCTGTAACTTAGCTGGGGTATAGTGCCATCTTGTCAGCAGCTTGTAGTTCATTTTGGCTGTTTTTGAGGAAGTGGAAGAAACATGAGCAAGCTGTAGAATTTTGTCTCTCTGGTCATCAGTGATAAGAGAATGCAAATCTGATTTCCCATTTGTTGAGGAACTCCGGGTATGCAGGGTGATGTATTTGTATGATAGCTTTATAGAATTGTGAAATACAATGGAGGGGTGGATCCTCATGCAAGAACATGTATTCAATTGGCGTTAGCTCCTGGATATTCCGTATTGGATGAGGGAGGGAGCGGACATATTGCTGTAGTTGTTTGTATCTCCATTTGTCCATGAATGTGACCTGTTTGGATTCCAGAATCTCGATGAGAGGTCTGAGGCTGTCTGATTGGATGAGATGATGAAGGAGAAGAGGGTTTTCCATTGACCATGATTTGAAGCCACTGTCCATGCGGCCAGTTAAAAAGAAGTCATGGTTCAGGATTGGTAGTAGTGGGGAGTTATAGTCTCAGGAGAATTTTTTATGCATAGAGTCCCAGACTGCAAGCGTGGAGGCAGTTAGTGGTGAAGTATTGGGTGAGAGGAATCTGAAACGGGGGATCCATGGTGCAATCGCCAGATCAGAGTCGCTTAGATCTCGTTCCAGTTGTACCCATAGTTTAGTATTACTAGCATACTTCCAGTCAGCTATCCTAGATAATGCAATGGCATGACAGTACACCTTAAAGTCTGGGAGGGCTAGACCTCCCATACTCTTGGAACGGAAAAGGACCATTCGGGAGATTCTGGGATGTCCGCCCCTCCAGATGAAGTGGGATACCATGGTTTGTAAGATGGAGAAGAACCCTACAGGCACACCCAGCGGCAACATTTGAAAGATGAAGAGCACTCGGGGAAGAATGTTCATCTTAATGATATTTACTTTATCCAACCAAGAGTGTAGGAGGGATGACCATTGTCTCAAGTCCGACTTGATTTTGTTGAGTAGAGGAATGTAGTTACACCTGAAAAGGGAGTGGAGATTAGGCGTGAGATGGATACCCAGGTATTTTAGAGTGTTTGATTTCCATTGAAAGGGGAATTGTGGTTTTAAATGCATGGCAGTAGAGTTAGGAGTATTAATATTTAGGATTTCTGATTTGGATATGTTTATTTTGAAATTAGATAATGTTTGGTAAGTTTGGAAGGCTGACATAATATTCGGTAGGGAAATATGCGGTTGTTGGATAAAGAATAGAATATCGTCTGCATATGCTGCATATTTATGAGTTTTCATGCCCACTTTTATTTCTTGAATGCTACTATTGTGTCTGATATGAGCTAAGAAAGGCTCAAGGGAGATAGCAAACAACAGGGGGGATAGAGGGCATCCTTGTCTAGTTCCATTGTGTAGCGTGAAAGGGTCGCTCAAAGTATCGTTGATTCGGATTTGGGCCATAGGGTGGGAATAAAGAGAGGAAATACGGTAGAACATTTTAGGGCCAAGGCCAAAGTATCTGAGTGTTGTTTTAAGGAAGTCCCAGTCCACCCTATCAAAAGCTTTTTCGAACTTCCGGTTCCGGCACCACATGAGGAGGAGGTGAATAGCTCCAGCTTCCGCAGCGCTCCTCACATACCCAGCATACAGACCCGGCCACTGCTTTGGGGAGACCCCCCTCTATCCCTGCTTCACTGTGGGCACCTATGGATCGCTTTGTAGAGCGATCATATGCTCGGGCGGTATCCTGCACGATACCCCCCGCGGGAGAAACAGCGGTCGACACAGCCAAGATGGTGGCTGCCTCAGGCACACCAGAGCTGCTGCAGACGCAGCCACAGCCTCCTTCGGCTCCAGAAATGGCAGGAACAGATCCTGCCTCCCCTGCTGGCATCGCACAAGCAGTGGCGACACTGTTGGGACCCACATTAGCAGCCACTGTGGATGCAGCAGTTCACAGAGGACTGGAGCAGCTTCACATAGAAATTCAAGCTCAGGCACAGCGAATCACTCATGTGGAAGAGAGGATATCATCCCCTGAGGATGAATGCACAACGTCATCTGCCGCGGTTGCACGCATCACTGCCACAAACAGGGACATATGGGATAAACTCGACGATCTAAAAGATCGCTTGAGAAGGAACAATTTGCGCATAATCGGTTTACCAGAATCGATGTTCGCTTCCCAGCTCACAAATATCTGTGCAAAAACCATCCCAGAGCAACTGGGCCTCCGCATACCCTGCACTATTGAGCGTGCACACCGCATGGGTCAATACTCAGAAACCCACGCCAAACCTCGTCATGTTATAGTTAAATATTTAAACTATGCTGACAAGAGTGCCATACTGCAAAAATTTCGCCGCTCGGGTTCATTAACTGTGGATGGCGCAAAATTGCTGATCTTCGTTGATTATTCCTTGGAGGTGATGAAACAACGTAAAGCATTTTTGCAGATCTGCTCAACTCTACATAACAACCAAATCCGCTTCTCCTCTAGCCTATCCAGCTATCCTCCACATCCAAACGCAAGAAGGAGAACACCTTACCTTCAGCACACCTGATGAGGTGGAAAATTACCTAATCACCCGGAGCACCGAGGTGGAACACAGCACCACCGCAGAGGGCCCACCATCAACATCACCGTCTTCTTCAAATGCACCACCTAAACATCAACGCAGCCCAACCAAACCTCCATATAAACGCAGCCACTTCACCAACCAGGAGGACCACTTTGGGAATTGCTGAAGGACTTCAGAAACCCACTTTCATCACTTGTGCTTGCACAGACGGGTAATATTACCCCCCTTATCTCTCTTTTTGCTCTTTTTTTTATAGGTACTTTTATTGTTCTTTCAACTCATTATGACTGAACTTTATGATGCAGTACTTATATCAGCCTGTTGCTTAACGTTTTATTTTTTTTCTGATTGTGCTCTACAGCCTACCACCCCAGTAGCCAATAAGGCCACATGCTATCTGCTATCTGTTTGGAAGTTCACTCTAGGGACCCATGCAATAATCGCAGTCATTGCACCTGCATACTTTAGACCCATGAGCTGAGCCTTCACTCTTCTGAGCCTATCACAGTGTCTAAATGTGAGTTGCTCTTTCCCTGACACTCTCCCCTCTGACTACCCTTCCCTGTTATCCTTTACCCATTTCCCTCCCTCCCCCCTTCCCATCCTTCCCTTCTTTTCCTCCCTCCGTCCACCCCCCATAGCTTACACCCTACCCCTACGTGAGGAGCTAGCGACTGGCGGGGGCTTTGATAGGTAGTTGAACCTCATGTGGAAAAAAGTGAAGTCCACTATGTTCACTTTGCTTTTCCTTAACCGAAAATCCGCTTTGTTAATGTTTGTTCTTTATTGTTGTTTAGAAGTTTTGAAATTCATGTTTGCCTATCTAGTACCTATGTTCTCAGGAAATCTACAGCGCTTTGGTGACTCTCAAATGGTAGATACTCTAACTACAGAGGGGCTCCATTGCAAGCCTCTAACCCAAAACGTTGTTTATTTCCAGCCATGTCACAATCTACCGATGGGAGTCATCTAAAGTTTGTTTCGTAGAATGTCAAGGGGCTTCGCTCTCCAAATAAACGCATGTCAATCCTTAGGCACTTGCGGCATCTCCGGGCAGATATGGCTCTGCTCTAGGAGACACACCTGTGCGCAGACGATTTAACACGCCTCCGAAAAATGTGGGTGGGTTCTGTCTATGGCTCTCCGGCAGTAGGCCGAAAAGTGGGAGTTGCTATCCTATTACACAAAAACTTAGGTCACACTGTCAGAGATGTTAGAGTTGATACGATTGGCCAGAAAATAACCCTACATTTGACCCTAGGCAACAAAGCTGTTGCTGTCACCAACATTTATGCTCCTAACTCGCCTGACACCTCCTTCTTTCAGGATCTGGTACAATGGGTGCTAACTGCCCCTGAGAAGCTACACCTAGTGAGTGGAGACTTTAATTCTGTTATGTCCACGATGGCAGATCACACGTATCACCCGTCACATAGACCGTATACCTATACCCCCCCTGTACTGAACGCTACTCTCCTAGCGCAATCCATCGCTTCCATGCAATTTGTCGACGTTTGGCGTTTAATGCGTTTCGCCCCACATGACACTTTTTCTCGTATAGATTATTTTTTTGCCTCCCCAGCTAATATCCATATGTGCCCCAGACATACATGATGCCAGAATATCAGACCACAGCCCTATTGCTGTACATATAACTCAGGCTAAACCTTCATCTCCCTCCCCTACCTGGCGCTTGCCTTCGTACCTGGCAGATAGTGAAGATTTCAGACACACTATACGGAGCCTGGGAGGAATACATCTCCACAAACGGAGCTCACATTTCTTTTTTTTTTAACAGAAAAGTTTTTATTTGTCTCCAGCCGGAGATGATTCATCATACAAAGATATTTACACAGAACATAATGTTGCTACATATTTCCAAATATACATATATAAATAATTGCATATTTCCTACTCATACAATCTGAAATCATACTATACAGCTTACGTTGCTATTATTGCTTTGTGCGTCCTCCTAACTGGAGGGAAGGATTTGTGTATCGTCAATTATACAGATTTATCCATATTTACCTCTACAATAGTTTAAACATCTGCAGGCAATCTTTATGTTAGCTACTTGTCATATTATTCCCTCATTAAATACTAATAGGTCTTCCGATAAGGGGGGGGAGGAGGGAGGGCGGGGAGAGGAGAAAAAGGGAAGGGGAACGGGAAAGGAAGGGGTTAGGGGGGAGGGGGGGCGGGGGGGGGAAAGGCCAAAGGAGGGAGGGGGGGGCACCAAAAAGGCGACCAGCCTATGTTTGGCGGATCACTACTGAGCCTTGCTACTGTTTGGTCCAGGCTCCCCAGATCTTGGAGAACTTTTTGGGGCATTTACGGTTGATGTACGTGATTTTATAAAGCGGTAAAATGGAATTTATCATATCCTTCCATTGGGTTACCGTGGGGGGGTCGGGTTGTTTCCACCTGAGGAGAATAGCTTTCCTGGCATAGAATGAGGCATAGAATACAAACAGTCTTTTGTGCACACTAGGTATAACATTGTCACAAACCCCGAGGAGTAGAATAATCGGACTTCTTTGTATATTTAGATTACCTACTGTGTTAATCACTTCAACCACCTCTGTCCAGAATTTTTGTATAAGCGGGCATTCCCAGACTACATGGATAAACGTACCCATCTCCCTCGTACATTTCGGGCATCGGTCCGTTTGTGTCGGGTATATTCTAGCCATTCTCTGTGGCGTATAATATACTCTATGAATAAATTTGAGCTGGATGAATCTATCCCTTGCCGAGATCATAAGGGGAATATAGTGCTGCAGACCTTCCTCCCAATCATCTGGCGCCAGGTCTGGAACGTCCCTCTTCCATTTTTCGTACAGTCCCATTTCTCCAGTCTGCTCCTCAGTGAGAATTTGATTGTATAAGGAGGATAAAGTTCGATCTAAGTGTTTAGAAATGAGAAGCTTCTCCACCCCATGCGACCGCAAAGCAACGCCGCCTGGATATTGGGCCCGCACTGCATGTCGCAGTTGTAGATAGCGAAAGAACATTTTGGAGGGGAGCTGGAAGTTATTTTTAAGAGTGTCATACGGGATAACTCCATCCCCAGACCATACTTGCTGCATTGTTTTAATTCCATATCCCGCCCATAGGGCTGGATCTGGAACTGTCTGGAGATGTTTTAATTTAGGGTTACCCCACAGCGGTGTGTATGGAGAGATAGTATTAGGTCCTGCAATCTTTTTTGACATCTGTTCCCATACTGCGACTGTCGTTCGCATCGGGGTTGTCATATCCTTATGTGTTTTGACCCCTCTAAAGACCAGATTGCTTAGAGCTGAGTATGACCCCATTATTGCTGCCTCAAGGTTAAGTGAGGGGTTAGATTTCGGTTGGGAGAACCACCAACGGACAGTAACTACTACTGCAGCCCAATAGTATTTTCTAAAACAAGGGAGCGCTAGGCCTCCCAGCGCTAACGGGAGTTGAAGGGTGGTTCGTGCTACTCTAGGGGCAGATCCCCCCCATACAAATGAGCTAACAACCTGGTCCAGCTTATCAAAGAAGGATTTGGGGATAGGGACTGGGGTGTTGCGGAATACGTATAAAAATTTGGGGAGGAACGTCATTTTAAAAAGATTAACCCTACCTACTGGTGACAAGGGGAGGGACCTCCAGGCCTGACAGCGAGCAGTAAGTTGGTGTAAGATTGGGTATACATTGTCTATTAAGTACATGTGTGGCTCTCTCTGAATCTCAATCCCCAAGTATTTAAACCTAGAGACCAAAACCAGAGGGTTTGCAGGGTCAACATCCGGCAATGTCGGAGACAATGAGAATATGATGGATTTAGTCCAGTTAATCCGAATACCTGAGAAGGATCCATAATGGTTAATGATTTCAAGGGCTGCTGACAGCGATGCCGATGCATCTGGAAGGTACAGCAACGCATCATCAGCATATAATGAAAGCTTCTCATTCAGCGGACCAACTTTTATTCCCCCTACCTCCGGGGACATTCTAAGCAAAATAGCCAAAGGTTCAATGGCTAGAGCAAACAGACCCGGGGACAATGGGCACCCCTGTCTGGTCCCTCTCTCCAAAGAGAACGGGGGAGAGAGTAATCCATTCGTTCGGACTCTTGCTGTGGGGTTCGTATAAAGCAGTTTTATCCATGAGATGAACCGGGGGCCAAAATTAAATCGCTGTAACACCTTCCACAAGAACCTCCATTCTACCGAGTCTAAGGCCTTCTCGGCATCTAGAGAGGCCACCACTCCCGAGGACTGGGACCTCTCTGCGTGTGAAATATTAGTGTACAATCTACGTAAGTTTATGTCCGTGCCTTTACCTGGCATAAAGCCTGTCTGGTCGCCATTTATAATAGATAGAATAACCGAGTTGAGTCTATTTGCTAGGATTTTGGTAGTTATTTTGGCATCCACATTTAAAAGTGAGATGGGACGATACGATGAGCACAATGTGGGGTCTTTGTTGGGTTTAGGTATAACTACAATCACAGCCTCTGACATTGAGGGAGGGAGCCTTCTTTTAGCATTGTGAGGAGCAGTCTGTGGAATATAGGGATGAGGAGTTCCTTGTTTGCCTTATAGAATTCAGCAGGCAGGCCGTCAGGGCCTGGAGTTTTTGCTGACTGCAGAGATGCCACTGCTATTTGGACCTCTTTAAGAGTAATTGGTTCCTCTAATGTGTTTCTGGCCTCTGTAGTTAGTTGAGGGAAATCAATCTGATCTAAGAATTCACACATATCTTCCTCAGTAGAGGTGGCCCTAGAGGTGTACAGCTGTTGATAGTATTGTGTAAATTGCCCATTTATATCCCTGGGGTCCGAGTGGATCACGCCCTTGTCATCCTTGACATGGGCTATGTGTAGGGAAGAGGAACGTTCCTTGGCCAACCAAGCTAGCATTCTACCTGTCTTCTCTCCCTGCTCGAAGATCCTTTGCGACTGAGCCAGCAACTGTTTCTTAGTGGTCTCAATTCGCAAAAGAGATATTTCTCTATGCAAAGACTGCATAGCATCATATATTAATACGTCTCTAGTGTGCACATATTCATTTTCTAAAAGGAGTACCTTTCTCTCAGCTTCCTCTAATGCCAACCGGGTATCCTTCCTGACCCTCCCAATTGCCGTTTTATATTGGCCCCTAGTATAGGCCTTAAAGGCATCCCAAAGCGTAGGGGGAGGGACCGTGCCCTCATTGATCGTCCAATAAACCCCCAACTCGCCCTCCACCAGGGGGACCACCCTCTGATCCATTATCCAGAGCCCCGAGAGTCGCCAAAGGGCGTTGCCCATAGGGGAGTCTGTCTGTAATTTTAATAGAAGGGGAGCGTGGTCTGAAATACCCCGCGGCAGGATATCCACCTCAAGTATTCTGGGGAGGAGAGAGTCAGAGGAGTACATCAGATCAATTCTAGAGAACGATGCATGCGCCGCAGAGTGGCATGTGTACTGCCTCTCACCCGGATGCCTCATCCTCCAGATATCTGTAAATCCATAATTGTCAGCCCACTGTGTCAAGGGGGTCACCCCTGATGGTCCCGCACCCATCCTATCCAGGTCTGGGCTTGGGGTCATGTTAAAATCTCCAGCCATAAGTACCCCAGCTGAAGGGTACTGAGCTATTATTGGGGTAATTTTCTTAAGGATCTCCACCGTGGCTGGGGGGGGGATATATATACCTATTATGAGTAATTCTATTCTATCACACATTGCATGTATAGCCACATATCTTGCATCTGGAACCAGATGGAGATCTAGTAGTGTAAACCCCACCGACTTGTGGACCAGGACACTGACACCCCGGGAGTACGAGGAGTAAGTCGAGTGATAATATGCACCGACCCATGGTTTCCGTAGTGCCAGCATCCTGCCCCCCACCAGGTGAGTCTCCTGTAACACACATATATGCGGGTTGTATTTTTTCAAGAAATTAAAAACCAGAGATCTCTTGATTTTGGTATTCAGCCCTCTAACATTCCACGACAGCAATGTCAGTGGTGGCATTGATTCAATGTTAAAAATAGGAAGCCAGGTTGGTAGCCAACCCCCGTCGGGGTCACTTTAAATCTAAGGAGGAAAAATAAGAGCAAAAATAGCATACATTTGTTACCCTGAAAATTAGATATTTGACCTCTCACGCCAAATGGTGGACAGAGATTCAAACAGCCCTGTCCTACAATACTATATACAGTAACACAGCATGTTGAGCATATGTAGCAGTAAAAAAGGAAAAAAAAAGAAAAAAATATCAAAAGTCCCAACTCGGAGCAAAAACTTGTGCTCCCCATCCATCCCCCCCTCCCCCACCCCGCACCACCCACCAAACTTTGGCGTGCCTCACTCCCAGAAACCTTCATGGCAATTGCCAATTGGGGAAATGAACAAGAAGGGGTCCGAGCGTTACAGTACACACAGTAAGCCTCCCCTTGCTGATGAAGGATAACCGTTCCCTGCAGAATAAAAGAATTAACTTCACCCGGAGAAATAAACACATTCCTCCGGGGGCACATAACTTGAACCTGTTTTCTTCTTTAAACCTCTAGATTGGTACAATCAGAGGGGTTGCTTGTTGAAAACGAGCATTAGAGATGTTCTATCTCATATCTTCTGTATCCGCACTTTTTTAATCTTGTGCCTGAAGCAACTCATCAGTGTCTCTGAATGGTTTCCAGCCATTGCGACGCTTCTTCAGGGGAAGTAAAGAAACGCACCCTCTCTCCATCCTGGACCCTGAGCCTCGCCGGGAACAGCATACTATACTTTATTTTCTTGTTGCGTAGGTTCAGTTTGACTTGATCAAATGAACGTCGTTGCTTTTGAGTATCAGCTGAAAAATCCGGGAAGATCATTAACTTAGCCCCCTCATATCTCAGCTGCTCAACCTTCCTTGATTCACGGAGAACAAGGTCCCGATCTCTAAAGTTCAATAATTTCAGGATGAATGTGCGTGGAGGAGCTCCCGGGGGCCCCCGGGCAGCAGGCATTCTATGTGCCCTCTCCACCACAAAGACACCCGAAAATGCCGCTTGGGGCAGCAATTCACGCAGGAGGTTTTCCGTGAATGACGTGGGATCAGTACCCTCAGCCCCCTCCGGGAGACCCACTATACGGAGGTTGTTCCTCCTATTTCTATTTTCGGCATCTTCTGCACGGGTTTCAAGGGATTTAATTTTTGTCTGCAGTGTGCGGAGCAAGACTGTATGGTCTTGCAACACATCTTCCGCTTCTCCCACGCGGCGTTCAGCCTCAGTAAGGCGGGTTCTGAATGTGTCCATGTCTCGCCGTATGAGGCTAATATCTAGCTGCATTTGCTCAATTTTCCCTGTGAGGGTTGACTGGCAGTTGGTAATAGCCTGCATAAGGGCCTCAAAGTTAGATTGCTCCCGTTCCCTTTCCAGAGGGGCCTGCTCCATGTCCTCAGACTGCGTCGCCATCTTGGAGCCTTTGGCGGGGCGTGGGGTCCGCGCGGGGGTATTCGGGGCACTTTTTTGGGAGTTGCGGGCTGATATAGCTGTCTTCCCTCTGGTCATACCTCCCTTCTCTCCTGCTTTCAGCTTGTGGGGGCCACGTATAGGGATTTAGTGTAGCAGGGTTTTAGGCCTACAGAGAGGTGAAGCTGCAGCGGGACCCAGGTGACCGCTGTGGGGTTCGTGGGGTGTAGATTAGTCTCTCCCTCTATGTCCTACCTTCCTCCGCTGTGGATTGCTGCTTTTTAGGAACTTTCTGAGCCAGCGGTCTGCAGGGAAACAGGGCTTTAGGCCGGGAGTAGGATTTCAGGCCTACCAACAGGCGCGGCTGCAGCGGGGCCTAGGTGTTCGCTGTGGGGTCCGTGGGGTGCAAATTAGCCTCACCCCCTGTGTCCCACCTTCCTCCGCTGTGAATTGCAGCTTTTTGGGAGCGTTCGGAGGCAACAGTCTGCAGGGAAACAGGATTTTAGGCCGGGAGGAAAGCGGAGCTATCTCACTGCACGTCCGCTCCGGTCGCCATCTTGGACACGCCCCCCGGAGCTCACATTTCTGACCCAAACCTTTGTTGGGAAGCCGGCAAAGCCTTTCTATGGGGTAAAACCATCTCTTATACTGCCCAATTTAAAAAACGGACCAGACAACAATACAGACAGGCCAGCAAAGCTTTAAGCTTGGCTCATGAGTGGCTAACACTAAACCGTAACTCTGATAACATGCAAGAATGCGACAGGCTAAACATACTTTTGATCTTTGGGCAGAACAACATGAATGAAGCGGCCAAAACATCATACTCTACTCTACATTTTCACAAGTTTGGTAACAAGGCGGGCAAGCTGCTGGCTAAATTATGTTCAGGACCTAGACATCCTACTCACATCTCTACACTGAGAAATGTGGCCGGCTCCCTGGTTACCTCGCCTGCTGAAATTAGTAAACTACTTGCAGAGTATTACACTAATTTGTATAGAGCTGACCCAAATGACCAACCTACGTCAGAAGCTCTCCTGGCCAAGATACGTCTGCCCAAACTCCAAAATACACAATTAGAGGCACTCAATGCTCCTATTACCATAGATGACATCCAGCACATGATTAAATCTATGGCGTCTGCCAAAGCCGCAGGACCCAACAGTTACACGGCATAATTTTTCAAATTGACAAACGACTTTATCCCGGACACCCTGAAACATGTATACGCAGCCATGTGGGATGGAGGGCCCTATCTTCCCACAGGGACACAGGCTCACATCAAACTAATTTCCAAGAAAGGCAAAGATCCCCTATTACCAGGATCATACCATCCGATTTCATTAATTAACGTTGATGTAAAAATCCTGTCTAAAATAATTGCATCACGCTTAGCTCTCCTACTTCCATTTTTATTACACCCAGCCCAATCTGGCTTTGTTTCAGGACGATCAGCTACCCTGAACATTCGGAAGATTTTAATGGGTTTAGAATAAGCTAAAACTCACCCCGACCAAGACGTTGCCATTATGTCCCTTGACGCGGAAAAAGCCTTTGACAACATCAGTTTCTCTTGGCTTTTCAGAGTGATGGAACAATTTGGCTTTTTGGGTCAAATTATGCGATTTTTATTACAATTGTATGCCTCCCCAACAGCGCGTCTTGTCACCCCTGACTTTGTCTCCGACACAATCCCCCTAGCAAAGGGATGCCCCCTGTCCCCGTTGTTGTTCAACATAGCGATTGAACCTTTATCTAGAATACTCAACTCAGATAATGGGGTCAGTGGCATCACCTTAGGCAACCAAACTCTCCGCTCCGCCCTGTTCATGGACGACATACTCTTATTCTCTACCAATCCCATATCAGACTTTGACAGACTCAAACAACTTTTTACGGACTTCCGACTTTGCTCGGGCTTCCGCATTAATTTTGACAAAAGTGAGGTTTTAGCACTACACCCACGCCTATCTACTAAATGGAGACATCTATCTCCACTTGCCCTGGCCACTCAACATATCACATACTTGGGTATTCGAATAGGACGTGAACCATCTTCTTTATATTTACTTAATTATCCCCTCTTAATAACCAAAACTGTGAAGGAGTTGGAGGCTTTGGGGGCCCTCCCCCTCTCGCTTTTTGGGAGATGCCACCTTTTTAAAATGGTGTCATTTGTGCGCCTGCTTTACCCAATGCAGACCATACCTCTCCTACTGAAACATTCTGATGTTCAAAAAATCCAGAAAGCCTTAACTGCTTTTATATGGTCTCGCAAGAAACCACGCATCACGCTACAAAAATGATGTCTCCCGAAGGGCGAGGACGGGGCGGGACTACCCAATATGCATTTCTATAACCTAGCATGTTTACTTAGACAGGGCCTAGATTGGTTAACTGGAGGATCTAAATATTCCAACTTCGCACTTGAAGGCGCTATGGCCTCCCCCTATGACCTCTCAGCCATCCTTCATTCCAATCCTAATACTCTGCCTCCCCACCTCAAGTCCAGCGTACTTTTCAGAGATGCAGTCATTGCCTGGAGAGAGGTCAGAAAATTACTCAGACTGCCATCTAACATCTCCCGCCACCTGAAAATCCAAGGCAACCCTATATTTCTCCCATCCACTCTACATAAAGCTTTTGGTCAATGGAAACTCAGGGGCCTTACGAATATAACATCCATCTACCACGACAAACCTGGGGAGTTTAAACCTTTTCAAACCTTGATGCGGGAACTCTCACTACCACCAACACACATCCTTTTTTTATCACCGACTCACCGATTATTTAAAGTCTTGCTGTGGGTCTGAGTCTGATCCCCTTCAAGCGTCCTTCATTGACAATCTACTTCAAGGAAATAATTATTCTATCTCCAATATATATTCCTGCCTCATACAACACCAAGCATGGAAATATTGCCTCAAGCCTTTTCAAAAATGGTCTTACTTACTGGGTGACAACGATCTGCCAGAAAAAATACTTGAAGGATACAGACATATCCGCAAACTTTTAACTTCTGAAACATGGCGGGAGACGCAATTCAAAATCATTCACAGGGCCTACTTCTCATTTCGCTTCAACAAAGCGGACCCAACTCAAGCGCAATGTCCCTGGTGTTCCTTACCTCGCCCCACCCTGCTTCACCGTCTTTGGGACTGTACTAATATCACTACTTACTGGAACGATGTGATAGCCTACATCAACAAAATCCATAAAACACAGATATCTAAGGACTGTCTCTTATGCTTGTTCAGTATACCACCATCATCCTCCTCACCAGCGATGGACCTATAAAAGATATTCCACAATGGGTTCATCTATGTCTCCTAGTTGCCCGCAGAACTATTATGTCTCACTGGATCTCAGCAACACCACCTAACTTAACGGCGGTTAAAAAAGCCATGACCTCACGCTTTTATTTGGAGAGATTAGATACCATCACACTGCACTTTCGTTCTACCTCACACTTTTTCAAGAGATGGAGAAGGTATATGGAAGCCACATTCACTTGACAAACAATGCAAGATATAATGCACCCATTCCATTTCACAGACTGGTACCAAAGGAGAGATCTCTCCAATTCTCTGGGCAATCTCAAAATATCTCCCACTTCTGACCCCTCTGTTCGCAAGCCTATACTGCTCTTTGGCATCCACTATTTTCTTCTATTCATTCTCAATAGTATTATTTAGTTTTGCTGTGTTAACTAGACCAATTTATCTCATCTCTAGCTAGTTATGTTCAAACGCTGCTTACACTCCTGAAGGTACAAAGTTGTAAAGTTTCAGTCTCTCAAGCAATGTTTTGCTTAATATTTATGTTAAGATGGTAAATGTGAATTTCTGACCCCCTCCCCCCTTACCTGTATTTAAGTATAAAACCATCTTACTGCTTAGAGAATTTACGTTTACCTGCTTTATAACCTTTATGTATGTTTTATACTACTGTATACTGTAAAACTCAAAAAATATTTAAAAAAAAAAAAAGCTTTTTCAGCATCAGTAGATAATAAAAGGGTGGACTGGGAATGCCTCCAGACGTGGTGAATGAGTGAGAGGGTGCATAAAGAATTATCCCTGGCCTCTCTAGCTGGGATGAATCCCGTTTGGTCAGCCGAGATTCCTTTAGGAAGGAGAGGTAAGATTCTTTTGGCCATAACTTTAGCAATCAGCATGATGTCTATATTCAGCAGGGATATGGGGCGATAGCTGCCACATAGGGTAGGGTCTTTGCCAGGTTTGGGGATAATGGTGATATGGGCTGACAGAGATTCTGGTCGGTAACTAGAGGTTTTGGAGATAGAGTTAGCATAAGATGTTAGTCTGGGTAATAAGATGTCACTAAAGGTTTTATAATACTTTGCAGTATAACCGTCAGGGCCAGGTGCTTTACCTGAAGGGGTGTTTTTTAGCGCTGCTCGAAACTCTTCCATCTTGAAGTCAGACTCCAGCAGTTTAAGGGTTTTACGGGATAATTTTGGTAAGTTAGCTTGTTCCAGGTAGGATAGAATACGAGAGTGTTTCTCTGATGGGGCGAGGGTATCTAAGGCCCCTTTGACGTTATAAAGGTCAGTGTAAAATTCCTTAAACGCTTTGGCAATTTGGGGGATGAGTGAGCTATTTCTCCCGAGGAGAATTTGACTTTGGAGATAAAGGAAGCGGATTTTTTCGCTCAAATGGAGCGTGCCAGTTGTTTGCCCGGTTTGTCACCCCATTCATATAATTTCTGGGAGAAAATTTGAAAGTGCCTTTTAGTTTGAGAGTCTAGTAGTGTTTTTAGTTCTTCTCTTTTCTGCATTAGGGCCTCTAGATGTGATTTACGTAGGAACAGTTTTTGTTGTCTGTCAAGGTCTGCTACTTGCAGTATTAAATCATTAAGTTGCTGACCCTGTTCTCTCTTTCTTCTAGCTCCCAACTCAATAAGTTTACCCCTCATTGTGGCTTTATGGGCCTCCCAAAGCAGAGCGGGAGCCGTATTTGTTGACCCACTCTTTGCAAAGTATTGTTTTATGGCGGTGGCCAACATGGATGCATCTACCGGGTTAGACAGGAGGTAGTCGTTTAGCTTTCAGTTGGTGGCGCGTTTGGGTAGTGAGGGAATAGCTGTTCGGATATTAACCGGGGCGTGGTCAGACAATGAAGCCATACCTATCGATGCTGATTTCAAGAGGGGTAAGTGAAAGTGGTCGATGAAAATATTATCAATTCTAGAATAATGCTCCGTACACACGGTCGGATTTTCCGATGGAAAATGTCCGATCGGAGCGTGTTGTCGGAAATTCCGACCGTGTGTGGGCTCCATCGGACATTTTCCATTGGATTTTCCAACACACAAAGTTGGAGAGCAAGAGATAAAATTTTCCGACAACAAAATCCATTGTCGGAAATTCCGATCGTGTGTACACAAATCCGACGGACAAAGTGCCAGGCATGCTCAGAATAAATAAAGAGATAAAAGCTATTGGCCACTGCCCCGTTTATAGTCCCGACGTACGTGTTTTATGTCACCGCGTTCAGAACGATCGGATTTTCCGACAACTTTGTGTGACCGTGTGTATGCAAGACAAGTTTGAGCCAACATCCGTCGGAAAATATGCTAGGATTTTGTTGTCGGAATGTCCGAACAAAGTCCGACCGTGTGTACGGGGCATAAGAGTGATGTGTTTTAGAGTACAGGGAATAGTCCTTATCTTTGGGGTGGAGAGTGCATCAATTAGCTGAAGTTCATGTAGTCTTTCCTTAATAAAAGCTAAGCGTTTATATGGTATGGTAGAGCGACCCTGAGACGTGTCTAAGATAGGGTCAAGTGGCATGTTAATATCGCCTGCTAGGATGGTAATTGCCTTTGTGAAAGTTGCCAGTTTTGACAGGACTTGAGCCATAAAAGAGGGTTGGTTATAATTCGGGCAGTAAATATTTGCCAGTGTGCACTGGGTGTTGCCTATAGAGCCCCTCAGGAACAAAAACCTACAATGGGTATCCGTCATCATTTCCTCAAGCTGGAAGGACACATTTCCACTGAACCCAATGGCTACTCCTTTGGCTTTATTTGTGTCCAAAAGACTGTAATACCAATTTGGAAAATAAGATGAGGAAAGCCTGACCGGGGTGGTATGGGTAAGGTGCGTTTCTTGGAGAAAAGCAATGGAGCAGGAAGCTTGTTTAAATTCTTTTAACACTTCACACACACTTGTCATTTGGTAGCATGGTTTAAACCCCTAACATTGTATGAGATGATATTCAGTGAAGCCATTGGGAGATTAGAACCCATGTCTCCAGCCCATGGTGCCATCTATACCAGCAAAAGTCAGGAGAAGATAGAGAAGTGGGGGGAAAAGAAGGGAAAAGTAAGGGAGAAGAAAGGGAGATATGCAAATAAACCACTGATAATAATACATTTAGACCATTGAGAAACAGTGTAGAGTCACGCGAAATATCGCGGTGGACCCATGAGGGTTTGTGGGGGTGAGCGACCCAGGCGTCCCCAAAAAGGGGGTCACTAGTAAAATCATAGGGGCCACGCACCTCCATCAACCCTGAAAGGAGAAGGGGGGAACAATGGTTATGAAATTTGAGTATAAACTACTCATGGTTTGGGATCCTGCGGAACTCTTCCAGGCCCGGCCATAATAAAAAACAATTTAAATGTGTAAACATCTGGCATTAGAGAAACTATGCAGGTAACTGAAAAAAAAAAATAAATAAAAAAAAGGTACAGTCAGTACATGGAATAAAGACGTGAATGGGAGTCTGCAATCCATGGATAGTGGGATAGCTACATTTAAGCCTTGGCATCATTATGTTGGAAATAACATAGTAACAAAACAAACTCCAAAGTCATTGCCTGCCCTAAATGCAGAACATGTAAGTTAAATGAGATATGTCGAAGATCTCACCCATTTTTTTGAGAGGAGCCCGGGATGCTGGTACGCTTCTTTTTAGGAGGTGTGCTTTTCCAAGCGGGATCCTGTGGTATAGAAAAATCTGGCAACATGTCTTGCCACCCAGGGAGATCAACCAGGGGGATTCCAATCTCATGTAAGAAGGTCAGGAGATCTTCCGGGAACCTCAAGGTGGAGGAGCAGCCATTTTTGGTAGCAATGAGGCAGGCAGGGAAACCCCACCTATAAGTGACTCTGTCTCCTCTCAATTAATCCAGGAGTGGTTTGAGGGCTCTGCGACACTCAAGTGTCTCTTTAGAGAGATCAGGGAAAATGCTGAGAGTGGCGCCATCAAAATCAGTGCTTGGAGTGCCACGTAGCTTAATCATGATGGCATTCTTTTCCTCAAAGTAAAGAAGGCAACAGACCATGTCCCTGGGCAAGTCTTTGGCTAAATTGTGTGGACGAAGTGCCCTGTGGACTCGATCAAAGCATAGGGGGTCAGTGACTGATTTTCCTAAGATAGTGTTTAGGATGCCACGAATCGTGGGTTCTAGATCAGAGTCTTTAGTTGTTTCTGGTAATCCCCGAATGCGCAGATTGTTTCTGCAATTCCTGTTTTCTAAATCTTCTAATTTATAGAGAGAGGAGCGGTGGACTAGTGCAAGTCTTTTCACAGCAATCTGCAGCTCCTTAATGGCGGCAGCTTGTGAGTCCTGCTGTCTCTCAGTTTCCTCCACCCTCTCTAGCAGATGCGACATGTCAGAGAGTACTGCTGCAATGTCCTTCTTGAGTGATTTATCAAGGCTTCAGAACATCCCCATCATTTCCCTTTTTAACCCTCTTACCAGCGATGACATCTCCAAGCCAACAGGAGAGCCGGGGTCCTCCATGAGCTGCGATCCGTAGGAGGATGCAGGGGAGCTCTCACGCGGTGACGCTGTGTGCTTAGAATGAGAGCCACAGGACCTCGAGGCTCTGACCTGTGCAGACTGTGCACCGGGATTGTGCTTCTCCATGGCCAAGAACTGCTTTATGAAGCCCGAGGAGGAGATTGAGATTGCGGGTCCTCTCCCCGTCCTCTTGCCTATGTTGTTTTGGGATCTAGCAGCTTTTGCAGGCATTTCCAGAGGTAGTTAGGCTTAGGCTGGGACGGATCTCTGCTCAAACACGTCTGACCAGCGCCATGCAGAAACCACGCCCCCTGTCATTTGCATCTAAAATGATGTTCCTATTGGCACATAATACAAAACCCTGTGTGCAGAACTGGGACTTTCTAGGTCACTTTTTATGACATTTCCAATACTGGGTGTGAGGACAGGACAGCCATTATTGACCCCTGTAAGTACTGTGGAGCAATTATTCCTTAAAGTGTTACTAAACCCACAACAGTAAAATCAGTCTGTATACTGTATGCAGTTAGGAAAGCTTGTTATACTGACTATGGAACCTAAGGGGTTAATCAACTACATTGTGTAAAAAGGCTGTTTGATCCTGTCTCCTCTGATCATCTCCTTCTTCCACCGACTCTTATAAATCTCCTTATATTTACAGAGCCAGGGGTCATGCTGCACATGCTAAGTTTGGTGTGTATTGCTAGAGTTTATTTTTTTCTTGGGAGAGTCCAGTTGATTAGCAAAAGACCAATCAGCACTGTCCAGACAGAGGGTCAGGGGTCCTACAGCCTCAAGGGACAATCAGGGAAGAATGAAAACTCCTCCTACAAGCAATAACCAGACACTGATAGAAGTCACATGATTACTCCAACTGCTGATGAGAAAATATATTTAGCAGTTTATAGTTACTAAAACTATTGTATTTTAATGTTCTATGTACTGTGGGAGAACAGATATAGTGAATGCAGAGTCCTGGGTTTAGTATCACTTTAAAGTCCACAGCAGAAACAGCAAAATGTTAGTTCACCTGCTGCCTGTGAATCATCATCTGCAACCCTAAACCTCTCCCAGCCCAGAATGAAAACAAACAGACCTAGCAACAAGCTAGGCCTGCCTAAATTTACCTACTGTACACTGCCAGAGAAAAAACTTCACTCTAGCACCTCACTATCTAGAGGATGCAACATCAGTTTAGTACTTCTGTGATTCTAATTAATCAAGCACCATCACAGTAAATCAAACTAAACTATAACTCTAATGCAAACACAGTGTTGGAGCTCTGGGTGAAAGGAGCTGACCGAGCTGTGTTAATAAAAGATTGACTTGAACAACTTCATCTTCAGTTGTGAAGTTTGAACAGAATTGCTCCACAGTATGAAACTACAATTATTGTTGCAAATAAATTGAAGGATAATCCTGCACTACCACTTATATGTGTTTAGTGTGTATACAAAGCAATCAATAATTATGTGATAGCTGCTTCAAGCACCTGATAGTGTTCCCACAACTATATAGTGTGCACATAAAAATAAAATGATGCTGCACTGCTATTGTCTATAAATAACTATAAAGTGCATAATATTATATAAAATCCTGGTACAAACAATAACATGTGTTACAACATATACAAAATATGTATTCCAATTTAATAGCTTAATTTCACAATGTTGTGCTTACCAAAATTATAGATATGCTTAATAAATTAAGAAAAGTCCATGTTGATATTAATTAATTTAGTCTCTAGTGTCTTTTTTATGAGTAAATGCAACCATGGAGGGGACTTTGAGGCACTGATAACCATCAATACAGTGGGGACGGAAAGTATTCAGACCCCCTTAAATTTTTCACTCTTTGTTATATTGCAACCATTTGCTAAAATCATTTAAGTTCATTTTTTTTCCTAATTAATGTACACACAGCACCCCATATTGACAGAAAAACACAGAATTGTTGACATTTTTGCTGATTTGTTAAAAAAGAAAAACTGAAATATCACTGTATTCAGACCCTTTGCTGTGACACTCATATATTTAACTCAGGTGCTGTCCATTTCTTCTGATCATCTTTAAGATGGTTCTACACCTTCATTTGTGTCCAGCTGTGTTTGATTATACTGATTGGACTTGATTAGGAAAGCCACACACCTGTCTATATAAGACCTTACAGCTCACAGAACATGTCAGAGCAAATGAGAATCATGAGGTCAAAGGAACTGCCTGAAGAGCTCAGAGACAGAATTGTGGCAAGGCACAGATCTGGCCAAGGTTACAAGAAAATTTGTGCTGTACTTAAGGTTCCTAAGAGCACAGTGGCCTCCATAATCCTTAAATGGAAGATGTTTGGGATGACCAGAACCCTTCCTAGAGCTGGCTGTCTGGCTAAACTGAGCTATCATGGGAGAAGAGCCTTGGTTAGAGAGGTAAAGAAGAACCCAAAGATCACTGTGGCTGAGCTCCAGAGATGCAGTCAGGAAATGGGAGAAAGTTGTAGAAAATCAACCATCATTGCGGCCCTCCACCAGTCGGGGCTTTATGGCAGGGTGGCCCAACGGAAGCCTCTCCTTAGTGCAAGACACATGACAACCCTCATGGAGTTTGCTAAAAAAACACCTAAAGCACTCCAAGATGGTGAGAAATAAGATTCTCTGGTCTTAGACCAAGATAGAACTTTTTGGCCTTAATTCTAAGCGGTATGTGTGGAGAAAACCAGGCACTGTTTATCACCTGTCCAGTACAGTCCCAACAGTGAAGCATGGTGGTGGCAGCATTATGCTGTGAGGGTGATTTTCAGATGCAGGGAAAGGACAACTGGTTGCAATCGAGGGAAAGATGAATGCGGCCAAGTACAGGGATATCAGAACCTTAGACTGGGCCGAAGGTTTACCTTCCAACAAGACAATGACCCTAAGCACACAGCTAAAATAAAGAAGGAGTGGCTTCACAACAACTCTGTGACTGTTCTTGAATGGCCCAGCCAGAGCCCTGACTTTTTTTTTTTTTTTTTTTTTGCCACATCAGCGAGAAGGTAAACCATGGGAGTAGCTTTTTCAAATTAAAATTCAAAAAATACTTCCCCTTTTTTTTTTTTCGTCACATCATTATGGCTTTTGATCTATTTCATTGATTGGGATATTTCTTAACACAAAGATACGGGAGTAACACCCCCCCCACTATTTCCAAAATAAACCATTAATTACTTACTCCCTACCCTCCGCCCCCACCCCCCTATTCCCACCCTACCCGAGACCGTACTCCCTCCCGTCTCCTGTTTCTTTTTTTTTTTTTTTCTTTCTCTTTCCTCTCTT
Source organism: Aquarana catesbeiana (assembly GCF_042186555.1). NCBI lineage: Eukaryota > Metazoa > Chordata > Amphibia > Anura > Ranidae > Aquarana > Aquarana catesbeiana. Next base: position 133,490,921 of record NC_133332.1, on the reverse strand, counting down.
TCTTTCTCTTTTTTTGTTGTTGATTTCCCCTTGCTCCCCCTAACTCAGGGTCTGCCCCCTTCGCTGCTCAAGTTGACCATATCTCAGCTGCTCTTATGGATTTTTTTAATTTCTCCCACTCTCCCCACTTTATCCTATATGCCTCCATTTTCATCCCTTCACTAAACCTTAGATACTCCAAGTCCTGTATCTCATTTATTTTATTAATCCAATCCCTCATGGTTGGCCTTTCTTTTCTATTCCAGTTTTTGGGGATTAGGCTCTTAGCTGCATCTATAAGGTGGGGCAGGAGTGTTCTGAGGTAGGCCCTGGTGGGCATCTCGCTCAAATGAAACAGAAGAGCCCTGGGATCCCTTGGCACATCATAGCTTGTAATCTCTTTAATATATTTTCTGATCTCATCCCAGAAGATCCCTATCTCAGGACACGACCACCACACATGGGCCATCGTCCCGATTTCACCACATCCCCTCCAACATAACCGAGATTTGTCCTTATCGATTTTATGCATCTTATCCGGGGTCATGTACATTCTTGTTAAACACTTATAGTTTAACTCTAGCAGTTTATAATTAACTGACGTGGTCGAAAGACGCTTTAATATCAGATCTACTTCTGCCTCAGCCAGTGTTAAACCTAACTCCTTCTCCCATTTACTTATAAAAGCCAAGGTATCTACCCTCTTCAGCTCTACCAGTACTTTATATATTCTAGAAAAACCACTTTTTTCGTCTGATTCTATACATATTTTTTCTAGTGGGAGTAGATTTTTCTTGTTCTAATTGGTTGCGGCAAAGATTCTACAAAATGTTTTAATTGAGCGTAGCGCCATGAATTGATATTTATCTTGTCTCCTCTTTTCTTAAGCTCCTGGATTGAACATATTTTCCCCCTGTCTGTTACGTCCTTTAATTGCAAATTCTCGTCTAGGAGCCATTTCCCGAACCACTCTTCCTTCCCAGGTGGAAAATATTCTACTTCCTTCAATGACATTAGTGGTGAATTGTATTCCCAATGTTCCCTTTTATGGATCCAATCCCATATTCTAAGTGCGTGACTAGTGATTTCGTGCATTTTTATATCTTGTTTTCTTAATTTTGGTGGGCACTAGGGATGAGCTTCGAGTTCGAGTCGAACTCATGTTCGACTCGAACATTGGCTGTTCGCAAGTTCACCGAACAGCGAACAATTTGGGGTGTTCGCGGCAAATTCGAATGCCGCGGAACACCCTTTAAAAGTCTATGGGAGAAATCAAAAGTGCTAATTTTAAAGGCTAATATGCAAGTTATTGTCATAAAAAGTGTTTGGGGACCTGGGTCCTGCCCCAGGGGACATGGATCAATGCAAAAAAAAGTTTTAAAAACGGCCGTTTTTTCAGGAGCAGTGATTTTAATAATGCTTAAAGTCAATCAATAAAAGTGTAATATCCCTTTAAATTTCGTACCTGGGGGGTGTCTATAGTGTGCCTGTAAAGGGGCGCATGTTTCCTGTGTTTAGAACAGTCTGACAGCAAAATGACATTTTGAAGGAAAAAACTCATTTAAAACTACTCGCGGCTATTGCATTGCCGACAATACACATAGAAGTTCATTGATAAAAACGGCATGGGAATTCCCCAAAGGGGAACCCCGAACCAAAATTAAAAAAAAAAAATGACGTGGGAGTCCCCCTAAATTCCATACCAGGCCCTTCAGGTCTGGTATGGATATTAAGGGGAACCCCGGCCAAAATTTAAAAAAAAAAATGACGTGGGGTTCCCCCTAAATTCCATACCAGACCCTTCAGGTCTGGTATGGATTTTAAGGGGAACCCCGCGCCAAAAAAAAAAAAAAAAACGGCGTGGGGTCCCCCCAAAAATCCATACCAGACCCTTATCCGAGCACGCAACCTGGCAGGCCGCAGGAAAAGAGGGGGGGACGAGAGTGCGGCCCCCCCTCCCTCCTGAACCGTACCAGGCCACATGCCCTCAACATTGGGAGGGTGCTTTGGGGTAGCCCCCCAAAACACCTTGTCCCCATGTTGATGAGGACAAGGGCCTCATCCCCACAACCCTGGCCGGTGGTTGTGGGGGTCTGCGGGCGGAGGGCTTATCGGAATCTGGAAGCCCCCTTTAACAAGGTGACCCCCAGATCCCGCCCCCCCTGTGTGAAATGGTAAGGGGGTACATAAGTACCCCTACCATTTCACGAAAAAAGTGTCAAAAATGTTAAAAATGACAAGAGACAGTTTTTGACAATTCCTTTATTTAAATGCTTCTCTTTCTTTTATCTTCCTTCATCTTCTGGTTCTTCTGGTTCTTCTGGTTCTTCTGGTTCTTCCTCCGGCGTTCTCGTCCAGCATCTCCTCCGCGGCGTCTTCTATCTTCTTCTCCTCGGGCCGCTCCGCACCCATGGCATGGGGGGGAGGCTCCCGCTCTTCTCTTCTTCTTTTCTTCTCTTCTTCTCTTCTTCTTTTCTTCTTTTCTTCTCCGGGCCGCTCCGCAATCCATGCTGGCATGGAGGGAGGCTCCCGCTGTGTGACGGCGCTCCTCGTCTGACAGTTCTTAAATAACGGGGGGGGCGGGGCCACCCGGTGACCCCGCCCCCCTCTGACGCACGGTGACTTGACGGGACTTCCCTGTGACGTCACGGGGAATGCCACAGGGAAGTCCCGTCAAGTCACCGTGCGTCAGAGGGGGGCGGGGTCACTGGGTGGCCCCGCCCCCCCCCCGTTATTTAAGAACTGTCAGACGAGGAGCGCCGTCACACAGCGGGAGCCTCCCTCCATGCCAGCATGGATTGCGGAGCTGCCCGGAGAAGAAAAGAAGAGAAGAAAAGAAGAAGAGAAGAGCGGGAGCCTCCCGCCCATGCCATGGGTGCGGAGCGGCCCGAGGAGAAGAAGACAGAAGACGCCGCGGAGGAGATGCTGGACGAGAACGCCGGAGGAAGAACCAGAAGAGCCAAAAGAACCAGAAGAACCAGAAGATGAAGGAAGATAGAAGAAAGAAGAAGCATTTAAATAAAGGAATTGTCAAAAACTGTCTCTTGTCATTTTTAACATTTTTGACACTTTCTTCGTGAAATGGTAGGGGTACTTATGTACCCCCTTACCATTTCACACAGGGGGGGGGGCCGGGATCTGGGGGTCACCTTGTTAAAGGGGGCTTCCAGATTCCGATAAGCCCCCCGCCCGCAGACCCCCACAACCACCGGCCAGGGTTGTGGGGATGAGGCCCTTGTCCTCATCAACATGGGGACAAGGTGTTTTGGGGGGCTACCCCAAAGCACCCTCCCAATGTTGAGGGCATGTGGCCTGGTATGGTTCAGGAGGGAGGGGGGGCCGCACTCTCGTCCCCCCCTCTTTTCCTGCGGCCTGCCAGGTTGCGTGCTCGGATAAGGGTCTGGTATGGATTTTTGGGGGGACCCCACGCCATTTTTTTTTTTTTTTTTGGCGCGGGGTTCCCCTTAAAATCCATACCAGACCTGAAGGGTCTGGTATGGAATTTAGGGGGAACCCCACGTCATTTTTTTTTTTTAATTTTGGCCGGGGTTCCCCTTAATATCCATACCAGACCTGAAGGGCCTGGTATGGAATTTAGGAGGACTCCCACGTCATTTTTTTTTTAAAATTTTGGTTCGGGGTTCCCCTTTGGGGAATTCCCATGCCGTTTTTATCAATGAACTTCTATGTGTATTGTCGGCAATGCAATAGCCGCGAGTAGTTTTAAATGAGTTTTTTCCTTCAAAATGTCATTTTGCTGTCAGACTGTTCTAAACACAGGAAACATGCGCCCCTTTACAGGCATACTATAGACACCCCCCAGGTACGAAATTTAAAGGGATATTACACTTTTATTGTTTGACTTTAAGCATTATTAAAATCACTGCTCCTGAAAAAACGGCCGTTTTTAAAACTTTTTTTTGCATTGATCCATGTCCCCTGGGGCAGGACCCAGGTCCCCAAACACTTTTTATGACAATAACTTTCATATAAGCCTTTAAAATTAGCACTTTTGATTATTCATGTTCGTGTCCCATAGACTTTAACGGTGTTCGCATGTTCGAACAAACTTTTTTCCTGTTCGCATGTTCTGGTGCGAACCGAACAGGGGAGTGTTCGGCTCATCCCTAGTGGGCACCATATTATTTTGTGAAGTTTTAACTTACTAACATTGTTTTCAATTTCTACCCAGTGTTTACCTTTGTTTTTAACCCAATCTACTACCCTCCCCAGGGCGATGGCTTCATAATATTTACTGATGTCAGGTGCTCCCCATCCCCCTTTACTTTTAGTGTTTATTAATTGATTATATTTTATCCGTGGTGTTTTCCCTTTCCATATAAACTTTAATATCATTGAATGCATCCTTTTGAGATAACCAGGTGGAAGAGTAACTGGGAGCATTTGCAATTTATATGTTATTTTTGGTAATAAAACCATTTTAAATATATTAATTCTTCCCGACCATGACAGTTGCCCCTGCTGTATTCTATTTAGTTCTAATTTAACCTCGTTTATAAGCGGGATGAAATTCGCCTGGTATAGATCTTCTACAGACGTTGTAATTTTAATTCCTAGATAGTTTAGAGCTTCCTTCTCCCACCTAAAAGGAAAATGTTTTTGGTAAGCGAAATCTCTTGTCTTATTTGGGTTGATATCTAGTACTTCTGACTTGGTAGTGTTTACTTTAAAATTAGACAGCTTCCCGTACTCTTCTAGTGTAGCCAGGACATTCGGAAGGGAAATTCTTGGATTTGTTATGTAGAGGAGAATATCATCCGCAAAAGCGGCGAGCTTGTACTCAATTCTCCCTATTTTAACTCCTCCAATGTCTGGATTCTGTCTTATCCTAATAAGGAGGGGTTCCAATACTATCAGGAAGAGCGTTGGGGAGATTGGGCACCCCTGTCTTGTTCCGTTATACATATTGAAAGGCTCGGACAAAGTCCCGTTTATTTTAACTCTCGCTGATGGTTTTGTATAGAGCGCCCTTATCCAACTGCAAATCCTCTCCCCATAGCCCACTTCTTTGAGTGTTTCTATCATGAAGTCCCAGTCTACTCTATCAAATGCTTTTTCAGCATCTATTGATAGCAGTAGTCCTGGGACCCCACTCTTTTTAATTTCCTGGGTTATCAAGAGCGTTTTAATACTGTTGTCCCTTCCTTGTCTACCTGGTATGAACCCCACTTGGTCGGGGTGGATGATATTTTTAATCGTTTGCTTTACTCTACCTGCAATAACTTTTGCGAAGATTTTTGTGTCATTATTTAAGAGGGAAATGGGCCTAAAACTAGAGCACAGTGTGTTGTCCTTTCCCTCCTTGTGAATGATTGCTATAGTAGCTGCCAATGCGTCTCTACTCATTTCCCCTCTCTCTCCTATCTCATTCATGTAGGTACATAATTTTGGCACTAAACGCTCTTGGTACTTCTTATAGTATAGTACCGTCAGTCCATCTGGAACCGGGCTCTTTCCTGTCTGGATCTCCTTGATAGCTTTCCTTACCTCGGCCTCTGTAATGGGGACTTCTAACACAAGACTCTCCTCTTTTGATATCTTAATCATCCCAGTATCTTTTAGATAGTTTTTAATTTTTTCTCGTTTTTGCTCCCGCAGTTTGTCCTTATCCTTTGTATTTATTGAGTAGAGTTCCCCATAGAATACCTGAAAGGTTTTTGCTATGTCCTTATCCTTATATTTAAATTCTCCTGATTTCGTCTTTATCTTGTCGATGTAATTATTACTTTTCTTTTTGCTTAGTGCCCTAGCCAGGAGTCGACCCGGTTTATTGCCAGAAATATATCTTTCTTTTTTGACTAAGTTATATTTTTTACGATTTTCTGCCTCTATCTGCTGTCTCAAGGCCTCTCTGGCCCCATATAGTTTTCCCAGAATCCCTCTTTCCCCTGTTTCCTTATGCTGCCTTTCTAATTTTTTAACTTCTTCCTGAAGTGTACACAAGACTTTATTCTGCCTTCTTTCTTTCTCCGCTCCCGCCTTTATTATTATCCCCCTGATATAAGCCTTGTGGGCCTCCCAAACTATTGCTTCTGATATTTCTTCAGAGGAATTGGTTCTAAAATAGAATTCCAGTTCTTCATTTATTAATTTGTCAATTTCCTTATCATGAAGGAGATCTTCGTTTAGTCTCCAATTATAAAACGGGGGTGTTCGATTGTTTTGTTTTATTCGTAATGTCACCGGGGCGTGGTCCGAGAATGTTATAGATCCTATATTTGTATTTTCAACCTCTTCTAAAAACCTATGATCTACAAAAAAATAGTCAAGTCTTGAATATGTCGCGTGCACGGGGGAGTAGTAAGTGTAATCCCTTATTTTTTGATGTTGCATCCTCCAAACATCGACTAGTTGAAACTGGTGCAATTTTTTTTTAAGTTTATTCAACCATACCCCTCCGGTCCCCCGAGCACGCGTCGCATTATCTCTGCCTGGCTCTAGGCATAGATTCAGGTCTCCTGCCACAATAATCCTCCCTCTCCTGGAACCCTCTAACTTTAATAGAACTCCAATTAGATATTTACTTGTATTGTTATTAGGGCAGTAGATGTTGGCTAATGTGTATTCCTCACCGTTTAGTTTTCCCCTCAGGAACAAAAGTCGGCCCTCAGGGTCAGTCATTCTCTCCTCTATCTGGAAACGAGTTTCCCTAGCAAAACCAATCGCCACCCCTTTTGCTCCCCTTATCGGGGAGTCGCTAAAAAACCAAAACGGGTAGTCCCTTGACAAAATCCTCTGATTTCTCCCCAGGTATAGATGTGTCTCCTGGAGGAAGACCACCTCGGCTTTATTGGATCTCAGCTCGCCCATCACGTTCGCACACTTTATGGGCGAGTTGAGCCCCCTCACATTATATGTTACCAAGTTAATTCCAACCATTTATTCTTCTTTTTAAGACCCAACCGCAACCACAACAGGAGACAATGAGGTTTGTAGAGGTCTGAGGACTCTTTTTCTTGCTCGTGTCTCTTTCGCCAAGTCTGGGTAAATTTGTAGGTTGGATTCACCGTATTTCACTGATTGATTGTTTCTCAGACTCGCCCTGATTTTTTCTTTGTCTTAATAGTTATGGAACCTCACTATCACATCACGAGGAGTTTCCCTGCTAATCTCAGCTGGTTTCCTAAGTCTATGCACTCTATCCAGTTTGATTGACTTGTCATCAGGTTTGATAAGGCCTCCAAAAATTTGATCTATCTTTTCCTGCAGATTTTCACCCTCCCCTTGTGGCTCTGGGAGACCTCTGATTCTCAGATTTTTTCTTCTGCTTCGGTTTTCCTGATCTTCTAATTTATATCTTAAGTCTCTTTGTTCACGTTGCATCTCCTCTATCTGAGATCTCAGGTTTCCCATCTCCGTCTTCTGGCTTTCGGCTACCATCTCAGCCTCTTCCACTCTTCTCAGAATGTGACCCATATCCCCCCGTATAGCTTCAGTTTCAGCTCTAATAAAAGTTTCTAGCCTGGCAAACATCTCCGCTATTTCATTCTTCGTTGGCATAACTCCTTCCCTTTGGCTCTCCATAGGGGCTTCTTCTAAAGTTGCCAAAGTCGCTGAGTTTAAACCTAGGGAATCTGCTTCTGCCGCCTGCCTCCTTGTATTAACTTTAGGCGGACCATCAAAGGTTTTACTTTTGGATCCCGGAACCTTCCCTGGGCTTATATTTGTGTTATCCTGTACCATGTACCTCCTTATTGTTCCTGGACTAGTGCTTAATCTGGCGGACGTCCCTGTTGGATTAGTTGTTGCAGTTGTTCCCCCCCTGCTTGTCTTTCCTCTCATTCTTATTATCTTTTACCTCTTTGACTTTATTTTACTCTATTAGAAACTGAGGTTGAGCCGCCTATATATCACCCCTCAGCTTAGTGGAAATCCACAAAGCTTACTCCACTTATCTTAGAGTTGATCTTATTAATGTGAGAAGGGGGGGGGGGGGGCTGAAGTTTGAACCTCTCTCTGTCTCTCCCTTTGGTAAAGTTACAGTCTCTTCTCGAAAAAAAAAAGAGAAGAGATCAGGGGTTATGCCACCAATAGTGTCTTCATTTGCCTTTTTAGGCTAGTCCCATCCTTTGTGTGTTTTAAAGATATTTCTCAAGTCCCAAGATAGGTATCCGCAGTTCAACAAGAAAGGGGCGGTATTATTCTTACTGGTGGTACTACGTCCCTCAATATGCTGTTATGTAGCCCTTAACATAGAACTGATCCTAGACTCCTGGGACAGCGGGTTTTTGGATTTTTGCAATTAGATTATATAGACAGGAAAACCGTTTTCACCAGTTATCCGGATGAGGATTAGATTGTTCCGTATATTACTATAGCCATTAGATTCAGGAAAGTCGGACCCAACATAACCTTCACAGACAGTTCAAACTGAACCCATCTATAGTAGTACACTCACTGTATATGCCAGGTCCCCATAGAAACATCCGCTACTCAAGAAGCACACAGATAAGAGAGGGGAGACCTGATCCTAAAAACAGTCCCACACGTCTTCTCCTTTAACTGGATGATACTTTAGAATAAAGCCTTACAAACAACCTTGGGAAAGAAAATTCAAACCACTATCGACAGTTTTGTGCACTTTAAAGTATCCTTTTTGGGAGAGATCTGAATATGTTATACACATCATTGTCCATGCATAGTCTGCCTGAGTTTTACCTTTATCTCTCCAGTGACATTTCAGATTTAATGTTAATACTCCCACCGAGTTGATATGTGTAAGGCACTTACCCTCTCCCTTCCGTCTATTCAAGGTAACTTGTCACTTATCTGAGGGTTGCCTGTCTCCACTATCTCCAGCTGCTTCTGTGTCCCTTGGGAGCTGTCAGCTGCTCCGTCTGTGTCCGCACCTTCGGATCCCTCTCCCAGAGCTTCTTCACTCCATAAACTTATACCGGTATTACCCGGCTCTGCCTCAAGGCTCCCCTTGATTGTTGTTTCCACTCCCACCTCCTCGGTTACTGCTCAGCCTGGGCACCGAGGAGAGGGGATATAACGAAGACGTGGCGGAGGGGGGAGGAAGGGGAGCTGCGGCCGCGATCGTACTGGGACCTAAGTCCCGCGGCGTATCACGGAGGTAAAGGGCTAGGAGGCGGCCGCCCGCATCAGAGATACGGGAGCTGTTGTCAGCGTCCCTGCCCCGCCGCTGACCACGAGGAGGGAGGAGAGACCCGGCATCCCAGAGCGATCGATGAGGTCAGCCCGACATCCGCATCCGGCCCCTCCCCTAGGCAGAGCCCTGACTTAAACCCAATTGAGCATCTCTGGAGAGACCTAAAAATGGCTGTCCACCAACGTTTACCATCCAACCTGACAGAACTGGAGAGGATCTGCAAGGAGGAATGGCAGAAGAACCCCAAATCCAGGTGTGAAAAACTTGTTGCATCTTTCCCAAAAAGACTCATGGCTGTATTAGATCAAAAGGGTGCTTCTACTAAATACTGAGCAAAGGGTCTGAATACTTAGGACCATGTGATATCTCAGTTTTTCTTTTTTAATAAATCTGCAAAAATGTCAGTAATTCCGTGTTTTTCTTTCAATATGGGGTGCTGTGTGTGCATTAATGAGTAAAAAAATGAACTTAAATGATTTTAGCAAATGGCTGCAATATAACAAAGACTGAAAAATGTAAGGGGGTCTGAATACTTTCCATCCCCACTGTATATAAAATGGCAAATATTTTATTAGAATATGATTTAAAACATCAAAGAGAATAAGGCACCATATGTCCAATGTGAGAAAAGATATAACATGTGTTACTCTAAGTCTGCCACAAGAGCTGCAAGGTCCAGTGGTGACTCCTATGCATTTCAACTTGTAAAGTATTCTTCAGGGGGTTCTGGTGGACAGAGATAGTAGTAGGTTCTATAAAAAAAAGATATCCATATATAAAAAAACAGAAATATTCAAAAGCATAAATAACCATAGGTAGTTACATATAGCTTTAAATTTAATTTACAGTTTCAGCATACAAAAGATCAGAAGGAGATTGAGCATCTATTAACTCCCCAGGAGGTATTCAAATGCCCGTACATCAATTGATAGCTCAAGGGACAGAAGCCTAATAATGTAAGAGTTAATATGAAATAAAATGATGGTAAAATGCAGGCCAAACCAAGTATAAACCAGAGCACCATTGGTACTTACTCAATCAGAGATCAAATTAGGGCCAAAAAATATGACCAGCAGATATAGGAACAGTTTTGTTGTATACAGCTTAGCAGAGATAAGTCTAGTTCAGGAAGAGATATTGTAGGCCATCAGATCAAAAACTTGAATGTCTAAAAAAAATGTACAAAATAAAAATAAAGTTTGGGGCACAAGTAGCTCAGTCTCATAGAGTAACCGTAGACGGAGCATCGGATGTTCATAATAAGAAACGGAGGATACTTGCACATTTGTGTTTATCACTTTATGGGCTTTTTTTTATTTCTGGACACTAACCAATCAATTTTGTTTTTACTTTCAACTTATTAAATAGCACCATTTGTGAAGATTATTGCACCATTTATGAGACAGTGCAACACATTTTTTTATTTTAGTTCTTGAATATTGCTGTGTACAATATTGACCGGGTCCGAGGATTCCTTAAAGTGATAGCAAACCGCTGAAATAAAAAACCAAAAGAAAAAACCTGCAAGACAATAGCATAATGTGCAAGTATGCATTGCATGCTTGCACATTATGAAATACTTACCTTAGAAACAAAGCTCCCGATTTCTGAAGCACGCCCAGTCATTGCTGAGGGGGCTGACATGTTCCCTCTGAGTTTCTTCCGGGTTCGCTGGCTCACTGTGAGTGGCATGCAGGCCGGAGTCCTCTGTTCTGGCAAGTTCTGGCATGATCCGCCAGACCTTCAGAGCGCATGCGCCGCTGACGTCAGCGGCTGCATGCAAGGTGAATATCTCCTAAACCATGCAGTTTTAAGAGATATTAACTTGACCTACAGGTACGCCTTCTTATAGGCTTACCTGTAGGTAAAAATCACCAAGCAGGCAATACAACCGCTTTAAGGATATTTGCCTGTGGTGACTTCCATCATTGGTATCCACAAGGTGGCTGAAAAGCAGATGTGGCCTATACCTTGTATGAGGTGTAAAGCTCACAGATGTGAGTACAGACCTTGATAGGTCTAATGATTTGGTAAGAGGACATACAGTATCTCACAAAAGTGAGTACACCCCTCATATTTTTGTAAATATTTTATTATATCTTTTCATGTGACAACACTGAATAAATTACACTTTGCTACAATGTAAAGTAGTGAGTGTACAGCTTGTATAACAGTGTAAATTTGCTGTCCCCTCAAAATAACTCAACACACAGCCATTAATATCTAAACCGCTGGCAACAAAAGCAAGTACACCCCTAAGTGAAAATGTCCAAATTGGGCAGAAAGTGTCAATATTTTGTGTGGCCACCATTATTTCCCAGCACAGCCTTAATCCTCTTGGACATGGAGTTCACCAGAGCTTCACAGGTTGCCACTGGAGTCCTCTTCCACTCCTCCATGATGACATCACAGAGCTGGTGGATGTTAGAGAAGTTGCACCCCTCCACCTTCCATTTGAGGATGCCCCATAGATGCTCAATAGGGTTTAGGTCTGGAGACATGCTTGGCCAGTCCATCACCTTTACCCTCAGCTTCTTTAGCAAGGCAGTGGTTGTCTTGGGGGTGTGTTTGGGGTCGTTATCATGTTGGAATACTGCCCTACAGCCCAGTCTCCGAAGGGAGGGGATCATGCTCTGTTTCAATATGTCACATTACATGTTGGCATTCATGGTTCCCTCAATGAACTGTAGCTCCCCAGTGGCGGCAGCACTCATGCAGCCCCAGATCACGACACTCCCACCACCGTGCTTGACTGTAGAAAAGACACACTTGTCTTTATACTCCTCACCTGGTTGCCACCACACACGCTTGACACCATCTGAACCAAATAAGTTTATCTTGGTCTCATCAGACCACAGGACATGGTACCAGTAATCCATGTCCTTAGTCTGCTTGTCTTCAGCAAACTGTTTGCGGGCTTTCTTGTGCATCATCTTTAGAAGAGGCTTCCTTCTGGGATGACAGCCATGCAGACCAATTTGATGCAATGTGCAGCGTATGGTCTGAGCACTGACAGGCTAACCCCCACCCCTTCAATCTCTGCAGCAATGCTGGCAGCACTCATATGTCTATTTTCCAAAGACAACCTCTGGATATGGTGCTGAGCACATGCACTCAACTTTTTTGGTCGACCATGGCAAGGCCTGTTCTGAGTGGAACCTGTCCTGTTAAACCCTGTTTGGTCTTGGCCACCGTGCTGCAGCTCAGTTTCACTTAGGGGTGTACTCACTTTTGTTGCCAGTGGTTTAGACATTAATGGTTATGCGCTGAGTTATTTTGAGGGGACAGCAAATTTACACTGTTATACAAGCTGTACATTCACTACTTTACATTGTAGCAAAGTGTAATTTCTTTAGTGTTGTCACATGAAAATATATAATAAAATATTTACAAAAATGTGAGGAGCGTACTCACTTTTGTGAGATACTGTATTTGTCCTGATTTCCTATCGGGAGTACCAGGTGTTGCACCTAATAAGAACCAGAGGATACTTGCACATTTCTGTTTATGGACTTTTTTTTAATAAAGATTTTGTTTTATTAAAGATATTGAAAGACATTACAGATGAATTAATACAAAAGAGTGGGGCTCCAACTGGAGTGCCAACAGGGGTTACACATCAACAACATATTCAACAAGATACTCCATGCATAAAGTATAGTCAACACTATCGACATGACCAGGCATAAATAGCACTTTAAGACATTCTTAAATTGTAAAGTTTGTGGAAGGAATTGCCTAAGCCTGTCGACCTGTCAAGGTCACAGTAAAGCCGGGGCCCTAGCCCGTTTCACGGCCTGTTATCTGCATGTCTGCATTTCCTCTGAAGAGTGCATGAGTGGCTATCTGTTAAGTCAGCGCCTCACTCCAAACTCTCTATCTGTTGGAGATAGTGTAGGAGGGGGATAAAGAAGGGAGACACAATGGGGACATGAAAGAGAGAGGGGGGGGATGAGTGTAAGGAGAGATTAACGGTAGGAGAGGGGGTGGGATAGCCACCAGCTACCCTCTCCATCTACTCCTCTCAGCACAATATTTAAATTGCAGGCACCTCCTGTGTTGTCAGATCATATCTGTAACAGAGCATGACCATGCCATGTCCACTAACCATTATCTTGCACCAGATCTTGGTATCCTTGAGAATTTCGGTGGTTAAACCAGGCTTCCCATATCATTGAGAAGCTTGAGATCCTATCTTGGGAGGTATAGATCAGCTCCTCTATCACTGCAATGTGGTTGATGTGCGACGCCCATTCTTTCATTGAAGGAGTCGATGCAGACCTCCAATGTACTGGCAAGCATAGCCTAGCAGTGTTTATCATATGCATATCCACTGATTTATAGTATCTTTTCTTGGATATTTTGGAAAGATGAAGGAGGTACTGTGCTGACGAGAACTCCAGTGGGAGCAAAGAGATCGCAGTCGTCACATCGTGCACCTTCTGCCAATATGGCTGAATCAGTGGGCACCCCCACCATATGTGAAGGTACCCATGTCTTGGCCACATCTCCAGCATCTATCCGAGACTGTGTGTATGAATTTGTGAAGCAGTTCCAGCGTCTTATACTACCGCGTTTTAATATTATACCCATTCTTCTGGGTGTGCACATTCAGTGATCCTTTATGGATATATAGATGAATGCGATCCCAACTGGCTTCCGGTATCACAGTGTCTAGTTGGGTCTCCCAGAATGCACATTCTGTGTGCAGTGCACTGTAAGGTTCCTGGAACATGAAGGCATAAAGTACTGATATCACATGCCTCTGGGAAGATGGGCCCGAGCACAGTGACTCGAAAACGGTAGGGGTTTTTGTGAAGCTGTCCCTAGTCACTGGGTTGTCTAAATAGTGTTTAAGTTTTGGGTATGCCCAGAAAGGGAAGGATTTGGTCAGTGATAAGGCTGCAAGCTCGCTCTGATGGAGGAACCTGCCCCTGGAAAAGAAATGTTTTGCTTGCATCTCTGCATAAGGCCATTCGGCTGACAGGTAGGCCTTGGCCAACCCTGGAATGAAATCTGGGTTTCCTCTAATAGGGGCAATCGCACAATCTTTGGCTGAAATCACATGGACTTTACAGGCCATATCAAAGGAATGTAGGGTTGCTTCAATTATAGGATGTGACTGAATATTGGGTGTAATGTGTTTTTTGGAGAACCAGGGAACCAATGGAGCTCGACTCCTGCTATCAATTGTTCCAGGATCACCCATCCCTTGCATCGGGCATGAATCCTCCAGTCCACCACATGGGCTAACTAGGTAGCCCAGTAGTATCTCTGCAAGTCAGGAAGGCCAATACCACCACTAGAATTTGGCACCACCAGTTTCGCCCATCTAATTCGTGCCCCCTTGGGTCCCCACAGGAAGGTCCTGCACATTCTTTTATATGCTGCAAAGAAGGAAGGTGGCAGATGGATTGGAATTGTCTGCATTTTATACAGAATGTGGAGGAGCACCATCATTTTTAGAATGGCGGCTCATCCAAACCAGGAGATAGTGGGCGCATTCCACCTAAGGAGATCTTGTTGTAAAGTTTTCAGTTCTGACATAAAGTTCTTATCATATAAATCCATTAACCTGCTAGGTAGATACCCAAGTAGCAGATGGCATCTTTTTTCCAACAAAAGGGGAAATTCATCTGACATTGCTGCACTAATTTAGGGGGTAGGGGGAGAGATATTCAGCACAAATGATTTTGAAAAATTAATTTTCAAATTTGAGATTAGTTGGAACTGTTCTAAGACTTGCATCAGGTTGGGTAGGGACATTAATGGGGATGAGAGAAAGAGCAGGATGTCGTCCGCAAAGGCTGCAGGTTTATACTCCTGCTGATGAACTTCAATGCCTTTTATGTTCGCATGGATACAGTGCAAGAGATGTTCCAGTGTGAGGATATAAAGTAAGGGAGAAAGGGGGCAGCCCTGTCTGGTTCCATTAGGGATGGAGAAGGCATCCGACAAGTGGCTGTTGACCCGAACTCTAGCGCTTGGATTAGCGTACAGCACCCTGTTAAAAGCTCATATACAGCTCCCCAGTCCTAGAGCCATAAGGACTGTGTCCATATAGTCCCAGGCCACTCGGTCGAAGGTCTTCTCAGCATCCATCGAAAGAAGAAAAACCTTTGCGGTGGGTGGAGGTAAGCCAATGGTGTGCGATTAGAGCTTTGATGATATTGTCCCTGGCTTCTCTGCCAGGGACAAAACCAACCTGGTCAAGACCCACCTAGGCAGGCATATGGTAAGACAGCCGGTTTGCAAGAATCTTGGAAAATAGTTTGAGAGATCGGTCGGTAATTGGCTACATTAGCTGAGTCTTTATCCTCTTTTGGGATCACCGAGATATATGCCTCTAACAGGCTACTGGGAGAGCCAGGGGAATCTGATAGTGAGTTGAAGGCCTTGAGGAAACCCGAGGCCAAAAGGTCCGCAAAACACTTGTAATATTAAAACTATAAAACTATCCGGCCCCGGGCTCTTGCCCGGCTTCGTGGCCTTTAAGGCTTTGTCCCATTCTTCTGATAATAGGGGGGCTTCAAGGGCCTGACGGTCATCAGCCGATAACGCATTAGGGCTATACATATGAAGAAAGTCTCCTATCAGGTCTAGTCATGTAGTTGCTGAAGCTGGGTTATATTCATTCGATTGAATGTCATACAACCGGCTATAAAAAGCGTGGAACTGGCGCGTTATCTCTTCGTTCTTAGAGTGTGTCACCCCAGAATTATCTACTATGAGATGGACAGTATGGGCAAGGGTGCATATTACTGTGCTTATTACTGTGTTCATAGAATAATTTCTGCAATAGCATCTGTTGCTTCCATGCCTTTTTGAACAGTTATTCTAGCAGGAGTGCCCTTGCGTCAGCAAGTTCGGTTGCTACTTTAACGGCTAGCAAACATTTATGTTTCACTTCCATTTTGGATATTTTATGTCGGTTCCCGGATCAGGGTCTGGTGTTGTTTCTTTTTCTTGGCCGCTATGGCCATCAGGTGTCCTCTCACCACACATTTATGAGCCTCCCATTGAATCATGGGGGAAATGTCCGGCGTGTCATTGTGGCGAAAGTAATCGCTAATAGTCTGCTTAATGATGGCCAGATCACCAAGATCCGTAAGAAGGGAAGCATCCAATCTCCAGATCTTGGTGAACGTTTCCCCCTGGGGGAATGGTAGGGTCATGGTGATCAGGTGGTGGTCAGAAAGCACCATGCTTTCTATTGTCGCATCGTAAAAGGTAGGCCAAATCCTTTTGGGGTATGAAAAGATAATTTAGCTTTGAATAGTGGCTGTGTGGGGACAAATAAAATGGAAAGTCCTTCCCTCACGGATTCAAGGTGCGCCAGGTATCATGGAGCGAGAGAGGCTAATTGATGAGGTGCCCGTGAAAGTGTCCAGGAGTGGGTTAAGCACCATGTTAAAGTCACCTCCTAAAATTACGAAATTACGAGGTCTTAAATGAAGTTAGTTTCAGGAGAGTAACTTTCAAGAAGGATACTTGTTTCAAGTTAGGACAATATATATTTGCCAGGGTTACCGGTTTATCTTTCCAGCATCCCTTCAAAAAGATGAACTTGCCCTCTGGGTCAACCATCTAGTCAGTTAGGCAAAATGCGAAAGACTTTGCGGCACAGGTTGCATGATATACCACCAGGAAGCGATGATTGGATAAACGAGGTATAGAGCATGATTTAAAGTGAGTTTCTTGTATAAATAAAATCTGGGCTTTGTGGCTGTGTGCTTCGGCTAGAATACAACTAGGCCATTCCGGGATATTAAGGCCTTCGTGTTCAAGGAATATACCTTGAGTGATAGAGGAGTTGAAGACTGCACCTTGGGAGGCATGTTCAGCTGCTAGGGTGGCGTGTCTTGTTGTATACCTTTGTATATGGAGAGGGTCCACGGGGGAGGAGGGGGGAGGAAAGGAAGAAAAAGAGAAGGAGAAAAAGAAAGAAAAGAGAGTTGGGGGGTGGGAAGGGGAGGGAAGAAGGTTGGGACAGGGACAATAGAGTTGACCTAATCTGAGGGGGCTCTTGAACTGCCTATTGATTTAAGTGTGGTCTATTCCCCTTTCAAAGTGAATACCCCAGATATGAGGTTTGTGAGAAATGTACTGGAGGTAGTCCTAGTCCTGCTAAACTACCTAATAGGAAGTGCTCTGTGATAATGAGATATTGGGGAATCAATGCCGGAATTTTTCAAACGGGAACCTGCCTCCTTGAGGTGGGGGTGAAGTCTAGCACCAAAACTATCATACACACGCAACCATCCAGAATTTCCAGACATTAGGTAAAGACATTTGAGGGAGAAACCTCAGCATGAAAGAAAAAAAAAAAGGGGGGAGGGTGTCTCAATCAGATCCACCCATATTATGGGAAAAGGACCTCATCAGCACATCCCCCACCAACAGCTCTGTAGCTTTCAATAAAATCAGGAGAAACCATAAGACCAAGTACTGGATCGCCCAGAACGTGGATCCCCGTGTCCCGGTACCCACACACCAGTATAGGTCCGGGAGATGGGAGTCCTCAGCACACCTTCTCTCGCCTGGGCTCGGGTCCCAAAGCTGCTCATATAATAGGAGAAATTGCAAAAACAAATAAACTGCAGAGTATAAAAACAGAGAAACATACAAAACTTTTATAGTTTGAATTAGATATATCATGGGCATTACCTAACTCATAGGGCTCCCGCCCCAACAGCTTGCCTTTCATATAACATGGAAGAAACTGCATAAGTTAGATTGTCTCACAAACTGACGCTCATAACCAGCATAAGTTTCATTCCTAACAGATGGAATTTCAACCCTTCTACCTCCTGGTCACCCACCCTTGGCCTTAGCCAAGGCGCATCCACATGGATGCCCAGGAGGCAGGACCTCAGCGTTACTATGAGATACATAACAGTATTGGTTGTCAGCATACTAATCCCCCTTTCATTTTAGCTTATGTCAATACATGTATAAGCCACAGTCCCTGTGATAAGATGTCTATATGTCTGGTACAAAAAAAAAGGGGGAAAACCAACGTAAGAACAAGACTTCTATTCCTGTGACAGCTAATAGTCCCTGAGGTACTCATAGTCTTCCAGGAGTGCCCAGTGGTTCAGATACAGTACATGGTAAGTAAGGAGGGGAGCAGGACCTTAGTCGCATGCCGGAGCAGTCTCTGTCAGGTATTATGTGGGCATTTTCTGATTGCATGGTGGGGAGAATAAGGATCTTCCCGTTGCTTATGCATTTGTAGCCCTGCACGGGTCAGTCTCCAAAAGATGCTGCAAAAGGCCAGGCATATAGCATGGAGAATGGGAGAGCCTGGGAAGTAAATGCATACTTCTTTCCTTATTGTCACGGGGTCATGGGATGTAGGTCCCTGCCACATAATCAGACAGTCAGGGTCTGGGTCCTGTTAGTGTGCTCCTCATAGTTGATACTTATTTCCTAGGATTCTGCAGTAAGGCTTCTGGAGTGACAAAGCAGTGCTAAAGTAGCCTCAGGTACAGCCGCCAGGATCAGTAAATTCAAAGTAAAGGTCTGCTTGCATACCAGGGCATAAGGCAACTCAGATGGGCAAAAGCGACAAGCCTCATCTATAAAGAAGTGGTGGCGAATGCATGAGAATCAAGGGACCAGCTTACCACACCAATCTGTGTGTTAGCACAGATCATTCCTGTGACACACTGAAGATGGAGAGATCTCTCATCCATCTCCATGTCTCCGTGCATTCTTGGCAGGGTGGCGGCTGAAACGCCTTTGTCTGCTTCTTTGCAACCTTGGGGTGTCATCAGGCTGGGTAGGGATCCAGTGATTAGGTTGTAGAAATGCACCATACCAGTCAGGAACACTGATCGCTGGGATGTTGAGGGTGTCACAAAATTGCTGGAGATCTGCTGCTGTTCTCAGCAATGCTGTGCGATTTCCAGTAGTGGCTTGGAGGCAAAAAGGAAACTTCCAGCGGTAAGGGATGCGTCATTCCTGCAGGACTTGAAGGAGGGGGCACAGGTCCCTCCTGTGTTGAAGGGTGACAGAGGAAAGATCCTGCAATATTTCCTCCTTCTGGATAAAGTTGACTAAGCAACATACAGCATCTCTTGGTGGGTCAGTGTCTCTGCCTCTAGGTCTAAGTGCCCTGTGACACCTCTACATCTCAACTGGGGCATCAGGCGGCCTGCCCAGGAGTGTGTAAAAGATTTCCCAGACCGCTGCTTGTAACTGGGGGCCCTCTACCCACTCTGGTATCCCTCTGATGCATAGGTTGCATCTGTGGCCTCTGTTATCCAGGTCCTCCATGTGTCTATGCATATCTATGAGGTGCTGGGCTTGTACAGTGGAGGCACGTTATACTTGCTGGATGGCCATTCCGTGTGTCATGGCGACCGATTCCACATGCTCTAGCCTAGTTGCAACTGCTCCTATGTCACTTTTTAAGTCAGATATTGCTGCAAACAGAGAGCTTTTAATATCCATGGCCACCTGCTGGAGGTCGGCCAGACACAGGAGAGGGGAGGGATGTGAAGTGCCCATACCTGGGAGAGAGGTTTCCAAAGGGTCTGTTGCAGTGGCGTGACTCACACTACAGCCCGCGGCTTGAGATTCGACCCGTGAGTCAGCATGCTGTGTGCGGAACATCGACAGAATGTGTTTGCTCAGATGGGTGGACGGATCCAGCTGAGACTGGGTGGCATATTGGCTTCTCCCAGCCATCTTCTCTGCTTGTTGCTGAGGTCTTCCCACTGATTAAAGGCTATTCTGGAGTTCTAGATGGTGAAGCTCTCCTTCTATGCTGCCATCATGCTCCGGTGCCAGGTCACCATGGACTTTTTTTTAGTTTCTAGACACTAACCAATCAATTAACTTTTTTGCACTTTCAATTAAGTAGCACCATTTGTGAAGATTATTGCACTATTTTTGTGACAGCGTAACATGCTTTTTTAGTTTACATATACACTTTAAGCTCCACTTTTCAAGTGTTTTCATACATTTTCGGGGGGATTTTGTTACCTAATGGAAGTGTGGAATGAAAAAGAAACAGTATTTGCTATAACCTTATGATGCCTACCCTCACTTACAAGGAATAATATATACAGTATATATATATATATATATATATATATATATATATATATACACACACACACAAGGGGTCTTCAAAAAGTGTTAGCACTTTTAGATTTTTGTTGGAAACGTGCCTTTATTGGGAGGCACGCTGAGGAGCACACTGAGAAAGGCATGCTGAGGATCAGGCCGAGAGAGACGCGCTGCAAGTCAGAGGCGAGGGGGGAACAGTGACCTTATCACACAGGGAGATTGGAGAAAGGATTGAGAGAGAGAAGACCAGTGCAGAGGGAGACTGAGATGGAAAATACTGACAGCTGGAGAAGGAGGTGCAGCCGAAGATTAGTGAAAATAGGCATGGCGATACTGAAAGGAGGGCACAGAAGCAAGGATAGAGGAGTGGCTGGTTGAAAGGAGGGCGCAGAAGCAGTGATAGAGGAACGATTGGCTAATTGAAGGGATGGAATTTGAGGGGTTGTAATTTGGAGCAACTTGAAGTACTGCAAGTACTTTGGAGTACTGCGAGTAGTGTGAAGAGATGTGAGCTAGTTGTTTCTCTGGTAGCCCAGATCCTGGATCTAGAGAATCAGCTGGCAACACTAATGCCCCGTACACATGATCGGACATTGATCGGACATTCTGACAACAAAATCCATGGATTTTTTTCCGATGGATGCTGGCTCAAACTTGTTTTGCGTACACACGGTCGCACAAAGTTGTCAGAATTTCCAATCGCCAAGAATGCGGTGACATAGACCACGTACGACGAGACTAGAAAAGGCAAGTTCAGAACCAAGCGTGGCACCCTTTTGGCTCCTTTTGCTAATCGCGTGTTAGTAAAAGTTTGGTGAGAGACGATTAGCGGTTTTTCAGACTCGTGGTTTTCAGATCGTTTTCTGCTGTTCAGTTTGTGCTTGTGGGTTTGTATCTGCTCTTCAGTGCATGCAGCAAGTGACGCGTGACCCTTGTCATTGTGTTCTTGTTCGTTTGTTACTGTTTTTCAGGTCACTCTTCACAGGCCTTGCTGTTCTTCAGTGCGTTCTGTTACTTCGTTCTGAGCAGCCGACCGTTTTCTAGCCATGTTGCGTATACGTACTCCTCGTAGAGTTCATACTGTGCGGGGGCTTAGTGTTGGGGTCCTGACCTTGACACAAGTCCAGTCCATGAACAGGGTGGGGAGGAGTTCATGGACCAAGAATTGGTTGCTTCAGCGTGACCAGTTCTGTCACATGCCTTTGGTCCGTGAGATCCGTGAGAATAATCATGATGATTTCAGGAACTTTCTCTGGATGACGGACCCCATATTTCACCGTTTGTTGGCTTTGCTGACCCCCTATATTAGCAGGCAGGATACCTGCATGAGGCAAGCCATCACTCCGGAGCAGAGGCTCGTCGCTACCCTGTGGTACTTGGTGATGGGGAGAAGTCTGCAGGACTTGAAGTTCTCGACAGGCATCTCCCCCAGGCTCTGGGGATCATTATCCCCGAGAACTGCTCTGCCATCATCCAGGTCCTGCAGAAGGAGTATATTAAGGTAAGATTTATCCTTTAATATCACATTTTATTGTATTTAATGTTTGATAATATATTGTTTTTCTTTCCTCATTCCCTAATTACCATGATTGTAATATGATATGAATGTCCCCTTTGTCCACATGCATGCTGGATTTTTCTTTAATTTTTTTTGTCCTTCATACATATTTGCCTTCACTAACCTCCCCAGCATGGTCTCCTGGCCCTATATTCACCTCATGTAGTCACTTAACAATGTATTTTATCAGCTCCATAGTAGTGCTTTACCCCAAACACCCCCTAAAATGTTTTTAAATGTGATTTGTGCTTTAAATTCAGGAAGAGTGCCAGAGGCTTTTTTGGGGGGGTCCCCAAATGATTTGGAATCCTCCCTCCCCCCAACTGCTAAGTCAGCTGATACAAATTCTCTATCTATCCTCAATCATCTATCTTCTGACTTTGCCAAACCCATACACACTATACCCATCTCTTTTGTGGTCATATTTATGGATGAATTCCCCAAAACATGTAGTGCAAGGCCTAAATACTTTCAAATGGTACTGTTAAAAGTTTTTGTATACTATTATTATCTTGATAGGTAATAGCAGAATGTCTAAATGTGCTCAAATGTGTACAATGTGTATTTATATCTTTGTATTATGACACTTCTTACCTGTCCAGTGGGCTGCCAATAGTGTAACTAAGGAGGGGCTGGCCAAAGTAATATCCATTATTTAGGCATTCATCTCTCAATGGAGTGGAGAGGGTTACCTGTCCAAGAGTTCCCCCCCATAATGTTAGAAATGGCCCATGAGAGGGGGTGGGGGAGGGGGAATCTGATAGGTGTACCTTATACTTTGGTCTTTAAAAACTCCCTCAAATAAATGTTATCTTGATGTTGGCCAAGAATGTTTGTGTCTAATCTGCTTTCCCTGTTTATGTGCAAAATGACTATTTTTTTTCCTTGTTTGACTCCACAGTTTCCTTCCACGCCACAGGAATGGCAGACTGTGGCCTCCCACTTTGCCCAGCGGTGGGATTTTCCTAACTGCGGAGGGGCAATTGATGGGAAACACGTCCACATTGTCCCACCACCCAACTTGGGGTCATACTATTTCAACTATAAGGGGTTCAATAGTATTGTGATGTTGGCGGTGGTGTCGGCTACTTATGAGTTCCTGTATGTGAACATTGGGAAGAATGGCCGGATGTCCGATGGTGGAGTAATCGCCCAGACGGAGTTTTACAGGCGTCTCCATAATGGCAGCTTGGACTTGCCACCTCCAGAAGACAATGTGGAAGGACTCCTATTCGTCTTTGTTGCAGATGAAGCGTTTGCGCTGGGGGACCATCTTATGCGGCCATTCCCGATGAGGACCCTCACCCCGGACCAGAGGGTTTTCAATTACTGGCTGGCCAGAGCCAGAAGAGTGGTGGAGAACATGTTTGGAATCATGGCCAGCCAGTTCCGCCTATTTCTTACACCCATACACCTGGGTGGCGGAGTACAAACTGAATCATATCATCCTGGCATGCTGTGTTCTACACAACTTTTTACGGCAACATTCTGCCAACTATGCTGGCTCAGTTGCGCCTGAGGCTGGAATTCAAAATGAACCAACCCTGACGGCGCTTGAAAGTGGCCATCCTGGCTTGCCCCCCCTGAGTGCCCATGATGTCCGTCTAAGATACCTTGAATACTTTGTGGGTAGGGGGGCTATCAATATGCCAGACAATGTCTGAAACCTTTTTCAAATAAAAAAAAAAATACCTACTAAAATCTTTGGTGACATTTACTGCTTGTGTTTCTTTTAGCTGACCCTGACAGAAATGTGGTGAGTCCTGAAAATGGCGTGATTGTGTAACATTACAAAGCATTGTTGGGTGTTATTTACTAAAGGCAAAGACACTTTGCACTACAAGTGCAGTTGAAACTGCACTTGTAGTGCAAAGTGGATTTTCCCTTAGGAAATAACCCCCATTGTCAGTGAAAACACCAATTAGAGCACAACAAAAGTGTTGGAGTGTTGAAACAATAATCCACACATTCTTGATTAACACTCTTTTTAATACCAGCACAATCACATGTGCATTTAGAAAAGGTTTTTAAAACAAACCAACATGTTTTTTGTATAACAATTTTTGGGGTCACATTAGAAAAAGTAGAAATGTCCATTTAAGATAAAACAGGCATGTTTAAAACCAACAAGAAAGACACAAATCTTGAACTTACAAAGTTCACATTTGGTAGAACTTGAAGGCAATATCAGACATGAGTATTTACAAACTGTGTTTGATATTACGTTCAGATGGGGTGAAGTCACCCCTAGAAAAGCCAAATTTTGAAGATGCACACCAATTGCCGAATGTCAACATGTGCTAGCTGCCATCATGGGGGATCAAGGGATGTGTTTTTGTGGTGCAACCCCTTCCTCACAGCTACTTTATTATTGAGAAAGGGGTTGCACCCCCAAAACGCGTCCATTGATCTCCCGTGATGGCAGATAGCACATGTTGACACACTGTGTGCCTCTTCAAAATTTGGCTTTTCGCAAATATGTCAAAAAAATGCTAAAAAATGTTTTAAACTCTCCCTAAAACATCAATGATGTTCTTCATTTTTTGTTGAATATCATTGATGTTTTTAAGGATGTTTTCCAAGTCCCTATTACACCCCATGATCTCCCCGATCAGGATCTGTGCACTTTCCGAGGTGAGATCCACAACACCACGATCACCTAAAAAGATAGAAACAAAATCACACCATGTATTATAAATATGCCGGCATCTATCTCTTACCTGAGCCTGTGGTCGCATACACTCACCTGTTGTGGTGCCAATTTCCACCACATCTTCCTCCTCCTGCTCTGCTTGGCTTGGGTGGATTTCCCCTTCTTCCAGAAGTGGGGGGTCTGTGGTCTCCTCGAATGAGGGGTGTCCTCTGAGTCTTTTATCCCCTATGTAAAAAAAATAAGTAATTAGCACACAGATATTTGATGGCAGAAATAGGAATATGAAACATTGCTTGGAAGTGGGGTACAATTGTCTGTTTTGGCTGAGTTCCAAGATGTAGAATTTTTAGTGTCCTTTGTCAAGCTTGAATACTTACCTGTTTTGTACAAGCTTCACAGATGGAGACACCCCTATAGTATACAATGGAGCACCTGTGTGGGCCCCCTAATAAAAAGGGTGTTCATGTGTCCCACACTAGTGCTCCAGCGTCCAGATGTGAAAACTGCTGCTGAGTGTCCTCTCCTTACACAGAATCTAGTTTGCATTTCATTCTAGTTACAAACCCATCTACACAACCAAATTATTTGCAGACAAGTAGGCCATAAAAAATGTGGGCACATGCATATGGCTAAAACAATGGTGTTTTCTGGGCCAAACTAACAATGTTTTATACGAATTAATAATGTGCCCATGAACATGAAAGTTGCCATTTTAAACTGAATAACAGTTAAGAAAAGCACATGGAGCAGCATGAACGTAATAAACATAAAGACTAGGAACACAGCACAACTACTTACTTTTTTGCAGTACTCTCCAGAACTTTCTGTACTGCTCATGCTCTCTTAATTTGAGGTCCAACCACCGCTTCCTGAGCTGATCTTTCGATCGTCGTACCCCGAAAATCCGGTGCAGACTCTTGACCACTTTCGCCATGATCTTGGCCTTTCTGACATTGGGGTTGGGGTAAGGTCCAAACTTCCCGTCATAGTCGGCCTTCTTCAGGATGTCCACCACCTCCAACATCTCCCCAAAGGACATATTTGAGGCCTTAAATCGTCTCTTCCGGGATCAGAACGTTTCTGGCTCCGGGCTTTCCTCCTCCTCCTCCTCCTCCTCGTTGCTGTAATTAGCACGCACCTGCTGTGTCTCTGCCATGTGCTCTTCCCCCACTGCGCCGAACGAGAAGGGGCAGGGAATAGAATAGAAAGAACGTCAGGGGTGGGCGGAGTTTCACGCATGCGCAGTGTGTATAAAGCGTAACACGCGTGCGTAGTACGTACGATCTGTGAGCGGAGGAAGAAGTATCGGAGGCGCTGATTGTGATAACGAAGGTAAGATCTAAACTTGGGCCTATACTGCTTCTACATTGAGGCCTATATTGTAACAAGATTAGGAGAGTTTTGCTTGACATTAGGGTTTGTCTTGTGTTGTGTCTTGCAGAGAAAATGGATGGCTTCAATGACCACAACTTCCTCCCCCTGTTCATAGATAAGTACAGGGAGCTGCCCTGTCTGTGGCAGGTGAAACATCCACATTATAATCATAAACAAAAGAGGCAGACAGTGCTGGAGAAACTGCTAGAGTTGGTGAAGCCGGTGGTCCCCACAGCAACCATCCCTTATTTAAAAGCCAAAATTGGTGGAGTGAGGAGCACTTATCTTAGGGAGCGCAAAAAGGTCATGGATTCCCAGAGATCAGGAGCTGGGGCAGATGACATTTATGCCCCCAGGCTGTGGTACTATGAGAGACTGCGATTTCTGTCAGACCGGACTGGAGTCAGGGAATCCCTCTCCACTCTTCCTTCTACTCTTCCTTCCACCCCAACTGAGGCTTCCGATGTCCAACCTGGGACTTCCATCCAGGAAGAAGTGGAGGAGCCCAGCTTGAGCCAGGTATAGCATTGTTCTACAGATTTCTGGTCAATAAATAAATGATGTTTACTAGATGTTATTATTGATCACTAATTGCTGATTTAATAAAGTGTTTTACATATCAATAGACAGTAGTGGGCAAAAATAATTGGAACAAGAATGAAAAATGCTGGGCTTAGAATGATAGTGTTTTATATTTGTTAACATTCAAATTGCAACAGAAATGAGATGAAAATTGTGTGTGATTGATGAAGTAAAAACTAAAACTATGTTCCTTTTTCATACACAGGAAGACCTCAGCCAGGACGAGGCTCTGGAATGTGGCATGTGGCAGCCAGGAGGAGGCGGGGGTTAGTGGCAGCCAGGAGGAGGCGGGGCTAAGTGGCAGCCAGGAGAAGCCTGGGACCAGTAGGAGCCTGACAGAATTGCAGGTTCCTCCCCTCCGCCTTCCAACCAAAAGACCCAGGAAGGGGAGTCACGTGCAGGATTCAGCACTCAGGCTGATTCAGGAGGCTTCTGCGTCCCTCAGAGCCATCCCCCACTCCTGAAGAGGCCTTTGCCTGCATGGCTACCACCAAACTGCAGGGCATGCAGGAGGGCCAACACCAGCTGTGTGAGGAACTTCTTTATAAAGTCTTATCTATGGGGGTGAGGGGCGAAATGACACCCAATACCTACCTGAGTGAGTTGGACCATCCTCCTCCTCCTCCCCCCCCCCTCCTCCTCCTACTGCCACAGCTACACCACCACAGCCACAGCATGGAAGGAAGCGTGGAAGGAAGACCAGAGAGTGATGACCTGGGTTCAGTCTGGTCTGGCAAAAGATGCAGTCTGTTGTATGACCACAGCCTGGGGACACAGATGTCATCTGCTGCTTTCAGGATCTCTGGGACTTCTGGACCAGACTGCACTTCCTTAGATATGGACTCCTAAGGCCACCAATTTGGCAGTAAAATAATTGATGTGTGCCCTGGGGGCCAAAGGCTTCACCAATTTCTGCTGTTTCTCCAGCGTTGCCTCCCTCTTTAATTGGTTATGAGCCCTTAATAAAGGTTTTTTGGTTTCATTTATACTCGCCTATGTGTGTGTTCCATCAAAAAGGACAGTTTGTTTGTGAGGATTCAGATATATTTCAAAAATACAATATGAAATTAACAAGAGACACCAGCACCAAACAATCTCCTTGAGATTAAATAATACAAGATCGTAATGGTGTTGTGGTAACTTGACACACAAAACACACAAAAAATATTCTGGATGTTAAACAACTTAAAAAAAAAAAAAAAAAACAAGATCAGCCTTGAAAAAAATACAAACCAAAAAAAAAAAATCACATCAGGGTTTAAAAAAAAAAACAAAACACAAAAAAAAATGATATAGATTTTTGGTCAGATGTGACAAATCATAATATATTGAGGGAATCATGATAAATAATAAAGAAAGAAGTTTGTGAGAACTCTGTGTGAATATCAGCAGCAAAACTACTTCGTTCTTCCTGTATTATAAAGAAGAAGAGAGTGCGCTGTATTAAACAATTTAAAAGATTGCAGCATGACGAAAGTGCTCTATCCGTTCCGAACGCTAATTTTACCAGAACGAGCTGTTCCGTCTCGGAATTTCTTCTGAGCATGCGTGGCACTTTGTGCGTCGGAATTGTCCACACACGGTCGGAATTGATGCGATCGGATTTTGTTGTCGGAAAATTTTATAGCCTGCTCTCAAACTTTGTGTGTCGGAAACCCGATGGAAAAAGTCCGATGGAGCCCACACACGGTCGGAATTTCCAACAACCCGCTCCGATCGCACATTTTCCGACGGAAAATCCGACCGTGTGTACGGGGCATGAGAAGCATCAACAACCTGGAAAGGAGAATGGACATTAGCCAGCAGGTGCTGGTAGGGGCCAGTATAGAGGGGGTGAGCATATGGAGATACAGGAGCCAGGGGTAGGTAGCTGAGTGACAATTAGAAGATGGGGTAGAGGAAAGGGCCTTAGGGAGGCTAGTCCTGAGTTGGTACATCCCAATAAATATGCCTAGTTGTGTGATGTTGGGGATATCAGCTCAGGGGTAGCATTATTGGAGCAGCCTTCCTCCCCTAGCTGCCAGGAGAATGACTGCTCTGATAAGGAGGGGAGTAAGGATACAGGCAAGAATAGGCAAATGTGAAAAAAACCTTTAACCTCTGCGTTAAAAGATCCTTATTTGCAAATATTATACCCTTGCTGCTGAACCAGAAATCTTGTGTATACAACACAAATATACCATATACTGTAAATAATTACAGGCACTAGGTATCCTATGTATATCTCAACTGTGTTACAAACATGAAATAAACCAAAAAATAATAAAATTAACATAACATGATAGTAAATAATAATAAATGTCCATAATATGCACAGTCAAAGTAAAAAGTCCAATCTTGTGACTTTAAGTGAATGTCCACCTCCAAATGTGCTCAGATCATGCAATCGTTAGGTGCTCTATAATGTGTGTCTTCTTGATTCTCACCACCTCTAATCAAACTGACACTTACCAGACCAGAATGGCGACAAACTACGATACATAAAAATATCCATAGGCGACGCTTTAAATTTTTTTTACGGTTACCAGATTAAAGTTACAGAGGAGGTCTAGTGCTATAATTATTGCTCTCGCTCTGATGACCGCAGCGATACCTCACATGTGTGATTTGAACACCATTTACATATGCGGGCGCGACTTCCGTATGCGTTTTCTTTGCTGCGTTAGCTTGCGGGGATGGGGGCGCTTTAAATTTTTTTATTTGTTTTTCTTATTTATTTTATTTATTTTTATATTAATAAATTGTGTTTAAAAAAATTGATCACTTTTATTGCTGTCACAAGGAATATAAACATCCCTTGTGACAGTAATAGGTGGTGACAGGTACTCTTTATGGAGGGATCGGGGGTCTAAAAGACCCCCGATCCCTCCTTTGCACTTCAAGCTATTCAGATAACCATTTTTGGCTATTCTGAATACTGTATATTTTTTTTAAACCGGCGCCATTGGCAGCCGAGTAAATGGGAAGGGATGTCATGACATTCCTTCCGTGTTTACAATCAGGAGACTGGAACAAAGCCATTTCCGGCTTCGTGCCAGTCTGTCCCAAACCACCGGAGGTGGAGGATTGTCAATCGGGTCTCCTGATGGGACAGAAGGCCTGTTGAGAGCGGTGGGAGGTGGTGGGAAGCGGCGGGAGGGGGGACGTCCCCTCCCGCTCCTCCAGTATAACAGCTGAGCGGCTTTTAGCCGCATCGGTTGTTATCCCTGGAAAGTCGATCGCCGGCTCTAAAAAATGGTACCGGGATGATGCCTGCAGCTGTGGGCATCATTCCAGTATAACCAGCGAAAGCCGAGGTCGCACATCTGCGTACGCTCGGCGGGAGGGGTTATAGCAGTTTTACTGCTACAGGGTGGCCGCTGTGCATCAGATTGTGTATATGTATGGTAGGGGGTGCAAATTTGTGCTGCCAGTGGCTCACTCCCTTAAAGAAGTCATGTGATCAGTGACGCAACATGTCGGGAGGATCACTTCTGTTGTCGCGGGAACCTGGAAGAAGTGGTGAGGAGGAGAGCCTCTCAGTGTATGTGAGTGGGCAATTTTTATGTACAAAAAAATACATTTATCTAAGCAATTTTGTGCGATGAAAGTCTTCTTTTTTGCTCTGAGCTTCTCCAGAGAAGCAGTCTTTCCAGCGCACTTGAGGAGATACGTATGGATCAAGACACAGCGGTGTTTCCTTTCAGGATTATCAAAGACCATTAAACCAAAGATCAGATCAGACCCCGGGGTCGTTTCCTAAGGTGAGTGGGTAATTCACCTGGCAGTGGAGGTGATGGTTTTATATTACTGAATTTTATCACTAGGCGGCACATATTGAAGCAAAGTGTCTAAGGAAGGATCCTTATTCCTTATCATTGTGTGGGACGATTTCACTTGAATTATTCACCACTTATCACTATTGTGTGATATATATTTTCTACATCATTTTTATTTTGTATGTTAATGGCAGTGATAGTTTGTACATATATAATACAATTTTGATTTATGCACAAGTGTAATTAGCGCACTTTCTGGCACCCGCTGATCATCAGCCACAGAGACCGAACTGCAATCAATCTGTCTATGTACACAATCCATTCTGACAGAAGGGAAGGCATGGATCCTATGTCTCCCACAGTTTAGAAAAACACTGCCTAGGCACACAGATAACCCTTTTATCACCCTATATCTTTAACCCCTTTTCCCAGCCAGTGTCATTAGTACAGTGACAGTGCATATTTTTAGCACTGATTACTGTATTAGTGTCACTGGTTCCCACAAAGTGTCAAAAGTGTCAGTTAATGTCTGAATGTCCACCACAATATCGCAGTCCCACTATAAGTCACTGATCACCACCATTACTAGTTTCGAAAAAAAAAATATCCCATAGTTTGTAGACACTATAATTTTTGTGCAAACCAATCAATAAAAGCTTATTGGGATTTTTTTTTTATCAAACTTATGTAGCAGAATACAGATTGTCCTAAATCTATGCAGGAATTCAATTGTTTTCATTTTTTTCTTTATTGGATATGTTTTATAGCATAAAGTTAAAAAAATTATTTAAAAAAAAAAAACACACAGATGTGATCAAATGCCACCAAATGAAAGCTCTACTTGTGGGGAAAAAAAGGACGTAAAATGTATTTGGTTACAGTGTAACACTACCGTGCAAGTATCACAAAAAATGGCCTGGTAATGAGGGGGTAAATCTTCCAGAGGTCCAGTGGTTTAAAAAAAAATTGACTTTAAAAAAATATAAAGCAGAGGGTTCATTGTCAGCATTCCAGCATTACAAGGAATGCAATAAGAAGTATAGGAATGCAATCAGGGTGGCTAAAATAGACTATGAGAGACACATAACAGAGGAGAGTAAAAAAAAATCCCAATACATTTTTTAAATATATGAACACTAAAAAAGTGAGGTCAGAGCATATTGGCCCCATAAGGGGAAGGGAAGTTGGTTACAAATGACAAGGAGAAGGTAACTGCACTAAATGCATTCTTCTCAGTTTTTACAAAGGATAAGGAGGGTTATAACAACCATGAGTGTATTGTTACATAGTTACATAGTTACATAGTAGGTGAGGTTGAAAAAAGACACAAGTCCATCAAGTCCAACCTATGTGTGTGATTATATGTCAGTATTACATTGTATATCCCTGTATGTTGCGGTCATTCAGGTGCTTATCTAATAGTTTTTTTAAACTATCGATCCCCCCCCCCAAGAACCATTTTCACCAAAATCACCAACATTTTCTTTTAATTTTAATGAGTGGCCACATGTGTTTGTAAATTGAAATCATATCCCCTCTCAAGCGTCTCTTCTCAGAGAGAATAAGTTCAGTGCTTGCAACCTTTTTGCATAACTAATGTCCTCCAGGCCCTTTATTAGCTTTGTTGCCCTTCTTTGTACTCGCTTCCAGTACATCTTTCCTGAGGACTTGTGCCCAGAACTGGACAGCATACTCCAGGAGCGGCCAGACCAGAGTCTTGTGGAGTTGGAGAATTATTGCTTTATCCCTGGAGGTAATCCCTTTTTTAATGCGTGCCAATATTCTGTTTGCTTTGTTAGCAGCAGCTAAATAAGAAAGGAGCGCGGGACTTTAAATGAGGCAATTGACTTGTGGAGGTAGAATGGTTGGTAAACATTGTTTATTTGTAACAATAGTATGAAACAAGTGTAGCGCTGGTAGATTTATGATCTACCATCTGATAGGTAAATTTAGTGAATTGCTCATTATATGAAGTTAGATTTGCCTCTGTTCCAGCTTAGTAGGAAGTGGATGGAAGGCGCATGATCAGACGCTTACATCAAGAAATGTATGTTTTTTTTTATGTAAAAGAATACAGACATATAGTCATATAGATATAAAATCATACAAATACTACATAATATTATAAAAAAAAAAGGAAAAACAGGTAACAAAATAAGTACTAGGAAGTTAAAATTGGGGTGTGCCCATATTGAGGCAGGTATTTAAGAAATGCTGACGCGTTTCGAGGAAAACCTCTTCATCAGAGCCAGGAGAACTGGAGCACAGTCTGTATGGGCCAGTAGGCCGACATGTGTACATGGGGAGAGGTGGTGTGGCTAGTAGGAGGATGTGTCCTGTGATGGACAATTGATTATTCCAAGTTCCATACCCAGGTGTTCTAGATGGGGTATAAATAAGAACAATATATACCGTACACTACAGACTGGAGACGTAAGATAAGTTTACATTGAAAAATGCATTCATAAAATGATAAAAAGTATATAATATAAATATATTAGAAATAAAAATTACCATATCAGTACAAAGAATTAATGATAGGTAGTGGGATTTTGAAGCACAGAACATGAGATTGTAGTCTAAATACATACAAATGAAAAAATCTACGCATACATAAGTGTACACACACATACTCGTGTACACATACATGCATATACATACACGTGCATAATACAAACGCATGCAAATGCATTAAAAAAAAAAAAAACATATATGCATATGAGGGGGGGGGGGCGATGATAAATGAAGTAAAAAGTGCACTGAGACACATTGAGAGATATTGTCTCTCCGCATGGTAAAGCCGGTTGTGCTTTTGTCCAAAGGACATGTGCATGCGTGTAAAAACTCTGCCAGCACGTAAAACGCTGTGCTGGAACAGATATGTGGAGGTATGCCCCTGTTCACGGAAAGCACAAATGGGGGCACAAAGATGGCCATGTGGTTTGTGCAAAAACAGAAATGTGTTCATTCAAATGGAAATCCACAAAAATATATACAAAAATGCATATATCGAATGTACATAAAAAAAAAAAAAAAAAATCTAAAACGCATATGCATATATATATATATATATATATATATATATATATATATATATATATATATATATATATATATATATATATATATATAGATAAAGAAACAATATGCACAAAATAAATATATGTATATATTCACATAAATCTGTACACATATATATATATACATATATATATATATATATATATATATACACATATGCACACATATATATATATACATGCACACATATACATGTCCACATGCATACACACACATGTGGAGACCACCCCTACACAGCATGTATTGTGCCTATGTAGAACCAGTGTCATGGCGGTAGGGTGGGAATGTGTAGTTTGTGCAACGCAATAGCGGAGAGTGGCGGGAGTGGATACGTTAGGGGGATAATCTGGTGTTGGTGACCAAATATTGGAGGTGGCAGACAGGTGGGCTGATGACAGAACGCACCTACCTATGGATGAAATTAGAATGTAAATAGATTGTATTTTCTTTTTGCGGTCCTGTTAGGCTGTCAGATGTGCCTGTAGTGAAACATAAGTTGAGCAGGGAAAGTAAGTAAGCTCTTATGGACACTGCTGGGTTTAACAGGATAAGGAAGTTACAAAGACCATTGTGGCTAACCTGTCTCAGGAGAAGTGTGTAGACACAGCTGTAAACTGTAGAGATCCTTTGGAGTGGAGAGCAGTGTGATCCTGGCAGCAGAAGGGGGGGGAGGAGGAGGGAGGAGGTGTCCTTGAGGCAGCTGATGGCTGGATAGAAAGCGTCTTGCTGCCTAGGGATAGGAAAGGTTTTGTGATGAGGTTGTGCTGGGGGTTTAAAAGACTCTGGGGGGCGGGTCCGAGGGCATGAATGAAAAGGCTATTATTGAATCCAATTAAGCCATATAAAGTAATGTGATATGAAAAGTGTGACTATGATTTGAATAGTGAACCGGAGGTATTTCATGCAGAACATGTACATATATATATATACACATACACACACACATACACATACACACACATACAGTATATATATATATATATATATATATATATATATATATATATATATATACATATATACATATATACACATATATACATACACATACACACACATATACACACACAGGTTTATATGGGTTGTATAACAGAAGAGGTGGATAATATGAGGAGAAATGGTGTACATGAAACTGCGGGGACAGGAGAGGGTATACAGGGTTTACCGTATGGTGGAATGATGGTGATGATATGAAGGGGATCACAGGTAATAAGGGGGGGGCTGGGGATGGCTAGGATAGAGGGGGGGGCAAAGCATGATGGTGATATTCTGTATCTAGATGGCACCGTGGATATCTAGATCTTCGTTCATTCCATCGGGAACCAATGACCCAAGAGTGAAAATCCAGAATGATTCTTGTTTACAGAGTCTTCTGAATCTCCTCCCATTGTCAGCTTCTTTTTTGATAGCTTCAATGCCAAACACTTTGATGCCTGTTGGATTGCTGTTATGACATTCTCTGAAATGCCTAGGTACTGAATAGCTGTGGCATTTTTTATTTTTACTCTGATGGTACGTGTTACTATTGATTATGCTGCATTTGTGTTCGCTAAATCTTGTCCTGAGTGGACGTATTGTGCACCCAACATACAGAAGACCGCATGGACAGATAAGACCATAGACTACATAGGAGCTACCGCAATTGATGAACTGTTTGATTTTGTGGTACTGGCCGTCGGACCCCATGATTTCTTTTTTGCGGTGTGCCTTGAAGGCACAGGCTCCACAGGTCACAAAATATTCTACTACTAGACCAGCATGGTCTTATCTATTGAACAAAGAGAACTGAGACAGACCTCTCTGGCAAGAGGTTTCTCCAATAGCATTGAAGCACCTGAAACATGCCACAAACCAACAGAAATTTCCACTACACCAGAAATCACTCCCACAAGGGAGGAACTCATGATAGCACTTTTTTCCAAATTGAGAAACATTCTGCAGAAAGAGATGACACAATGGTGGGACATTCTACTATTAGAAAATTATATCAAAACAAACCGTGTGCCAAGAGGCCTAAGACTAACTAAGACTTGCATATGGCTAGACGATGATCTTAAGGATGCATGGGCAATCCAAATGAGAGAACTAAATAAAAAATTACTCTCATCAATCATCACTCAAAGGGAGAGAAACCTACTTAAAATCCGCAATGACTTGAAAAATGTCCAGGATGATTTGGCCCCCTTCACTGATCTCACGTCTTTCAACGATTGGGATAAGAAGATAAATGACCACATGGTCACTTTTGAAACCAATCTCATCAGTAAGAAGTCAGGCAAATTTGAGAGGGACAGATTAGACTATCTGTATGGGCGCGAATTTGAATGGAAAAGACCAACCGATGGCGCTGGCCCTCTCACAAACAAGTCAAAATCACTCCCTCGTAATGACATATGCCCTATGGGCCCTCCACGCCACAAAAAACAAATAAGGGCAACACCACAAGACAGAGATCGCACAGAAACTCCCAACCACAGAAACATCCCACCAATAATATTCAAGGGAAAAGGAAAGAGGGGCAACTCCCGACCCAGAGATACCACCAGGCGACAGCAGCCTACTATCCTTCATCCCACAACAATAAAAACAAATGGGCCAATAAACTGTAAAATGGCCGAACTCCACCATCAGGAGCCAAAGCCCAGCAAACACAAGGTCATACTTATGACTCTGTCACTACCTCAACAAAAAGCATGAACCACACTCTACTGCCAGATACCACCACAACCAACCACCACACAAGCTACCAGATGAACAATACACCCATTCAGCAAATACCGATGGAAAACACACAACCATGTATTTTTTTAGAAGAGGGAGCTGTGGGAAACTGGAACCCCACGGCACAACAACAACAAAAAACCCCTCTGGAATTCCAACAGAGGTCGGTAAGAAAAAGAGAAGATGGAGAAGAAGAGGTAGACGAGGAGGAAAGAGCACCAAAAAAAGGGAAAAGATAATTCCAACACATACTACAATT
Source organism: Aquarana catesbeiana (assembly GCF_042186555.1). NCBI lineage: Eukaryota > Metazoa > Chordata > Amphibia > Anura > Ranidae > Aquarana > Aquarana catesbeiana. The sequence goes on along the minus strand of NC_133332.1, from coordinate 133,454,744 downwards.
AAGATCTTCAATCTATCTAGTTCAGCCTTCGATGACACAGAACTCAACATCCTTCGCAAAGGTCTCAACTTTGCCCCAAAAAACCCTCCAAACCTTTTTGAGATTCTTTTTAGACCTAAATAGGTATAAAAGAAATCTCACCCTGAAAAAGGTATTTTGCCCTTCGCGAATCACCCTCTGAAGCACCATCCTTATCCACAAGCCCCCCATCTGACAATATTGCACTAAATACGGACAACGCACTCGAAAACTTGGAGAGTCTTTTTCAGGAGGGAGCCTGCGAGGACTATGAAACTGAATCAGAACTCTTAGCCCTCATGGAAAAACAGATCACACACACCGACTTCAAACCCAAGTCTTCCTTCCATCCCCACTGGGCAAAAGGAAAATTCATTCCAATATTCTATGAGATAGTGCTGGACGAAATTAAAAGGATCTGTCAAAAAAATTGTCTCAGTGACAAATCCATAAACATTAAGAACAAAGACCACGAAGTCCCCAAAGAGATCCTTAAGAAATTCCAGAATAGAGAAGACATCATTATTAGGCAAGCTGATAAAGGTGGTGGTCTAGTAATTCAATATCAAGCTGACTATCTGGCAGAGGCCCTGAGACTCCTTAGAGATACCGACACATATGAGAAACTCCCTGCTGACCCACTACCATCTTTTGCAACCTCCCTCAAAGTCCTATTAAATCAAGCTAAGGATAATGGAGTCATCACGAAAAGCGAACTCCTTTTCCTTAACAAACAGCATCCACTGACTCCCCATTTCTACCATATCCCCAAAATTCACAAGAATCAGACAAATCCACCGGACAGACCTATTATTGCTGGGATCCACAGCTTAACCAGCAATCTAGGTTGTTATATCGACCACTTCCTACAAGACTTAGTAATACAACTACCATCATACGTAAAAGATTCCGGACACATGCTCGACATCCTTTCATCATTTTCTTGGCAACCGCATTTCAAATGGCTCTCATTGGATGTCTCTTCTCTCTATACCTCCATCGAACACAAATATGGCATAGAAGCAGCCAAACACTTTCTCTCCAAGAGTAACATACACTCTCTACAGACTCCATCGAATTCTGCCTCACTCACAACTACTTCTCCTTCGTGGGCGAATATTTTCGCCAAACCAAGGGAACTGCCATGGGAGAAAAATTTGCACCTAGCTATGCAAACCTCTTCATGGGCATGTGGGAAGATCTGTTCATCTGGGCCAACAATCCCTTTAAAGATCAACTCGCCCTCTACACCCGATACATTGATGACATCCTGATCATTTGGAACGGATCACATATGGATCTAAACAAATTTCTGGAATACTGCAACTCCAATCCTTATGGTATCTCTTTTACCCATGTGGTCGACAACACATCACTCGTCTTTCTGGATTTAGACCTGCAAATCGAGGAAGGCAGCATTATATCCAAAACCCATTTCAAACCTAGTGCTGGAAATGCCTACCTCCACGCCAAAAGTCACCACCATCCCAAATGGATCCGTAACATACCCCACGGGCAATTCTGCAGGCTGAAGAAAACCTGCACTAAGAAAAGTGACTAAGAAAAACAGGGATCCATCTTAAAAAAGAAATTTCTTGAGAAGGGTTATGAAGAATCACTCATCAAACAGGCCTTTTACAAATATTGGACCCAGTATGACGAACATCCCTCTGTCACTATGGCAATGGAGGCTAACAAAACAAGCGGCAATAAAAGGACCACCGACAGCAATATCTCCAACCCCATCAGATTCAGTACACAATATAACACCAAAGCATTCGACATACAGAGAGCCATCGAGAAAAATTGGAACATTCTCAAGCAGGATCCCATCCTCAATCCAGTTCTACCACCCAAACCAGTAGTTGTGTTTCGAAAATCCAAAGATCTTAGAAGCCTAATAGCTCCGAGTAGAGTACGAAAACCTCAGAACCAAACTAAGACCCCCACTGGCAATTGGGCATCCATCTTCGACCAGAAAGGCAACTACAAGTGTGGAACCAAAAACTGTGGAGCCTGTGCCTTCATGGCACACCGCAAAAAAGAAATCATGGGGTCCGACGGCCAGTACCACAAAATCAAACAGTTCATCAATTGCGGTACCTCCTATGTAGTCTATGGTCTTATCTGTCCATGCGGTCTTCTGTATATTGGGCGCACAATACGTCCACTCAGGACAAGATTTACTGAACACAAATGCAGCATAATCAATAGTAACACGTACCATCAGAGTAAAAATAAAAAATGCCACAGCTATTCAGTACCTAGGCATTTCAGAGAATGTCATAACAGCAATCCAACAGGCATCAAAGTGTTTGGCATTGAAGCTATCAAAAAAGACGCTGACAATGGGAGGGGATTCAGAAGACTCTGTAAACAAGAATCATTCTGGATTTTCACTCTTGGGTCATTGGTTCCCGATGGAATGAATGAAGATCTAGATATCCACGGTGCCATCTAGATACAGAATATCACCATCATGCTTTGCCCCCTCCTCTATCCTAGCCATCCCCAGCCCCCCCCCTTATTACCTGTGATCCCCTTCATATCATCACCATCATTCCACCATACGGTAAACCCTGTATACCCTCTCCTGTCCCCGCAGTTTCATGTACACCATTTCTCCTCATATTATCCACCTCTGCTGTTATACAACCCATATAAACCTGTGTGTGTACATGTGTGTGTATGTGTATGTGTGTGTGTATGTGTATATGTGTATATATGTATATGTACATGTTCTGCACGAAATACCTCCGGTTCACTATTCAAATCATAGTCACACTTTTCACATCTGCTGAGGAAGTCCCCGCCCACTGGGACGCAACACGTCCAGAACGTGACGTCGTGACGTCATCCGCGGCTACTGCGCATGCTCCACCGCTCGTACACACTCTGCTGTGTTTCCATGTCAGCGTCCTGGCACTTGTGAAGTGCCTGTTATGTAAGTTTTATTTCACTTTCTTTAATAAACTGTTTTATACGGAGAGCACTATGTCTGTATCCTTTGTGATTTCATGAAAACGACACCCACCTGCTACCTGGTTATCTGGAGGAGTCCCTTGCCTTAGGACCTTTGCCATTTATCTGCTGACCCACATGAGATTGCTTGTTTTATCTTTGTGACCAAGTGAGAGGCCATTTGGTTCACGGTGAAGGGTTCTACTATCAGCCACACTATTTTGCTGTGATCATCACATTTGCCTGGTGGATTCATGTCTTCATACTTGGACATTTTGTATTTGGACACTCTTTGTGCTGTTCATCACATCATTATTTTCTTCCCCCCAGGGATATAGCATTTTACATATTCTCTATGGTTGTCTTATTGATTTTAGCGCTGCACCTTTTGATTTATACACTTTTCATATCACATTACTTTATATGGCTTAATTGGATTCAATAATAGCCTCCCAGAGTCTTTTAAACCCCCAGCACAACCTCATCACAAAACCTTTCCTATCCCTAGGCAGCAAGACGCTTTCTATCCAGCCATCAGCTGCCTCAAGGACACCTCCTCCCTCCTCCTCACCCCCCTTCTGCTGCCAGGATCACACGGCTCTCCACTCCAAAGGATCTCTACAGTTTACAGCTGTGTCTACGCACTTCTCCTGAGACAGGTTAGCCACAATGGTCTTTGTAACTTCCTTATCCTGTTAAACCCAGCAGTGTCCATAAGAGCTTGCTTACTTTCCCTGCTCAACTTATGTTTCACTACAGGCACATCTGACAGCCTAACAGGACCGCAAAAAGAAAATACAATCTATTTACATTCTAATTTCATCCATAGGTAGGTGCGTTCTGTCATCAGCCCACCTGTCTGCCACCTCCAATATTTGGTCACCAACACCAGATTATCCCCCTAACGTATCCACTCCCGCCACTCTCCGCTATTGCATTGCACAAACTACACATTCCCACCCTACCGCCATGACACTGGTTCTACATAGGCACAATACATGCTGTGTAGGGGTGGTCTCCACATGTGTGTGTATGCATGTGGACATGTATATGTGTGCATGTATATATATATGTGTGCATATGTGTGCATATATATATATATATATACACAGATTTATGTGAATATATACATATATTTATTTTGTGCATATTGTTTCTTTATCTATATATATATATATATATATGCATATGCGTTTTAGATTTTTTTTTTTTTTTTATGTACATTCGATATATGCATTTTTGTATATATTTTTGTGGATTTCCATTTGAATGAACACATTTCTGTTTTTGCACAAACCACATGGCCATCTTTGTGCCCCCATTTGTGCTTTCCGTGAACAGGGGCATACCTCCACATATCTGTTCCAACACAGCGTTTTACGTGCTGGCAGAGTTTTTACACGCATGCGCATGTCCTTTGGACAAAAGCACAACCGATTTTACCATGCGGAGAGGCAATATCTCTCAATGTGTCTCAGTGCACTTTTTACTTCATTTACCATCGCCCCCCCCCCCCCTCATATGCATATATGGGTTTTTTTTTGTTTTTTTAATGCATTTACATGCATTTGTATTATGCACGTGTATGTATATGCATGTATGTGTACACGAGTATGTGTGTGTACACTTATGTATGCGTAGATTTTTTCATTTGTATGTATTTAGACTACAATCTCATGTTCTGTGCTTCAAAATCCCACTACCTATCATTAATTCTTTGTACTGATATGGTAATTTTTATTTCTAATATATTTATATTATATACTTTTTATCATTTTATGAATGCATTTTTCAATGTAAACTTATCTTACGTCTCCAGTCTGTAGTGTACGGTATATATTGTTCTTATTTATACCCCATCTAGAACACCTGGGTATGGAACTTGGAATAATCAATTGTCCATCACAGGACACATCCTCCTACTAGCCACACCACCTCTCCCCATGTACACATGTCGGCCTACCGGCCCATACAGACTGTGCTCCAGTTCTCCTGGCTCTGATGAAGAGGTTTTCCTCGAAACGCGTCAGCATTTCTTAAATACCTGCCTCAATATGGGCACACCCCAATTTTAACTTCCTAGTACTTATTTTGTTACCTGTTTTTCCTTTTTTTTTATAATATTATGTAGTATTTGTATGATTTTATATCTATATGACTATATGTCTGTATTCTTTTACATAAATAAACCATACATTTCTTGATGTAAGCGTCTGATCATGCGCCTTCCATCCACTTCCTACTAAACAGTCCTTTGCAGACCACCCCTGGTCAGTTAAGGCAGCGGGACACGCTCCATCATCTCCCTCAGTCCTATCTCTGACTACAATACTACCTTTGTTTTACAGCAAACGATCTCACAAGCGCAGGAGTATTTTTCACCATATCTTGTTCACACTTTTGCATTAGCCTCTGTTCCAGCTTGGCTGACGTTGCGTGTGGTTCCACATTGTGCCAGTAGGTGTTGTTGTCACCATCGGCGGGTGTTGTAAAAGCAACATGTTGAAGCGGATGAGTGCTCCTCTGTCCCGGAGACAACTCGGTGGAGGTGGTCCTCCGATTTGCATTCTGGGAGAGGGTATTTATGGGTCAGACGCCATGTTTACGGGTTCATTTTCAGCCACCTGCTGGCCCTCCTGGCCGACAGTTATGTGTTAAAGTACCACCTCGTGGTCCTTCATTCTGGAGGCCCACGTCGCTGCGGCATGTGGGTGGGCCCAGAGGCCTGTCTGGGGCCTGCCACAGCAGCTGAGGAATGGTCCTGAGCTGTCTATCCAGAGTGAAGAAGCTGGGCAACTGAGAAGATCCCAGGGGAGGACCCGTCATGGAAGAATCATGCAGAGTGCTGGTCTGGAGAGGGGCCTGGTGACTCTGTTAGAGGACGTATCCTGAAGTAGTCTTATTGCATGGTACTGCCGGGTTGGCTTAAAGGTTTAAGTACTGTGTCTGACATTCATCGTGAACCAATACATCCTGTGGCAGAGGATCGTATGGGTTTATTTCAAGCAAGTCTGTGGCAGAGACTTTTGTTCGTGCTACGTACTGGCTGCTAGGCAAGTGAGAGAGGCCTATCCAGGCGAGCAAAGATTGGGTCCCACAAAAGGGGATTGCATTCAATTACAGTATTCAACTTTAAAGGATGTTCTAAAGAAACCTAAAGAAAGGTATTTGAGCTTCCCTGCAGTTTTCCTCCTGCCTCTTTCCTGCTACTTCCTTCGTTACTTGGTTCAATAAAGCATTGGAAAGTGTTGGTGCTTATATCGTCCAGAGGTAAACTCAACGGAACCCTAGACCCGGTGCTGGTGAAACAGAGGTATCGAGAGTGAAGGTAACAGCCCGCTTAAACCAGCAGCTGAACCGAGAGTTAGTGCTACACAAGTAAAAAGCATTTTCGTATATATATACATACACATGCACACATGGCATGAACATGATGGATACATATGTTTCAGCTTGACAACACATGAGAAGTATTGAATATTGATAAAAAGGTATAAATACAAATATGTAACATGTCATAGAGACGGCATTTGGCAATAAGGTGAAAAATAAATCAATCTTGAGCATGATTAATTGTGGATATAATACAAGATATTTCCTATTAACAGGCATTGGTACACCATATGCAACTGAGCTGCTGTAGAAACAGGAAAAGATACACATATATAGTGTTCCTCATGCTCCTCCTTAATGGTGTTCACAATCCAGCATGCTTCAGTGCTCTCCTGTGACCCCCCACTTGTGCTTGCGCTCACCTCTGAGCGTGTGACACGGTAATTAAACAGTGTCTAAACACGCATTGGAGCCACCCCTTGGGCTCATACAGGGTATGCTGGTATAAACTCCACCACTCTCAGATGTCATCAGATAGTCTCACATACAAGAAAGAAAAAGCTCCATAGTGTGATACAGTAGGGATTTATTTAAAATATATTAAAACTTCCCTCCAGAAGGGTACTCACAATATGTAGGTGCGTGAGTGCACCAATATTTCCAGAGAGTGTTTGTATAAAACATGGAATTGTAGGTTGCACTATATAACAATAAATAATCACACTACAACAGGTTGGAATAAAATTGGCCGCGGCACCTTTATTGGTATTAGAATTAAACAAATAACTTTATTCAAATAAATCATGAAATATAAATAAATATTCTTTCAAATTAAAACCAATTCTAACTTGCTCAGTCATAGGACTCGAGCTGAAAAATTAAATTCATAAAAACAAGTCCCCACCAGCCGGGTTTTGAAAACAAAACCAGGCTGCCCCAGCACCGCGGCCTGTTCAATGCAATTTTGAAGACCTAAATTGAAAATGTCAAGACCAACATCTGAAAGATGTACACCATCTTGTCTGTAAAGACCAGGAAAACCACCTTCCAAATCTACGTGACGGAAGGATATCCCCCCGATTGACGGTAAAAATGTTTCAATTGAATGATTAATTCTCCGCTTTATCTTTTCCAATGGTCTGCTGTCTTTAGAATATAACCAATGCAGTCGAGACACCATTTCAGAGAAAACAACACAGGTATTTGGAAACATTAATCTTAAACAATGCAAATCTTGCTTCATTAAAAACATTAAATCCAAAGTTTTTAATCTACCAACATCGTTACCTCCAACGTGTAAAATTATCATAGATGGATAAGGCCAAGAATGAAATAATTCAGAAATGTGAAGGAAAAGATTAGTCCATTGTAGACCACGAATACCTTTCCAAAGTATAACAAACTTATCAGCAGGCAAGGATAAGTTGGAACCATAGCAATGCTGAGCAGCTCTCTTATGAGCCCAGTAAATGTATGAATGGCCAAATATCCAAATGCAAGATTTATCACCTATAATCAAAGAGACAAGTTAGGACCGATGTAAATGTTAAATCTACTAGACTCCCATCTACCTAATCTCATAATAACTTCATCACTCAAACCCAATCTAGCAGCTTCTGTAGCGGCTCCAATTCTGAAAGAATGAGTAGAAAATTTGAAAAGGGATAGGCCCAAATGAGTAAAACAACGTTTTAAGACTGCTGAAAACTGGAATTTTGTCATAGGAGATGAATCTATGTGAACAAAAAAATGCTGACCTGAAGCTGGTCTGGCTGAAAGGTATTTTTTGAGAATTAATAAAGGACAGAGGATGGAGTCACCAAAAGCGAATAGATTGAGCCACTGGCCTTTGCCTGATCTATCCATTTTTGATTTTCTGATAAAAACAAAGACCTTATCGTCTGAAAAGGATACTTCTGATAAAAACAAACCTTCTAAACTGTGTTTGTTATTTGGCAACATCTCGGATATACGAAAGGCCGCAAAAAACATAAAAACGAATGCAGCATGAAATAAAATAGCTTCGTATTCCGAGATACAAACAAAAGGAGTAGCCAAACACAGCTTTGACAAAGTGTTCAAAGTAATTGGCCTTCGCTTATCTGGAGCCAACTTAACCTTCCATAAACCTTTTAAAGCTTGTTTAACAGAAAAGAAACTGTTACAGGCTGGGAATTATTCAGCTTCAGGAAAAAAGAAACTCCTGCTAATATTTTATTAATGTGATTAAAGGAAAAATCCAATTGAATTAAAGAACAAAGAAATGCTAAGATCGAACTCTCAGAAGGTGGTAAAGCAGGAGAACCCAATTCCTTATTGAAATTCAACCACCTTTCCCATGCAACCAAATAATTGGTCCATGTTTTTTGAGCAATCGAATTCTTAATAACCTGGATTACTGGGTTTAAATTAGATCCCAAAGATGACTCGGGCAGCAGTACCCAACCAGATCTGCATGAGGCAATAGCTGTCTGAAGCAAGCCATCTGGAATCGAGACAAGGCATCAGCGATGACATTAAGATTGCCAGGTATATGTTTTGCCTTAATCCAAATGTTTAATTTTAAACATAAGAGATCTAAATAACGCAAAAGTTTTATGACCAGTAAAGATTTTGAAGAAAGACAGTTTAAAGCGAATAATACACCTCTATTATCTGTATTAATAATGATTCTTTTGTTAGCGAGCTGATCGCCCCAAATTTCCAAAGCCACTAGAACCGGAAAGAGTTCCAGCAAAACTATGTTTTTTGTAAACTTGTTAACAATCCAAAGTGGGGGCCATATGACAGAACACCAATGAGAACAAAAAATAGCAGCAAAACCTTGAGAACCAGCAGCGTCTGTGAATAACTCTAAATCTGCTGCGAAAACAAAGTCTTCCTGGAAAAAAGATCTGCCATTAAAATCCTGCAAAAATTGGGACCATACCAGTAGATTATCTTTTAGAGCACAGGTCAACCTAATGTGGGAAAATGGGGATTTTAGACCTGACATAGCCAAGGATAATCTTCTAGAAAATATTCTACCCATAAGCATAATGCGTGTAGCAAAAGCCAGAAGACCCAGAAATGATTGAAGCTCTTTTAATAAATTCTTTTTTCTGCGCAGGAAGAAGGAAATAAAGGACTGTAACCTGTAAATTTTAAGAGCAGGAAGCTCAAACTGGAATAATTGCGTATTAATTTTAATGCCTAAGAATTCAATAATTGGAGATGGAAAAGTAGTTTTTTTCCATTGCTAGGGGGATACCGAAATATTTAGCTAAAAGAAAAAATAACCTGAGGATTAAATCGCAAACTAAAGAATCTGGCGGACCAATGAACAGGAAGTCATCTAAATAATGAATTATCCCAGTATGACCCGATTCAAATTGTAGTACCCACTGAAGAAAATAAGCAAAAACTTCGAAATAAAAACAGGACAATGAACAGCCCATTGGAAGGCATTTATCATAAAAGAAATAGCCTTCAAAACAGAAACCAAGGGAATTGTAAGATTCTGGAGCAATGGGCAATAATCTAAAGGCTGATTGGATGTCTGCTTTTGCTAATAAAGCACCCGACCGAATTTTCTAATAATATGAATAGCATCATCAAATGTGGCATATTTGACTGCAGTAGATAATGGGTCAATTTCATCATTTAGGGATTGACCTGTAGGAAAAGAGAGATGATGAATGAGCAGATAAGAGTTAGGCTCTTTTTTAGGTACTAAACCCAACGGGGAAACTCTAAAATTATTAAACGGTGGAGAGAGAAAAGGGCCAGCAATCCAATTGGCTGAAATTTCTTTTATTAATTTTTTCCTAACTATTTCACTATTGAGGGAGACTGATTTCAAATTTTTTGATACTTGACAACCTGGACCTGTGAAAATAGGGAGTTTAAACCTGTAGAAAAACCTTCAATTAGTAATTGTGCTTTCTCCTTGTCGGGGTACAACATTAACCATGGATGCATTTCGATTAGCCTCACAGGCGTGCAGGCTTTTTGTATGACCCCTGAGGACTTGATTGCTAGATGTTCTTTTAAAGCATCTGGAGACTGGGTGGCTACCAAAACAAAAAAAACATTCATGACAGTAACGACATGAATTCAACCATTTGCATTGATTTTCATTAAATGCGTAACATGTTCCTTTCTTATAAACTGATGTTGACGCATTTGAGGTCAGATTTGACTGAGGCTGAGGTCTTGCATATACCGGTTTCTGAGGAATAATTAAATTTAACCACAGCCCAACATCTTTGTTACCCCATTTTAAATTAGGGTATATTGCAATTTTTTGACAAAAAGATTTGTCATAGTTAAACCATCCCATGCCGCCAAAACTTTTATATGCCTCTAGAATATTCTCCAAATGCTGAAAAAGTCCAGGATATTTATCTGGATGCTTCTCACCCATTATCGCAGAGAATATACAAAACACCTGCAACCAATTAAAAAAGGATCTAGCAACAGGTCGGCGTCTATTTTCAGCACTATCCTCAGATCTTCTATCCATTTTTATAATGAAATCTTTAGCAATAGGTAATAACGATAATAAATCCAAGAATTCCCCTTTCCATATTTTTTCTTTTACTGATAAAGGCAAATGAAAACCTAACGGAGACATTTCACAGGGGAGTACCTCTTTAAAACATATCTCAGAAACAGAGTTAGGAATGCATACAGGAATGCTTGTATTTATAGGAATAGGATTAATATTAGCTACAGAGTTACCAGACCAAACATTAGCTGGAGAAGGAGATACGTTTGTAGAGACAGACGTGGAATTATTAATAGCTATATTCTCATTAAATTTATTTAATGACACTAATAATTGATTAATTAATTCATTTTGAGCAAACTCACCAGCATGACTGTGTTCAGACTGACTGCATCTGACAGGAATTTGTATACCTGGTGCTTTTACTTGACTAATATCAGGACCAGCGTGACTGTGTTCAGACTGACTGCATCTGACAGGAATTTGTATACCTGGTGCTGTTACTTGACTAATATCAGGACCGACTGGACTGTTTTCAGAATGACTGCATCTGACTGGAATCTGTATACCTGGCACTGCTTGACTAAAATCACCTGTAAGGGAGGAAAGAGACAGAGGGGCTCTCACAGCATCCAGCCTGGCTGGCCTAGATGCAAGTGATGCCACATTTGACTGAGGTATCTGCCTGGACTAACTACCAGCATACTGTGGCAACTGCTGTATTGTAGGTGAAGCCAGGCTTGCAGGTGGAGAGTCCGGCGAAACATCTGTTAAACTAGGCAAAGCTGCTTCATTCCTGGGCTGAGTTTCCCTGCATTGTGTGGATGATATGTGTATTCTGCCCCTGCCTCGGCTATTACGGCTTGGAGAAGGGGATAAAACTCTCCTACTTCTTTTCCCCCGCCTGTTGCTTCTTCTAACCCCTTGCACTGACTCCGCTCGCTCAGTTATGGCTGTAATTCTATCCTCACTCACCGCTGCTGTTTCTAAAAAAGAACGTTCTGAGGGAGAGCTCAGCTGAATGCTGTGAGCCTGTGAGCGCTATGCTGAGTCAGAGACAGCTGGCCGAGATTCACAGAGCGGCTCCATAGCTCGCTGTTCCGCTACATTACCCACAGGAGTGTCCGTTTCTGAGAGAGCTAAACACTGCTGGAGCGATTCATCACCTCCTTCTGCTGCAGCCCTTTCAAGGACTCTTCTTACTAGTGACTTCATGCCCAGAGACAGCCCAAGCCAGCCAGGTTAGCGCAGGGGAGCTCAAACTTAGGCCACCTCAGGGCAAGTGTGAGTGGGTCTGTCACACAGGGGCTTATATAGCCTCTTAGTCTGAGGAGAAAAAACGTTTTTCCCGCTCCTTGCCTCGTGACCTCTTTTTTTTTTTGAAAATTAAAACTTTATAAAATATTTTTTCTTTGGCAACCACAATCCCATGATGCGGGCGCTTTATTGCGCCCACTGTTCAAGTGTTTGTATGGCGTGCAGTGTGTCGTTCCTCATCTACCTCTGTTGCTGACAGCTCCGTCCTACCCCGGACGGAGCTGTCAGCAACAGAGGTAGATGAGGAACGACACACCGCACGCCATACAAACGCTTGTTTTATACAAACACTCTCTGGAAAGATTGGTTCACTCACGCACCTACATATTGTGAGTACCCTTCTGGAGGGAAGTTTTAATATATTTTAAATAAATCCCTACTGTATCACACTATGGAGCTTTTTCTTTCTTGTATGTGAGACTATCTGATGACATCTGAGAGTGGTGGAGTTTATACCAGCATACCCTGTATGAGCCCAAGGGGTGGCTCCAATGCGTGTTTAGACACCGTTTAATTACCGTGTCACACGCTCAGAGGTGAGCGCAAGCACAAGTGGGGGGGTCACAGGAGAGCACTGAAGCATGCTGGATTGTGAACACCATTAAGGAGGAGCATTAGGAACACTGTTTTTTGTGGACACCACTTTCTTGCACTTTATGAGTTGATATCAATGAATTGAACTTTTTAAATGTGGACACTTGATTTTGCACTTTGATCTTATATTTATAACCACATATATATATTGTTTTTTTTGCATGTTGCACTTTATGGGATACTTTGTATTCATTCTATAATTTATATATTACTAGCATTTTTTTTTTATATTGAAATTTTGTAGTATAGTTTTACACTATATATGCACCTCCCAACTATTGGGATATATCTGTTTTTTCAGCGCAGGCACATTTATTTATATTTTTTGGTTTATGCACGCAATGAAACGTGGTTAGTGTTTGCAGCTTATCTATATTTGTTTCACCTCACAGAGGCATCAGTCCATCTTTGGCTCACAAGACCCCCACATAAATACACATATATAGTTACATAGTACTCAATTAATTATGAATGTATAAAAGGTATATAAGGGCCAGTAACTAGATCATGAGCCAGACTTGACTGAGCACCCCATGGAAACTCAACGCATTTCATGGCTATATGCCATTCATTAGGAGTTCAGTACAGAAATAAAAGGTCGGCTAAAGCACTGTGCTGGGCTAGCATAGAGAGATGGGACACCAAAATGGTTGTCTGTTCTGGAGCTGAGACAAGGGACCCCGCCCCAGCCAAGAAAACATCCCCATAGCATACTCAATCGCCACAACACATTCCACATGTGTGGGGATGATTGCAAATATAGTGTTCTGAACACCTCTGCTCTCCCCAGTCACCAAAATACCCAGATTGGGGCAATTCATTTATTTTCAGAGCAAGAATAACCCATCATGTAAATCTAAATTCACTTTCATTCCAAGATGGTGCCGACCTGAGGCCAACTTTAACCTTTTTAAAAGCAAGGGATCTTGTGAGGAACGATATATGTCCAAGGGAAGATTGCGGAGGGCAGGAGAATATAAGGCATTTTTTTGGGGAATGCAGCTTTGCTAAAGAGATTTGGAGGCTGATGGAAGGTTTTGTGAGGAGGGTGGTTGGAGTGAACAGAATTACATAAGAGTCAGGGGTGTTTGGACTGATGGAGGGTGGGAAAGTGACCCAACAAAAAATGTTCATTTTTTCCGCAGTTTTTAGGGCGGTGGTGTGGGAGACACGGTGTGCTTTTGTGAAAAGGAAGATGGTGCTATCTGAAAAGGACTGTGTAGATTGGGTGATGGCAAGAATGTTTTATGTTTTGGCTGTAGAAAGGAGGAATATGGGAGTGGAGGAGGCAGATGTGTTGTGGAATTTTGGGAGGCGGCGGGGGGGAGAGGGGTAAGAAGTAATTTTTGTAATGTATATATGAATTTTACCTATGATTTTACCTTTTTTGTAAGTATACAATAATCAAAAATATTAAACAGGCCTATCCCCCCTGCAAGTCTATGTTTAATTACTTTACAATGAGCACTTCGTGCATTTTTACTTTGCCAAATACAATTATTTACCAGGGATTGTAATGAGCGAAGATATAGACATGTGCACACTGAAATATTTTGTTTCGGAATTTCGTTTTCCGAAAAATACATTTAGTTACTCCCGAAATTCATTTTTATTTATTTTGTTTCGTTAAAAAATGCATTAATCCAAAATAATTAAGGTCGAATCTGTCATTGAAGGCTTATGGTGTCTGTTGAATGCTCTAAGAAGATTCGACAGAGCAGCTAAACTGTACGACACCGCAATCGTACATTTCCGGTCGAATGTTCCACCTACGAGCTATAGTAGAATTCTAATGTTGTATGACACTAGTAATAATTATATTTATGAATTATTATTACTAGTCAACCAACATTAGAATTCTTCTATAGCCTATGGGCAGAGCATTTGACCATAAATGTCCACTCGCGGCGACTGCTTCGTCGAATCTTCATGTCAAATTTTTTCTCTCTATGTCGAATAATCTTGAACTAATAGAGTTAGGTTAGGCACATTTGACCACAGGTACGATGGACACAGATTGCTATTGTCAGCGTCATTTCGGATCTCCTATCTATATCAAACTGTCGTTGCAACGAAAACGAAAATAAAGCAATTATGTTGGGTCTTTCGGTTTTCGGATTCTGCATGTTCGTTATCTTTTGTTAAAACGATAATGAAAATACCCGAAATTCGGACGAAAATGCATTCGGACGAAAACGAATGCATATGTCTACGAAGATATGATCTAGGTAAAGCAATTGGTAAGAACTGAAACATATATAACATCTTTGGAAGTACTACCATTTTAAGTTCTGTTCAAACTATGCAGCATACGTAAGTAATTCTCCTTAAATAAGTGCAATTGCAATTTAGTCAGTGTAATACCCAAATACATAATTCCAGAATCATCCCAAGAATATGGGTACATAGATTTTAGCAAAATTTTAGTAGCTTCATCAAGCCAAATGTCTAAGATCTTAATTTTTGAATCATTAACCTTATAGTAAGAAACTGAGTTTAACAAATTCAGTGTTTCATAGACTGCTGCTAGGGAGTGTCTGGGATTGGTAAACATTAAAATAACATTGTCAGTGAAAAGAATTATCCTGTGATCCTTATCACTGACAGAAAATCTGCTCATGTCTGTATGAGCATGAACATAGGTGGCCAGAGGTTCCATGATCATATAAAAAATAATGGGGGACAATGGACACCCCTGTCTTGTACCATTAGTAATTTAAAATTAATTTGCAGCTTCCAAGATGGCCGCGACCTTCTTTAGCTCCTTCTTAAGCTCCGCACCTCTCCGGTCCCTTAATCCCCAGTCCCTTAGTCCCCGCTGCAGCCTTCAGGAACATACTGGGAAAGCTCCGATGACATCCAGCTATGTCAGGAGGGACCTCTCTAGCCAGCTGAACTTCGCTGCTGACCCGCTCAGCTAAAATGGTGGCTGCCGCTCCATGAGGGAGAGACACAGAGGCAGAGGACTCTATAGCCGACCTCTGACCCCGCAGGGCACAGTGAGTCTGCCGCACTTGGTGGCACCCTCCCCAATCCACAGAATCGCTGATAAGAAGGTCGATAGATGGGCTCCCCATGACACTTATGAGTGACCCCTTGGCTGGCCTAAACACTTGTGACAGGGAAGCCTACAATAACCCTCTTGTCCCCACTGACTTTCCCTCTATGATGGCAGCCTTCTCCCAGATGCTGTCCAGAGGCTTGGTGCAAAACGCTGCCCAAATCACCTCTTCCATTCACGTGGACCTGCAGCACCTGGGCATGAGTATTGAAGTCATTGAAAAGAAGGCCGATCAATCCGTAGCCAGGATCAATCAAAACTTTCAAGATTTCCAGGACCGATTAGAAACTGTGCTATCCAAAATTGATGACCTGGAAAATAGATCCAGATGCTACAACTTCAGGATCAGAGGACTCCCAGAATCAGTGAAAGAAGTCCAAACAGCAGTGCGGGCCCTCATCAAAGGCCAGAACATTCCAGAACACTGCCTGGAACTCGACAGGGCTCATAGAGCTCTGCAACCCCCTGCTCAGATGGCCTCCCCAGGGACATTATAGTCAAGCCTCATTTTTATTCTGTTAAAGAAGAAGTGATGAGAAGGTCTAGAGCTGCTGATACCCTCACCTCACAGGGCCATGCTATACAGATCTTTGCTGACCTCTTGACCTATACGGTTCAGAAATAGAGATCGCTTAAACCACTCCTTCAAGTCCTGCAACAAAAAGAGATTTCCTACAGATGGTCATTCCCACTCTTCCTGAACTTTTCCTATCTCAATAAAGGCTGTGGTTTCTCATCCTTCATGAAGGGTGAGCGTCTATTTCTTCACTTGGACCTGATATCGCAAGAACTCCAACCACCTTCACTCAACAGGGGACCCCCATCATCTTCAAAATGTCTGCCTCCAGCAAGCCCTCTACAACCTTCCTGGCTGACACAACACTCCAAGAGGTCTAAGGAGTCACAAGCGCCATGAGTAGACTGCTCAGACTATCATGCCATACACCTGGTTTGGCCGTTTTTCACTTTTTTTTCTGCCGGTACTTTCTCCCGAGGGTCCTCAACCCAACCATGAACAGCTCTTACTCCTCTCCCGTCATGGGAGGGATGATCTGTTGGGCACCTTCCTGGGGGGTGGGCAAGGGAGATGGGGCTTGAAACAAAGCCCAACAGTTTTCCACCAGCTTATAATTCTTTACCCATTTTGTTTTCTTTCCCACCGAAATACAGTAGGTCATGAACTCTCCAAAATGGGGTCTATCAATGACCGTTCTGCTATGAACTGCTATTTTTTAGACACGTGCATTCGTTTTCATACGAATGCATTTTCGTCTGAATTTCGGGTATTTTCATTATTGTTTTAACAAACGAAAACGAAAGTGCAGAATCCGAAAACCAAAAGATCTGACATAAACAAATGCTTTATTTTAATTTTCGCTGAGACAACAGTTCGATATAGATAGGAGATTCGACATGACGCTGACAATAGCAATCTGTGTCCATCGAACCTGTGGTCAAATGTGCCTAACCTTAGCTCTATTAGTCCAAGATTTTTCTACATAGAGAGAAAAGATTCAACATAGAGAGAAAAGATTTGACATAAAGAGAAAAGATTCGTCATTATAGAGACAATAGCAAAAAAGGTTGAATGTGCCTAACCTAACTTTATTAGTCCAAGATTATTTGACATATAGAGAAAAGATTCAACATAAAGATTCAACGAAGCAGACGGCGCGAGCAGAAATTTATGGTCAAATGCTCCGCCCATAGGCTATAGAAGAATTCTAATGTTACTTGACTAGTAATAATAATTAATAAATATAATTATTACTAGTGTCATACAACATTAGAATTCTACTATAGCTTGTAGGTGGATACAGGGCCGATCCTAGGGTCACAGGCGCCTGGGTGCAGAAATATTTCTGGCGCCCCCACATGGGCGTGGTCATCTTACTAACTCCTCCCCTTTACTAATGTTTGTATGGCAACAACTCCACCTCTCCATCTGTAAGCCCCACCACTTTGCTTTGACAATAACTTGGTTAACGGCTTTGACAAGTCAAAATAAATGTTTTATTTATTGACAATTCTGTGTCAAGTGCATGTAAATCAAAAAGTGTATCAGAAAAAAAAAAAACTTGGAATATAAATATGACCTGAACAATATTAAACTTTTGAACAGAAAATGAGGTAGCAGAAAATATATGTAAACAAGGCAGACCGCCATTCTGTCTGTTTGCAAGAACACAGGATCCATTCCTTCCCCTAGTAAAAGCACTTCCCACACAGTGCACAAGAAACAGCTAGGCACACAGTTAACGCTTTAATCGCACCTTTTTTAACCCTTTCCCAGCCAGTGTCATTAGTACAGTGACAGTGCATATTATTAGCATCGATCACTGTATTAGTGTCACTGGTGCCCAAAAAGATATACTGCAGCGGGGCAGCACATGCAGGCTCAGTTTGGGCAAAGTGGCTGTGTTTTGATGGGCACAGTGGCTATGTTTGATGGGCACAGTGGCAGCTTTTGATGGCACAATGGCTGTGTCTGATGGGCACAGTGGCTGTGTTTGATGGGCACAGTGGGCATTTGATGGGCACATTGGCTGCATTTTATGGCAGAGTGGCTGCATTTAATGGCACATTGGCTGCGTTTTATGGCACAGTGGCTGTGTTTGGGCACAGTGGCAGCTTTTGATGGGCAGAGTGGCAGCTTTTGATGGGCACAACAGTAGCTGTGTTTGATGGGCAGCACAGACTACTTACTTCCAACTTCCTTGACCGGCCTCCTGGACGCTGGTGCAGTGCAGGGACAGGGAGTCAGTCACAGCAAGGCAGGCAGCTGAGCAGATCTGCTCTCTCCGGGAGGATTTCTTCCAAGTTCCTTCTGTCTCACTCTTCAGACCAGCCAGGCACTACTAGTCCACTCCTGCTCTGCTCCCTCTTAGCCACGCTGTCTGAAGATGGCAGAGGTGGGCAGAGCTTGTTTACTAGCCACGGAGGCGGAGTGCAAAGAATGCTGGGGCGGCCGCAGCGCGCTCTGAATGCTGGGGCAGCCGCAGCATCCCTGACTGACGTCACTCTGTTCCACAGCTAGATGCCGGGCGGCCGGCGATTCTAGCTCAGCACCCCTCTTCTGGAAAGAAATTACAGCGCTGGGGTGCGGTGCACCCTGTGCACCCCGGCCAGGATCGGCCCTGAGGTGAACATTCGACCGGAAATGTATGATTGCGGCATCGTACAGTTTAGCTGCTCCGTCAAATCTTCTTAGAACATTCGACAGACACCATAAGCCTTCAATGACAGATTCGACCTTAATTATATCGGATTTTCGGACAAATGCATTTTTCTAACTAAACAAAATAAATAAAAACAAATTTTGTGAGTAACTAAATTAATTTATTTTTTGGACGAAAACAAAATTCCGAAACAAAATATTTCAGTGTGCACATGTCTACTATTTTTATTTCAGGAACCTTGGAACTCTATCACTTGTTTGTGGGATAAGTGGACTGCGCCCAAATCTCATTTAGTCTAGTATCCTACTGTTGTAAGATTTGGGTGGATTCTCCTCGGCAGGGCTGGATTCTCTCAGGGGTTTCCGCATGTTATAGAGATCCCTGTCATGGGGAGTTGGCTCCGACGTGGGGGGTCTTGGTATGGGCTTGATAATTCTAGCATAATTATCTGATGGGTGTTCTGTTTATACCGTTACCGTTGCTTCCCAGTGGAAGGATCGTAGTGGATACAGTGCGCCTCCCTTAGTCTCTAAGGTACATGTGTTCACCTTCCAGAGCTGTTACGAAGATCCTTGTTTTAGAGTTCTTCAGATCTCTCTGATTGTGGGATGGGAATTGGCAGGTCCATTCCTATCATGGGTGGGGCTGTGAGTTTATGGCCTGCTTCTATGTTTGTTTGTATCCGCTTAAACTTGTCTCTCTCTTCTCTTTTTCCTTTTTTGCTCTCACTTCGACTCTCTGTGGGTCCCCCAGGAGTTTCCAATTATCCACTCCCAGCCCCGAGCGATGGATTGGATCGATGAATGGCTGCACTGTCCGGAGTCATCTCTTCTTTGGGTGAGATATACAATGTCCTCGAGATATTCTATCCCTTGATCTATGGCTAAATCAAAACTCCCTAAACCCACCTTAAAAATTATATCTCATAACACACAGGGTCTCAACTCACCGATCAAACGTCAGAAGTTATTTCAACTGTATCATACCATGATTTCCGGTATTTTATTCCTACAAGAAACATACTTTCCCGCTACATTTAAGCCCACCTTTCTACACCAACACTGCCCACAATTTTCTTAGCAATCGCAGACAACAAAACAAAAGGAGTAGCTATATGCTTCTCCAAACACATACAATTTTCCCAGGTGGGGGTAATCGCCGACTACCTAGGCCACTACATTTTGGTGTCAGGCGCTATAGATGGTGAGACCTATACCTTTATCTCTTACTATACCTCAAACAAGGGCCAAACAAAGTTCTTTAAACCACTAATATATACCTTGCGACAACACTTCAAGGGCACGGTTATTATTGGGGGTGACTAGAACATTGCCTTCGACCTCTCCCTGGACAAAACAGCTAAAGGGACTTCCAGATCCAAATGCCCCTCTAGACAGAGTTTAAAAATTGCTCATCTATTACACTCGGTAGGGCTGATCGACATCTGGAGGGAACTAAACCCCTATACAAAGGATTACACGCACTTCTCAGCGCCACACAATACCTATGCCAGGATAGACCACATATTTACGCAATCCGCATCCATCCCATTGACCCTCACATCCAAAATTAAAGATACTCCCCTGTCAGATCATTCCATTGTAACATTAGTTACCCATAGGTCATCGGGTGTAGTAGGCCCATTCAAATGGTGACTCAATGAAGCACTGCTAAGAGACCCAATACAATGTATAATCTTAGAAAAAAACTTGAAAGACTACTGTCATGAAAACAACAGTGACTCTGTTACCCCCGCAACTCTGTGGGCTGCCCACAAAACAGTTCTGAGAGAAAAGCTTATTCAGCTCTCCTCCAAGCTAAAGTGGAACATAGAGCAGACCTGCAGAGGAACACTGGGGAATTTTGTTCCCTACCCCACAAATGAAACCCTACCACTACAGCCTTAGCCCAGCTAGATATAGTGTGAACTAACCTTAATCTAGCCTAACTAACCTTAATCTAACCGTACCACAGCTGCAGAGAAACATCTCAGTTGGACTGGAGCTAGATTCTACTCCTAAAGAGATAGAATTGGCTCCAAACTTGCCACGAAACTGAGCCCCAAACAACGCTCTTTAGCTTTCCCGAAACCCAGCAGGTGACCTAACCCAGAACCCAACTAAAATAATGGACGCCTTCCTAAAGTTTTACTCAAACCTTTATGAAGCCGATCCCCCATCCTCTTCTAATGTCAAGAATGCTTTCATCACTGACCTTCCTATCCCTACGATTGCTCAATGTCACAGAGACCTTCTAGAGGGCCCCTTTTCCTCTGGGGAGTCTTGGAAACTATTAAGTTCCTCAAATTAGGGGTCAGACGGATTCTCAACTGGTTACTATAAAAAGTTTGGTGCCTGTTTAGCACCCTATTTAACATGGTTCTTCAACTCTCTCAGGAATGGAGCCCCCTTAGGCAGAGACCTCAACTCTGCGTATATTTTTGTCATCCCCAAACCAGGGAATGAAGAGAGCGGAGTTGGCAATTACCGCCCAACCTCACTTATCAATAATGATCTGAAGATTAGGACAAAAGTTTTAGCAAACAGGCTAGCAAGCTTCATTGCAACATACATCCACAAAAACCAGGTGGGTTTCATCCTTGGAAGACAGGGCCCGGACCAGATCAGGAGAACAGTTGACCTTATCTCATTGCTGAACTCCCAATGGGATGGCGGCCCTCCCCAGAGAGGTTTCCTCCTCTCGATAGACTTACAAAAAGCATTTGACTCGGTTTCTTGGTCATATATCTTTGAAATCTTGGAGAGATGGGGATTCAGCCCAAACTTCCTAGGCATTATCCATTCTCTTTACTCATCACCTAGCGCGAAGTGCGTCTATTGGGCAGATATTCTGAAATCTTTGATAACAGAAAAGGGACCAGACAAGGGTGCCCACTTTCCCCCTTTATTTTTCGCGATAGCCATTAAAACTTGCAGGGCATTGTTCTGGCTCCATGGCAATCAGAACCAACTCTGATATCAAAGGAGTTCTCTGCGGTGCGCAGGATGATCTTCTTTAATTTCTTACCTCCCCTTAACATCCACCCTTAATGTCTACAAAGCATTCCAGAAGTTTGGATCAGTATCAGGTCTGAAAGTTAACATAGCCAAATCCATAGCCTTAAATGCCTCAGTCCCCCCAGAAGTGGTCGCGCAACTGAAACACAACTTTGCATTTACTTGGGCCATGGACTCAATATCATATCTAGGTAATATACTTACACATACTATAAGCAAGCTCTTCCAGGTCAATTATTATGTTTTGTAAATGTGGCGAGGACTTAGTGGGGTGGTGGAGGCATGGTCTATCCTGGCTGGGCAGAATTAATGCTTTCAAAAAACACTTATACCGCTCATGTTATACGTATTCAGGTCGCTTCCGATACCTATTAAGAAGAATATTCTGCTTAGACTTCAGTCACAAATACTACGTTTCATCTGGGGGAAAAAAGGCTATAGGTGTGCTAAGGAGGTACTTTACCGGGTCAAATCACAGGGGGCTTAGGCCTTCCAAACCTGTGTTGGTATTACCAGGTGGCTCAACTAACCCAAATCTCAATAGTTTAATCCAGGAGACCTAAACCACATTGGGTCTCCATGGAAAGACAAGCAGTACCCTTGAACACACTGGATTACCTCCTGTGGAAGAACTAGAAATCTAGACCACCTATTATACCCCTTACTCTGTCTCACTCAGTAGCACTATGTGACACACTACACAAACAACATTCATTGGTCTCTTCCACGTGTCCTCTTTTACACATCTTCCACAACCCATTCTTCCCCCCTGGCATTAACATCAAAGCGTTCCGCTGGTGGCTAAACAAAGGCCTATTTCACATCAGACACTTCTTTACTTTGACAGGTCCTAGCACACTGGTTTACTGCATGAATAAACTAGAAATGCCCAACTCAGAGATATTTTGATTCTCTTAAATTAGGCACTTCCTCAACTCGATCTGGTCAGATAAGATCGAGCCCCCCACAGCCACCCCCTAAGAACAATGGTGCTCCAATATCATGGATCAGAGTGCAGGTATCTTGTTGATCTACTCCTCCTTGGAAAATAAGGATAACATTCCCCCTATGCCCGGGCCTGGGAGATGGGAATGGGGCATTCGTGGGACCAAAATGTATGGTCTCAAGTCCTCCTACTGGAACAAGGTCTTTTACATGCTGAGGAAAATAACAGGCATTACGACCTTTAAAGACCCCACCATGTAGGCATTCCACAAGCATAAGGGGTTGTCAAATATTGCTGCAAAATGGTTCAGTAAAAAGAATTCTACAGCAATGCTTGATTGGATCTCCCAAGACTCAAATATGTAGCAGATGGACCATCTTCTATGTCCACAGTGATGGATACATGGTTTGACTAGGTTTCATGAATCTTTGCTCTAAGAACACAGAGGAGCAGATATTTATCTACAAGGAATAAGTCTATTCTCAAATAGTTATTATGCCTGAATGAAAGGAAAGTAAAATCTCTTTCTTTTGCATGACGACATCTCCATGCTTGTGCAAGAATTGTAGAGGACAAAAAGGGGAGAGGGTTCTCTCAGCAGTTGAATCCATGTGACAATCAAGAACCGATTGAAGTCCCCACAAAGAATGAGGAGGCCTTGTTAAAGCTTATCAATTTTTCACATGACTTTCTTGAGAACAGAAGGTTGGTACATGTAAAGTACATAAATATGTACTAGAGCAGTGGTCCCCAACCTTTTTGGCACCAAGGACCAGTTTTGTGGAAGAATATTTTTCCAAGGCCCGGTAGGAGGAATCGTGATGTGTTGCGTTAACGGTTCAATCATCCTGATACCATAATATCAGAACGATTGAAGTGCATTATTTATATTATTACAATAGAATGCAATGATTATATAGTTCAACTCACCGTAATGTAGAATCAGTGGGAGCCTCGAGCTTGTTTCCCTGCAACTAGACAGTGTTATGGTGTCAGGATGACTGAAGCACGTTATTTCTATTACATTGGAATATAAAATGAAATAGTACAACTCATCATAATGCAGAATCAGTGGGAGCCCTGAACTTGTTTTACTGCAACTAGGCGGTCCCATCTTGGGGTGATAGGAGACAGTGACAGTCGAAGTGTGTTGCTTATGTCCAGTCTACTCCGTAATTTTGTTATGGTTGCTGTCACTGCAGAAAATCCAGCTTCACAAAGATAGGATGTTGGAAATGGCAGCAGGCTTTTCAGTGATTTTGTGGCAATTTCAGGATATTCTGCCTTGACTTTAATCCAGAACATATGGAGGTTTGAAGTCATCTCAAACACACTTTTAAGGCCACCATCATTTGCGATCTCAAGCAGTTGATCCTCTTCTAGCACGGCCAGAGTGGATTCACCTGGCTTATTCACAAATGGGTCATGGATCCATTCCTTCCCAGTTCGGGGGTCTTTTGTGGTTGGGAAGTAATGCTCAATTTCTTTCAAAAGCTGAGAGAGGTGATCATGCACCAGCTGGGTGAAAGAAGGTTCTGGCTCAGTCTCTTTCAAAAACTCTGATAATGTTGGAAACATGTCAAAAATCCCATTGTTCACTCGTCGCCCCCATAATTCCAGTTTGGCTTTGAATGTAGCCACTTTATCTGCTGACTTGAACACAGTTCTCATTCTCCCCTGAAGTGACAGATTGAGTTCATTGAGCACGTTAAATATGTCACACAAGTAAACAAGTTTTGTGACCCATTCTGTGACACTGAAATGTGCTGCAAGTGGTGACTGTTTTTCAGAAAGAAATCTCTGGAGCAGCTCTCGTAACTCAAACACTCTACTCAGTGATCTACCTTTAGAAAGCCATCTCACTTATGTGTATAAGAGAAGACGTGTGTGCTCCTCATCCATCTCCTCACAGAGCTGTTCGAACAGACGTGAGTTAATACGTAGACTTGCATTAGGAAGCAACCTCCTTGACCCGAGTAGTAAAACCAGAAAGCCGTCCAGTCATGGCAGCAGCTCCGTCCATGCATATACCAACACAAAATGACCAATTCACTTTTCCTGACATATAATCATTTAAAGACTTGAACAATTCTGCAGCTGTGATGTTGGTTGGTAAGAAGAGTGCACATAGCATATCCTCATGGACATCAGCCTGGAAATCATATCGCACAAAAACAAGCATTATTGCCTTGTTGTCAACATCAGTAGACCCGTCAACCTGTATGGCATACCATGGTGACTCCTTTACTCTCTCTATCAATTGTGCTTCAGTATCCTCTGCAATTTCATTAATTCATCTAGCTACAGTGCTAGCCGAAGGAGGAACATGTGTCACCTTTTCAACCGCAGCCTCTCCTAAAATTTCACGCCAAATGTCCTTTGCAGCAGGCAGGATCAACTGTTCTCCGATTGTAAAGGGTTTCTTACATTTAGCAATATGGTGAGCCACTAAGAATCAGGCTTTGAATGCAGACGCATTTATCGAAGAGGTGGTCTTCAATAATTGCTTCTGTCCTTCGTGTTCATGTTTTTTTCTTTTGAAAAACTCAACAGGCTTGTCTTTTAATGAAGGGTGCCTGGTCTCCACATGGCGAAGCAGTTTTGAAGGTTTCATGGCTTCATTGGATAGCCGCTCACCACATATTATACAAAGCGGGTTTGGAGAATGTGAATCACCTGATGCAATGAACCCGTAATTTAAATGGGACTCTTGGTATTTTCTTTTAAATGCAGCTTTCTTTCTTTTTTTTTGCAGTCTTATGCCGCGTACACACGGTCAGACTTTTCGTCTACAAAAGTCTGACAGCCTGTCCGACAGACTTTCGACGGACTTTTGGCGGACTTTTGGCGGACTTGCGGCAGACTTTCTTACGAACGGATTTGCCTACATACGATCACACAAAAGTCCGATGGATTCGTACGTGATGACGCACACCGGACTAAAATAAGGAAGTTGATAGCCAGTAGCCAATAGCTGCCATAGCGTGGGTTTTTGTCCGTCGGACTAGCACACAGACGAGCGGATTTCTGGGTCCGGCGTAGTTACGACGTAAAGATTTGAAGCATGTTTCAAATCTAAAGTACGTCGGATTTGAGGCTAAAAAAATACTTTGAAAGTCCGGAGAAGCCCACACACGATCGGATTACCAGCCA
Source organism: Aquarana catesbeiana (assembly GCF_042186555.1). Lineage (NCBI taxonomy): Eukaryota > Metazoa > Chordata > Amphibia > Anura > Ranidae > Aquarana > Aquarana catesbeiana. Next base: position 133,428,676 of record NC_133332.1, on the reverse strand, counting down.
GCTTTAGTCCGTCAGCGTCCGTTGGACTTTTGTAGCTGAAAAGTCCGACCGTGTGTACGCGGCATTAGAGTCTTCTGTTGTCTCATCATTGGGTCTTTCCCCCTTTTCAAAAAAGCTATCCAAGGACGTTTGTTTTTTACTCATTTTGGCTAGTTAGCAAAGCCTGTCACCAGATGTGGATTGCCACTGCTGCTGCCTGTCACCAGAGGTGGATTGCCACTGCTGCGGCCTGTCACCAGACGTGGATTGCCACTGCTGCAGCCTGTCACCAGACGTGGATTGCCACTGCTGCGGCCTGTCACCAGATGTGGATTGCCACTGCTGCGGCCTGTCACCAGATCTGGATTGCCACTGCTGCGGCCTGTCACCAGATGTGGATTGCCACTGCTGCTGCCTGTCACCAGATGTGGATTGCCACTTTTCTGCCCCCAGATGTGGATTGTCACTGTCACCTGCCACCAGATGTGGATTGTTGCTGTCACCTGCCACCAGATGTGGATTGTCACTGTCACCTGCCACCAAAGCGTAACAGATTGTCACTAATTGATTTTATTATAAAAGCCCCAGTATAAAAGTATTATTAAAAGTATTATAGAAGTCAAAGTATAAAAGTATTATTAAAGTCCCAGTATAGAAATATTATTAAAAGTCCCAGTATAGAATTATTATAAAATGTCCCAGTATGATTTATTATAAAATGTCCCACTATAGAATTATTATAAAATGCCCCAGTATAGAATTAGTATAAAATGTCCCAGTATGATTTATTTTAAAAGGTCCCAGTATGATTTATTATAAAATGTCCCAGTATAGAATTATTATAAAATGCCCCAGTATAGAATTATTATAAAATACCCAAGTATAGAATTAGTATAACATGTCCCAGTATGATTTATTATAAAATGCCCCAGTATAGAATTGTTATAAAATGTCCCAGTATAGAATTAGTATAAAATGTCCCAGTATGATTTATTATAAAATGCCCCAGTATAGAATTAGTATAAAATGTCCCAGTATGATTTATTATAAAATGCCCCAGTATAGAATTGTTATAAAATGTCCCAGTATAGAATTAGTATAAAATGTCCCAGTATAGATTTATTATAAAATGTCCCAGTATAGAATTAGTATAAAATGCCCCAGTATAGAATTATTATAAAATGCCCCAGTATAGAATTAGTATAAAATGCCCCAGTATAGAATTATTATAAAATGCCCCAGTATAGAATTAGTATAAAATGTCCCAGTATAGAATTAGTATAAAATGCCCCAGTATAGAATTAGTATAAAATGCCCCAGTATAGAATTAGTATAAAATCACTCAGTATAGAATTAGTATAAAATGCCTCAGTATAGAATTAGTATAAAATGCCCCAGAAAAGAATTATCATAAACTGTCCCAGTAGAATTATTAGTGCAGAGTGCTTAGTTATGGTCTCTGCAGTCAGCATGGGAAAGTGCGGGGGGAGCCGTTAGAGATTGCGGGAAACTAGTATTGAGCAAGGGTGCGTGGAGAGAGATGAGGAAATTATTTCTCTCTCTCTCTCGGCCGGCCATGCCTCTGTGTAGCTAGCGTAACCTTGCAGCTCTGTATGTTAGGGCGGGACAACAGCGCGCCTGTGCGTAGCACAGAGAAATTATGTCATCTCTCTGCTCGGGCAGCTGCATCGCACAGTCTTCTCCATTGCCCAAGTGGTATGGCCCGGACAGGGCCCTTCGCGTCACGGCCCGGCTAGAGAGGCGGTACGGCCCGGCTTTGGGCCGCGGCCCGGGGGTTGAAAACCTCTGTACTAGAGTATTCTTTGTGCCATTAACATGATTTGTGCCGTTAACTAGAGTATACTTTGAAGCCTGTTAACATGATATAACGGCTGCAGAATCAAGAACAGAGTGGTGCAATTGGAAGTCCACAATATCTCTAATGGCCACTATAACTACCCTCTTTTTGCTGGCATATTGGTTTGAAAGATGTGGGGAAAGTTCCTACGGGTACATTTGGGGGGGGGGCAGCTGGTGGAAATGGGTCTCTTGGATGCACAGCACATCACGGGGTTTAATAGACAATTCTGTCCATAGTGAAAGTCACTTAACTGGGTAATTGAGACCTTCAGAATTTCTGGAAAACAGAATAGAGTAATATTAACATGACCAAATATAAAGTAGAGGCACTTGTAAGCAGGTAGCAATGGAAGGCAGATAAGGTAAAGTGGTTAGAATTGCATAGATAGACATCACAAGATTTCCTGGCATCTAGGAAAATGTCAAAATAGAATAGAACAGGCTTAAAAGGGCATTGTTCTGGCTCCATAGACAAAATGGTAGTAATAAATCAAGACAAAACAAGAAAGCAAAACCATCAACAGTTAAAAGAAAGGCTTAAAAAAGCCCCATGCAGAAGACGTCTACATCCAATGGGAAAGGGGCAAAGTTCAATAGGCAAAATTAGGAATCAAGTGTGAAATCCCAAGTAGATCCTTAGCATCCATCACTGGTTGTTTTTGAGTGGGGAATGAGGCAACAGAGTCCTGCATCTCCCTAGTGTCTTCAAAAGAGAATCTAAATGGGCTCACCTCAGCAGCATGTTGGTTTTGATCTTCCAAGTGTTGCCTAGATTTAGCAGGGCTGCCTGAGATAGGAGTTGAGGCAGTAGGAGATCCATGTAGAGAAGTTTGGGACTTCTTCCCTGATCCCCCATCCTGGTCTGAATGGCGCTCTGTGGGAGAAGAGCAAGTTTGCTGTGCAGCCACCCCGGCGCTAACTTTCCTGCTTCTCACCGCCAGCTGTGAGAAGAAAGCCATCAGTTTCTGAGGTCTATGGCTGACTTTCCGTTTTGGAGACATCTCAGGTATCAGGAGATCAGTATAGCTGGGCTGGTTAGTGAGTTTGGAGAAGGCTTGGTGACCTGCTTTGCCCAGTTTTCCCTGCTCAGTGTCCTGAGCTCTAAGCCTGAGTTGCCATGCAGTTTGCAGGCTAACCAAACTATGGCCACACCACAACTTTGAATTAATGTGTGATCTTTCCCTTGTGGTTATTTTATGGTTTGATCAATATATGGGATGTTGGTACACTTCCTAGAGGAGAGGCACTTAGTGGATCATGCAGTATAGCAATTAAAATGAATTAAGACAAAAATAACTTGGTTTAAAATGGTCTAGTTCATTCTTGCCAACGGTAATGATGAATATTGCATTTTGCAAGCATTTTGAGACTTTATAGTTAATAAAATGCGTGGAAACACATTTATATATGTTTTAAGTTTTTTTGAAATTTTATGACTTTCATAAGTGACACTGCATGAAAAAGTACAATGTCTAAAAATGCACACAAAATGCATAAAAATGATATCTAAAAAGCTTGAACAATACATAGAATCCATATGGGAAAAAAACAAATACAGTAGAGATCAAAAGCATTAAAAATACAATTAGGAAACCATCACTATAGCAGTCCATGAATCCTTTATTTGCCTAAGCAGGGGAGAAGGGCAATGCAGAACACTGTGGTAAGGACAGCTAGTACCACAGTCCTTAAGGACTGTCAGTATTAACAAAATTCACTAGAAGAGTAGTTCATGATAAACAGAGCAGAGCTAGCTGTCAAACTGACAAGCAATGCCTAGTGGCTTTCCTTCTGGTGGGAAGTAGTCTTCACCAGGTACAACCACTTAGATGGTGCCTCAGACTAGCTGCTGGTGACTTGCAGCATGGCAACTGGTGATTTGCAGCATGGCAAAAGTGTGGCAGGTGCTGGAATGATCTCTTTGTTTCAACACCTGGCACTGAAAGCAGCTGAACAGTAAGGCAGTTATCTCTGCATATAAACATGTGCTCGAAGGCGCATGCGCAGCGGCACCTAAAATGGACGCTTAGTCCGGGAGCTCTGTCCCGCCCTCAGCAGTTCGGGCCTCTACAGCGGCACTTCGATCGGTGATCACAGCCTGGATCGACCCCTCACAAACACCGGAAGCCCCAGGGACACCCCGATGTACTCGGGAGCGGTAAGGAGGAATCTGAAGCCTGCTTTTGAAGCCGCTCTGTCTCATACCGAGACAGCCAAGATGGCGGCCGCTCCTCGCCGCTCTGCATCTGCCTGCCTTCCCAGTGCACAGCTCCCGGCCTCCCCCTCCTTGCTGCAGCAAGAATCCTCAGCAGGCAACCTTCCCCTGGACCCAGCCTCTCCAGCATCCACCGAGTCCCTCATAGAGCACTCCCTGGCAGGCCTGGAATTTTCTCCCATGGAGGCCGCCCCCCCCAGACTCACCAGCTACTACAGCCCGGGGATTCAGGCCTACTCCAGCCGGTCACTGTGGCAGAACTGTTCACCAAGTTTGTGGACCTGCTGGATAGAGGCCTACACAATACAGTTCACAAGATAAGGAGTGATATTAAATCAGACCTTCAGAACATAGGTACCCACATGGAAATCATTGAGACCAACCTAGAATCCACCATTTCAAGAACAAACCAAAATACAGCATGCATACAGATATTGCAGGAACAACTAGAGACTGCCAATGCCAAAATTAATGACCTCGAAAACAGAAATAGGAGGTACAACTTTAGAGTCAGGGGGCTCCCTGAATCGTATAAGGATATCCCTGAAACCATAAAATTCTTTATTAAGGACTTGCTCCCAGACACGCCGCAGCACAGATTAGAGCTGGATTGGGCTCACAGAGCTCTCAGACCTCCTAGGGTGGACGGACTCCCCCATGATGTCGTGGTGAAACCACACTTCTTCTCTGTCAAGGAAGAGGTGATGAGGAAAACAAGGACCATGTCTAAAATAGTGTTCCAGGGTCATCAACTGCAAATATTTGGTGACTATCCAGAAAAGGAGGGCCCTAAAGCCATTTCTTCAAATTCTGATGGACAAAGAAATTAAGTACTGGTGGCTCTTTCCATTCCAACTCAAACTCCTCTTCAAAGGCAAGGCATACACCTTTGGATCACTGCAGGAAGGAGAAAGGCTTTTACTGCAATTAGGCCTCATCAGCCAGGACCCAAATGCCCGTCAGCCGGGACTTCAACCTAACTCAGCAAAGAGACATCTGCCCACCAGTCCCCTGAATCCGGTCTGGGAAAAGACCAGATCCAAGAAGTCCAAGGAAACCATTCCTCCCTGACTCTCATAACATGTTCTTCCTCAGATCTCGCTTCTTTTGCCTCACTTTTCTCCCAGCTGCCAGCTGAGAGGACTTAGACTCCCCACTTGTGTTTCACAAGATGAGTATCCTATTTAGATACCCTCACGCATCTGCCGAGGTGGTCTTGGGAAGCACACTACCCAGGGAGGACATTGACTCAGATTTCTTTCTGCCCGGATGCTTTAGGTTGCTCCATTATAATTTCTGGGCAAGGATGGTGGAGAGGTGGGGGGAGTAACTTATAGCACCTGACCTGCCCTGAGGAACTTTTCATACCCACCACACTGCTTTGGGGAGTCTTCTCCAATGTGATCCTTCCCCTCTAGTTGTTTCCATCTCTACCGCCTCTCCACCCTTTGCTCTCAGTCCCCGTTTATCCTTATGGATCCAGGTTCATATTTATCTTTCTGATAGCTGTTTATCTACTGTAATCATTTAGTGTTGACTTCTGCACTTTCACCCTCAAGTTTTACTTAGCCTAAGAGCATGTCATTTAGGAGGTGACATTGTAAATGCCAGGCCCAGTGCCTTTATTTTGTTATTTACAAACCTTAGCAATCGGCCACTCTGCTGGGGTGGTGTTCATGCGCCCCTTCCTGTCTAGTGGAACAGGTATTTTACCTTCCTCTCGACAGGACTAATCCCTGCCTCCTGGAGGGATTTCAGTGTAAATCACATTTTCTGATGGAGGATTCTGTTCCCTCCATTCTACGGGAGACTCTCTTGTCCTCCGTCTTTCTTTTCTGCTTCTCTTTCTTCCCTCACCAACGATGTATTCATTTACATTTCATTGTAGAAGTCGACTGGGGGATGACCCCGGATAGCAACAGGCTCTCTAAATGGTCTTCACTTGTTATGTGGAATGTCTTGGGACCCGTGGGCACCCGATGGCAAGTGCTGTAGATTGCCTGGCTTGGCCCCGGCCTCTGCTCGATGGCTAACGACCCTCCAGTAAAAATACCCCTTAAAGTAATATCACATAACGCTCAAGGATTGAACTCCCCAGCTAAAAGACGTAACGTCTTCCAATATCTACATGCCCAAAAGGTGGATGTGGTCCTCCTGCAGGAAACGCATTTTCCTAAACGCTTCTGCCCCTCCTTTATTCACTCCAAATTCCCCTTCTTCACACTGGCAAATGCTGAGGATAAAACAGAGGGGGTGGGTATTTTCATATCCAAAAGATGCAAATTTACCCTCAAATCTGAATTCAGGGACCCTGACGGGCACTATATCCTCATTGTGGGAGAATTAGACAACCAACTATATTCTTTAACCCCTTCCCGACCGGTGCACGCTGATGTACGTCGGCAGAATGGCGCGGCTGGGCACATGGACTTACAGGTACGTCCATTTGAATTCCCCGCCATGCCATTGCGTGCGCGCCTCCGGCGGCACGCGTGCGTGCCGGCTGGGGGCTCCATGAGTCGGATCGTGGGTCCCGCGGACTTGATCACCACGGGGATACCCGCGATCACCTCACGGAGAGGATGAATGGGGAGATCCTGATGTAAACAGCATCTCCCCGTTCTGCCTAGTGACAAGTGTCACTGATCACAGCTCCCTGTCATCGGGAGCAGTGACCAGAGTAATGACACTGCTAGCCCATCCCCTTACAATTAGTAATCACTTCCCTAGGACATACTTAACCCCTCCCCGCCCCCTAGTGGTTAACCCCTTCACTGCCAGTGTCATTTACACAGTAATCAGTGCATTTTTAATCGCACTGAACGCTGTATAAATGACAATGGTCCCAAAAATGTGTAAAAAATGTCCGACATGTCTGCCATAACGTCGCAGTCACAATAAAAATCGCTGATCGCCGCCATTACTAGTAAAAAAAAATTAATAATAAAAATGCCATAAAACTATCCCCTATTTTGTAAACGCTATAACTTTTGCGCAAACCAATCAAAAAACGCTTATTGTGATTTTTTTTTACCAAAAATATGTAGAAGAATACAATCGGCCTAAACTGAGGAAAAAAAATGTTTTTCTATATATTTTTGGGGGATATTTATTATAGCAAAATGTAAAAAATAATGCGTTTTTTTCAAAATTGTCGCTCTTATTTGTTTATAGTGCAAAAAATTAAAATCGCAGAGGCGATCAAATACCACCAAAGAAATCTCTATTTGTGGGGAAAAAAGGACGTCAATTTTGTTTGGGAGACACGTCGCATGGCTGCGCAATTGTCAGTTAAAGCACGCAGTGCCGAATCGCAAGAAACGCTCTGGTCAGGAAGGGGGTAAAATCTTCCAGGGCTGAATCAGTTAATTTCGTACTATGCCCCCAACAGAGGCCAACTAGACTTCTTTCAACACCTGTTCCAAACCCTAACGCCACTGCTGGAGGGCACACTGATTTTTGGGGGGGTGATTCTAATACAGATTTTGATCAGAGACTGGACAAGTCACGTTCCCCTGGCAAACGCCTCACTAGACCCACCAAACAGAGCCTCCGCATAGCCAAGCTAATCTTCCAGCAGGGACTTGTGGATATTTGGAGGGAAGTGAATCCCACCCTGCGAGACTTCACACATTTCTCTAACCCTCATAGGTCCTTTGCTAGAATAGACCACATCCTCATTGCTTCAGCCTCCATTCCATTAACTAACAGGGCATACATCAAAGATGTAGTCTGGTCGGACCACTCAATGGTGATCCTGTCACTTCAGTGCCCGATGGGTCATAAACCCTACCGGTGTTGGAGGCTCAATGAGTCCATCCTGAGTGATCCAATTCGAACAAAAAAATCAAAAATAATATCTGCAATTATTTCCTTAGTAACGATACACCAGACACTAGCCCCTCATGCCTCTGGGCAGCACACAAGGCTGTAATTAGAGGTCATCTGATTCAAATAGCCTCTCAGATTAATAAGGCCAACAAAGCTGACATAGAAAAGTTAGATCAGGATTACACAGCCTTAATTAAAAAACACAAGGCCAACCCAAGAGCTGTTCCCACCACTAAACTGGATGCAGCTTGTACGGCTTTAAACCTCGCCTTAACCACAAAGGCTGAAAAACAGCTGCGGTGGAATAGATCCCGGTTCTATTGCCATGGCAACAAAATCGGCTCTATGCTTGCAGGCAGCTTGTCACCGAAGTTCAGATCCCCGGCCCTTCCCAAAATCAAAATCCACGATGGCACTCTGTCCCAGAACCCTCAACGTATTATGGGGGAATTCCTGACTTTTTATAAATCCCTATACAGCGGTGAGAACAGCCCTTCTCCAGAGGTGATAGATCACTTCCTGGATAGCATACAGACTCCCAAATTAGAAGACAGACACCGCCATAAACTAGATGCCCCTATCTCAACTGAGGAAGTATGCGCAGTTATAAAAAACTTGAAATCACATTCGGCGCCTGGTCCAGATGGCTTCTCCATACCGTACTATAAATCATTCTCTTCCACACTCTCCCCATATATGGCTCACTTTTTCAATGTTCTCAGACAGGGGGACCTACTAGACACCTCACTTAACACGGCCTACATTACAGTCCTCCCTAAACCAGATAAAGATGCCAGCTTGCTCAGCAACTATAGGCCAATATCTCTCATTAATAACGATTTAAAGATTCTGACTAAAATCCTTGCAGTCCGCCTGGCCTCCTTCATTAGCCTATACATTAACAAGGAAGAAGTGGGTTTCATCCCGGGGAGACAGGGCCCTGATCAGATTCGATGAGCGATTGATATAATATCCCTCCTCAATTCTAACTGGGATGGGGGCTCTTCCAGACAGGGTTGTTTACTCTCCCTGGACCTCCAAAAAGCTTTTGATGCTGTCCAATGGCCATACATCTTCAACACTCTACAAAGATGGGGATTTGGGGATTCATTTCTTAATGTCATGCATGCCCTTTATTCCTCCCCCTCAGCTCAGGTGCATCTGCAGGGATTTTACTGGGAATCTTTCCTCATATCTATAGGCACAAGACAGGGTTGCCCACTCTCCCCATTGATTTTTGCCATAGCAATCAAATCCTTGGCAATAGCCATCAGAAACAATCCGAACATCCAAGGCATGCAATGCGGCTCCAGGTGTCACAAATGCGCATTATTTGCGGACGACATATTACTATTTGTCTCGTCCCCACTGACCTTGCTCCCCAACATATGTCATCTCCTGGATGAAAAGGGTTAATTACAATAAATCCTAGGCACTTAATATTAACATCCTAGACTCTCTCCTGGCCAGGCTCAGGGAGAGCTTCCGGTTCTCCTGGAGCAACTCCACAATTTCATACTTGGGGATCAAACTGACCCCCAGGATTGAACTCTTACATCAAGAAAATTAGCCACCTCTTTACAAAAAACTGGAGGAAGACCTCTCCCAGTGGTCCCAGCTCTCCCTGTCCTGGCTGGGCAGAATTAACACGATTAAGATGACCCTACTCCCCAGCATCCTCTACTACTTTAGAGCCCTCCCAATACCTGTTGACAAACTTCACCTAAAACAATTCCAAGCCAAAATCATCAAATACATTTGGGGTAAAGGAGGATACAGATTTCCCAAAGCAGTCCTGTTTAGATCTAGAGCAGAAGGGGGTCTGGGCCTTCCCAATCTGCTTTGGTACTTCCAAGCTGAACAACTGGCTCAGATATCGGCGGTTTATTCGCGCTGGGAACAACCTGACTGGATTCACATAGAGAGGCAGGCGGTCCCCCTTCACACACTAGACTACCTCCTCTGGAGCTCTAGGAAACTCAGACCCCCCATACTTTCCCCAACACTTTCACACTCCTTCGCTCTTTGGGATGGCCTTAGAAGCAACAACCAACTGACTTCCCCTACGGAACCGCTGCAACACTTATTCCGAAATCCAGAATTTCCCCCGGGCTTAACATATCAACATTCAAATGGTGGCTCGACAAAGGGCTTTACAGAATAGGACACTTCCTTAGACCTCTCGGCCCACTTTCTAAAGCATTCTGTGTTAGTAACTGTTTCCGAATTCTTCAGATTCTCTCAAATCTCAAAATTCTTACGCAAACGGTGCAAAACGCTCCCGAACGGGCCCCAAATAACTGCATATGAAATATGGTGTGGTCAGGCCAGCGAGCAGAGGGGAGGCATCTCGGTGATTTATAAAGCTCTATCTTCTGCGCAGTCCAAGACACCTTACGTGCAGGCTTGGGAGGACGATTTGTCCCAACACTGCAAACTGGAAACGTGGCACAGGAACTTTTCCCAATCTTACAAAGGCATTCTCAACTCCAGCCTCATGGAAGCTAGTGTAAAAGTGCTGACTAGATGGTACCTAGCCCCTTCGAAACTAGCACAAATATACCCATCGGCGTCTCCCCTTTGTTTTTGGGGATGTGGTCTGAGGGTAGATATGTTCCATATATGGTGGACTTGCCCCAGAGTTCGACAATTCTGGCAAAAGATCTTCTCCTGGATCAGCAAAATCGCCACAATACCTGTCCAGATGTCCCCCCTCATAGCGCTCCTTAACTTCCCAGTGAAAGAAGCCTCCAGGATTACACAACGCCTCATATTCTTTATTATCTTAGGAGCCAAGATTACTCTGGCTAAAGCTTGGAAAAAAACATCAGTTTCACCACTTCTAGCCAAAAGAAAGATCTCATGTATTATGAACCAAGAGAAGATGGCAAGTGTAATCCTGGAACGCTCGGCCAAAGTTGAACAAATTTGGGAACCCTGGGCAACCTTTGTAGGGGTTAACCTTTGACTGTTGCCTCTTGGACATCATCCTCCGGCTCTCTCCCCCCCAGTCGACTCATACTCATCTTCTCTAACTTTCATTACATCTCTTTCCTCTTTCCTTCTTTCTCTCTTACTTCTTTTGGTTAGTCTTGGGCTTCGGCCATTATCTATCTATCTGGACATAACCAAGGCCAGGGTCAGGAGTCACCCTGATTCTGGTCTCAAATTTTGCCTAGATTTATTGAAACTTCTTGGTGACCCAATTTCCTTATATGTCTACCATTTGCATTCATATGTGTTTACTATGAGGACTCTCTTATACAGGACTCGAAGTTGCTCCTTCGCCCAGGAGCCATTTGACAGGTTTAATCACTTGATGTTTTTGGCCTAGTTTAAGTAACCTTTGGTGTTTACCTTTTCTTTTCACAAGGAAAATCAGTACTTTAAATCTCTTAGATGGGGGGTGGTGAGAGGCAGGGAGCCCTGCCACAGCATGTTCCCATTCGGGGTGGCGGAGCCTCCCCCCCCTTCTCCACTTTTCCTTTTATACGACAAGGAACCACCCCCCCCTTTTTTTTTCCTTCTGTTTCCTGCTTATTGGTCACTAAGAACATAGTTAATACCAGTCAACTCTGCTCAAATCGCACAACAGGTTATGTTTATTTTGTGCATATCTATTTTGTATAAACCGCCTTGATTAACTTGTTTTCCATGCGACCGTGTTGGTCGACTCAGGACTACTGATCCACATGGTATCTTTACCATATGATATATTCCTTTCATTTCTTTTTGAAAAATAAAATATATTGAAATTTAGAAACATGTGCTCAGGTAGGGAAAGTTCAGTGTCTCTGCATAAAGTTGTAACCATACTTACAGCTGCTGCTCTCAGTCCTCTACCAGCCAGTTCTATTCCCACCCCCATGTTCATGACATTTAACTTCATGATTATTACTTAAAGTGGAGGTCCACTGAAAAGAAAATATTAAAAGCCAGCAGCTACAAATAGTGCAGCTGCTGACTTTTAATATATGGACACTTACCTGTCCAAGGAGCCCGCAATGTCGGCAGCCGAAGCCGATCTGTCCTTCGGCTCTTGGCTGCTGCCGCCGCCATCCTCGGTAAGGGAATAAGGAAGTGAAGCCATGTGGCTTCACTTCCTGGTTCCCTACTGCGCATGCGCGAGTCGCGATGCGCGTCCTCTCAGGTCCTTGCTGTGTTCTGTGTCTCACAGAATACAGTGGGGGAGGACGGGGTAGGCGCCGGAAGTGGCATAGGTCACCGCAAGCGCTGCGGTGAGCTATGCCAGGAAGTGGGAGCAAGAGGGATCTGTATTACACAGGTATCTGCTCCCCCCCCCTGAAAGGTGCCAAATGTGACACCAGAGTGGGGGAGGAATCCAAAAAGTGGACGTTCCATTTTTGAGTGGAACTCCACTTTAATCACTTTGATGTAGGTATACCACTGGCCATGCTCTGCTTCTTACATGGGGATTGGTGTGCTCATTGTCACTTTTATTATTATGGTTCTTATACAGGATTTATGCAGTGCCAGCAATTTGTGAAGTGTCTTATAATATAAGAGAGACAGTAAATTTACAATACAATTCAATACAAGAAGGTTAGGAGGGCCCTTCTCATGGGAACTTACATCTGTATAGGGAGAAACAAGTACTACAAAAGTAAAAAATGTTAGTGACACTACGTGAAAAAGCAGCTGATGGAAGAATTCAAAGTTCAGTAGTTAGGCAAAGGTGGGATACTATTAAGTTGCAAAGCATCACCCAGCTTTCAAATTGATAACCTAAACAAATTACACCTGTAATGCTGCAGGAATATGCTGCCATCTGGACATCACTCTGAGTCTCATGAACAGCTGTCAACATGGGCATTCACAGAACTTTTTTCAGGGGGCGGCATCATTTTAAGGTCACCCATGCTCCACTACTTTTGACAATGTCGTGAAGGGGAGGGGCTTATTCATTATCACATAAAGTTCAGGCATGTAAAGATTTGAGAAACCTGATGCAAAAGCTTAATAGAAGGATCACGCTGCCATTGTCTGATTAGCAATTTCTAATCTATTTTTATGTTTACAGAGGTTTCGACTACTGACTTTTCTTGCTGAAAATGCCAGCACCAGGGCTCTGTTGTTCCAATATTTATATTCATTACCCGGAGGAGGTATACAGATAAGAATTTTTAACTTTCCTTAAACTTTTCTGATGTGCATACAGGCTCTGGCTTAGAAAGCATTCAGACTAACGGGTCATCATTACAGCCAGGTAAAGAGCATTTTTAGATGGTTATCAATGCTATCTCCTGCATATCTATCATGAAATAATTAATTTAACATCTTGACCGCAATTATACAATTAGTGCTTTTAGATGAGCTCCAGAATATGGACACAGGCTGCCTCACTTTAGGCAGGTGCAGGTGGACAGCTCACACTCAGCTCTTCAGGTGTGCTCTCTTCCTTCCCTCAGGCTCTGAGCCGCGCTGCATGGAGAAGATGGAGGAGTTGGGTGGAGCCAAAATTGACCAACCGCGAAGGAGGAAGAAGTTTCTCCTCCGCTTTGAATGCCGGGGCCTCGTCTCAGCCTCAAGACATGACATCACTGGTTGCTAGATGCCAGGCAGCAGGTAAGTCTAGCAACCAGTGCAGCGGGCAGCAGAGAGGCCAGCGAATGGTGCAAAAAGAGAGTCTAGGAAGTCGGGGCAGCACCGCTGCTGCTGAATGTAACAGTAAGTGACTGCCACGGCTTTGGCCCCCCCCTTTGCGGCAACTTGCGGTGCACCCTGGGCACCCACCTAGGATTGGCCCTGAGTGTCAGAGTGCAGACACCTTGCTCCCCCCCCCCACTGCGGATGCCCATGGCTGTTAATTATCAGTTCTAAATTATCTCTGCAAACAGTTCTTACAAGGTTCAGTCATAAATGCATTTTAACAACAGTTTTACAATGTATTTTAGGTTTTATTTTTTATTAAAGGCTGTTGCTGTTTAACCCCCTATTAACCTTAGCTAACCATAATTAGTTCTTATTAATTCCTTTCTCCCTGTATTGCTTTTTTATTTTTTATGATTTTTTGCCATTATTAAGAAAACTTTTTTTGTCCATGGTTTTTGTAGTGTGTCTAAACTACACAAAGTAAAAAAGTATCTATTTAAAGGAAAATTACTTTATCATGCTTTGTAGCAGAAGCCTACAATGCGTTTATAAAGGGACAAATCACAGAATAAAATTTGTATTTTGAAAGGGATGGGAGAAAAATTGTTAGTAATGAAAACCTGCCTCTGATATCTGTGTAAAAAGAGTACATATAGAAGATGTTCACAGGCCACCAGTGATAACGTTTTTTTAGGGGTAAAAAATAGGTGACTGTTGCAAAGATTTCACTGGAAAGCAGAGTTTCTAAGCACCATTTCGGGGAAGGGTAATAAAAATTTTTCTATGGGGCCTAGCGATCTGTAATTATGCCCCCATTTAAATCTCTAAGGTTTTTTTTTCAGTAAAATACATGTAAAATTTTATCATATGCAGTTCGAATGAGACCTAACCTTATCCAGTCATCTAAATTACAATTACTTGTTGCAAGTTGTTACCTATACAGTATGTTAACAATTTATAACAATGATAACAATTTTTACATGAAAATTATGTATTGGAATAAATTTCAGTTTCCCTAAAAGAACCTGTACTAAGAGAAATATCAATGCTGCCATCACTCCTAGTTTCTTGGTTGTCTCTTACAGGGATATGGAACAACTATGGTGATCAAAAAGTCCCAGTGAAGAGGCGTGGCTAGCTGCTGAGCAGTATGGCCGTGTTTGCAGACATAATCCCTCACCCTCTGATGGCTCCACAATCCAGGAGGTCCACAACGACATGTCCTGCAAGCAAAAGGAATAACCTCAGCCCCAGAAGTTGACAGCATTCTTCACACAGCCGCTGAGCAGATGAAGCCAAGATGGCACCTGCAGCTCTGCACACGAGTCTGCCGGCTCATACACAGACCTCCCAGACGCAGATACCTTTGAAACAATCTCACCAAGAGATGCAGCGGAACCCTCTCTCTCATCCCCAACCTCCTCTGCCAGCAAAAGTCCAGCTAAATAAAGAATACGCCTGGATTCTGATCCACTCAGCACTGAGGTGATCCCTCCATTAGACCTACTTCCCTCACAAGCAACACAACCATCACCTATAGCATAATTTCCTACTTTGAATCAACCAGTGCTTGATACCACAATAAAAGAGATGCTAATATCGCTTCAAAGTTCCCTCTACACTGCTATCTCTTCTATGTGCACTAAATTTACCTCAGAAATGTACTCACTGGGGAAAAAAGTACACCTTATAGAAAATCAAATGGGAGACATGATAGAGACAGTTAATGATAGTGGATGCTCATGAGCACACACGGGATGAAAAGCAATGGATGAGATCCAAGATGGCGGACCTAGAAGATAGGTCCTGCCACAATAATGTGAAGATACGGGGTATACTCGAAACTATCCTCCCAACCGACCTTAATGCCTATGCTAGACAATTAATCTCCACACTGTTTTTGGAGATTTCTCCCATAGAAACCATTATAGACCGTATCCACCGCCTACCAAAGCCTCCTCATCTCCCAGAGGGAAATCCCCCGGGATGTATTAATGAGAATACACTTTTACCACACAAAGAGGCAACTCCTGACAAAAACGAGACACCTCAGTCACCTTCCAGCCCCGTACACCAAACTACGATTGTACGCTGACATATCACAACACACCCGCCAGCTTAGATGTCAGCTGAATACTATTACAAAGCCTCTAAACAACCACAAGAATCCCTATCAGTGGGGGTTCCCCACTAAAAAAATTGCCACCAAAAATGGGAAGAAACATACCATCTATACAGTGGAAGAGGGTCTCCAACTACTCCATTCATGTGGAAATATCCCCGAACCACCAGCTCGAGTGCAAGCTAATTACAGATATAACAGCCCGTCTCTATATAGATGCCACTACGCTAACACCAACACACCTGCAGTGAGTGTTTCCAGGTTTCCAGTGAGTGTTTCCAACACCATGATCTACAATTCTACATTCCAGTTCGGTACTCTGCTCATTGCAACCAGTTCCACAAACTCTCACCCCACATATCTCAGCAGTCCTCGATACAATCTCTTCTGATTTGTTTTGGTTTTTCCTTTTGATTTTGTGTAGTTTTGGTTCTGCATCCTGTATACACAGGACATATTACAACTTACAGTTTACATCCAAAAAATAACTTTTATTTTTTCATTTACCTATCACTCCCCTCAGAGCACAGAGAGTCCTCAAGGCAGACACACCTTGATGTTACTCCAGAAATACCGAAAATCTCAGCCAGTATTGGTCCACTGTTACAAGTTGACCCCAATCATATCTTCGTCCAACCGTAAGCAACCTATTTACTACAACAACTGCAACTACAATGCAAAATTCCTGTCCTTTAACACTAATGTCACATACACATGATCGGAAATGTGGCCAGCAAAACTCCAATGAGAGCTTTTTGTCGGAAAATGCGACCGTTTGTATGCTCCATTGGTTTTGGCCAGCAAAAGATTGAGAGCATGTTCTCTATTTTTCGGTCGGGAAAAGCTCCTATCCGAAAATGCATTTGTCTCTATGCAATTCGGAAGCGCAAAAAATCATGCATACTCAGAAACAATTTGACGCATGTTCAGAAGCATTGAACTTCATTTTCTCGGCTCATTGTAGTGTTGTATGTCACCGTGTTCTTGACAGTCGAAAGTTCAGAGAACTTTTGTGTGACCGTGTGTATGCAAAGCAAGCTTGAGCGTAATTCCGTCAGAATAACCATACAAATTTTTTCTGACGGAGATTCTGATTGTGTGTACGCGGCATAAGGGATTAAATCACCCAGCAAAGAGAGCCTCCTTATGGCGTACAGCCCATGAGTAACATTGTGATGTCTTATGTGTACAAGAGATACACTTTAAAATCAATATGGAACCTCATTGCTCTAACAAAAACTTCCCACATATCTTTAGGGCCTCTGGCCCAACAAAGAGAAATGGAGTACTAATAGCGATTTAAAGTACAACATCTTTCACGCTACATAACAGTCTAATAGACATTGAAGGAAGATATTTAGCTCTTGATTGCACACTGGATACCATAAGATACGCTATAGTAAATGTATATGCGCCCAATACCCGACAAATCAAGTTTCTGACAAAACTATTGAGACAGCTTCATAAGTTTCGGCATGGCCATCTCATTAATTGCAGTGATTTTAACATGGTAATGGATAACCTACTAGACACTTCCTCCCATTCCAGCAGACTCCCCTCCCCAATGGGAAGCCTCTTAAGGAACAATGACTTATATGATGTTTGGAGATGTCACCACACCACTGAAAGTGACTACACCTTTTTCTCCCACCATCACAACTCATATACTACCGAATCCGGCGGACAATCCGACCATGTGTGGGCTGCATCGGACTTCTGACGGACCGTTTCGGTCGGAAATCTGACGGACTTTAGATTTGAAATCTGCTTCAAATCTTTAAGTCGTAACTCCGCCGGACTCAGTTCCTAATGGAAAGCCCGTTCATCTGTATGCTGGTCCGACGGACCAGATACGACGCAAGGGCAGGGTACTACATCTCGTGCTTGCTGCAATAGGAAAAATACATTTTCCTATTGTGGCGAGCGCGAGGGGGAGGTGATGATGTCCCTTAGGTCTGGTATGGATTTTAAGGGGAACCCCCTAAGCCAAAAAAAAGGCGTGGGGTCCCCCCAAAATCCATACCAGACCCCTATCCGAGCACGCAGCCCGGCCGGTCAGGAAAGGGGGTGGGGTGCCTCCCTCCTGAACCATACCAGGCCGCATGCCCTCAACATGGGGGTGGGTGCTTTGGGCCCCCTGCGGCCCCCCCACCCCAAAGCACCTTGTCCCCATGTTGATGAGGACAAGGGCCTCTTCCCGACAACCCTGGCCGTTGGTTGTCGGGGTCTGCAGGCAGAATCCAGGAGCCCCCTTTAATAAGGGGGCCCCTAGATCCTGGCCCCACACCCTATGTGAATGAGTATGGTGTACATTGTACCCCTACCCATTTACCTAGGGAAAAAGTGTCACTAAAAAAAACACACTACACAGGTTTTTAAAGTAATTTATTAGACAGCTCTTCTTCCGACTTCGGGGGTCTTCTTCTGACTTCGCCGCTCTCTCCAGCCTCTTCTCCCGATGTACGGTTCTTCTATCGCTCTCCGGCCTCTTCTCCTGGTGTTCGACCTCTTCTCCCGGTGTCCGTTTCTTCTGCTGGCTCCTCCGCTATCTTCTGCCGCTCTTTTGCTAGCAGTGGCCTGGACTTCTGTGTTGTCTTCTTCCCTCTTCTCTTCTTCCAATGTTGACACGACGCTCTCTCCCGCTGTAATGCTGTGTGAGTGCTCTGCAATGACTTATATAGGCGGTGACCCCGCCCCCTCATAACATCACAGTCTCTGGGCATGCTGGGACTGTGACGTCATAAGGGGGCATGGTCAACATCACTCAGTGACCATGCCCACTTATGACATCACAGTCCCAGCATGCCCAGGGACTGTGACATCACACTACATACTAAACCAGATTTTACTGTACATTTACCTGACATTGCTTTCAGTTCAATAGATATATCATGAAGAGATGGTTATTCTGGCAGCTTCATTAACAGTTCTTCCTTTCAGTATGGAAAATTAAAATCTTTTAATAGATAACAAATTTACAAAGGCTCCACTCTGCCAATAAAATATTTATACCATTAACTAAATTTTTGTGGTAAACAATTAAAATGTTTGGAAGAAAAAAATGGAAAGAAAGACACTCATTGGAATTTAAATTAGTCCAGAGAAAAGGCGAAGAAATATGTAACCCTATAAATCATCACATACAAATGATTCAGCCTACACATCCAAATAATATCACCCTGTGAGTTTCCTCATTAAAAAGGGAAGACTCTGATAAATTTATAGCCCACCATCTGCCCATTCACTGGATGGATGTACACTATACTTTTCAGTTATTAGTCCTTAATTTAAAAGGTACATAAATGGTGCTATCAATAAACAGTAAGCACTGACATAAATTCCCTCTGTTGCAATATCTAGCTCCAAATAATATATTTCTGCATAAACAAGAAAAGATGAATGCACTTGTCATCTCTAATATATCTGTACAATACAGTACACTCACAAGTCTTGAGATAAGAAAAGTACTTGTAAATTCTTTGTTATAAATAATCAACCCACTAAATTGGTCATTCTCTTGGCCTCAATATAAATAGCACTTTATATTTCTAATTCAACTTAAATGCCCAGGGCGAGAGGAGAGGCTGATGCGGACCGGAAGTGACGCGGTAGGATACTCAGGAGTTTTGCTTTTGTTTGTGACAATACCAATATGAATTTTTAATTTACATGTGAGTGCAATACTGTTCAAATAAATTGATGTTAGAAGCCTTGTCTTCTTATTTTCTCCACTGAGTGCTATACAGTGGCTGCACTAATTAGATAAGAGGATTTAAAGAAGCCATACATATAGCCTGCATAACAGTGAGGAGACACCTGGAGAAGGACCCCTGGGGACGAGTGTTACCCATCCAAAGGAGGAGTAACACAAGGTGTATTGGGCAATACATGTGCTATTGATATTGATTTGAGGCGAGAGTTGTGGGAGCCTCTAACAAACAAGTGGTGTGTAGCATGGTTTGGTTCTTCTTGATGGTGAAAGGTGAAGGGTACAGCACAGACATTTTTCAATACACTGCAAAATCCTTGGATAAGTTGTGGATGCACTAAGAGAATATGAACTTTTCACTTTTAATCACTATATACTGCAATACATTTTTGATGTATTTATTCATGTGGTATATTAATTGAGCATCATTTTAAGATTATGAGTTATTATTATTGTTGAGACTTTATTTTGTCACATTGATTGTATTATTTATGTTTTAGTCTTGATTAGCACATTGCACTTTGGCACAATTAAGAGACGCGCAGCACTTGATATATTAGTCACCTATTTTGATGTTGTAGGGACACCAATCAGTGCTAGCAGCATGATCCAGTTATTAGCACTAGATACACATTATACACTTCAATTATAGAGTTGATAGCGCAGGAGTATTCACACAAATATCAAATTCAAAAGGGTACCATAGTGTTCAAATTAGGGTTGTCCCGATACCGATACTAGTATCATTATCAAGACCGATACCAAGTATTTCCGGGAGTATTTGTACTCGCACAAATGCTCCTGATGCCTCATCTGCTTTCTGGTCGGCGGGTGGAGTCAGTGGGTGGAGAGAGTGGGCAGAGTCTGTGGGCGGTGTCAGTGGGTGGAGAGGGAGGGCGGAGTTAGCAAAGCGGAGGGTGAGTCCTCACCTGCAGTGGAACTAGCTAGGTAAGCTGGCAGGGGTGCAGGGCACAGCCGAATTAGGAGTGGTGGTTGGAGCCATCACATTCGGTCACCATCAGCAGTTGAACATCCTGACGCCCATCTTGGTACACCCTGCACTCGGCCGCATTAAGCCAGCAGTGGACATCTTGTTCACCCAGCCCGAACTATACGGGCTGGGTGTAACAAAATTTCTGTCGCTGCTTACTGCGGCCGGGTGTAGGGTGTACCAAGATGGGAGTTGCAGCATAGCATTTCAAAATATATCCTTTCATGTCATTTATTGCTGCATTTCTTTTTTTTAATAATCAGAATTTTTTATTATTTCCATTTTACAATACAACAATCTTCATACATTGTTACAAACAAAAAAGAAAAACCCCTCCTCACCCACCCCAGACCCTTATTACATTACATCTTCTACTACCACATTTGCTTAAATCTTATCCCTCCCCCCCTTTCCAAACCACTTGGTAATCCTGTAGTTACTCCTTCCCCCTCCTCTCTTTGTGCAAGAAGACCTCTTACCCTTCGTGAGAAGGAGAGAGGAAAAAAAAAAAAAATTCAAAAAGGGGGGGGACATAAAAGTGCATAAGTGTACATAATTGAATAAAAAGTGTACGTGTTTATCAATTTGTATTTGTGTACGAGGCCCTCATTGGCCAAACTATTCTAGTAAGTGTTATTACCCTTTACCCATCAAAACACCAGAAAACCAAACATAAAAAAAAAAAAAAATACACGAAACCCAAGTTTATCAATTATATAATTTGTGTAAAAGGCCCTCATTGGCCGAACTATAAGTGTTATTACCCTTACCCATCGGGTTATCTCTCTCTCGAAAAAAAAAAAAAAAACCCAAACCCCCATCCCAATCCCCGTGTTTATCATTATTTTTAAATTTGAGAGGAAGCCCTCCATGGCCAAACTATAAGTGTTATTACCCTTTACCCATCGTAAAAAAAAAAAAAAAAAAACCCCGCGTTTATCAATTATTTAATTTGTGTAAAAGGCCCCTAAAAAAAAAAAAAAAAAAAGGGGAAAGGGGGGGGAAAGGAAAAACACAGGAAAACCACAACCCCACCCCCTCCAAACCCTCCCCTACATATTGGGCCAGCGAACTAATTCCAATATTCCTTTCATCTTTCTTTCCTTTTTTTTTTCTTTTCTTTTCCCCTTTTCTTCCTTCCATAGGTCAGTATCTTTTATTTTACATATTTACAAGGGCTGTACCTCCACCTCCTTCTCATTTTAGTCATCTCCGTCTTCTTTTTCCATCTCAACTAAACATTCCTTCCAGCCTGCCCATTTCTTTTCAAATTTCCTTTGTTGGCCCTTTACCTTATGAACCCATCTTTCCGCTTCCATTATTAAGCTCACTTCCTTTCTCCAATCTAATATTGAGGGACCCTGTGTCTGTTTCCAAAATTTCGGTATGATTTTTTTCGCTGCGTTTAATAGGTGGGGTGTTATGCCCTCCCAATACTTTCTATTAGAGCCCGGCATCCCATGGAACAAATAATGTAGTGGTTGAAATTCCAGGTGTCCCACCGTCAATTTCTTGATCCATGGAGACACCGACTCCCAGAATCTTTTAATTACTGGGCATGTCCACCACAGATGGAGAAATGTGCCTTTCTGACCACATCCCCTCCAGCATCTATCACTTATGGTTGGAAACATTTGTGCCAATTTGACTGGGGTCCTATACCATCTTGACAGGAACTTGTACGCCATCTCTTGTACCTTTGAGCTGATGGATGAGGAATGCGTTAGTGTAATCATTCTTTTAATTTGATTGTTAGTCAATACCTGTCCCAATTCCTTCTCCCATTCCCTTATATAGTATGGAGTTGTACCTTCCTGTCCCTTAAGTATCCCTTTATACATTTGCGACAGCACGTTCCTGGGACTAGATCTCTGCACACATTGTTTCTCAAATATGGTGAGAGAGTTCATAGGTCTTATTGATGATTTGCTTTTATTAAAAAAACTCATTAATTGATTGTATTTCCACTCTGCCATATGCACTGTCCCATATCTAGACACCATCTCTGTCAGAGATAACAAAACTCCCTCCGGAGCAAACCTGCCACAGGTGGAATCTCCACCTCCGCCCCAGGCCCCCAGATACCCCGTCTCCTCCCCCGGGGGGAACCAGGTGAATCCCTCCAGAGGAGCCAGAGGTGATATCCAGGGGGCATAATCCCCATTCTTATTCAACTTGTCCCAAACTTCCAATGTGTTCTGGGTTAATGGTGACACCCATTGAGACAACCCTCTTGACGGGCTCTGAATCCAAGGTGCTCCTGCTAAGTTCCTCCCTGCCATTGCATTTTCTACTTGAACCCAAAGTTTTTTATGAGTATCATGGTGCCAGTTCAAAATCCGGACTAGACTCATAGCCTTATAATATAAGGCTATATCCGGTATTCCCAATCCCCCCTCGGCCCTATTTCTTCTCAGAAGGTCGTGGGCTAATCTGGGTCTTTTATCGTTCCATACAAACGCCACAAACATCCTACGCACTTGTCTGAAAAAGGACCCCGGTACCTTAATTGGTATTGTGTACAACATATAAATTAATCTAGGAAGTATACTCATTTTTATGGCATTAATCCTCCCAAACCAAGTTAGATATTGGCCTTTCCATTTTTTAAACTCTTCCGCTATCTCCGTCAATAATATGCCATAGTTGACTTCATATAGTCTTTTCATTTCAACACTAATACGTACCCCCAAATACGTCAGGGACTCTCTCTTCCAGACAAATGCATACGTATGTCGCAGCGTCATCTCCAGTCCCGTTGGGACATGGATAGGAAGGATAATTGACTTTCCCAGATTGATTTTAAAATTAGATAAGGTGCCGAACTTTTGTACCTCCAGCATAAGTGCAGCTAACAATGTCTGGGGGGACGAGAGAAAAAAGAGTAGGTCATCATCAGCATATGCTGCGACCTTATGTTCCACCTGTCCTATTTGTGTCCCACTTATCTCTCTGTTATTTCTGATTTTACGTAAGAATGGCTCTAATATTATTGCAAATATTAAGGGTGATAATGGGCAACCTTGTCTCGTACCATTTCGGATACTAAAGCTTTCTGACAACGTTCCGTTTACTTTAATTCTTGCCTTAGGGCCCGCATACATCGACATTATCCATCACATCATCCGCTCCCCCAGGCCTATCCCCTTCAATATTTCTCTCATAAAGCCCCAATTCACCCTGTCAAAGGCCTTTTCGGCATCCATTGACAGAATGATCCTTGGGGCCCTATCTGGACCAGACTGCATCCAGTGGAGGACATTAAGCGCCCGAATAGTGTTATCTCTCGCCTCACGCCCTTCCATGAACCCAGTCTGGTCCAGATGTATCATCCCCCCTATGTGTCCCTGGAGCCTCAGAGCCAAGATCTTTGCTAACAATTTAGTATCCGAATTAAGAAGGGAAATAGGCCTGTAGTTTGCGCAAATCTGGGGATCTTTCCCTCCTTTTGGCAATACTGTTATATACGCCAGAAGGGCTTCTGGTGGTAGTGGGTTAGATGCATTAATTGAATTGAAGTATATACACAGTGGTTCTCTTAATACTGGAAGGAATTTTTCATAATATATATTAGTCAACCCGTCTGGGCCTGGGCTTTTCCCTAATGGCAATGTTGCTATTACCCTTTCCAGCTCCTCTACCGTGATTGGGCGCTCTAACTCTTCTATAGTTGTTTTAGGCAGCCTAGGCATTGATGCTTCATTGATATAATCCTGTATCTCTTTTCTCTCAGGGCTTTCATTATCTACTTCGGAAATATTGTATAATGCCTCATAAAATTTACTAAATTCTGCAGCTATGGCTTTCGTTCCAACTACCTTCTTACCTCTAACCAGTAAGCTATGAACGTGTCTGGATTCCTGTTGCTTTTTAAGCTGTTTAGCTAGTAGCCGCCCACACTTATTACCCTGTTCATATGCCCTATTTGCTAAGAACCTAATTTTATTTCTAACTTTTTGTTCTAGGCACTGTGAAAGCTCCGTTCTTAAGGCCTCTAGGCGCCTATTATCTGTAGGGTCAAGCTTCCTCTTGTGCTTCCCCTCCAGTTCACTGATTTTATCTAATAGATCTTTTATCTCTTTTTTCCCTTCTTTTTTTATATACGAGCCATATGCTATTAAATCCCCTCTTATGACAGTTTTATGGGCCTCCCACACCATTTGGTCAGACACTTCCCCTGTCTTGTTTATTTCAAAATACTCTTTTATTTTAACTCCTAATTTCTCTACTATTTCTTCCCTATCCAATAGCGACTCGTTCAAACGCCACGTTCGCTCCAGACCCCCCATCTGAATTAGTTGGAACGTTAATGCTATTGGGGCATGATCTGATGTTGTGATGGGGCCAATTGTGCATGAAATGACATTCTCCAGGTGGAACTGGTCCATCAGGAGAAGGTCCAGATGTGAGTACATGTCGTGTGTTTTTGAATAATAGCTAAAGTCTTTGATTCCTGCATGTAATACCCGCCAACAGTCCACCAGATGTTGAGAGCGTATAAGTTGTTTAATTCATTTTAGGGCTCTAAATGACAAGGCAGTTCTTCCTGTTGATGTATCCATATTGGGATCCAGCACCAGGTTAAAGTCTCCGCCCATCATCAGACAGCCCTCTCTAAATTGTTCCAATTTCTTAAATATTTTAACAAAAAAGTTAACTGACCCTTCATTTGGTGCGTAAATCGTCGCAAATGTATATCGTGTACCATGCAGTGTACCCTTCACAAATAAGAAGCGTCCCTCAGGGTCACTCTGAACTGTCTCCATTTTCCATGGACATGACTTCTTAAAAGACATTGTGACTCCTCTGGCCCTTGCGACTGGGGACACTGCATGGTACCATTGGTTCATAATACTCTGGGGTAAGCTAGGGATAGAATCACCCTTAAAGTGAGTCTCTTGTAAAAAGACAATGTCCGCTCCATAATGTTGCAGCTCGATCCACAGGCGCTTTCTCTTGTTCGGTGAGCTTAGCCCCCCTTACGTTATATGAGATGATTTTCAAAGTTGTTGCCATTCTTTAAGTTTCCCTTATAGGCTCCCGGTATCTGCCCCTCATTATTTTCTCCCTGACCTTATTCTTGTTTGTTCCATCATCGCTGACCCTACCTACCCACATATCCCTAGAACAACCCCTATTAAAATTAAAAATTACATTTTTTACTTGTTCCATGTAGAAAACCATACATACCCCGTCCCTACACCATGATACTCCCCCCTGGAGTACCTTTACTAACCCAGGTGGAGGCCTGTGTAGATGTGCGTCCCACAAGCACAGGTCCCCTCCCTTCCCTGCTCTTAGCAGGTTCCTTAAGCCCCTTACTCGGGGTTGACCTACCGACCAAAAAATAGTCTCCATACACCACCACACTCCTTCATCCTCCAACCCTCCCCCCCTCCCCCCAGGCCTTATTTATAATTCTCTCCCCATTGGAGGAAAACACAAAAAAAAAAAAAAAAAACCCCAAAAGGGGGAATAAACAGCACAACTTCATCTCCCAAAAAAAAAAAAAAAAAAGGGGGGCAGAGACAAGATCCCTTGCTACTCAGTCCTTTCTTCCACTATCTAGGTCCTCTTCGGGCCAAGTCCCTATTAGTCTTTGCCCTAACTTCTTGCCACTGCTCTGGCCGTTGTAGTGGGGGTCCTATGAGATTTATTCTCCAATCTACAAAGTCCACCATAGGGAGATCCAACTTTTGCACAAAAGATTCTAGATCATCTTTAGTTCGTAGTGTTGCTGTCTTCCCATTTCTAGAAGCTGTCAAGCTAAATGGGTATCCCCAACGATATTTAGTATCTACCGCACGCAGCGCTTCTAACAGGGGTCGCACTGCTCGACGCTGGTACAGGGTCCGCCGTGATATGTCGGGGTATAATGCTATGTTCAGTCCCTCAAGCAGAATTGTGGGTTTGGTGCGTGCCATTCTCATTATATTTTCTTTTATTCTATATTTATGCACTTTACAGATAACGTCCCTTGTTGTCTCAGGTTTATTACTCGGGTATGACACCCGATGCGCCTGATCTATTTCTATGTTTTCTGGGGCCTGGTCCCCTAAGATCTGTCTGAATATCTTAATTGTAGTGGGGATTAATTCCGCCTTTGGGATTGATTCGGGTATTCCTTTTATACGGATATTCTGTCTTCTGTCCCGGTTCTCATAATCGTCCAGTTGGTCCCTGTACCCATTTAATACATCTTCATGCTTCTTGAGTACTTCCTGAATGTCTGCTACGTTGTGCATTATGGCCTCTTGATCGCTTTCTATTTTCTCCACTCTATGCCCCAAACCCCAGAGATCCTCCTTCAGACTTTCAACTGCTTGTAAGCATGACTGTTCCACCACACTAATTAATTGTTGCATATCATTTTTTGTAGGTAGGGCTCTCAATAGGTCCCACATATCTTTTTCCCGGTTTCCACCCTGCTCGTTCCCCCTCTGGCTCCCATTTCCTCCATCTTGGGGGTTCTGCTGTTTGGGGAGTGAAATATGGTCATAATCGTCATAGTCATGAAGAGATTGTCCAGGGTCTGTATCTAGCCTTGTTTGAGAGCTCTGTATCTCAACTATGCCATTGCTAGGGGTCAGTTCTCCTCCTCTTGTCCTGAATATCATCTCCGTAGCCTGTAGGGCCTCTACTGTCCCTTCATTTACCTCTGTACCTTCAGATGCCTCCTCATCCTGTACAATTAAATCCCCTTTCTTTATAGTGGCTGATGAGATTCTTGTTCCGGGGTTTATACACTCTTGTCCCCCAGCCCCTAATTCCTCTCTTATACTCATGGGGCTCCCTCCACCACCCGGGCTAATTTCTTCCGCAACTTTCCTCCCCCTTCCTGCAGACGGAGATCCCTTACCGTGCAGTGTGGTGCCGCCTCCTGTTGTTGGGGTGTCCGTTTTCTTTTTCCGTGGAGTCCCGCGTGCTGACCCCTCTGTAGGACCGCTGGGTTTCCTTATGTCCTGTCCCCCTGCTTGTCGTCCCCCTCCATCAGCGGCACGAGGGGACATGTAGGCTCTTATACCATCTACTGAACTTCTACCTTGTCCAGCCGGTAGCATAGCGATTTGTCTGCGTGTGGTCATCTCCTCAGCTGTCTACGATGCGACTCTGGACTCCGCTGTTCTCATCAAATTTTAAAGTTGACCTATAAGCACTGCAAAGGGTGTGTAGTATCTCCTGTTACTAACGATTCAGCGATTCAGCTTTCAGCTCTGCTTTGCTGTACATTAGTTAGTTATCAATTCAGCCAGGGAACACGAGGGGAAGTGAGGCACTCACTCATCCACAATTTGGGGGGTACAGAAAAAAGGGTGGGGAGTTTCCAGCTGTCAATGGTTCAACAGTTCAGTGTTCAGCCAAGTTTACTATACACAGCTTATTATAGTGTCACCCCGGGGGGGGGGGGGGCGGGCACTTACTCCTACACAGCCGGGCACTCAGAAGAGGAAGGGGAATAGAGTGTATCCAACTGTCAGTGGATCAGCCTTTGGAGATTCGGTGTTCAACTTGGCTCTGCTGTGGGATACAACCCAGGAACACAGGAGGGAGGGAGGTGAAACACTCGCTCATCCAAAGCACGAGGGAACAGGAGAGAGAGAGTGGAATCTCTCCAGCTGTCAGTGGTTCGATGGTTTGGCGTTCAGCTGTGCTTTGCTATGTACAGCTGTTTGTAGTATCTGCCCAGGAGCTCGAGGGGGGGGAGCGGGGCACTCTCTCGTACACGGCCGGGTGTGTGGGAGAGGAGAGAGAGTGCAGTGTGTCAGCTACTCGGCGCTCAGCGGTTCAGCGATCAGCTGTTCTCATCCGGCTGCAGTATCAGCTGTGAACACGGGGAAAGGGAGTAAAGCTTCTCCAGCAGCTAACAATTCAGCATTCCAGCAATAATCTGTGCTCTGCTGTGTTCCTCTGATTGCAGCTTCGGCCCGGGAACACGGGGGGGGGCGGAGCACTCACTCACACACACTCACACCATCAGCTTATTGCTGCATTTCAATGCCTGCCCATAAGTGCCACCTATGAGTGCCAGCCATCAGTGCCAGCCAGCTGTCAGTGCCCATAAGTGCCGCCTATCAGTGCCATCTATCAGTGCCAGCCACCTGTCAGTGCCACCTATCAGTGCCACCTATCAGTGCCAGCCATCAGTGACAGCCACCTGTCAGTGCCACCTATCAGTGCCCATAAGTGCTGCCTATCAGTGCCATATATTAATGCCAGTCATCAGTGCCAGCCACCTGTCAGTGCCACCTATCAATGCCCATAAGTGCTGCCTATCAGTGCTAGCCATTAGTTCCAGCCATCTGTCAGTGCCAGTTATCAGTGCCCATAAGTGCCGCCTATCAGTGCCATCTATCAGTGCCATCTATCAGTGCCATCTATCAGTGACCATAAGTGCAACCTATCAGTGCCATCTATCAGTGCCCATCAGTCAGTGCCATCTATCAGTCCCCATCAGTCGGTGCCATCTATCAGTGCCAGCTATCAGTCAGTGCCACCTATCAGCGACCATCAGTCAAACTGTCACATTAAAAAAAGTATACGTAATCGGTATCGGCGAGTACTTTAAAAAAGTATTGGTACTTGTACTCAGTCTTAAAAAGTGGTATTGAGACAACTCTAGTTCAAATCAATTATAAAATACAATTCTTCCACTTAAACAGCTTGTTAAAGACAAAAAGACAAAACTATTCACCCAGTGAATCTTCATAAGAATCTATCATCCTCCTTAGCGCTCCCACCATACAATAAGAGTAATGCCGCGTACACACGGTCGGACTTTTCGGCTACAAAAGTCCGACAGCCCGTCTGACAGACTTTCGACGGACTTTTGGCGGACTTGCGGTGGACTTTCTAACGAACGGACTTGCCTACATACGATCACACAAAAGTCCGACAGCCTAGTACGCGGTGACATACACCAAGTCCGACGAGACTATAAAACGGAAGTTGAATAACCTGTACGACACCCTTTGGG